>NC_060129.1:175668873-176345659 GCF_021461395.2 Schistocerca americana | reverse complement strand
CTCCATCCCTGGCTCAACAGATGGGGACGTTTGCAAGACAACAACCATCTGCACGAACAGTTCGACGACGTTTGCAGCAGCACGGACTATCAGCTCGGAGACCGTGGCTGCGGTTACTCATGACGCTGCATCACAGACAGGAGCGCCTTGCGATGGTGTACTCGACGACGAACCTGGGTGCACGAATGGCAAAACGTCATTTTTCGGATGAATCCAGGTTCTGTTTACAGTATCACGATGGTCGCATCCGTGTTTGGCGACATCGCGGTGAACGCACATTCGAAGCGTGTATTCGTCATCGCCATACTGGCGTATCACCCGGCGTGATGGTATGGGGTGCCATTGACTACACGGCTCGTTCGCATTGACGGCACTTTGAACAGTGGACGCTACATTTCAGATGTGTTACGACCCGTGGCTCTACCCTTCATTCGATCCCTGTGAATTCCTACATTTCAGCAGGATAATGCACGACCGTATGTTGCAAGTCCTGTACGGGCCTTTCTGGATACAGAGAATGTTCGACTGCTGCCGTGGGCAGCACATTCTCCAGATCTCTCACCAATTGAAAACGTCTGGTCAATGGTGGCCAAGCAACTGTCTCGTCACAATACGCCAGTCACTACTCTTGATGAACTGTGGTATCGTGTTGAAGCTGCATGGGCAGCTGTACCTGTACACGCCATGGAAGCTGTGTTTCACTCAATGCCCAGGCGTGTCGAGGCCGTTATTACGGCCAGAGGTGGTTGTTCTTGGTACTGATTTCTCTGGATCTATGCACCCAAATTCCGTGAAAATGTAATCACATGTCAGTTCTAGTATAATATATTTGTCCAATGAATACCCGTTTATCGTCTGCATTTATTCTTAGTGTAGCAATTTTAATGGCCAGTAGTGTATGATGATCGTTTCTACGTATGTAAGTTGGCGTCAACAAAATACAGCGTCTTACAGAAGTGATGGCCAATAATTCACACATGGAAAATGCAAGCCAAATCAGCTAAACGGCTCCAATAAATATGGGTCCACTACTCAACCGTTGTTGAGATACATTTTCTGTGGCGGTTCATCAGTGTCTAGGAACACATGGCATCTCTGAACATTGAAGTAAGTGTTCGAAATGTTGTCATGCGTCTGAATGAAACATTTAACTCGTCTATGAAATGAGTTGCCGGGGAATTCTGTAAATGCTCGAAGGTTTCTTCAATCCTCAAGCGTAATTCCTCAAGGAAGTTGGCCTCTGTAGCGTAGATCAGGCTTTTGACATGACCCCACATGCAGAAATCCATTGGATTTAAACATGGAGATCTTGGAGGCAATGGCACAGCCCGTCCTTTACCTATCCAGTGTTGATCATACGTCACAGTTGGAAGGCGTCACACTCGTAAATGAAAATGTGCTAGAGCACCGCTATGCATGAACCACATGTTCAGGCGTTGGTTCAGTGTTACACCATCATGTGCATCTGCCAGTACAGTCCGCAGAAACCGCATGAACTACTGTTCGTTTAGTCTCTGTGTTAGGAAGTGTGGTTCAATTATGCGGTCTCCGAGCAGCCCTGCCCAGACGCATCTCATGCCGTGATACGTGTGTTGCATTAGGGTTGACATAGGCCCAAATGTAACAGTTACTGATAGCTGGTACCAAGGAAGACAGGATTGGATGACGATTGTGGACGGGGCTGTAATCAATTGCTGTTGATTAGTTTATTTTTCAATGATGTACACTTTATTTGGATACAACAATAAATGAAAGGTGACAATAAATTAGGAAGTGTTCCACGGCTGAGGGCCTTAATGACACCAAATTCAAACTATTTATCAGCTGAAGGCCACAATAGTAATAATTTAAAAACGGTTTCACAGCTGAAGGCCTGAATAGCAATCCTTTAAGAACGAGTTAAACATCTTCAAACTTGAAATTAGAGTTATTAATTTAAAAAAAAAAAATCATCAAATCTGACCAAACCAAGGAGAGGGGATGGGGGCGCAGACGTTGCTCCAAGTATCGACGTGAGAAAGTACCTCAAAACTTTGCAAGCGATGAGACAGAGCTCACTAGCCTATTTGTAGAGTTGCAGACGGTGTAAGACTGGTCACCAGATGGCCATGTAACCTCCCACAGGTGTAGCAGTGGAGTTGTGTCTGTGCGACAGTCGGCTGTATGGAATCAGCGCAATGAGGTCGGAGGCGCGATAGTATGGCGGAAAGGAGCTGTTGTCTCTGGATGTGCCTGTGAATGGAGTTGCCTGCTTTGTCGGTGTAAGTAGGGGGACAAAGTATGTTCTGGTGCATTTTGTTAGTGCGGGTTGCGTACATCAGGTGCAGGTATGCACCTACTGGTGTATCAACTTTAACTGACCAACGTGGTTGGTTGATTTGGAGGAGAGGACTAAACAGCAAGATCATCGGTCCCATCAGATAAGGGAAGAATGGGGAAGGAAGTTGGTCGTGCACTTTCAAACAAACCACCCCGGCACTTGCCTGAAGCAATTTACCAAAATCACGGATAACCTAAATCAGGATGACCAGACGCAGGTTTGAACCGTCGTCCTCCCGAATGTGAGTCCAGTGTGCTGACCACTGCGCCACCTCACTCGGTGACTAACGTGTCTACAAGGAATTCTGTCTCACTGACAGCTATGAAAGTCAGTGTAAGAGGAATGGTCATAAAAATGTCCTAACCGATGGGAGGCGCCTTGTCAATCATAGCCGATTTCAAAGCCATCAGGAGTAGTGGCCATCACTGGATGCAGGTTCACCCCGACAAGTTCCCGAGAGAACATCCCAAAGGAACTCACTGGACTCGCATTTGGAAAGGCAGCAGTCCAGAGCCCTCTACAACAATCCAGCTTTTGTTCTTTCGTGATTTCCACATCTGCATCTACATAGATACTCCACGAGCTACGGTACAGTGCGGGGCAAAGGGTACCCTGTGAAGTGATGTACCAACTGGCTATCAAAATGGAAACAGACAGATGAACACTAACACAAAAAAGCTGCTCATACTGTTCCAAGCCAGTACCCTGCACTAAGGTAGAAATAGTGATTTGTCGACCAGGAAAAAGCGTTTGACAATGTAGAATGATACACGATGTTCGAAATTCTAAGAAAAATAAGGGGAAGTTATGGGGGGAGACAGGTAATATAGAATACGTACAAGACTCAAGAGGAAATAATAAGAGTGGATGACCAAGAATGAAGTGCATGGATTCAAAAGGGTGTAAGATAGGGATGTAGTCTTTCGCCCCTACTGATCAGTTTGTATATCGAAGAACCAATGATGGAAATAAAGGTTCAGTAGCGGAATTAAAATACGAGGTGAAAGGATATCAATGATATGATTCACTGATAACATTGCTAGCCTGATTGAAAGTGGAAAAGAATTACATGATCTGCTGAATGGAATGAACAGTCTAATGAGTACAGAATATGGACTGAGAGTAAATTAATGAAAGACGAAAGTAATGAGAAGTACCAGAAATGAGAACATCAGGATTGATGGCCATGAAGTTGTTGAAGTTAAGGAATTCTACTGCCTAGGCAGCAAAATGAACAAGAGAAGTCTACTGGTATCCAACAGGAAGAAATTTCTGGGAATGTGCGTCTGGATCACAGAATTGTATGGTAGTGTAACACGGACTGTGGGAAAATTGGAACAGAAGAGAATCGAAGCATTTGAGATGTGGTGCTACAGACGAATGTAGAAAATTATGTGGAAAATTTTGGAAACTTGTGGTAAGATCTTATGGGACCAAAATGCTGAGCCCGTGGGTCACTAAGCTTTCACACTACTTAATCTAACTTAAACTAAGTTAGGTTAATGACAGCACACACACTCATGCCGAGGCAGGACTTGAACCTCCGAGGTGAGGAGCAACGCGAGCTGTGACAAGACGCCTCAGTCTGCGTGGCTAATATTATGTGGACTGATAAGGTAAGGAATGAGGAGGTTATGCGCAGATTCAAAAAGGAAACGCATACGTGGCAAACACTCACGAGGAGAAGGGACAGAACGATAGGAGATCTGCTAAGACATCAGGGAATGACTTCCAAGGTACTAGAAGGAGCTGTAGAGGGCAAACACTATAGACGAAGACAGAGATTCGAATATATCCAGCAAATGATTGAGGATGTAGTGGCCAAGTGCTACTCTGAGATGAAGAGTTTGTCATAGGAGAGGAATTCGTGGCAGGCCGCATCATACCAAAAAAGACTGATGACCAAAAAAAAGTACTGTAACTTCCAGAGAACCATCTGAAGATGAACCTCAAAAGGTTGAACCCCGGTTCATGGAATAATAAGTAATTATTCAAAAAAGAGACTGGTTGCAATTGTATGTATTTACATAAGTTCTAAAATATCCATAATGGGTTGCATAATCTAGTTTACCAATTTTTTTCCATCTGTATTATTTTCATTCCACTGACGCCTATAGTCAAGGCTGGAGGTCGTTCTGAAATATTTTGGGGGAATTTCTTGTACAATGGCTTGGGTGCACTGTTTCATGATTAATGTGAACTTTAATTAGGGTGTTAATTTCAGCTTTCTAGGTGACCAGATGTTGTCACTTTGTGTACATCTTAATGACAGATATGCTGTGGATGCAGCTGTCTTCCAAGATGACCACTGCCCTGTTCTCAGGGGCTTCATGCATAGATTCCTGGGTGAGAGCCAAACGCCACCTTGGCTCCAGGCTCAGGTTCGCATTCACCTTGACCTCAGCTCACTCCCAAAGGAGGTTACCCCAGCTTCGGTATACCGCTCCCGCTTTGTCGAACTTTGTTCGAAGTTCATTAATGTGATCTTCATTTATACAGATGGCTCTAAGACCAATGACAGTGTCGGGTTTTCTTTTATTGTCGGGGCACACAGTTACAAATACCGGCTCCATGGCCATTGTTCGGTCTTCACAGCTGAGCTATTTGCCCTCTACCAGGCTGTTCTTTACATCCGCCGCCACCAACAATCTGCTGATGTCATCTGCTCCGAGTCTCTGAGCGCCATCCAGAGCCTCAGCGATCCATATCCGGTTCACCCTTTCGTGCACCGGATCCGACACTCTCTTCTGCAGCTGGCGGACGACGGTTCTCCGGTTACCTTTATGTGGGTTCCTGGCCGTGTCGGTATCCCTGGGAATGAAGCTGCAGAAGCCGGGTCCATGGCTGCAGTCCTCCAGCCTCAGACAGCTTCTTGTTGTGTGCCTTCATTGATTTAAGCAGGGTCATTTGTCGGCGCATTTTATCGCTGTGGCATGCCGATTGGGCCACACTTACAGACAACAAGCTTCGGGCCTCGAAACCTCTTCCCACGGCTCGGACAACCTCTTCACGCCCTTCTCGACGGGAGGAGGTTGTTTTGGCCCGGTTACGAATTGGACGCTGCTGGTTCAGCCACCGCCATCTGCTGACGGCTGCGCCGAAGCCGTTACGCCCATGTGGGCAATTGCTGACGGGACGCCACATTTTAACGTCCTGTCCGAATTTTAATACACTGCGCGTTGACCTTGGCCTGCCATGTACTCTGGACACCATTTTAGCGGATGACCCAGGAGCAGCTGCTCGTGTTCTTCGTTTTATCCACTTGACAAACCTGTCTAAGGACATTTGATTATGCTGTTTTATTTTAATCCTGTGCCTGTTAATGTCTTTTATAGTGTTGTCCGTGTAACTTGCTGTTTTAACCTTGTGCCTCGCAGTGCATTCCTAACTTAGTCTGGGCGCTAATGACCATTGTAGTTGTGCGCTCTAAAACCACAAAAAAAATTCCTGGGGTGGTGAACACACAGGCCACATATCACACCTATCCTTCCCCCCCCCCCCCCCCCTACCAACCAGTTAAGGATTTCCAATGTTTCCCACTTTAGTCTTGTTGCTGTTTCGATGTGTCGCTAGTTGGGAATTTCTTCTCTTTCGTCGTCTCCCATGACATCTTCCCCACGAGCTCACCACACCACCTCCCCTCCACCCTAGCACCGTATAAAGCGACAAAGTCAACGCAGGCGCGAACGCCAAATCCAATTGTCCGTTCCAGCGTCAGGCTTGCCAGCCCCTCAGTTCTCCCAAATTTACCGTCGGCACCGCATACCACAGGACACTGCCTACATCGTTCCTGTTTCGTGTGTGTGTGTGTGTGTGTGTGTGTGTGTGTGTGTGTGTGTGCGCGCGCGCGCGCGTGCGCGTGTGTATGCCGGTCCCTGTTTGCTGTGCCGCGATTGGCGGTAACCTAGTTTGTGCGTGCGGCGGGCGGCCTACTCAGTCAGGGGCGGCAGCTGATTGCGAGACCGTAGTGTTTCCCCCGGCCGCCGATGGTGGCTCTGCCTGCAGCGCTCGTGTTCCCTACTCGTTCCACAGCAAATAATTGTACGTTACACTCTCGTAGCATACTCGACACTGTAGTCAAATTACGGCCACTTCTGTCCTGCACTGATTAATGACATGCAGATGTGTCAAAGTATTGTTCAAATTGGCACATAGGGATCGTTCTCGTATGTTGAGCACGCAGAAGCTGGGAATATTCATTGATTCTACTCAACATGACTAACCATTGATCGTTAACTTATATGGAAACACCACCTGCAAACTCTTCAAAAAAAAAGCTCAATATAGACTAAAACTAGTAATTGACCAAACAGTGTGATTGCAGCCCTCCATCAAGCCCTAGATGTGTATATCCTTGATCTGATCTATCTTCCGCGATGCAAGTGTCGCTCAGATATCTGTCTCAACAAAGTTCTATTGGGGCCTCCATATCCTTGCACACCTTGCACATTTTCTTGCTTCCCAAACCACTTGCTATCAACTTGGAAGTCTTTTCCTCACTTTTTCGCCCACACTGAAGACCTCTGTTTGTCTCCTATTCTCCTCATAAAATCGACCCTAACAATCCCATTGTTCCCTCCTCATCAGAGAGGGTGCTGCAGTACTGAATGTATATCAGTGCAGCCCACTCAAGTTATGCTACGCATTTTCCACATCTTCTCCAAGGGCAATTTTAACACATGCACCCTGACATCTATCACTTCTACAAGAGGTACCCCACTCTTTGATACATCTTTCTCATCTCACACCTGCGCTCCACTCACGTATCTCTCTTTTATTTCCTCCCCTAAAACCTGTCACAACTACAGGGTTATTACAAATGATTGAAGCGATTTCACAGCTCTACAATACTTTTATTGTTTGAGATATTTTCACAATGCTTTGCACACACATTCAAAAACTCAAAATGTATGGATGGGTCATTTTACATCCACATCTACGTCATTACTCTGCTATTCACAATAAAGTGCCTGGCAGAGGGTTCAATGAACCACCTTCAAGCTGTGTCTCTACCGTTCCAATCTCGAACGGTGCGCGGGAAAAACGATAACTTAAATTTTTCTGTGCGAGCCCTTACTTCTCTTATTTTATCGTGATGATCATTTCTCGCAATGTACGTGGGTGCCAACAGAATGTTTTCGCAATCGGAGGAGAAAACTGGTGATTGAAATTTCGTGACAAGATCCCGTCGCAGCGAAAAACGCCTTTGCTTTAATGACTGCCATTCCAATTTACGTATGATGTCTGTGACACTATCTCCCCTATTTCGCGATAATACAAAACGAGCTGCCCTTCTTTGTACTTTTTCGATGTCATCCGTCAGTCCCACCTGATGCGAATCCCACACCGCACAGCAGTACTCCAGAATAGGGCGGAGAAGCGTGGTGTAAGCAGTCTCTTTAGTAGACCTGTTGCACCTTCTAAGTGTTGTGCCAGTGAATCGCAGTCTTTGGTTTGCTCTGCCCACAACATTATCTATCTGATCGTTCCAATTTAGGTTATTTGTAATTGTAATCCCTAAGTATTTAGTTGAATTTACAGCCTTCAGTTTTGTGTGACTTACCGCGTAATCGAAATTTAGCGGATTTCTTTTAGTACTCATGTGAATAACATAACACTTTTCTTTATTCAGGGTCAACTGCCACTTTTCTCACCATACAGATATCTTATCCAATTCATATTGCAAGTGCCGGCCGAAGTGGCCGTGCAGTTAAAGGCGCTGCAGTCTGGAACCGCAAGACCGCTACGGTCGCAGGTTCGAATCCTGCCTCAGGCATGGATGTTTGTGCTGTCCTTAGGTTAGTTAGGTTTAAGTAGTTCTAAGTTCTAGGGGACTAATGACCTCAGCAGTTGAGTCCCATAGTGCTCAGAGCCATTTGAACCATCATTTTGCAAGTCGTTTTGATCATCTGATGATTGTACAAGATGGTAAATGACAACATCATCTACAAGAAATCTAAGACGGCTACTGAGATTGTCTCCTATGTCGTTAATATAGACGAAGAACAATAGAGGGCCTATAACACTTCCTTGGGGATACTATTCGGGGAAGATTCGTATTTAAAGTAACGAATCAATATATTGTACTTTATTGCCGCAGCATTAGGTTAGGCCTTCTTGGTTCAACACTGACATCCAAATCAGCAATTTACTGTGACGCAATCAGTATTAATGAAAAAGACAAAAAGAATTTAATCACTAGTATGAGAACTTTTCTACTAGAATACATTTTCATTTTGAGTTACATTTTTGTATTTCTCCATTGTCGATCTTACATAATTGCAATTTTTAATGAAATATTTTTTATTACTTGCTAATTCATCTAAAAAATTATTGAGCCTATTCCATTTACAAAATTTCACCATTGATGAATGGTAATTATCCACCATTACCTGGTGATGATTCTTTTTATGAGAGGTAGATTTCACGAGAACCAAGTTTGCATTGCATGTATTTAAGAGATCTATCGTGATTCTCTGTACTTAGTAAGCTGCTCAGAAATTTCTCCTTTTACCACAACAGCAGTTGCACGAGGTTTTCCATTGCGACTCAGGTAAGCCAATTACAGCAGTTATAAATTTTTTCAATTTCACCGGGCCAATTAACTGTGCTGAGTCTAGTTAAAGTTCGGATTATTTATTGATTTATTTTAAAACAGAGAGTATTGGTTCAGATGTTGTTGTTGTGGTCTTCAGTCCTGAGACTGGTCTGATGCAGCTCTCCATGCTAATCTATCCTGTGCAAGCTTCTTCATCTCCCAGTACCTACTGCGACCTACATCCTTCTGAATCTGCTTAGTGTATTCATCTCTTGGTCTCCCCCTATGATTTTTACCCTCCACACTGCCCTCCAATACTAAATTGGTGATTCCTTGATCCCTCAGAATATGTCCTACCAACTGATCCCTTCTTTTGGTCAAGCTGTGCCACAAACTCCTCTTCTCCCCAATGCTATTCAGTACCTCCTCATTAGTTATATGATCTACCCATCTAATCATCAGCATTCTTCTGTGGCACCACATTTCAAAAGCTTCTATTCTCTTCTTGTCTAAACTATTTGTAGTCCATGTTTCACTTCCATACATGGCTACACTCCATACAAATACTTTCAGAAACGAGTTCCTGACAGTTAAATCTATACTCGATGTAAACAAATTCCTCTTCTTCGGAAACGCTTTCTTGCCCTTGCCAGTCTACATTTTATATCATCTCTACTTCGACCATCGTCAGTTATTTTGCTCCCCAAATAGCAAAACTCATTTACTACTTTAAGTGTCTCATTTCCTAGTCTAATTCCCTCAGCATCAGCAGCATTGGTTCAGATAGGGCAGTGCATATGTCACTTTCTTTCTCGCATTCAGGTTTGCTTCTCCTTCTCGCAAACAGATTTATTTCTTAGCTATAAATGTGAGGTTAACTTATCCACATATTTATTTTCTATGAATGGAATTTTTTGCTCTGCAAAAGTTTACGTTCGTAAAGAGAGTGTACATTGAGAAAGAGACAATCCAGAAGTAAAGCAAACAGCTGCACATTCACATAATCTTCTTTATCATTTTTTATTTATTACGGTAACTTTCAGCCACACTGCTCTGAGGCATGCCTATTTCTCAGGAAACACGATGCGTCGAAATCTGTGCTGGCCTGGGTGGCCGAGCGGTTCTAGGTGCTAAGGTCGGAGGTTCGAATCCTGCCTCTGGCATGGATGTGTGTGATGTCCTTAGGTTAGTTAGGTTTAAGTTGTTCTAAGTTCTAGGGGACTGATGACCTGCCATACTGCTCAGAGCCATTTGAAACATTTTTGATATCTGCATTCTGCGACGAAATGCTACACGAATACTTCGTCACTCACTACCCTTTCTTGCCTTCTCACCAACACTGCTAGTCCCTTCACGCTTTTCATACCGGCCCTCGATACTCTTCACATCTTTCGGATGTAGACCTTTGACACTTGGGAAGTGTCGCTGTGCAGTAATAGGCTACCGTGTTTCGTGAAACCACATTACACATTGCGCTTTGTCCTGCACAGATACCATTGTGACAGCAGTCGTTAGCTGTAACGAGAGAGAGAGAGAGAGAGAGAGAGAGAGAGAGAGAGAGAGAGAGAAGACGAAGAAATCAAATGCTATCAAAGAGCATGTAGAAGCGTGTCCATAAAAAAAATTCATGTGTTAAGCTACCACTTACAACAAACCACGTACCTGTATGCAGTATACAGGGTGTTACAGAAAGGTACGGCCAAACTTTCAGGAAACATTCCTCACACACAAAGAAAGAAAATATGTTATGTGGACATGTGTCCGGAAATGCTTAATTTCCATGTTAGAGCTCATTTTAGTTTCTTCAGTATGTACTGTACTTCCTCGATTCACCGCCATTTGGCCCAATTGAAGGAAGGTAATGTTGACTTCGGTGCTTGTGTTGACATGACTAGCATCAAGCACATCAGTACGTAGCATCAACAGGTTAGTCTTCATCACGAACGTGGTTTTGCAGTCAGTGCAATGTTTACAAATCCGGAGTTGGCAGATGCCCATTTGATGTACGGATTAGTACGGGGCAATAGCCGTGGCTCGGTACGTTTGTATTGAGACAGATTTCCAGAACGAAGGTGGCCCGACAGGAAGACGTTCGAAGTAATTGATCGCCGTCTTAGGCAGCACGGAACATTCCAGCCTGTGACTCGCGACTGGGGAAGACCTAGAACGACGAGGACACCTGCAATGGACGAGCCAATTCTTCGTGCAATTGACGATAACCCTAATGTCGGCGTCAGAGAAGTTGCTCCTGTACAAGGTAACGTTGACCACGTCACTGTATGGAGAGTGCTACGGGAGAACCAATTGTTTCCGTACCGTGTACAGCGTGTGCAGGCACTACCAGCAGCTGATTGGCCTCCACGGGTACACTTCTGCGAATGGTTCATCCGACAATGTGTCAATCCTCATGTTCTCTTTACGGATGAGGCTTCATTCCAACGTGATCAAATTGTAAATTTTCACAATCAACAAGTGTGGGCTGACGAGAATCCGCACGCAATTGTGCAATCACGTCATCGACACAGATTTTCTGTGAACGTTTGGGCAGGCATTGTCGGTGATGTCTCGATTGGGCCCCACGTTCTTCCACCTACGCTCAATGGAGCACGTTATCACATTTTTCATACGGGATACTCTACCTGTGCTGCTAGAACATGTGCCTTTACAAGTACGACACAACATGTGGTTCATGCACGATGGAGCTCCTACACATTTCAGCCGAAGTGTTCGTACGCTTCTCAACAACAGATTCGGTGACCGACGGATTGGTAGAGGCGGACCAATTCCTTGGCCTCCACGCTCTCCTGACCTCAACCCTATTGACTTTTATTTATGGGGGCATTTTAAAGCTCTTGTCTACGCAACCCCGGTACCAAATGTAGAGACTCTTCGTGCTTGTAATGTGGACGGCTGTGATCCAATACGCCATTCTCCACTGCTGCATCAGGGATTCACTGCGACGGAGGGTGGATGCATGTATCCTCGCTAACGGAGGACATTTTGAACATTTTCTGTAACAAAGTGTTTGACGTCACGCTGGATGGTTCTGTTGCTGTGTGTTCCCATTCCATGATTAATGTGATTTGAAGAGAAGTAATAAAATGAGCTCTAACATGGAAAGTAAGCGTTTCCGGACACATGTCCACGTAACATATTTTCTTTCTTTGTGTGTGAGGAATGTTTCCTGAAAGTTTGGCCGTACCTTTTTGTAACACCCTGTAGTTCCTTAGAAAAAAAAAAAAAAATTCCAGTCTGTGGAAGACTTTATGCTCACCCTGTGTTGTCCTAATAGTTGCGATAGATACCGCTGGTCCGCAGTTTTCGCTGGTCCGTTTGATCGAAGCCACAGCGGCCGATGCGAAACCGCAAATCGTTTCTGGTCCTAGCTTTCGCATCTCTGCCCTCTGCGGTCCATCGCGACGCATTAACCTCCGATGCGGCTACAGCTGTCTGTATGTGTGTATACATACATATATGCGGCCGTCATCAGGACGTCATTACAACATCGTTTGATGTGACTCGCGGCCGTCACCAGCTGTGTTCGTCCCCAATCTGCTGCACCGCCCATGTCTGCAAATACCGCAGCGGTTCATGACGGAAATGGGGCTGCACTTTGTGCGGCGATTAATGGCGTTGTCACAGTGGGCGATTAGCGCACGACTATCATATAGCCACTGCGCTTTCGGTCAGGACTTGAGGAGGGATCTGTTGTAGTTTCAAAGCCAGCTGTGACGGAAAGAGTCGCTGGGCACCATAAAATCGGAGCATATTTCCTAGCGCTCACTTCCCTCATACACCTTTCGTCTTTCTTGTTTATAATACTCTCCACCTCTTCCCACCGTAGGAGGTGAAGCGCGGTGACGTTCGTGGTTGTTCCGGACACTTTTTCAGCACCGACAGAACCACCACCATCATCATCATGTATTTCGTATCTACAGATCATTTATGTATTTCCTTCCCACGAACGTCGAAAGGTAGATCTGTATTCAAAATGGTTCAAATGGCTCTGAGCACTATGGGAGGTCATCAGTCCCCTAGAACTTAGAACTACTTAAACCTAACTAACCTAAGGGCATCACACACATCCATGCCGGAGGCGGGAATCGAACCTGCGACCGTAGCGGTCGCACGGTTCCAGACTGAAGCGCCTAGAACCGCTTGGCCACACCGGCCGGCATAGATCTGTATTGCTAACTCCTGTTCACAGCACCCAAACCTAGATGCACATTGCCTATATAACTGTCTCTGGGGACAACGAAAATTTGATTTTCAGTATTTGATACGAAACTTTCTGGCAGATTAAAAATGTGTGCCAGAACGAGACTTGGACCTTTACCTTCCGCGGCCAACGTGTTCCTCTTCAAGCAGCAACGAAGTGGCTCTAAGACCTGGATAAAATTTCAAGAAGGGCTGTAGCTGTTCGTATCGAGTTTGTACGTTAAAGCCACATTGTTTATTCATACTCCCTTGGTTCTCTTAGATATTACCTCTCTACCTTTCGTATTGCGCCTCCTATGAATGTCATCCATCTAGGAGCTTTCTTGATGTTCCTTCAACTAAAATGGTTTATCAGCGCTGGACATTCGATAGAGATCATGCGAAAGATCTTCCTCCCTTTCTACATCAGGCCTAGTTTATAATAGGGTGGACTAACGAACCATTTCTACCGACCGGTAAAGAGACGAGAATGATTCCCGTTTTCGAGAATTATCGAGGGATAGGCGCGCAAACCTGTAAGTTTCTATCGCTGACGGCAATCTATCGTAGAATTACGTACAATTTTTGATTCTCATGCATAATGACTTTGTTGGATGACGACAATCTTCTGTACAAAGATCAGTATGGAATCTGCCAACAAAAAAATGTTCAAATGTGTGTGAAATCTTATGGGACTTAACTGCTAAGGTCATCAGTCCCTAAGCTTACACACTGCTTAACCTAAATTATCCTAAGGACAAACACACACACACCCATGCCCGAGGGAGGACTCGAACCTCCGCCGGGACCAGCCACACAGTCTGCAGCGCCTGAGACCGCACGGCTAATCCCGCGCGGCATCCGCCAACAGAGATCTTGCGAAACGCAACTCGCTCTGTTCATCCATGAGATCGAGAATGCCGTAGACATGGATGGATACCCAGCTTGATGCAATCTTCTTGTCTCTTGGAAGACGCCCAATACATTCCCCACTTTCGTTTGGTGGACGAAATGTTAGAATACCGAACATCGAACCAGATTTGTGATTGGATTTACTGTCTCTCTCTCTCTCTCTCTCTCTCTCTCCTTCCCTCCCCCTCCCCCTTCCCCCTCCCTCGCTTTCTCTTTGTTGCATCTTTTTCCTTCACACCCCTACTTCTCTTTCTTATATCTTTTCTCTCCCTTTCAGTGACTCCCTCTCTCTTTCTCTCTCTCTCTCTCTCTCTCTCTCTCTCCTCTATTCTTTTCCTTTTCATTTCATTTGATAGTTGTTCTTTTCTCTTGTCCTTCCCTTTGTTCTCTAACTTACATTTTTTATCTCTCTCTCTTTGTCTTCCTTTCTCCCTCTCTCTTTAATCCCTCTCTCAGTACCAGTCTCCTGCCTGTCCCTGTGGCTCTCCCGTATCTCAACTTATTGTACTTTCTGATGTTTCTGTTCCTCTTTTTCTCTACCCTTTGCTTTCCCTCCATCCGCCTCTCTCTCTCTCTCTCTCTCTCTCTCTCTCTCTCTCTCTCTCTCTCTCCGCTCTCGCTCTCGCTCTCTCTGTGTCTCGAGGCCTCCTCTCTCCCTCACTCTTTATCCTTTTTCTTTCAGTTTCTTCACTACCCTTATCTGCTCATGCACCAACTTGGTAAATGCAGCTCTGCCCTCCGCCTCTGTCTGTGATCCCCAACTTCCCCCCAACACACACACACACACACACACACACATTGATTTCCGATCTGCAGTTGTGTACTGTGCCTGACTGTCACTTACTCGCGCATTTGTGACAATGCGTGGCGAGCTGCGAAACAAGATTCGGCCATTTGGACAGTCCGTTCGCTCTGATAGCTGGTGTCACCTCTCACTGAATTGACACTGATTGGGCTTATGCAAGTCAAACAGCTGCTGCACGGCTGTCGTTGTCAGGGAACACGGTATTACGGCCAGTGGCCAGCTTCGTTACCGATTTTACAGTCGTTTCAGACAAGCAGAGGCCGAAAATTTCATCGTTAAGCGGTTCTAGGCCCACTTTTTGTATGTAAAATATGTCTACACACCCCATTCAGCTTTTTTCCAGTGGATCTGAATCTATTCCAGAAATATAACTCTGGAAGCTCTGTTACATTCTTCCATAACGTCTTAAACTGGTCTGTCAAAAGGATTTACAGCAACAGATTTCTTTAAATGTGGGAACAGATCGAAGTCAGAGGGATCAAAACAGGCCAATGTTCCAAGAATAGGATGAGTGTTCGAAGAATTCTGCTTCAAATTCCGCAGTATTCAGGATGTCAAGCAGGGGAATTTCCCTGCAAAAAGGTGTTTACATGGCAGTTTTGTCAAGCATTGTCCAACTGAGCTTGGGCTTCCTCGCAGTGATATTGGTTTAGAGAGGTAGTTAAATTCTAACCTTGTCTTCTGCCCTTAGACTGACAGGGAAAACTAAAACTGACAGTCGATGAGTTCAAGAAACGCAAAAAGAAGGCACTTGAAATCGGCATGTAACATATTTTAAAACAAGAACATCTTAAGCACGAACAGGGCAAAAAAGAAAAAAAATGACAGGAAACTAAATAGACAGGGAAATGTTCTAAATTGGACTGATGAAACGTGAGAAATCATTGGGGAAAGGTGTAAAGGATAACAGAAAAAAATTAAAACATGAAGAAATTGTCTCTTGATTGTCAAGTTCATATTGACTAATGTGATAAAAAATATAATAACAAATATGAAGTTAAAATAATTCCACAGTTATAGGTCACCAAATTTCAGATGGAGAGCACACAATCTAAACAAAGTAGGATTGAGACTGACAGACTGAAGAGTTGGTAATGCGGAAAGAGGTAAGAGTTGCGTGTACCACTAAAAGTTTATGTAAAATGCTAAAAGCAAAATAGGTAGAAGGAAGAGGAGAAATTAGGTGATATAAAAGGAGGAAGAGAAAATAGGGAATGAAGGAGGAGAAGAAAGTAGATGAGTAAGAAGATGGTGCAGAAGGTAGAAAAAAGAAGGAAGTGAGGACTAGGGTATAACATCCCTTCAGTGATGAGGTCATTATAGACAAAGTACAAGTTTCGATTGAAGAAGATTGCAGAGGGAACAGGGCCTTCCTTTTACAAAGGAACTATCCCAGTATTTGCCTTTAGTGATTTAGGGAAATCACAGAAAACATGAAATTTCAATGTCCAGATCAGGATTAAAACTGATTTGCTTCCAGTTGTGAGTGTAGAGTTAGACTCGTGCACCACCCCCTTGGTGAAAGTAGAAGAGTAGGAATCAAGAGGAGAAATAGAAGACAAGTGAGAAGAAAGTGAAAGTAGAACTGTAAAGAGGGGGAGAGTAGAAGGGTAAGAAGATGAAGAAGGAGGAAGAAGAAGAAGAAAGATGAGGAGGAGGAGAAAGTACAATATGAAAGAGAAGGAGGGAAAAGTAGGGGAGTATTGTGGAGGAGGAGGAGGAGGAGGAGTAGTAGGTGAAAAGAGGAGAATGAAGAGGAGAAAGAGAAATTAGAAGATAAGGAGGACAAGCAGGGGAAAGTAGAAGAATGAGAAGAAGCAGCAGAAAACTGAATAATAAGGAAGTGGAGGGAAAATGCAGAAAAATAAGAAGTAGTATTTGGAGGAGATAGTCAAAGAGTAAGAATGAGGATGAGGAGGAAAGAAGTTGAAAAGAGGGAGCTTTAAGTAGAAATGGAAGAATGAGAAGAAAGTATTAGGTAGGAGGAGTAAGCAGAAGAGTATAAAGAACTTCAAGAAAAAATCAGAACAGTAAGAAAGAGGAGGACAAAGTAGAATTAATAGTCAGAGGAGGAGAAAGTAAAAGAGAGGGAGGAGGATGTAGAATGGTAACAAGGAGGAGAATGAGGAAAAGATAAAAGAGTGAAAAGAAGGAGGAGAAAGAATCAGGAGAATGAGAACTATGAGAGAAGATGGAAGAAGAGGAGGAGAATATAGAAGAGGGATGATGAGGAGGAAAGAGAAAGGGAAGAGTGAGGAGAGGATTGTGGATGAGAAATAGGAAGGATAGCAATGCAGAAGAGGACGGAGAGGGTATTTTTAAGAGGAAGAGGAATAAGAGTAAAATTTTACGGGAAAAACAGAAGGCAGAGGAGGATAAGGAGGACATAGAACGAGTAAGATAGGAACACAGGAAGAAGACATTGAGGATAACTATGTGGAGGAGGAAGGAGGAAAGGAAAAGGCCCTGAAGGAAACAACAGGAATGAGAGCAGAAAAATTTCAGTTAACTGTAGGTATGACATGGTTTTTAGCCTTGGAAGGGAACTCTGTGGTGAGTGATGTCTTTGGAATGCCGGCAGTGCTTGAGTGTTATCTCCGCAGCCCGAGATCCCTGGGCGCCACAACACTTGAACGATGTATGGCGCCAATAAAGCTCGAACGCCTCTTGAAGTGGCTCAGATTTACGGCTTCTGGAAATAGCGGGCGAACCAACACAAACACAGGGGCCATTTAGTAGCGGATATTGGTTCCTAACTACCCGGCCAGCACAGGGAAGCGTGCGCTCGTAAAAATCTGCTTTACGGGGAAGACGAGCGACCTTTTTACAAAGGCTGAGCGCCAATGCCTAATACACCGTTGATGGATGGACTAAAAATTGTGCTCTGCAAGCATTGTGAGCTCTACAGCTACGTCTAAACTCTGCAAACCACAGTGAAGTGCATGGCAGAGGGTAGTTAGCATGATACCACATGTTAGGCTTCCTTCTTTTTCCAGTCAGTGAAGAGCATAGTGAAAACGCCACTGTAATTGCCTCTGTGAGCTCTGTATTTAGACTAGCCTTCATGGTACAGCGTGAGCGATACTTAGGGAGTTGTAGTATACACCAAGTGATTCAGCTGCCCATACTGATCGGTTTTATGCAACCCGCAACACCTTCAAAAACCGCAAATTGGATTTTCATATTCTCTCGCTCGCTGTGCACAAGCTATTCGTCCTACAGAAAAAATGAACAGGGCATTTTCGTAGGGAATTTATTGTACTCCAATTTTGTACCGGAATATGTTTTCGCTGGAGGCCACAGTTTTCGAGTTATTCAGGAAAAACGTACTTGGTCACTCTTGTACAGTTCCCTTAGTAATTCGAAAACTACGGCCTCTAGCGAAAACGTGTTCCAGTATAAAATTTGACTATCTTAAATTTCCTACAAAATGGTCCTGTTCTTTTTTCTAGAGGACTTACAGGTTGGGTGTACTGAGCAAGAAATATGAAAATCTTGCATGTGGTATCTGAAAGCATTGAGGGTTGCATAAAACCCAGCAGTATATGCAGCTGAATTATCTTGTATATAGGTTCTTCACTTAACACTGCTTCCTTAAAACTTTGTAAGCAGTCTGTTACAAGGTAATTGATCTTAATGGGTTTGCCAGTCCAGATTTTTCAGCTTTTCTTTGACTCTCCTAACTGAGTCAAACACTTTTGAAGCACTGTTCGTGAGAAACCCGTGTATGTATACTTCTGGCCATTTAAAATGGAGCACCAGGAAATACAACGAACAACGAAGTTTTACTGTTTGCTGTATACAGTATACTAGGAAGAATACAGGATAAAATTTATAGGTCTTTTGTGGGTTATATAGGGAGTTAAATTTAGTACATAGAAGGCCAACTCTCGCTGCAAAAATGGCTCTAGCCTGGATGAGCTTGGAGTCCAACTGATCTTGGATGAAAAATTCAGGTCCACCACTGCATGTTGCTCAAACTATATTACGTCAGAGTCCACTAGCCATGGTGTATGGTGAGTGGTGGCGTAACACAGTTTCTGTGTGGTTGGTGGCTGACACTTCTGGGGGATGTGCTGGACGGGCAACAGTCCAACAGCCTATGCGCAGGCAACACGTGGTCTTGTGTTATTTCGTTGAAGCATTAATTGTCAGAAACCTTGAGCATGTGTGATAGCCAAAGTCCTTGACAATGCCTGCCAACCAAATTACCACTTTTGCCAAAAAGAGGTCGCCGTATTGTGTAGCCTATGGCATGGAGTACCATCATCTCAGGTGCTGTGCCTGTATGAGAATGACAAGTGCAATGTGGCTACATCCATTCTCCTTGGAGCCTGCACACATGGTTACATCCATGGTGTTGCTGTATGCAGACCTGGCCAGGTTCACCTCTCGCCACTCCTGTGTCAGTGTTGCCATTGGACACACCACTGCCTGTACGTCACTCTGTGCTGCCACATCAAGGGGAGTAGCAACTATGTTCACCATACTGGCAGTCCGTGCTGTTCCAGACGCTGTTTGCTCTGCCTCTCTGGGTACTTCTGCCTTGCTGCAAAGCAGCCCATTTCCTGACTCATTTTACATGACGTGGCTGCACAATCCTGCATGACCGAGTGAACAGTATGCCGGTCCTCTCGGGCACTAGTCGCGCGGGCCATGAAATCCTGAATGGCGTTGAGTATGACCCACCTGGGCTCATCAAGTCGGTATTCACATGACAGTTGTGGGATCCTGAGCAATACGTGACTGTGTGAACAGTATGTCTGTCCTCTCTGGCGCTAGTCGTGTGGGACCATGACATCCCGAATGGCGTTGAGTATGTCCCACCTGAGTTCATCAAGTACGTATTCACATGACAGTTGTGGGATCCTGAGCAATATGTAACTGAGTGAACAGTATGTCTGTCCTCTCTGGCGCTAGTCACATGGAGCCATAACATCGTGAATGGCGTTGAGTACGGCCCAACTGAGTTCATCAAGTATGTATTCACATTGACAGTTGTGGGATCCTGAGCAATACGTGACTGAGCGAACAGTATGTCTGTCCTCTCTGGCGCTAGTCGCATAGAGCCGTGACATCCTGAATGGCGTTGAGTACGGCCCAACTGAGTTCATCAAGTACGTATTGACATGTCAGTGTTTGCAACCCCGAGGAATACAAACAACAATACTGCAGAACTATGGACCACGTTCTCGGTAGTCCACGATTGTGCCGGTTTCGAATTCCTATATGTGCTGGTAGCCACACAGACAAGCAGCGTCGAAATGCGATTTCTGAATGTAGATGGCGTTACTGCTACCTACTTTCTGCCATTGTCCTGAAATGCTAACCATTTGCTTGTCAGACCATGTACTACACATCGACCCAGTTTGGCTGTTGCTGCGTACCACCTCGATGACGCTGCAACTTTAATGGCGGGCAGTGCACCTCTGTACTCCTCCGGCGCGTACAAAGGCGACCCGCCCCCATCTGGGAGCCGCTGTCTTCTGTGCTAGCGCAGTGCCGGTCCGTTTATTCTGCACCGGCGCCCTGTGTAGGGCGGAGACGAGGCCCTTAAAGGGCTGAGCCGAGGTGAGCTAAGGCGCGGCCCTTCTGCCTGTGTCAACTCGGCCCTTTAAGCCGGCGCGAGCGTATTTTTAACCCTCGCGAGAGCAGCCTGTCTCTGCTCGCCTTGCCGTCCCAGGCCCGTTCTGCCTCGCACTCGCGCTTCGCCGAGCACAACTTACGCGAAATAGTTCGCGAGATTTAAAGACGTCACTCCAGCAAGTTGAAGCAGATCGTAAATCGAATTTTGAAATGTGACTGCAGGAGATGTTGAAAGTGAAATGATGAGCTATACAATATAGCGGAGTTACGATGAATAGGAGACGAAAGAAATATCAAGTACTCCTTGAAGAAGAGGGTAACAGCGTTTGGGCTACAGTTCTCACAAAATATTTTGTAATAGTTTTCGATATGTATAATTTTCAAACGAGGGCACTTTGGGGTCCGATGTGGCTCAAATGGTTCAAATCCCTGTAAGCACTATGGGACTTAACATCCGAGCTCATCAGTACCCTAGCAATCCGTCTACAGGCCACGAGTGGCCTACCGGGACCATCCGACCGCCGTGTCATCCTCAGTAGAGGATGCGGATAGGAGGGGCATGGGATCAGCACACCGCTCTCCCGGTCGTAATGGTGGTATTCTTGACCGAAGCCGCTACTATTCGGTCGAGTAGCTCCTCGATTGGCATCACGAGGCTGAGTGCATCCCGAAAAATGGCAACAGCGGATGGCGGCCTGGATGGTCACCCATCCAAGTGCCGACCACGCCCGACAGCGCTTGACTTCGGTGATCTCACGGGAACCGGTGTATCCACTGCGGCAAGGCCGTTGCCACATCAGTACTCTAGGCTTAGAACTATTTAAACATAACTAACCTAAGGACATCCATGCCCGAGGCGGAATTCGAAGCTGCGACCGTAGCAGCAGTGCGGTTCCGGACTGAAGCGCCTAGAACCGCTCGGCCACAGCGGCCGGCGGTCCTATCTGACTGGAATATATGAAACAAATTGTCTGCTCAAATACATCTGGACGTCCCTATGTTATGCGGAACTGATCACTAGATGTCACAAAAGAAGGGCCCAGCAGTGTAAAAAGGAGGCGACCAGTACTGCGTTGTCAGTAGAACAGGTCGGATAGTAGAGCTCAATGAATTCGAAGTTGGACCAGTCACTGGACCCAGAATGAGATTTTCACTCTGCAGCGGAGTGTGCGCTGATATGGAACTTCCTGGCAGATTAAAACTGTGTGCCGGACCGAGACTCGAACTCGGGACCTTTGCCTTTTGCGGGCAAGTTGGTAGGTAGGAGACGAAGTACTGGCAGAAGTAAAGCTATGAGGACGGGGCGTGAGTCGTGCTTGGGTAGCTCAGTTGGTAGAGCACATGCCCGCGAAAGGCGAAGGTCCCGAGTTCGAGTCTCGGCGCGGCACACATTTTTAATCTGCCAGGAAGTTTCAGTCACTGGATGTCACCTGAGTAAAGCCCTTTTTATACGATGAACGAAAATGTTCAAGAAATATTATAGTCTACTGAAGCGCCCCAAGCGTATTGGAACACAGAGATATGTAAACAGTCAGAGTACGACGCTGCGGTCGGCTACGTCTATATAAAGACAGCAAGTGTCTGGCGCAGGTGTTAAACCGGTTGCTGCTGCTACAATGGCAGGTTATCAAGATTTAAGTGGATTTGAAAGTGGTGTTATAGTCGTCGCACGAGCGATGGGACACAGCATCTCCGAGGAAGCGATGAAGTGGGGATTTTCCTGTACGACCATCTCACGAGTGTACATTGAATATCAGGAATCCGGTAAAACATCAAATCTCCGACATCGCTGCGGCCAGAAAAAGATCCTGCAAAGCGGGACCGACGACGACTGAAGAGAAACGTTCAACGTGACAGAAGTGCCACCCTTCCGCAGATTGCTCCAGATTTGAATGCTGGCCATCAACAAGTGTCAGCGTGCGAACCGTTCAAAAAAAAAAAAAAAATCATCACTGTGGGCTTTCGTAGCCGAAGGCTCACTCGTGCGCTGTTGATGACTGTACGATACCAAGCTTTAAGTCTCGCCTGGGCCAGTCAGCACCGACATTGGACTATTGGTGACTGGAAACGTGTTGCCTGGTCGGAAGAGTCTCGTTTCAAATTGTATCGAGTGGACGGTCGCGGCAACCTCATGAATCCAAGGAACCTGCATGTCAGCAGGGGACTGTTGAAGCTGGTGGAGTCTCTGCAATGGAGTGGGGCGTGTGCAGTTGGAGTGATGTGGGACCCCCGATACATCTAGATACGACTCTGACAGGTGACACGTACGTAAGCATCCTGTCTGATCGCCTGCATCCATTCATGTCCACTGCGCATTCCGACGGACTTGAGCAATTCCGACAGGATAATGCGACACCCCATACGTGCAGAATTGCTACAGAGTGACTCCAGGAATTTCAACAATTCCGCTGGCCATCAGACTCGCCAGCCATGAACATCATTGAGCATATTTGGGATGCCTTGCAGTGTGCTGTTCAGAAGAGATCTACACTCCCTCGTACCCTTACGGATTTATGAACAGTCGTGCAGTATTCATTGTGTCAGTTCGCTCCAGCAGTGCTTCAGACATTTTCCGAGTCCATGCCACACCGCGCCGCGGCACTTCCGCGTGTCCGCGGTGGCCCTACTCGATATTACGCAGGTGTACCACTATCTATGGCTCTTTAGTGTATAACAGACACGTAAAACTTCTCTTGCGTTTTTCTCGTAATTGCTAGAGTAGTGCACCGAACTATTTGCACATTATTTGTTTTAATGACCTATTAAAGGTGTGCAAAGGTTGAAGTAACCCCGTGATTCGAATGTCGTGACCTCGTCTTTTTTTTTTTTTTTTCGGGTTGCTACACTGCTGGCCACCGTAAATGCAACACCAAGAAAGACAAGAGGTAGCACAACAAGATTTGTTTTGTAGATAACATGTTGACCAAGTATCAAATGATTACGTTTACAGACGTCTGTGACATGTGGTTCCTGCCAGAATCAGTAGCCAGAGTAGCCGCCATTGTTGGAGATCACCGCTGCCACACGTCTCGGCATTGAGTCAAAGAGACGTTGGATGTGTTCCTGGGGTACAGCAGCCCAAGCAGCTTCCACACGTTGCCAAAGATCATCTGGTGTGGCAGCTGGGGATGTAATCTGGGTCACTCGTTGAGCAACCATGGACCACATGTTTTCAATCGGCGAAAGGTCCGGAGAGCGAGCCGGCCAGGGAAGCACTTCAATCTGGTTATTGACGAAGAACCTTTGGACAATGCGTGCCACGTGTGGTCGCGCATTATCCTGTTGAAATATGGCTGTGGCCGAGCCCTGAAGGTAAGGAAGGACAACTGGCTCCAGCACCTCGGATATGTAGCGCCGGCTATTTAAAGTACCGGCAATGCGTACTAGAGGCGTGCGAGAGTAATATCCAATACCGCCCCATACCATAATACCCGGTGCAAGACCAGTGTGGCGGTGCATAATGCAGCTGTCCAGCATCCTCTCTCCACGGTGTCTCCACACTCGAATCCGACCATCGTGGTGCTGCAGACAGAAGCGTGCCTCGTCAGTAAAGACAACGTCATTCCATTCTGCCGTCCACATCCGTCTGTCATCACACCATTGGCGACGGAGACGTGTGTGGTTCTGCGTCAATGATAGACGAAGCAATGGACGTCTTGCGGACAGACCACTCTGCTGTAAGCGGCGTCGAATGGTACGCGCAGACACTGGATGATGCGTTACAGACGCAATGTGCTGTGCTATGCCTCGGGATGTCACTGAGCGATCCGTCACTGCCATGCGCACAATTTGCCTAACAGCACGTGCAGTGGTGCACCGAGGTGAATGCGATTGACCACGTCGGTCCGTCGTACCCTCCTGCATCCAACGGTCACATATCCGCATTACAGTTGTTTGGTTTCGTCCAACACGACTAGCGATTTCTCTGTATGATAATCCACAATCTCGGTAAGCCACTATCCTTCCTCTGTCGAACTCGGATACTTGATCAAAAGATGTTCGCTGTTGTGTACGAGGCATAACTGATCGTCTTGTGAAACAACCACAAGGTAAACACACGTGCCGAACGTACACTCGTCGAAATCGCCAAGCCTTAAATGGCGCTATGAGGTGGCGCCACAGGCGCGCGTGATGTCCGTCTGCGCTGAAATTCTAATCAGTTGCATATCTCATCGCTGCAAACTCATGGTGTAAATTTCACTTGATTCGGATGCTTCCTTCAGGGTGTTGCATTTACGGTGGCCAGCAGTGTAGTTGAAACTACAGGATGGTCCATTGGTCGTCACCGCGCCAAATATCTCACGAAATAAGGGCCAAACGAAAAAACTACAAAGAACGAAACTCTTCTAGCTTGAAGGGAGAAACCAGATAGTGCTATGGTTGGCCCGCTAGATGGCGCTACCATAGGTCAAACGGATATCAACTGCGTTTTTTAAATAGAAACACCCATTTTTATTACATATTCGTGTAGTACGTAAAGAATTATGAATGTTTTAGTTGGACCACTTGTTTCGCTCTGTGATAGACGATGCTGTAATAGTCACAAACATATGGCTCACAATTCTAGGCGAACAGTTGGTAACAGGTAGATTTTTTAAATTAAAATACGGAACGTAGGTACGTTTGAACATTTTATTTCGGTTGTTCCAATGTGATACATGTACATTTGTGAACTTATCAGTTCTTAGAACGCATGCTGTTACAGCGTGATTACCTGTAAATACCACATGAATGCAATAAATGCTCAAAATGACATCCGTCCACCTCAATGCATCTGGCAATACGTGTAACGACATTCCTCTCAACAGCGAGTGGTTCGCCTTCCGCAGTGTTCGCTCATGCATTGACAATCCGCTGACGCATGTTGTCAGGCGCTGTCGGTTGATCACGATAGCAAATATCCTTCAACTTTCGCCACAGAAAGAAATCCGGTGAACATGCGGGCCACGGTATGGTGCTTCGACGACCAATCCACCTGTCATGAAATATGCTATTCAATACCGCTTCAACCGCACGCGAGCTATGTGCCGGACATCCATCATGTTGGAAGTACATCGCCATTCTGTCATGCAGTGAAACATCTTGTAGTAACATTGGTAGAAGATTACGTAGGAAACCAGCTTACATTGCACCAAGATTGCCATCAATAAAATGGGGCCAATTATCCTTCCTCCTATTATGCCGCACCATACATTAACCCGCCAAGGTCGCTGATGTTCCACTTGTCGCAGCCATCGTGGATTTTCCGTTGCCCAATAGTGCATATTATGCTGGTTTACGTTACCGCTGTCGGTGAATAGAAAGCGTGCAAATAATTTGTCATCGTCCCGTAATTTCTCTTGTGTCCAGTGGCAGAACTTTACACGACGTTCAAAGTCGTCGCCATTCAATTCCTCGTGCATAGAAATATGGTACGGGTGCAATCGATGTCGATGTACCATTGTCAACATCGACGTTTTTAAGATTCCCGATTGTCGCGCAATTTGTCTGCTACTGATGTGCGGATTAACCGCGACAGCAGCTAAAACACCTACTTGGGCATCATCATTTGTTGCAGGTCGTGGTTGACGTTTCACATGTGGCTGAACACTTCCTGTTTCCTTAAATAACGTAACTATCCGGCGAACGGTCCGGACACTTGGATGATGTCGTCCAGGATACCGAGCAGCGTACATAGCACACGCCCGTTGGGCAGTTTGATCACAATAGCCATACATCAGCACGATATCGACGTTTTCCGCAATTGGTAAACGGTCCATTTTAACACGGGTAGTGTATTACGAAGCAAATACCGTCCGCACTGGCGGAATGTTACGTGATACCACGTACTTATACGTTTGTGACTATTACAGCGCCATCTATCACAAAGCGAAAAATGTGATCCAACTACAACATTCACATTTCTTTGCATACTACACGAATATGTAATAAAAATGGGGGTTCCTATTTTTTAAAAAACGCAGTTGATATCCGTTTGACCTATGGTAGCGCCATCTAGCGTGCCAACCATAGCGCCATCTGGTTTCCCCCTTCAAGCTAGACGAGTTTCGTTCTTTGTAGTTTTTTCGTTTGGTGCTTATTTCGTGAGATATTTGGCCCGGTAACTATGAATGGACCACCCTGTATATTACTCATACATTATTGCTTCTAGTACAGACAACAGGGCTCTGAAGACACGCGTTGTGTTAGACCAGCGCTGTAGAAGTCACTCGTTCCGGCGACGTCGCTTTCAGATGCGTCCTGCATGGTGGCGTGCGGGCGTCTAATTTTAATTTCCTCACTGCTGGCGAGTCGGCGCCGCGACGCCAGATCCGACGCTGATGTAACGACGTCGGCGCGGAAGGCGCCTCTGGACAGCGTCTCTCCCCCTTAACCCCCCCCCCCCCCTCCCGCACTCACCTTCTCTCTCTCTCTCTCTCTCTCTCTCTCTCTCTCCCTCCCTCTGACCCAGTTTGTGTGGGTCTAATAGTTGCGCCAGGACAGGGACGTCATCGACAGATTTTTTCGTCGGCAGTTCCTGAGTGACGCGATGTAGCCATTAGGACTGTTGATATTTTTAAAAATATCGGGAATCCGATACATCTGTATTTAAAGAAGATATATCGACGGAAAAAGTACGTACCTGCCACAAGAAATATCGGTTGCACATTGTAGATATACTGCCAGTGTCAGAGCTGTGAATTCAGGTTTTGATTTGTTATCAGATATTCTGTACATCAACAAGCTAGCACCCTGCCCATCCCCCTTGGAGCAAAAATTGAAACGGAAACGATGCAGGTTCATGCTTGGCGATAACCACTTGTAAGAGGTCCATGATTAAAGAATTTGTTGCTAGCGCACTCTTCCAGATGTAATTTCGATGGATTGCTCACGCGCTGCCTGCGATACGTAAGCTATAAGAGAATCTCAGACCAGAGAGCAGTGTTGGCTGCAGTACGAACTGTGTGGCAGTAGGAGTTTGTAGTTGTTGCGAGCAGTCTGGTGTATCGAGTTGGCTGGGCCAGTCGTGGGGAGCGATGGCGGTGCCTGGGCGGTGTAGTATAAGGTAAAAGCATTGTTGTATCAGGTCCTATGTAAATGTTTTAAACAATCTGTTAATAATAATCTTTCTCGTAAAAAAAATTCACTTTTGACAAATATTCATCTCAGTTTAAAGAATTTACTAATTTCTCCAATCCATGATTATCCCGATTATTGTAAAGAAAAATCAGTTGTTTCTTTTGATACATGACAAATATATCGGCCAGCATTGCACTGGGCTGTGCCAGAAAAATTTCATATAGGAGCAGATATATACGCATGAGCTTATTGAGGTAAGAATTTTTAATTTATTCAGGATGATCTTTCAGGGCCATGACGCAGCACTGCTGACGTCCAAAATTTACCAGTTTAAATTCACACAGTCAATTATTGAAAGGTTATAAGTGAGCCACAATTTTATTGAGAGTTAAGTCACGTATTATTGGTAGGTTACGGAATTTACCTTTTGGGCAGTTACACTGAATGTAAATTATGTGATTGTATTTTTTACTTTTGGGAGGTTATTATATAATTTTTCTGTTGGGAGGTTACACGCTTTGCTAACAATGGTAACTGCGTGTAAGCCGCACAATAAAAGCTGTCCGATGGGTCCGTCGTTCGGTTTTTTCCGGAATACATCATGTCAAATTTTCTGTTTGACGAAGTCGATTTTTTTCGGAATACATCATGTCAAATTTTCTGTTTGACGAAGTCGATTTTTTCCGGAATACATCATGTCAAATTTTCTGTTTGACGAAGTCGATTTTTTCCGGAATACATCATGTCAAATTTTCTGTTTGACGAAGTCGATTTTTTCCGGAATACATCATGTCAAATTTTCTGTTTGACGAAGTCGATTTTTTCCGGAATACATCATGTCAAATTTTCTGTTTGACGAAGTCGATTTTTTCCGGAATACATCATGTCAAATTTTCTGTTTGACGAAGTCGATTTTTTCCGGAATACATCATGTCAAATTTTCTGTTTGACGAAGTCGATTTTTTCCGGAATACATCATGTCAAATTTTCTGTTTGACGAAGTCGATTTTTTCCGGAATACATCATGTCAAATTTTCTGTTTGACGAAGTCGATTTTTTCCGGAATACATCATGTCAAATTTTCTGTTTGACGAAGTCGATTTTTTCCGGAATACATCATGTCAAATTTTCTGTTTGACGAAGTCGATTTTTTCCGGAATACATCATGTCAAATTTTCTGTTTGACGAAGTCGATTTTTTCCGGAATACATCATGTCAAATTTTCTGTTTGACGAAGTCGATTTTTTCCGGAATACATCATGTCAAATTTTCTGTTTGACGAAGTCGATTTTTTCCGGAATACATCATGTCAAATTTTCTGTTTGACGAAGTCGATTTTTTCCGGAATACATCATGTCAAATTTTCTGTTTGACGAAGTCGATTTTTTCCGGAACACTTCGTGTCAAATTTTCTGTTTGACGAAGTCGATTTTTTCCGGAACACTTCGTGTCAAATTCCCTGTTTTTTCATTTCCGCAAACGCCAGCGACGTAGCAGTCGTAGTGTCAAAATTGCGTGGCGAAGCTAAATGTTGCAGTTTCTGTTGGTAGCGCAGAGCGCCGATTTCGTCAGAATTTGCACTCGTACGTCGCAAAGACCAATCTTCTCGTTTAGATTGTTGTTAATCAGTTTCAGTTTTGAAGACTGCCGATGCGATTTTAACGCAGCTGGTGTGCTTTTCCTTCACATCAGAAACCTTTTTAATCCATTGACACCGCACCCCACCCCCTCCCCAAGTGCAATCGGGCTTCTTCTTTCGTGCCACACACAGTGTAAGTAAAATTATGTTCTACTACACTTTCAAAAGAAGAATACCAAATATTTACTGAAAATTGCGTAAAAAATATAACAAAAATGTCAGCACTCGATATAGCCATCTCGGTTGCAGTATAACGATATGTCAGTGCAGAAAAATCGCCTATATACACTATATGATCAAAACTATCTAGACACCCTCAAAAAAACATACTTTTTCATATTAGGTGCATTGTACTGCCACCTACTGCCAGGTACTCCATATCAGCGACCTCAGTAGTCATTAGATATCGTGAGAGAGCAGAATGGGGCGCTCCGAGGAACTCACGGACTTCGAACGTGGTCAGGCGTTTGGGTGTCACTTGTGTCATACTTCTGTTCGTGAGATTTCCACACTCCTAAACATCCCTAGGTCCACTGTTTCCGATGTGATAGTGAAGTGGAAACGTGATGGAACACGTACAGCACAAAAGCGTAGGCGCCGACCTCCTCTGTTGACTCACAGAGGCCGCCGACAGTTAAAGAAGGTCGTAATGTGTAATAGGCAGACATCTATCCAGACCATCACACAGGAATTCCAAACTGCATCAGGATCCACTGCAAGTACTATGACAGTTAGGCGGGAGGTGAGAAAACTTGGATTTCATGGTCGAGCGGCTGCTCATAAGCCACACATCACGCCGGTAAATGCAAAACGACGCCTCGCTCGGTGTAAAAAGCGTAAACATTGGACGACTGAACAGTGGGAAAACGTTGTGCAGAGTGACGAATCACAGTACACAATATGGCGATCCGATGGCAGGGTGTGGGTATGGCGAATGCCCGTTGAACGTCATCTGCCAGCGTGTGTAGTGCCAACAGTAAAATTCGGAGGCGGTGGTGGTATGCTGTGGTCGTGTTTTTCATAGAGGGGGCTTACACCCCTTGTTGTTTTGCGTGGCACTATCACAGCACAGGCCTACATTGATATTGTAAGTACCTTCTTGCTTTCCACTGTTGAAGACCAATTCGGGCATGGCGATTGCATCTTTCAACACGATCGAGCACCTGTTCATATTGCACGGCCTGTAGCGAAGTGGTTACACGACAGTAACATCCCTTTAATGGACTGGCCTGCACAGAGTCCTGACTTGGGTCCTACAGAACACCTCTGGGATGTTTTGGAACCCCGACTTCGTGCCAGGCCTCACCGACCGACATCGATACCTCATCTCTGTACAGCACTCTGTGAAGAATGGGCTGCCATTCCCCAAGAAACCTCCTAGCTCCTGATTGAACGTATGCCTGCGATAGTGAAAGCTGTCATCAAGGCTAAGGGTGGGCCAACACCGTAATGAATTCTAGCATTACCGATGGAGGGCGCCACGTACTTGTAAGTCATTTTCAGCCAGGTGTCCGGATGCTTTTGATAACATGGTATATATATATATATATATATATATATATATATATATATATATATATATATATATATATAGAATTTCACTGGAAAGAAAACATTGATATTGTATCAAAAGCTCTAGTAGCCACAGTGCACTGAGTTCAGTTTGCACTCCTGAAAATAACCGAAATGGTCGAAACACCACCACTGTGTGCCCTGTTTCCCCCAGACTATGGGATCATTGCCACAATGTTGTTTCCTGTACATCTGACGGACGTTCAATAAGCAGTGCGACACCTTTTTTCCTCCGCTAATTTCTATTGCGAAAAATAAGGAAAATTTTTCAGGTAAATCATGGATGATCAAAATGTTCAAATGTGTGTGAAATCTTCTGGGACTTAACTGCTAAGGCCATCAATCCCTAAGCTTACACACTACTTAACCTAAATTATCCAAAGGACAAACACACACCCATGCCCGAAGGACGACTCGAACGTCACCCAGGACCAGCCGCACAGCAAATCATGGAATATTCCCTCTTCAGCCCTTATAGTTTCATGATGCTCCGATAGGTGGCGGCACTACATGTAACCCTCTAAATGGCGCATGTAACAGAAGTGTGTTCCTTGCAGAGAGCTGTCATTGAGTTTCATTTTGGCGGAAGACGAGAGCATTGCAGATACTCGTAGGCAAGGATGTCTGTGGAGACCTGGCGGTAAACATAAGCACGGTGAGTCGTTGGGCGAGGCATCGCAACAACGTCGCGTAAATCGTCCGATTTCGCGCGTGCCGGCCGGTCGTGCACAGCTGTGACTCCAGCAATGCTGCAACGTGCGGACACTCTCTCGCTGCTCAACTGGACGTCCCTGTTGGTAGTGCTGATACACTCGTCCACCAGTTGAGGTATGATTGTCGGAAGGACAGACTCAGCATACAGGAAAGTCAAAATAACCTTTGGTGACATTAAAAGCAACGGTGGTAACATTAAGAGTGCAACGGGAATTCCACTGTTAAATGCAGAGGAGAGAGCAGATAGGTGGAAAGAATACATTGAAAGCCTCTATGAGGGTGAAGATTTGTCTGATGTGATAGAAGAAGAAACAGGAGTCGATTTAGAAGAGATAGGGGATCCAGTATTAGAATCGGAATTTAAAAGAGCTATGGAGGACTTACGGTCAAATAAGGCAGAAGGGATAGATAACATTCCATCAGAATTTCTAAAATCATTGGGGGAAGTGGCAACAAAACGACTATTCACGTTGGTGTGTGGAATATATGAGTCTGGCGATATACCATCTGACTTTCGGAAAAGCATCATCCACACAATTCCGAAGACGGCAAGAGCTGACAAGTGCGAGAATTACCGCACAATCAGCTTAACAGCTCATGCATCGAAGCTGCTTACAAGAATAATATACAGAAGAATGGAAAAGAAAATTGAGAATGCGCTAGGTGACGATCAGTTTGGCTTTAGGAAAAGTAAAGGGACGAGAGAGGCAATTCTGACGTTACGGCTAATAATGGAAGCAAGGCTAAAGAAAAATCAAGACACTTTCATAGGATTTGTCGACCTGGAAAAAGCGTTCGACAATATAAAATGGTGCAAGCTGTTCGAGATTCTGAAAAAAGTAGGGGTAAGCTATACGGAGAGACGGGTCATATACAATATGTACAACAACCAAGAGGGAATAATAAGAGTGGACGATCAAGAACGAAGTGTTCGTATTAAGAAGGGTATAAGACAAGGCTGTAGCCTTCCGCCCCTACTCTTCAATCTGTACATCGAGGAGGCAATGATGGAAATAAAAGAAAGGTTCAGGAGTGGAATTAAAATACAAGGTGAAAGGATAGCAATGATACGATTCGCTGATGACTTTGCTATCCTGAGTGAAAGTGAAGAAGAATTAAATGATCTGCTGAACGGAATGAACAGTCTAATGAGTACACAGTATGGTTTGAGAGTAAATCGGAGAAAGACGAAGGTAATGAGAAGTAGCAGAAATGAGAACAGCGAGAAACTTAACATCAGGATTGATGGTCACGAAGTCAATGAAGTTAAGGAATTCTGCTACCTATGAAGTATAATAACCAATGACGGACGGAGCAAGGAGGACATCAAAAGCAGACTCGCTATGGCAAAAAAGGCATTTCTGGCCAAGAGAAGTCTACTAATATCAAATACCGGCCTTAATTTGAGGAAGAAATTTCTGAGGATGTACGTCTGGAGTGCACCATTGTATGGTAGTGAAACTTGGACTGTGGAAAATCCGGAACAGAAGAGAATCGAAGCATTTGAGATGTGGTGCTATAGACGAATGTTGAAAATTAGGTGGACTGATAAGGTAAGGAATGAGGAGGTTCTACGCAGAATCGGAGAGGAAAGGAATATGTAGAAAACACTGATAGGGAGAAGGGACAGGATGATAGGACATCTGGTGAGGGAATGACTTCCATGGTACTAGAGGGAGCTGTAGAGGGCAAAAACTGTAGAGGAAGACAGAGATTGGAATACGTCAAGCAAATAATTGAGGACGTAGGTTGCAAGTGCTACTCTGAGATGAAGAGGTTAGCACAGGAAAGGAATTCGTGGCGGACCGCATCAAACCAGTCAGTAGACTGATGACCAAAAAAAAAAATCCGCCGAGTTCCCTTCCACCTAAGACCGTAGAGAGCAACGAAGGGCCATCTGTTTTGCAGCAAGACGTTTGTTTTGTCGTCCACCAGTAGAGTGTTATCATGTCGGCATACAGGCCTTCCCAGTAAGCTGGCGAAAAGCTGTCGCACTGAACGAAGATTATCTTGGCAATAGGGTGTTGCAGCCAAAAGTGGGAAATAATATGCAGTATTCCAAATCTGAATAAATTGTTGCACTACTTACTGAACGACTTTCGTATGTAGGGCGCTAGTTGAGCAGCTTACAACCGGATCGGTCGGCCGGAGTGGCCGAGCGGTTCTAGGCGCTTCAGTCCGGAACCGCGCTGCTGCTACGGTCGCAGGTTCGAATCCTGCCTCGGGCATGGATGCGTGTGATGTCTTTGTGTTAGTTAGGTTTAAGTAGTTCTAAGTTCTAGGGGACTGATGACCTCAGATGTTAAGTCCCATAGTGCTCAGAGCCATTCAGGAGGAGTTAGACACAGATGAAAAGGGGTGCACAGGATATACTGGCCTGGAGAGTTGCATGAAACCCGTCTTCGGACTGAAGTAGACAACAACAGGAAGCGGCGGAGGTAGGCGTCTAACTTACGTAGAGGCCTTGTTTGTTTGGACTTCACTCGGATTGTCGTGAATGAGATCGATCATTGAGTTGAAAAATAGGTTTTTGGTGGCTAAAACATCACGGTAAATACAAAATTTATGGATTTTGAGCAGGTAGCTAATTTCTCGCACTCACAGTTGGGTTAATTGAGCCGACTAACATATCTGATTTCAATATTGCGCACCGTTTATACGATTCTGGCAGTTTTAGTGCTGGGTGGGGCTATTTCACGTACATCACGTAATCGAGGACCCATGTACTTACCGACCAACTTTTTTTCTTCACGTGATTAGTACTCAGGCACTCTTTAAGTCTTATTTACACATATTTTGTTTTGTGTACTAAGAGAGCAAACCCGGCCATGTTTACGCACAGGATTTTCCGAGACTGTTTAACGTTCTTTAGCGAGCAGAGATAAGCTGGATATGATGCCAGAGGGAAAAAAGGGAGGGGGGGGGGTCAAAACGGATCCTGCGAAATGGCTCCACGCTGGCGGATTTATCGTTTCGGATTACTGGCAGAGCTTCCAAGCTACACCGCTAGCGAGACATTAAGACACCTGTGTTTTTATATAATTTCGCAATTTATCGCGCCTAAATATCTGGCAGACTAAGTGTGCAACCATTCCAGAAACGAAAACGCACCGAGGAAACGCTAAAGAGGTCGAATAAAATGCGTCTGGTTTTTGAGAATCTGGAATACGTTTCTGACGCTGAGGCAATTACCGTATGATCACTGCATATGCAGAAACTCGGGGCTATCTGATCAAAGAGAGCCACACATCTGTTACTGGACATTAATGTGCACGAAGAGTACTCTAAGTCACTGGCCCCTTACCTAGCTTCCATTTATCTTGCGTCTCTCGCCCAGCACAAAGTCCCAAGCGACTGGGAAAAAGCGTAGGAGACTCCAGTGTATAAGAATGGCAAAAGAGCAGACCCGCAGAATTGCAGACCAACACCTCTGACTTCGGATTGTTTCAGAATCCGTGCCGGCCGCTGTGGCCGAGCGGTTCTAGTCGCTTCACTCCGGAACCGCTCTGCTGCCTCGGGCGTGGATGTGTGTGATGTCCTTAAGTTAGTTAGGTTTAAGTAGTTGTAACTTGACTAGAAGAAGGGATCGGTTGGTAGGACGTGTTCTGAGACATCGAGGGAACACCAATTTAGTACTCGAGAGCAGCATGGAGGGTAAAAATCGTAGAGGGAGACCAAGAGATGAATACACTAAGTAGATTCAGAAGGATGTAGGCTGCAGTAGGTACTGGGAGATGAAGAAGGTTGCACAGGATAGAGTAGCATGGAGAGCTGCAGCAAACCAGTCTCAGCACTGAAGACCACAACAACAACGACAACAAGTCTAGGGGCTGATGACCTCAGATGTTAAAGTCCCATACTGCTCAGAGCCATTTGAACCACAATTTTCATCACAATAGCCATACATCAACACGATATCGACCTTTTCCGCAATTGGTAAACACTCCATTTTAACACGGGTAATGTATCACGAGGCAAATACTGTCCGCACTGGTGGAATGTTACGTGATACCGCGTCATTATACGTTTGTGACTATTACAGCGCCATCTATCACAAAGCGAAAAAAGTGGTCCAACTAAAACATTCATAATTTTTTACGTACTACACGAATATGTAAAAAAAATGGGGGTTCCCATTTTAAGAAACGCAGTTGATATCCGTTTGACCTATGGCAGCGCCATCTAGCGGGCCAACCATAGCGCCATCTGGTTCTCCCCTCAAGCTAGACGAGTTTCGTTCTTTATAGTTTTTTCGTTTGACGCATATTTCGTGAGATAGTGAGATATTTGCCCCAGTCACGGTCACTGGACCACCCTGTACATACATACTGTGGTAATGTCACCTTCTTCCGTTTTAATTCCTTCTTTACTGCAAACAATTTTAAGTGATTTTTTTGATAAAGGCAGAACTTTGCTGTAACATTTATCTAGCATTGTAGCTTACTGTATTTCATCGCAATAAAATACATGTAATTAATTTTTTTTAAGTTAGCTCAGCTGGTAGGAAAATGGCCCACGAAAGCACAGGTTCGAGTCCCAGTCCGGTGCACTGTTTTTATCTGCCATCAAGGTTAAAACCAGCGCACACTTGGGTTGCAGAGCAATACGGGGACGGAGAAATGGCCCGGAAAAACTGTACTCGTTTCCCCTGCCTGCAGTGTTGAAGGCGGTCGGGTTATTTTTAGCGTTTCATTTCTCAGCCGCGAGCAGACCAGCGGCGGGCGCGGGCTGGCGGGAAAGGCGGTTTCTCCCCGACGGCGGGTCGGGACTTCCCCGGCCGTGGTACGGCCGCTGGCCACCACGCGGCGCTGCGATCGTCGCACTGTGCGCTCAAAAAATGACGTCAGAACCCGTCCGGCTGGCGAAAGCTACTTTTGCACCACGGCGTATTCTGGTCGTATCGCAATTAATAGAACTGACGTTGGTCCAAGTATACGGAACATGCGTCATCGACACCTCTAACAAGGGAACCTCCCCATCGCACCCCCTTCAGATTTAGTTACAAGTTGGCACAGTGGATAGGCCTTCAAAAACTGAACACTGATCAATCGAGAAAACAGGAAGAAGTTGTGTGGAACTATAAAAAAATAAGCAAAATATACAAACTGAGTAGTCCATGAGCAAGATAGGCAACATCAAGGATAGTGTGAGCTCAGGAGCGCCGTGGTCCCGTGGTTAGCGTGAGCAGCTGCGGAATAAGAGGTACTTGGTTCAAATCTGCCCTCGAGTGAAAAGATTACTTGCTTTATTTTCGCATAGTTATGATCTGTCCGTTCGTTCATTGACGTCTCTGTTCACTGTAATAAGTTTAGTGTCTGTGTTTTGCGACGGCAACGCAAAACCGTGCGATTAGTAGAGGAAAGGACGTGCCTATCCAATGTGAACCTTACAGTTCGTAAATTATTCATTAACCTTGTTATTGAAGTCGCGAGCTATATTTGCAGGATTCATATTGCCCACGGAATACGTCTACGTATTTAATGCACTCTCGTCCAAAGCAGCGAACGGTCAACTGCCAGCCAGGGAGCCTCGTTAGCAGGAATACTCTCTCTTCCGTGCGCTGTACTCGACTGACGTCGTGTGTTTCGATGTTTGTTTAGGTGTAGCGTCCCCATACTGCGGCGCAGTTACCTCGCATCGGACGGACGGACGGACAGATAATAATGGATCTCACCTACGCCAGCTTGCATGGGAGTCCCTCCACCCAAATTCTATTACCCCGACCAAATCTACGCTAATTTAGCTTTGACATCCATGTCTGCAGTAATATGCATCCTTTATCATCTCATCAAATTCCTGCGACTGGTCTTCCACAATCAACACTTGCGTGACCCCTACACTGTCTACGATGCCGACTCAGTCCAAACACCCACTCTGTACTCGCTCCCAATGAAAATTCTACCGACTTCCCTCCCTGCCCCACTTTTTAACTTTTTCCCCCATTTTCCTCAGTGTTCTGGCAGGTTCGGCCCGGCGTGCCACAAAGTCCTGTCTCCGTAGCACTTGGAACCTATTCCTTTGTTATTTCCGTGTTCCCCTACAGTTTTTACCCTCTTGAGCTCCCGCTAGCGCCATAGAAGTTATTCCCTCCTGTCTAAAAACGTGTCAAGTTATGATCTATCGTACCAACTCAAGTTCTTCCTTCCACATCGCATCTCACGCAAGAGTTCCCTTCCCTGTCCATCTTTCCCTATCCCTTCTCTTCTTCATACTACAGCTCTTCTCACATTGCAGTCTCCTACTGTCTTCCTCTCTTTCTACCATTCTCCTCAGGCTTCTCATCTCCACTGCTAAAATCCAGTTGATACCTATCCTCATACCTACAAGCCTGCAGAACACCTGCTGATAACTGAACGAGATGACTCAGTGTTTAGCACACTGGACTTGGATTCGGGAGGATCACAGTTCCAGCATCCGGCCATCCTGATTTAGATTTTCTGTGATTTCCCTAAGTCACTTCAGGCAAATGCTGGATGGTTCCTTAGAAAGGGGACAGCTGACTTCCTTCCCTATCCTTCCCCAATCCGCTGGGACCGAAGACCTTGCTGTTTGGTCTCCTCCCCCAAACCAACCAACACTTAATGATACGCTTTGCTAAATACAATCTAAGACAAAAAAAACGAGGCGCCACAAAGGAGTTATCCGAATGGGAAGGAAATCGGTAGATCTGATGAACATGTAGAGATAAACAGATGATTACAATTTCAGAAAAATTCGATGATTTATTTAAGAGAAAGAGCTTCATGGACTGAGCAAGTTGATAACACACTGGTCAACGCCTGAGCCTTATGCAAGCAGTTAGTCGGCTTGGCTTTCACCGGTTGTTGGATGTCATAGGAGGGATATGTCAAATTCTGTTCAAAAATGGCTCTGAGCACGATGGGACAACTTCTGAGGTCATCAGTCCCCTAGAAGTTAGAACCTGCGACTGTAGCGGTCGTGCAGCTCCAGACTGTAGCGCCTAGAACCGCTCGACTACCCGGCCGGCTTCAAATTCTGTCCAGTAGACACTTTAGACCTTCAAAATCCCGAGCTGGTTGGAAGTCCCTGCCCAAACGTGCACAACTGGGAAGCGGGTGGGGGGGGGGGGGGGGTGGGAGGGAGAGCAGACTACCTTGCTGGCCAAGGTTGGGTTTGGCAAGCATGAAAACAAGCAGTAGAAACAGATGCTGCGTTCGGCTGGGCGTTATCTTGCTGAAATTCATGCCCAGCGTTATCTTGCTGAAATTCAAGCCCAGCTATGAAGGGCAGCAAAACGTAGTGTAGAGTATCGTCCATGTACTGCTCTGCTTTAAGTCTGCTGCGGATGACAACGAAAGGAGTCCTGCTGTGAACAGACGTAGCACCAGAGACTGTCAGTCTCGGCTTGTCCGGCCGTATAGTGGGCGTCAGTGAGGTTGCTGCCCCACCGATATCCGGGACGCCTCTAGACACGTCTTCGGCTTGGAATCTCGTTGACTGCAGTAGAACTGTGGTGAGTCCCGCTTGGAATTGAGCCCCGATGACAAGTGGACGCTTATACGAGAGTTGGAACTTAAATAGTGGCAACTATTTATTTACAGCCGATACAAAAAGGTTACATGTTTGCTCCTATTACTGTCCTTCAGAGTAGTCACCAACATTGTGTAGAACCCGTAGAAGGCGTAGTATACCGTTAGCAGAGCCTGTTCTGTTGATGGTGCGTATTGAGCGGTCTGCTGCCTGTCGAATCTCTGGAACAGTTCTGAAGCGAATCCTGCGAAGTGGTTCCTTCATCTTCGGAATCAAATCCAACTCACAAGGACCTAAGTCCGGGGAGTATGGTGGATGGTACAGCACTTCCCAGTCCCATCGACCGAACAGAGCAGCCACAGCTTGCGCTGTATGCGCCCGTGCATTGTCGTGCAAAATGATGGGTGGGTTGTGCAGAAAGTGTCACCGCTTCTTTCACAAAGCTGGTAGCAGGTGATGCTCCACGTCTGCCGTGGAGGAACGTAATGCGTTAGGATATCACCCTCACAGTCCTACACGAGAATCACCATAACTTTCACCATACTGGGGCTCTGACGCACGTTCGACTTTCGCGGCGACCCATAATGACACCATTCGTCGAATTGGCATTTTAGTTTTGGCTCGTACGATGTGGCCCACGTCTCATCCAGTGTTACGATACGGCGTAGGAAAGCCTCTCCTTTGCGCTCATAGCGCTCCAAGTGCGTCTCAGCAGTGTCTTGACGCACCCATTTCTGCATTTCCGTCAAGCCGTGCGGGACCCATCGTGATGCAATTTTTCGCATGCCCAGGCGTTCCTTCAGAATGCGAGGCACAGTCGTATGCGCTAATCCGGTTTCGTGGGCGAGCTCACGACTCGTATGGCGTCGATCACCGTCCACTAACGCGGCAACAACACGCACTTCTTCTTCAGAGACGCTGGGACGACCTGCCCGATGGATGCCTGCCACAGTTTGCCGACCTTCCTTGGGGGTTTTTACCCCACGTGCGACTGTTCTGTACGACAATGCCGATTCCCCGCACGCCTCTTGAAGACCCTGATGACACTGTCGTGCTGTACGACCTCTGGCACATTCAATCTTGGTCCAGCTCCGATGTTCCCGTTTCGAAAACACGGTGACACCGTTACGTTAGACTGCTCGCTCACAAGTGACTGTGTTGCCCTCGATTGTGCGCACGCCGGTGACGTGGGACGGGCGAGTCCATTTCTTCGGAGGTAAGACAGGTCTGTCAGCAACGTGTGCTATCAGCGACAATAGCAGATTCCATTGCATAGTATCTCCACAGCAGTGTTGCCACTATTTAAGTTCCAACCTACGTATATATAAAGCACTCCGGCTTCAGGTCACGAGTGGCCTATTGGGACCATCCGACCGCCGTGTCATCCTCAGCTGAGAATGCGGATAGGAGGGGCGTGTGGTTAGCACACCGCTCTCCCGGTCGTTATGATGGTATCCTTGACCGAAGGCGCTATTATTCGGTCGAGTAGCTCCTCAATTGGCATCACGAGGATGAGTGCACCCCGAAAAATGGCAACAGCGCATAGCGGCCTGGACGGTCACCCATCCAAATACCGACCACGGCCAACAGCGCTTAACTTCGGTGATCTCACGGGAACCAGTGCATCCACTGCGGCAGGGCCGTTGCGCGCGCGCGCGCGCGCGCACACACACACACACACACACACACACACACACACACACACACACACACACACACACACACACATATATATATATATATATATATTATATATATATATATGAAATGATAATTAAATAGACACTCTAGCTGCAAACAGGCGTTAATGTACTTCATTGGGGACATGTTGAAAAAGTGTGCCCCGACCGGGACTCGAACCCGGGATCTCCTGCTTACATGGCAGACGCTCTACCCATCTGCGTGGATATTGCGTCTGCAGGGACTTATCCCTTGCATATATATATATGAAAAGGCTTTAACTGACTCACACACGTATATATATATATATATATATATATATATATATATATATATATATATGTGTGTGTGTGTGAGCCCTTTCATATCATCTCATTGTCGCACCGTGTAGAAGCAAAGACGTTGCAGCAGATGCGTGCCTCCGAATGACCCGTGTGTTGGCGTTGTTTAGCTACTAGCAGTGGTCTCTGTTCCCGCGGCGGCGCGCTTCTAAATCGTCGGTGAGCTAACTGGACGGCTCCTCCATTTCCGCCCGTGACTCGCGGTGCTGACTCAGACGGGCTTTGGCGTGTCTCCAGTAAAGCGGCAAAGCCACACACACAGAAAGACAGAGCAAAAGAGAGAGAGGGGGAGGGGGAGGGGGAGGGGGGGGGGGGGACGTGGCCTGTAACGTTCCTACCAATCCACTGTGGACTCGTGTCCCCATTACTGTTTCTCAGTCGGTCTACCATTTTCTAACCTAACTTCTTCGCCAGCGCACATCTCGAAGTAAAGCTTCATAGACAGGACCTACAAGACGTGCTTCAATAACATTTCAGTCTTGCAGTGACGCGTGTCTGTGAAATATGGTGATTTGTTACGCATGCAGAATCGCGAACATCTGACTCCCCGATCTACAGGGTGGAGCAAAATTCACACACTCGGACTTCGCAGCGCGATTCCTCACATACTGGCTATACAAAAATATCTTCACAAGCTGCGATATTGAACAGTGACCCGAATATAGAATAAATTTCCTTTACTTCGCGTCTCTGGTCACAAATTTTTTGTCATCAGACTACCGGTTTCGGACTGTATTGACCATCTTCAGATCTGTTTTATAAAAACATGTCCTAATATACTGGAGCCATAGTGATATCGTCAGATGCTAAATGATAGGCAGTTTGTTTTGAACAGTAGTGCTGCTGTCAAAAAATGATTCAGATGGTTCTGAGCACTATGGGACTTGACGTCTGAGGTCATCAGGCCCCTAGATTGGTTGGTTGGTTTGGGGAAGGAGACCAGACAGCGAGGTCATCGGTCTCATCGGATGAGGGAAGGACGGGGAAGGAAGTCGGCCGTGCCCTTTTGAAAGGAACCATCCCGGCATTTGCCTGGAGCGATTTAGGGAAATTACGGAAAACCTAAATCAGGATGGCCGAACGCGGGATTGAAACGCCCCTAGAACTTAGAACTACGTAAACCTAACTAACATCACACACATCCATGCCGTAGGCAGGATTCGAACCTGCGGTCGGAGCAGTCGCGGTTCCGGACTGAAGCGCCTAGAACCGCTCGGCCACCGCGGCCGACTGTGCTGCTGACCAGATGACTCTCGTACGGGGGTGGTTTCAAAAGTTCTCGGAATCACCGCGAGAGGTCAGGGCTAGCGCAACGAGTTGTTCACGTGAAATTCATTGGACTGTTGCCTGTAAACACGTGCCACGTCAGTGCCCTTCGAAAACAGGTGTGGCGGTGTCGTGGCTCTACTGTTCTCCCCGCATAGTGTTTTGCGAAGACGGAAAACATCGAGATTCGAGCAGTGATTAAGTGTTTCGTAAGGAAAGGTATGAAAGCAAAGAACATTGACGCCGATTTCCAGAATACACTGGGGGCCTCTGCTCCTTCATATCCAACTGTTGCCAAGTGGAGAAATGAATTTAAGTTTGGTCGGGAGAGCTCGGACGATGATCCCCGCAGTGGTCGGGCAAGATGTGCCACTACTGCAGAAATCACTGCAAAAGTGGCACAAAATGGTCACGGAGGAGTGCCGATTGAAAGTGCGTGAAATTGCTCACGCTTGCCAGATGTCATCTGAAAGGGTATATCGTATTTTGGCTGAAGAATTAGAAATGAAAAAATGATCTGCAAGATGGGTGCCGCGACTCTTGACGCTGTATCAAAACATGTGCCGTCGCCATGGCAAAATAACGCGAACTGAAGTATGAATTGTTGCCACTCCCGCCTTATTGATCTGATATGGCTCCGTCTGACTTCCATATCTCCCCAAAACTGAAAATTTTCCGTGGTGGTCGAAGATTTGCTTCAAACGAAGAATTGATAGCCAGAGTTGACTACTGTTTTGCAGGCCTGGAGGAAACTCATTTTCGAGATGGGATCTAGGCACTGGAAAATCGTTGCACCAAGTGCATTAATCTACAAGGAGACGACATTGAAAAATAAAAGAAGTTTCCGTGATGTAACTGTTGTTGTTGTTGTTGTGGTCTTCAGTCCTGAGACTGGTTTGATGCAGCTCTTCATGCTATTCTATCCTGTGCAAGCTCCTTCATCTCCCAGTACCTAGTGCAGCCTACATCCTTTGAATCCGTGTAGTGTATTCATCGCTTGGTCTCCCCCTGCGATTTTTACACTCCACGCTGCCCTCCAATACTAAATTGGTGATGCTTTGATGGCTCAGAACATGTCCTACCAACCGATCCCTTCTTCTTGTCAAGTTGTGCCACAAACTTCTCCCCAATCCTATTCAATACCTCCTCATTAGTTACATGATCTACCCATCTAATCTTCAGCATTCGGCCGGCCGTTGTGGCCGAGCGGTTCTAGGCGCTTCAGTCCGGAACCGCGCTGCTGCTACGGTCGCAGGTTCGAATCCTGCCTCGGGCATGGATGTGTCTGATGTGCTTAGGTTAGTTAGGTTTAATTAGTTCTAAGTCTAGGGACTGATGACCTCAGATGTTAAGTCCCATAGTGGTTAGAGCCATTTGAACCATTATAGCCTTCAGCATTCTTCTGTAGCACCACATTTCGAAAGCTTTATATTATTATTATATTGTTCTTGAAGTCTGAGGGTATTTCGCCTGTCTCATACATCTTGCTCACCAGATGGTAGAGTTTTGTCAGGGCTGGCTCTCCGAAGACTGTCGATACTTCTAATGGAATGTTGTCTCTGAAGATGAAATGGGAGATATGATACTGCGTGAAGAAGGTGTAAAGAGTATCAGAGATTGGCGTTTCATTTAGTTTTTGTTGGTGGGTTCACTTTTATCATACAAGACGCCTAAACAATTCATATATTTCAAGATTATTTCGTTCGTAGTCAAGGCCAAATCTGCTATATGTAAGTTAGATCTAAAATATTGTAAATACCGACACTGCAATAAAATAAACTCTGTGATACGCAAGATGTTATTAAATGAAATGCCTTGAACTGCTTTGTAGCTGCTGCTATGGAAAAATAAATGAAATTTTTTGTAATATTTGAAATTGTCTTGTAATGACCGATAATTGTTGCACAACAGTGATGTGTTTCCTGGTGGCGCGGCTGCTATAAATCGTTTAAATGTTCAAAACATTGACATGAGGGATCGGAAGGTTACTTAAAATAACAAGGCCAAGATTTCATATATATATATATATATATATATATATATATATATATATATATATATATATTTAAAACATACACACTTCCTCAACGTAAATGACTCTTTCTTCAAGGACAGCGAAAGCAAAAGTAAGACAGACAGAAGTCTTAGCAGCTATTACGACCGCTGATGAAAAATAATTGCTATAAACTTTAGAAATTTTAGTAATAAGTTACAAAAATCACGCAGTATTTAGTGTCCAAATTTGGAGACGTTGTACCCCAATCGGGACATTCGCGTCATGAATCATTAACGGACAAACCTACCGCAGCTGGCCACGGGATTGAAATTGGCATGTGTCGACATTCCTGTCTCTACCTTCCAGAACCTTTCTGACTCTTCGTGCAGGCCTATGCTGCAGATAGTGGCTATTTGGGTTTTTGACAAGTTCTTACATTAATGTGACTGGACCACATAATTATTAATAAACGTTTTACCTTAGACATTAATCGTCAGGAATTACACATGGCAAGAAATTTTTTGACTTCTTCAACTTGGAAAGCAGTTTCACTGTCACTCACGAGTTGTGCTCCTACTGTATCTTTTTCCGCTTCTGAATTATGTTTCTGTAATCAACATCCTAGCGCATCCCTTTAACGTCACTACAGAACCACGATGAACAACTGCCATTTGTCATCCAATATTAGAACGTTATCTGCACTGCCATTGACAGCCGTCTTGTAGAAAGTGATTCCAGGACATTGTAGACAATAAACAAGAAAAAAAAGAAAATTAGAAGTAGCGTTTCGGCCATTGAGAGTTATGGCTCAGAAAGGCGTACGCACTTCGACCATAGATACTAGTAGACTGGCCTTGCTGTGGAGAAGCTATAGGGCTCGTGTGGCTCCAACATAAACCACGTGACTGTTGGCAAAACGTGGCGGGATTTCAAATCAGCGGTCTGCCATCCTATGTTTGTATCGGATTTTACCCACATTTCTCAATTGACTGCCAAACGCTTCCAACAAAAATTACTTTTTTATTTGCGAAAAATTATGTCAGAACTACATTTGACCTGGATTTGTTCACAGTACCATTTATAAAACCTAACAAATACATCGAACGCCACTCTGGTGGGCAGCGGGACGAAATTACTATAAACTATCAATTAAAGTAAAATGTCGTTAAAATTCTTTTAAACAGTATGAGTGGGCTCGTATCAAAACTTTAAACATTGGATTCGCCGCGTTTTGAGCTCTAGTTACTTGTAAAAGATAATGGGATATGGGAATTATGTCAGCTATAGGTGCCAAAATTGTCGACTTTGGGAGCAGGTCCATGTTAGGGTATCAATTTTAGGTACACTTCAGAGGTTCAGTTCCTACTATTTTTACAAAAGTTTGAACTATCAGTTTACAAAAAAATTAATATTGTAGATGAAAGGTGAGACTTTGAAGTTTCAGAAAATAAATTTGGAGCCTACATTTATTTAATAGTATTAGAAGGTAGAAAAAAATTCTCTCCATTGTCGACTATTGGTGCTCTTACCTTATTATAATCTCACTTGTACATACAAAAAGGCGCGTATGTGCAGATGGCTTAACGTTTTTCCGTTTCAGGGTCTGTATCCAAAGCTGCCTTCGGTTTTCATCCTTAGGGAACCTACGAGTACGAACGAGAAACAGTTGTATTTACTTCTGTAACCGAATTATCACAGATAATTTCCAAAATGTAATATGAGTGTGACTTTAGCGGCGTCACTTTCAACACTTTAATTTACGTGATACTCTATTTCAAGTGTGAAAAACATATAAAATTCACTTCAGCAGATTTCATCTGCACTATCATAGAAACACTAACACGTGAAATGTAATGCCATTTCCCCCGACAAAACGCTGAGTACAGCCATAAGCGCAACACGAAACAACCATGTTTTGCCAACATTCACAAGACTTTACCCAGAGATGTTGGCGCCACGAAAATGACGTCAGGGCCAGTCTATCATATTTATGGTCGAAGTGCACGCTGCAGTAGTTTATTATCTCTGACCAGAGAGGTTACTGCCCTCTGCTTCTCAGACTTCTATCTCTGGAGGGCGTGTTTGTTTTCCCGCGCGCCTGCGGAAGCCGCCACCGACAGCGTCTTCTGGACTCTTTTTGCTTGGCGATCGCTTTACTCTCGTCGACACAAACAAACTGCTCAGCCACACGAGACCTGTCCATGTTAAAAAGTCGAAAGCGAAAGATAAAGACAGAAATAGAGAGACACAGAAATTGCATCTAAAAAGCACTGAATCCGGCATACCTGGTCGCGCCTGTCACAGTTTTTTTTTTTTTTTTCTCCTCTATTTTCGGGTTTGGAAGCCACACGCATTCAGAGTGTCTCAGGAGGAATGCCCAATACTCAGGGATATGATAGGAAAGATCATTGAAAGCAAAAATGTCTAGTGAATATGGGCTGTAAAATTCATAAGTAAAAAGATGTGAACACTTGTTCATCTGCGCTACTGCAAAACTCATCTCTTCTACTGAACAAGTGCTGACAGCTCTTAGTGTACGCGTTTTAGAGCCCATTTTTATTAGACTTCTGTGCTTGAAATGATCTTTCCTGTCATGTGTGTGAGTATACACCATTCCTCCTGGGATATCCTAGATATACTGTTGACCATGACCGTGAAGACAGGCTGCAAGAGACGTCAAACTGGCATGAAATGGACTTCATGCCTGAATAAATGAACAGACTAACATTTCAGCGGAGCCGTGAAAGGGGTAAGAGTAGTCAAAATCGTTCAAATGGCTCTAAGCACTATGAGGCTCAACATCTGAGGTCATCAGTCGCCTAGAACGTAGAACTACTTAAACCTACCTAACCTAAGGACATCACACACAGCCATGCCCGAGGCAAGATTCGAACCTGCGACGTCAGCAGCAAGGCTGCTCCGGACTGAAGCGCCTAGAACCGCTCGGTCACAGCGGCCGGCTTAAGATTCGTCTCATCTACATTCTGAACAAGCGCTCATAGCACTTACGGTATGCGCTTTAGAGCCCGTCTTTATTAGATTTTGTTTGTGGGCAATACAAAGGGCTTATCTGGAACCAAAGTGCCATATGGGACCTTAGCAAGTATTCCTGAAGTCTCTGTTATACTCCACGTCGTCCACGAAAGAATATTTGCGTCAGGGGAAGCTTCAAGGCCACCATAGTCTGTGTGGTTCCCCCATACAACAGCCGAGGCCAATCATGTACTGACTCCAAAGTAACATCACAGGTGAACTTCATTCTAAGTCAACGAAAGACGTTTGGACCTCCAGTAAGCTGATACTTATTGAATTGGCGAGCGAGGTCAATGTCTATTGCTTTCAAAGACTTGTATACACGCACCGTCCACCTCCAACAGCGACGTTAATCAAGACGCCTAGGCATTGCAGTATCATGTGAACATCGCAGTCGTTCAGTTGAGGTGTTGTAACCTTCTGATTGAGAACTGTAACGTTACTTTTAAGTCATAACTCACTAAGTATTGCAGCTAGAAAGTACACTACTGGCCATTAAAATCGCTACAACACAAAGATGACGTGCTTACAGACGCGAAATTTAAACGAGAGGAAGAAGATGCTGTGATATGCAAATGATTAGCTTTTCAGAGCATTCACACAAGGCTGGCGCCGGTGGCGACACCTACAACGTGCTGACATGAGGAAAGTTTCCAACCGATTTCTCATACACAAACAGCAGTTGACCGGCGTTGCCTGGTGAAACGTTGTTGTGATGCCTCGCGTAAGTAGGAGAAATGCGTACCATCACGTCTTTGATAAAGGTCGGATTGTAGCCTATCGCGATTGCTGTTTATCGTATCGCGACATTGCTGCTCACGTTGGTCGAGATCCAATGACTGTTAGCAGAATATGGAATCGGTGGTGTTCAGGAGGGTAATACGGAACGCCGTGTTGGATCTCAATGGTCTCGTATCACTAGCAGTCGAGATGACAGGGATCTTATCCGCACGGCTGTAACGGATCGTGCAGCCACGTCTCGATCCCTGAGTCAACAGATGGGGACATTTGCAAAGACAACAACCATCTGCACGAACAGTTCGACGACGTATGCAGCAACACGGACTATCAGCTCGGAGACCGTGGCTGCGGTTACCCTTGACGCTGCATCACAGACAGGAACGCCTGCGATGGTGTACTCGACGACGAACCTGGGTGCACAAATGGCAAAACGTCATTTTTTCGGACGAATCCAGGTTCTGTTTACAGCATCACGATGGTCGCATCCGTGTCTGGCGACACCGCGGTGAACGCACATTGGAAGCGTGTAATCGTCGTCGCCATATTGGCGTATCACCCGGCGTGATTATATGGGCTTGGGGGTGCCATTGGTTACACGCCTCGGTCACCTCTTGTTCGCATTGACGGCACTTTGAACAGTGGACGTTACATCTCAGATGTGTTACGACCCGTGGCTCTACCCTTCATTCGATCCCTGCGAGACCCTACATTTCAGCAGGATAATGCACGACCGCATGTTGCAGGTCCTGTACGGGCCTTTCTGGATACAGAAAATGTTCGACTGCTGTCCTGGCCAGCACATTCTCCAGATCTCTCACCAACTGAAAATGTCTGGTCAATGGTGGCCGAGCAACTGGCTCGTCACAATACGCCAGTCACTACTCTTGATGAACTGTGGTATCGTGTTGAAGCTGCACGGCCAGCTGTACCTGTACACGGCATCCAAGCTCTGTTTGACTCAATGCCCAGTCGTATCAAGGCCGTTATTACGGCCAGAGGTGGTTGTTCTGGGTATTGATTTCTCAGGATCTATGCACCTAGATTGCGTGAAAATGTAATCACATGTCAGTTGTAGTATAATATATTTGTCCAATGAATACCCGTTTGTCATCTGCATTTCTTATTGGTGCAGCAATTTTAATGGCCAGTTGTTTATGTGTACACTGTTGAGCGAGAAAATCATGACCACCCAGCTGCTGTCGGTATAAACCCATCCAGGCGATAGGAGCGTCGCGTCGTGAGGAATGTCTGCTAACCAGACAAACGCACGGTGCGTGTAGTATCAGTAAGCGAGCTGTCCGCGTGTAGAACGGGGAAGGCGCAGTTTTGATCGGGTGCGGATTGTGCTGTCCCGCAGGCTCGGCACGAGGATTTCGGAAACTGCACGACTCATTGGGTGTGGTGAGTGTCTTCAGCACGAGTCGGAACCAAGCTGAAACCGCGTCCAGACACCGTGGCATTGGATGCCCACCTCTCAATACAGACATCGCACGTCGTAGGCTGGACAGACTTTGAAAACAAGAGAGTCCGCGAACCGTGGCGGAACTAGCATCAGACTGTAATGCTGGGCAGAGTGCAAGTGTGTTCGAGCACCCAATCTACATCTGCATCTACATGGATACTCTGCAAATCACATTTAATTGCCTGGCACAATTTTCTATCGTTCCAATCTCGTATAGCACGCGGAGGGAAAGAACACCTATATCTTTCCGTACGAGCTCTGATTTCCCTTATTTTATCTTGGTGATCGTTCCTCCCTATCTAGGTCGGTGTCAACACAATATTTTCGCATGCGGAGGAGAAAGTTGGTGGTTGGAATTTCGTGAGAAGATCCCGTCGCAACGAAAAACGCCTTTCTGTTAACGATTTCCAGCCGAAATCCTGTATAATTTCTGTGACACTCTCTCCCCTATTTCACGATAATACAAAACGTGCTGCATTTATTTGAATTTTTTCGATGTACTCCGTCAGTCCTATCTGGTAAAGATCCCACACCGCGCAACAGTATTCTAAAAGAGGACGGACAACTTGGTGTAGGCAGTCTCCTTAGTAGGTCTGTTACATTTTCTAAGTGTCCTGCCAATAAAACGAAGTCTTTGGTTAGCCTTCCAGACAACATTTTCTATGTGTTCCTTCCAATTTTAGTTGTTCGTAATTGTAATACCTAGGCATTTAGTTGAATTTACGGCTTTTAGATTAGACTGGTTTATCGTGTAACCGAAGTTTAACGAGTTCCTTTTAGCACTCATGTGAATGATCTCACACTTTTCGTTATTCAGGGTCAACTGCGACTTTTCGCACCATTCGGATATCTTTTCTAAATCGTTTTGCAGTTTGTTTTGATCTTCTGATGACTTTATTAGTCGATAAACGACAGCGTCATCTGGAAACAACCAAAGACGGCTGCTCAGATTGTCTCCCAAGTCGTTTATGTAGATAAGGAACAGCAAAGGGCCTATAACGCTACCTTGGGGAACGCCAGAAATCACTTCTGTTTTACTCGATGACTTTCCGTCAATTACTACGAACTGTCACCTCTCTGACAGGAAATCACACATCCAGTCACGTAACCGAGACGATATTTCATAAGCACGCAATTTCACTACGAGCCGCTTGTGTCAGAAGCCTTCCGGAAATCCAGAAATAAGGACTCGATCTGAAATCCCTTATCTATAGCACTCAAGAGTTCATGTGAATAAAGAACTAGTTGTGTTTCACAGGAACGATGTTTTCTAAACCTATGTTGACTGTGTGTCAATAGACCGTTTTCTTCGAGGTAATTCACTAATGTTCGAACACAATATATGTTCCAGAATCCTACTGCATATCGACGTTAACGATATGGGCCTGTAATTTAGTGGATTACTCCTGCTACCTTTCTTGAATATGGTTGTGACCTTTGCAACTTTCCAGCCTTTGGGTACGGATCTTTCGTCGAGTGAACGGTTGTATATGATTATCAAGTATGGAGCTAATGCATAAGCATACTCCGAAAGGAACCTAATTGGTATACAGTCTGGACCAGAAGACTTGCTTTTATTAAGTGATTTGAGTTGCTTCACTACTCCGAGGATATTTACTTCTACGTTTCTCATGTTGGCAGCTGTTCTCGATTCGAATTGTGGAATATTTACTTCATCTTCTTTTGTGAAGGCATTTCGGAAGACTGTGTTTAGTATGCTTTGGCAGCAATGTCTTCGACGGTATCTCCATTGCTATCGTGCAGACAAGGGATTGATTTTTTCTTGCCACTAACAATCTTCACATAAGACCAGAATCTCTTTGGACTTTGTTTCGAGACAACGTTTCGTTGTGGAAACTGTTACAGGCATCTGGCATTGAAGTCCGCGCTAAATTTCGAGCTTCTGTAAAAGATCGCGAATCTTGGGGATTTTGCATCTGTTTAAATTTGTTTGCATCTAGTTTATTCTTATGATGGACGAAGTATACAGCATCTCTTATTCATGCCTTAACTTTTGAACTGAATACTTTGTCCTTAACAGAACCGCAGAAAAATGGTCGAGAGGGGTTATTTGTGGTTAATGTGGTGGCCATGATATCGGACTGGTTCTACCGCACCACCTGTTCGGAAATATTCCAGCCAAGAACTGGCGAACAAATAACCACTGTTGAAATTCCTGCAGCTCCGGTGTATCCTAAAGTTGCGATACTTCCGGGTAAATTGTTACCGTAATGGTAGGCTCAGTGAAAGAGAACGGTGCAATAATTGCATTGTGAATTAAGTCGCAACAACTGTGTTATGCATAAGCCACATCTCACAATCAGTTTCGGGCTGTGCCCTATCTTCCACGACCTGTGTGTTCTCCGACCCGTAGATACGAACATTATTCCTGTTTGCTTTCCCGGAGACGACAAAAGTTGCCTCATCGGAAAAACAAACTTTAGTAAGGTATGAAACTTCCTGGCAGATTAAAACTGTGTGCCGGACCGGTTCGCAGGAGAGCTTCTGTTAAGTTTGGAAGGTAGGAGACGAGGTACTGGCAGAAGTAAAGCTGTAAGGACGGGGCGTGAGTCGTGCTTTGGTAGCTCAGATGGCAGAGCACTTGCCCGCGGAAGGCAAAGGTCCCGAGTTCGAGTCTCGGTCCGGCACACAGTTTTAATTTGCCAGGAAGTTTCATTCAGCGCACACTCCGCTGCAGAGTGAAAATCTCATTCTTTAGTAAGGTAATCTTTCCTGCATCGGTTCGTTCCAGAATGTTGCTAGCAAATTCTGCACCTCTGGTTCTATCACCTGGCCGCAAAGCTTGCAGCAGCTGCACCTCCTATGCATGGAAATGCTCCGAGGTACGCCTGTTTGTCTGGAAGCATTTACGCGGACTGCGTCGAGCTCCTGTTAGGCACACAGTATCAAAAATGCCTGCGCCACACTTCCTTTGTCACCAACACTGCCAGACCCCTCAAACTTTTCACACCGTCCTCCTTCGTTAGTCACAAATGTCAGATCTCGACTACAGGCAGTTCGGACCTGTCGCTGGCCTGTAACTGGCGACCATGTTTCGTAAAACCACAAAAAAAAAAAAAACATTGCGCTGTCTCATGTGTAGACGATATTGTTATACGAGCACTCCTAAATTACACTTCCTGTAACGAGAGAGAGAGAGAGAGAGAGAGGAATTCGGATGCGGCCAGAGCACATGTAGAAGTGTGCCCATAAAAAAAAATTTTACGAGTTAAGCTACCATTTGCAAAAAAACCGCACAGCTGTACGTAGTACAGTTCCTTAGACAGAAACGTCTGTAATCACAGAAAGACTTTATGCTGACGCTGTATGATGGCCTCAAAAATTCTTTTCTGCTCAGCCCACAGATACTGCAACTCTTTGTACATCGCTGGCTGGAAGCATAGAGTAAATATCTCTGGAGTGAGCATTCACATGCGCAGAACAGATTTTGTGTTGTCAACATGCATTGCCGGCCAGGTCACGTGTTCTCGGAACGTCGTGTGTTTGTCCGTATAGCGCCCTGTATATTTAGTATGTCACTACATCCCCAGTACAGACGGATTCTTTTCGTACGAGTCGTGTATTATTTACAAATGTTGCGCAGACATTTTAACAGTATTGATTTGATACGGGAATAAACCTGCTACGTAACTTTTAAAGGGCAAGTGATATTGCATTCTGCTTCTTTGCGATAGGTGTCACAGTTCAGATGCACTCGATTTTTGGTAGTTTTCGGTATGATACGGCACTTTATAGTATTACAATGCCTGACGCACATTTTTGCGGTGATAGTCTTGTAAAACGACTTGACAGTACGCTAGTACTTTTGCAAGTGTCCGAAAAAACACCGAATTTGCCACACATTAGCGATTATATCCCTGCTAATTCGTCCTTTTTTCTGCTATTTCTGCGTATTTATTGTTTCGTTTTTGCGTCCTGAAGCACAATTTTTCTTCGTGGTGACACTTTGAAGTGTTTATGTAACGCATTTTACGTACTTGTTCCCAGTTTATTAAATAAATAGTAGGCTGAGTAAGAAGGGGGAAAAAAGGCGATCGGAGAATAAATGTACTGTAAAGCAAATACAGTTGGTCATGTAACAGTCAACCAATGTAACTCTATTAAGGAAAGTGGAAAGGGACACAAATGAAAGAGTTTGGGGACATGTTTACTAATATTTTACGCTTCTTAATCAAATGCCGAAGAAAATAAATTGAAGGCAAAATACACCAAAGAAGATGAACGTGTACTTTGATTAGCTACACTATTGTGTTTTTTATTTGATTTGTGCTGAAAATTTATTTAAGCTGAATGGAAAAACTGGTAGTAGGTGCTGTGGAAAATTCAAAATAGTTGGTATAGCATCTACCTTTGGCCACACACGTCCAAATTTGTCTAAACAACAAGTGTTTTGAACATACTTTGGAGTATTTTGTGAGGACAAAATTACTCCTCCTGATTTTCTGGAGCCAGATCTTTACTCGTTGCTCATCCTTCGGGAAACTAAAATATAAATCACACGCAGTCATTCTCCATGTCCTTGACACACTTAACGTGGTCTCCTACTGTAACTTTATAGTACACAAAAATGTTCGAACACGCATATTATACGAAGACAATTACAGACTCCCACTCTATTGAATTTATCTGTCTCCCGTCTTTCAAATCTATATACATAATCCACAAGTCACTGATAAATGCATGGAGGATAGTATTTGCTGAAACAACTAACCATTCCCTTTCCTGTTCCACTAGCAAATTTACGAGAGGAACTGATTGTTCGTAAGCTGTTGTACGAGCCGTAATATCTATTATATAGTCATAAAATCGTAGAAAAATAGGTCTACAGAATCAAGCCTTAATTATAATGCGTCTCGAAATTTTTAAACATAGTACCCATGAAAAGTTACTATCCCTCCTTTCACATATTATTCTTTGCATCCGTACCAACAATAGTAATTCACCATAGCTTTTACACTATCAACAAATGGTGAAAACACAACAAAAACTCTTGATATTATAAACTTCCAACTCTGCGGAATGCACACACGCACAGCGAAGTACCGAAAACACGTGACAATCCTGGTTTAATGTTGACAACAATTGCAGAACGCGGGTCAATTCTAGTGTCCGATACCACCCGTCGGCTTTGACCAATGACGTAATATGTGAAGTTATTTTGTTTGTGCCGCAGAGTACTGTCGATGAACGTTAAATGATATCTCTGGATTTCCTCGTTACGCACGTATATTACAAATTCGATTTAGATTTTTTGTTTTCATCTCGTAATTTGTTTTAGGCATCTTTTGTTAATGAAATTAGTCGTGATTTATAAGGTCTTGATTTATCACGCTGTTCGTTTGAGTCAGTTGTTTTTACTGCGAAAATTCTGCTTCCGAAAATCAGTGAACGTAAATCAACTATAAAATTTTTGCAATCATTGGGCGTCATTGCTGAATTTTGCAAGTGCAGTGTCTGTGGAAATTATATGGTTTTGACGAAGGTTGCGTTATCACGAACTTCCGACGAATACATGTGGAGGTGCAGAAAAAATAACATATGGAGATCCATACGCGGGGGGACGTGGTTCGAAAGATAGAGGCTGAATTTAGAAGTAATTGTCATGCTAACCTACTATTTCTACTATGAATATTCTTGCAAATCTGTCATGCACGAAGCAGCGGTTTTGTGTGGCACTGTAGTCGACTGGTTCTCGTTTTGTAGAGAAGTCTGCGGGGACTTTATAAAGTATAGGCGGTCATTGGGGGGAGCCAGGGGTTATAGTTGAAGTAGATGAGTCACATTTTGGAAAGAGAAAGTACGAAAGGAGGCACGAGGTTGTTGGGCTTTGGGTTTTTGGAGGAGTAGTTTCTGGAGTAGATTGTGCTGATGTTGTATTTAGGGTTGTACCAAATCGGATAAAGGAAGTCTTGACATCTTTAATAGAATAATATGTGGAAGACGGTTCTATAGTCATGTCAGATGGGTTTGCTTTGTACAAGGGGTTACTATCATTTGGTCGTGAATCACAAGACTATAAGACGGGGGAATGTACTAATATCGAGGGGTATTGGGGGGCTGTAAAATCTGTTGTCGGGAGAGGAAAATGTAAAGCCTCGTCTTGTTAGTTGGGTGTTGGTGGGTCTGATACTTTTTTCTTGTTTTACGTTGCGTTTTTTTATGTTACTGTATTGTGCGAGTGCTAATTTTTTGGTTTCTCTGGAGGGAGGTTTTTCTGTTGTTTCAATATTATCTGGTTACAGTGGTGGGCCGAGGGGCATTACTGTGTCTTTGCCGGAGGTTTTATGTGACTCGTGGTTTCATTTTTTTTATTATTTTAAAATTTTGCGTCTGATTGAGGGCGAGCGGTAGGGAAGAACTGATATGTGAGGGACGTACCTCATTCGTGCCTGGCAGTTTGTGTTTCTTATTATTTTTTTTCATTAGTTATTTTGGATTTTGCTTCTTCCGTTACAGTTTGACCTGCTAACATTATTGTTTTTTTGTTATGTCCTTGTTTCATTCTTGTCAGCCTCGATCTTAGACTCCTTTGGAAGTTCATATGCGGTAAGTTTCTTTGGATGTAGCCATTTTTATGTTTTCCTCTTAGATGATTCTGCTACAGTTCTCTTATTTTTACTGTCACTCCTGGTGTATAGATTTTACTGAGTGTTACTTGGCGCTACTGTAGCTGGTGTGACTTTTCGTGTAGTATAGTTATCGGTTACAAGGTTTGGTCATTTTTGCGTTTTATTTCTTTGCGTGTGCAGCAATGTGTGTAAAGATTTTCGTTTTTTTGAAAGTCTACTTGCATTCTGTAGTTCACTAACGAGATCATTTTTAAGCACGTTTCTGATACGTTATAAGATTTTTGCGCAACAAACAGTGATATTGGAATCGGTAACTCGAAATGACCTCCTACATAGGTTGCTTCTAGTTACCGATTCCATCTATTCGACGGTTCATTATTTAGATCGTTTTTGCAGTACATGTGGAAAATATAATATAATATATGCACTCGTAATTGCTCTCGTGTTCTTATTTATTTCAGTCATCTTCATCTCGTTTAAACGAAATTCGCGCGTAAATAATAGTCGCGTTAAATGTATTATTTTATGGCATGCTACATTCATTTGTTTACGAGTATGATTCGTTCCATTCATAGATTGTCCATTGCAGCATCTTTGCCTCACGTATGACGTCACTGGTCAAAGCCGACGCGTGGTATCGGACACTAGAATTTATGCCAGAACGCAATGCTCACTCCGGAGATATTTACTCTATGGCTGGAAGCCGCTTGTTGGAATCCTCTCAGACCAGAGATAATAAACCTGCAAGTCGCGTGTTATTCTTTATCCGGCAGCGCCGGTTGTTTGAGTTGGCGCCGGCGCCGTCTTCTCCTCCCCTCCCCGCCACCCTACCATCCCCCCCCCCCCCCGCCCCACTCCCTCCCCCACCCCCTCGTCGCCCTCTTGGCTCCACCACCCACACTCTTTGTGGCCGGCTCGTGAAGAGAAGAGCGATGACGGACAATACGCGAGCTGCTGATCTGAAATCGATGCCCGCCTCTGGAGTTGAAAGCTGTTAACTGAAGAATGGCCTTGGCCGAAAGTTTTGCGGCCGAGGCTTTGATCCCATAGGGGGCCGGGCTACATTTAGGTCCGAGTCGTGACGTCACACAGAGCTCCGGGCGGTTGCAGTGTGGAAAACGTAAGGCGCCAATTCTCATCAGTTACTCGTCCGCTTCACTGTTCGTGATTCTAACCGTTGTTGTTGTGGTCTTCAGTCCAGAGACTGGTTTGATGCAGCTCTCCATGCTACTCTATCCTGTGCAAGCTTCTTCATCTCCCAGTACCTACTGCAGCCTACATCCTTCTGAATCTGCTTAGTGTATTCATCTCTTGGTCTCCCTCTACGATTTTTACCCTCCACGCTGCCCTCCAATACTAAATTGGTGATCAAATGGCTCTGAGCACTATGCGACTTAACTTCTGAGGTCATCAGTCGAAATTGGAGATCCTTTGATGCCTCAGAACATGTCCTACCAACCGATCCCTTCTTCTAGTCAAGTTGTGCCACAAATTCCTCTTCTCCCCAGTTATATTCAATAACTCCTCATTGGTTACGTGATCTACCCATCTAATCTTCAGCATTTTTCTGTAGCACCACATTTCGAAAGCTTCTATTCACTTCTTGTCCAAACTATTTGTAGTCCATGTTTCACTTCCATACATGGCAACACTCCGTACAAATACTTTCAGAAAAGACTTCCTGACACTTTTGTTACTCGATGTTAACAAATTTCTCTTCTTTAGAAACGCTTACCTTGCCATTGCCAGTCTACATATCCTCTCTACTTCGACCATCATCAGTTATTTTGCTCCCCAAATAGCAAAATTCCTTTACTACTTCAAGCATCTCATTTCCTAATCTAATACCCGCAGCATCACCCAATTTAATTCGACTACATTCCATTATCCTCATTTTGCTTTTGTTGATGTTCATCTCATTATCCTCCTTTCAAGACACTGTCCATTCCGTTCAGCTACTCTTCCAGGTTCTTTGCAATCTCTGACAGAACTACAATGTCATCGGCGAACCTGAAAGTTTTTTTTTCTTCTCCATGGACTTTAATTCCTACTTCGAATTTTTCTTTTGTTTCCTTTACTACTTGCTCAATATACAGACTGAATAACATTGGAACACTTGAAATCGCTAGAGCAATATCTTCGTCTGCAAGAGGCCGTGCATTGCTCTATTGAAAGTGAGTAACAGATTAACACTCATCTTCCATTCCAACTCATACTCTCATTAGCGAACAACGTTCTATCCAGTTGAGCTACCAGACGAGCATGTAAATCTCACCGATCTTTTTAACCTTTTTGAAACAGACTTGTTGATATTGCTCTTTAAGCTGCGACAGAAACGCAGACCGACTTTCTCGAGAAATTCTCTTACCCACGGAAGTATGAAGTGTTTCATGTTGGCTTGGGCTGCGTGGTGGTTTGTTATACTTCATCTCTTGCACTAAACACAGTAAGTGATCAAAAGTATCCGGAGACCTGGCTGAAAATGACTTACAAGTTCGTGGCGCCCTCCATCGGTAATTCTGGAATTCAATATGGCGTTGGCCCACCCTTAGCCTTGATGACAGCTTCCACTCTCGCAGGCATACGTTCAATCACGTTTCTTGGGTAATGGCAGCCCATTCTTCACGGAGTGCTGCACTGAGGAGAGGTATCGATGTCGGTCGGTGAGGCCTGACACGAAGTCGGCATTCCAAAACACGCCTAAGGTGTTCTATAGGATTCAGGTCGGGACTCTGTGCAGGCCAGTCCATTACAGGGATGATACTGCAGTGTAACCACTCCGCCACAGGCCGTGCATTATGAACAGGTCCTCGATCGTGCTGAAAGATGCAATCGCCATCCCCGATTTGCTCTTCAACAGTGGGAAGTAAAAAGGTGCTTAAAACATCAATGTAGGTCCGTGGTGTGATAGTGCCACGCAAAACAGCAAGAATTTCACTGTTGGCACTACACACGCTGGCAGATGACGTTCACCGGGCATTCGCCGTACCCACACCCTGCCGTCGGATGGCCACATTATGTACCGTGGTTCGTCACTCCACACAACGTTTTTCTACTGTTCAGTCGTCCAGTGTTTACGCTCCTTAGACCAAGCGAGGCGTCGTTTGGCATTTACCGGCGTGATGTGTAGCTCATAACTAGCCGCTCGACCAGGAAATCTAAGTTTTCTCACCTCTCACCTGACTGTACTTGCAGTCTGGATAGATGTCTGCTCATACACATTACGGCGGTCTCTGTCATTCAACGGACGAGGTCGGCCTGTGCGCTTCTGTGCTGTACGTGTCCCTTCACGTTTCCACTTCACCATCAGATCGGAAACAGTGGACCTATGGATTCTTGCGGTTCCAGACTGCAGCGCCTTTAACCGCACGGCCACTTCGGCCGGCTGATCATACAATAAAGGATCCTTCTTTCTATGTATTCGCAATACATTACATTTGTCTATGTTAAGGGTCAGTTGCCACTCCCTGCACCAAGTGCCTATCCGCTGCAGATCTCCTGCATTTCGCTGCAATTTTCGAATGCTGCAACTTCTCTGTATACTACAGCATCATCCGCAAAAAGCCGCATGGGACTTCCGACAATGATACGTGAAGTATCCTCCGCCACACATCTCGAGTAGCTTATGCGTTACGTATGCAGGATATTATTTTAAATAAGGAGTCCTATATTCTTCCAGAGCCGAACCACTCACGTAGGACAATAACAGCACTGGTCCTTGTAACGAACCCTGTGCTATTCTCCGTAGTGATATCAGGTTTTTACTTAACATCTAGAATACAGTATCTGTGTCTGACCTTCATCTCGGGCAACAGCTTCATCGACCCTCAGAATATCTCAGTAAACTTCAAACTGCACTATTTTTGTTTCGTTTTTATTTCATGGAGGATACAGTAAAATACCGCCTGTTCGTATTATTCTCCCCACTATTTTTTTTTTTTTTTTAGAATAGGAACGCTGGCTGCCGTGGCCCAGATGCGCTTGTGTGTCGTTTCGTTGTTCAGTGCGGCGAGTGCAGCGCTCCTGGCGGATTTCTGGCGGAACTTGGCCGGCCGACAGCGCCATATCTCTGGCTGGCTCTGTTTCAGGCGCCATTGTCTATTGTGGCGCCCCAGGCGACGCGCTACACAAACTCTCTGACAACTTTCTGTTCCCGCATTCCATCCGCCTCTCTCTCTCTCTCTCTCTCTCTCTCTCTCTCTGACCTTATGCTCTTTGCTCGTCCGCTTCTGCTGCACTACCGTCTCTAGAGTGTGTCTAGCCAATGAATAGGAGCAATGGCTACCGCTGAATTTCATCTTCTTCTGTTTCATTCCTTTTTCTTTTGATGCTGTTCCCCTCGCTATACTTGCCCCTCATTTCTGTGCTCACATCGCCCTTAACGAGTTATATAGTAATAATATTGATTGTGGAATGAATTAAATGCAGTGAAATGAATTGAATGTATTTGCTAGGGTAGAAATTAGTTAAGATCCGACATGAAATGATACCAGGGCAAACTGGTCAGGTAAGCCGAACATAGAGCGAAAGAGGCGCCCAGAAGCAAAATGCAGTGAGTGCACTAGAACATCTTTTTCAGGAAACGCAAAAAGCTTCTTACTTACTTCATGTGGCAGATATTCGAAATTCCTTTTCATCATAGATTTATGCTTACCTAAGGAGTATATTTCTGACAATCCCTGAAATATTCGGCTTTTATTTTGCTAGTTATTACCTAAAATAATTTGGATTCACCGACTTTTGCCTCTGTTCCCAGGGATTAACAGAGGTATGCTTCTGTAGAGATCGATGCGCATATATTATCATTACATAAAAATAAAAAGACACCTTAATGCTGTTACAAAAGATTTAATGACTAAAACAGAATGTGATTTCAAAGTATGTGACATTAAACAATAGTTTGGAAGTAGTTAATACAAAGTATGTGGCATTAAACAACAGTTTGAGAGTAGTTAATACACTACTGGCCATTAAAATTGCCACACGACGAAGATTACGTGCTACAGACGCGAAATTTAACCGACAGGAAGAAGATGCTGTGATATGCAAATGATTAGCTTTTCAGAGCATTCACACAAGGTTGGTGCCGGTGGCGACACCTACAACGTGCTGACACGAGGAAAGTTTCCAACCGATTTCTCGTACACAAACAGCAGTTGACCGGCGTTCCCCGGTGAAACGTTGTTGTGATGCCTCGTGTAAGGAGGAGAAATGCGTACCATCACGTTTCCGACTTTGATAAAGGTCGGATTGTAGCCTATCGCGATTACGGTTTATCGTATCGCGACATTGCTGCTCGCGTCGGTCGAGATCCAATGACTGTTAGCAGAATATGGAATCGGTGGGTTCAGGAGGGTAATACGGAACGCCGTGCTGGATCCCAACGGCCTCGTATCACTAGCAGTCGAGGTGACAGGCATCTTATCCGCACGGCTGTAACTGATCGTACAGCCACGTCTCGATCCCTGAGTGAACAGATGGGGACGTTTGCCAGACAACAACCATCTGCACGAACAGTTCGACGACGTTTGCAGCAGCACGGACTATCAGCTCGGAGACCGTGGCTGCGGTTACCCTTGACGCTGCATCACAGACAGGAGCGCCTGCGATGGTGTATTCGACGACGAACCTGGGTGCACGAATGGCAAAACGTCATTTTTTCGGATGAATCCAGGATCTGTTTACAGCATCACGATGGTCGCATCCGTGTTTAGCGACATCGCGGTGAACGCACATTGGAAGCGTCTATTCGTCATCGCCATACTGGCGTATCACCCGGCGTGATAATATCGGGTGCCATTGGTTACACGTCTCATTCACCTTTTGTTCGCATTGACGGCACTTTGGGCAGTGGACGTTACATTTCAGATGTGTTGCGACCCGTGGCTCTGCCCTTCATTTGGTTCCTGCGAGACCCTACGTTTCAGCAGGATAGTGCACGACCGGGCCTTTCTGGATACAGAAAATGTTCGACTGCTGACCTGGCCAGCACATTCTCCAGATCTCTCACCAATAGAAAACGTCTGATCAATGGTGGCCGAGCAACTGGCTCGTCACAATACGCCAGTCACTTCTCTCGATGAACTGTGGTATCGTGTTGAAGCTGCATGGGCAGCTGTACCTGTACACGCCATCTGAGCTCTGTTTGACTCAATGCCCAGGCGTGTCAAGGCCGTTATTACGGCCAGAGGTGGTTGTTTTTGGTACTGATTTCTCAGAATCTGTGCACCCAAATTGCGTGAAAATGTAATCACATGTCAGTTGTAGTATAATATATTTGTCCAATGAATACCCGATTACCATCCGCATTTCTTCTTGGTGTAGCAATTTTAATGTCCAGTACTGTACGTCACAAGCTTTCAGGTCCTGTCCCGTCCCCTCTAAATTCCACTGGCAACTCATTTTCCTCTGGATGAATTTCAAAGTCTGAATCTTCATCTGCATTGTTTCCACCTGTCTGACAATGGATTACGTTCTTGTAGGAAGCAAGTGTGCCCGAAATGCTTTTGGACCGGGAAATCAATATCCCTCACTTTAGCTTCCTTTAAGGATCTTCCAATTGTGATAACGTTTGGCTCCATGGACGAGTAGGCTTTGCCTCGTCTGCATATCCCTCGTCCTTCACCAGCGTCCATTCTGCAAGCCACTTCACCTCTTACTGGCGCGTTTCTTTGTTTACTTCTGGTGAAGTTCTACAGGGGGAAATCTGAACCGACATTGGCGAGGTGGCGTAATGACATCAGCAACTGCATCCTTCCAACACAGATTCTTGACATCTAATCCTAACTGCAAAACTATTCCGTGGTCCTCAAACACTTCATTGTACTCACTCGGTGAGTTAATAGTGACTTTAGACCTGAGAACCTTTTCTACTTGGCCATAAATTCTGTCGGGTGGTAGAAACGAATGTCCAACCATTGGACCATCTTCACTTGTTTCACAAGAGCTTCTTGTGTTAGACAACAGCACAGCGTACCCAACATCGTCTGGTTTTTGTTTTGATCTCCACAACTGTCTGACATCATTCGGATGGTATGGATGCCAGTCAGGATGGTATATGTTAACCTGTGATGTACACAAGACACAATTTCACTGGATCACTTTGCAAAGTCTGTTTCTTTCCATGTGTAATAATCCAAACTGATCTTCCCCGAGGTCGGCTTCTACCAGTTTTTCCATTCGTCTGTAAAGAATTCGTGTTAGTATTTTGCAGCCGTGACTTATTAAACTGATAGTTCGGTAATTTCACATCTGTCAACACTTGCTTTCTTTGGGATTGGAATTATTATATTCTTCTTGAAATCTGAGGGGTATTTCGCCTGTCTCATACATCTTGCTTACCAGATGGTAGAGTTTTGTCAAGGTTGGCTCTCCCAAGGCTATCAGTAGTTCTAATGAAATGTTGTCTACTCCCGGGGCCTTGTTTCGACTCAGGTCTTTCAGTGCTCTGTCAAACTCTTCACGCATATCATATCTCCCATTTCATCTTCATCTACATCCCCTTCAATTTCCATAATATTGTCCTCAAGAACATCGCCCCTGTATAGACCCTCTATATACTCCTTCCACCTTTCTGCTTTCACTTCTTTGCTTAGAACTGGGTTTCCATCTGAGCTCTTGATATTCATACAACTGGTTCTCTTTTCTCCAAAGGTCTCTTTAATTTTCCTCTAGGCAGTATCTATCTTACCCCTAGTGAGATAAGCCTCTACATCCTTACATTTGTCCTCTAGCCATCCCTGCTTAGCCATTTTTTCATCTCCCTTCACTATCTGTATAATTTCTTTTATTTCATCATACATTTCATCATACATTTCATCATTAAACTGATAGTTCGGTAATTTTCACATCTGTCAACGCCTGCTTTCTTTGGGATTGGAATTATAATATTCTTCTTGAGTTAAAACTAGCAGTAGGTAACTTTTACTCCTGATGGTACCTTTGAAAGCAGATGTCCGAAAGCTCGCGAATTTTGTTCGACGTAAAAACTGCGAAGATTTTATTCATTCAGAAGTTTTGATTGACATTAGTGTGGAATTTAGTCGGAGAATGGACGGGAAGTTGGGTGCGAGTGCAATTCACCGAGGTAAGGATGTGTTTGTGATGATTCCAGGAGGCGGCGGAGGCGGCAGCCGCGATGACTCTGAGCTGAGAGGGCGCGGCGGCGGGGGCGGAGGAGGCGGCGGAGGCGGGAGCGGCGGCCGGGCCTCCGGGGGCGGCCGCAGCCGTGACGACCCGCGGCGCCACACGCTGTCCGGCACGGCAGACCACCACCAGCACCAACAGCACCACCAGCACCACCAGCACCAGGCCATGGCCGGTCGCGCGATGGACCTCGAGGTGGGTGCCGCGGGCGTTGTCGTGCTGGAAAATGTTTTCAACTAATACGTGCCCAGTTCAGGAACACCCAGAGATCAGGCAGTCTTCTACTAGAAGGCTGTCTACTAGTAGAAGGCATGTCGGTAAGACAAATCCGCTGCTTATACTGATTCATCGTAGCCGTGCGTTATCCTGTTGGAAAGCATCCCACTACAACAGTCTGACATTTGGAGCAGTTGGGCATTCTGCTGGCTGAAGCCATGTTACTATTAGAAATACCCCATACATACAACTTCAGCGTGCTTGGGTGTTATCATGTTAGAAAGTAATCCACCAGAACTTGCTCAGTCCTGACATTCGGAACAGTTGGCCATCTGCTGCCTGAGCCATGCTGCTATTGGAAAATGCTCTGTTTACATGGATTCATCATGTTTGAGTGTTATCCCACTGGAAAACTATCTACTAAGACATGCTAAGTTCTAACATGTGAAGCAGTTGGGAGTTCTACTGATCTTCTTACGAATACCCAGCTCACATAGATTGAGCATGGTTGTGTGTTATCCTCTTGGAAAACGCCCAGTTCAGGAACACCCATTGATCAGGCTGTCTACTAGTAGAAGGCATGTCGGTAAGACAAATACGCTGCTTACACTGATTCATCGTGGTCGTGCGTTATCCTGTTGCAAAGCATCCCACTACAACATTCTGACATTTGGACCAGTTGAGCATTTTGCTGCCTGAAGCCATGTTACTATTGGAAATACTCCATACACACAGCTTCAGAATGCTTGGGTGTTATCATGTTAGAAAGTAATCCACTAGAACATGCTCAGTCCTGAAATTGGGAACAGTTGGCCATCTGCTGCCTGAAGCCATGCTGTAATTACAAATGCTCTGTTTACATGGATTCATCATGTTTGAGTGTTATCCCACTGGAAAACTACTAAGACGTGCTACGTTCTAACATGTCGGACAGTTGGGAGTTGTACTGATTGAATGCATGCTGCTATTACTGATACTTTGGTCACACAGATTCAGCATGGTTGTGTGTTATCCTGTTGGAAAACACCCCACTACACCATACTCAGTTCAGATATTTGGATCAGCTGGGTACTCTATCGCTAGGAAGTATATTACTATTAAAAATATTCCATTTCATACAGATTCATTATGGTTGGGTGTTAAACTGTAGGGAAACTGTCCACTATGACGTGTTCAGTTCAGATATTTGAAATGGTTGGGCATTCTACTTCTGGAAGCATTTGCTATTACGAATACTCCATTTTCACCTAATCATCATTGTTCAGTGTTATGAAGTTGGGAAATATCCACCTAGAATATACCAAGTTCAGAAATATGAAGCAGAGTGGCGTTCTCTGGCATAAAGGCGTGCTGATATTACAAATACAATGTTCACACAGGTTAATCATGGTTAGGTGGTACCCTGTCATATTGCGTTCCACCAGGATATGTTCAGTTCTTGCATTTGGAGCAGTTGCACATTGTTCTATGTGAAGACATTCTGCAATTACTAATATTCAGTTTACATAGATTCATCCTGGTTGTGAGTTATCCTGTTGGAAAACAGTTTGATAGTACATGCTCAATTCAGGAGCAGTTGGCCATTCTCTTGCTTGAAGGCATGCTGCTGTAAAAGTACTCCATCCACACAGATTCAGCATAGCTGGGCCTTTATCCTGTTGGATAGCACTTCACTACTCAATGCTTGGTTGTGACATCTAGAGCAGTTGGAACGCTCTCCTGCTGCAAAGCATACAGCTGTTACTAATACTCCGTTAATGCAGTTTCATCAAGGTTCTGTGTTCAGCTGTTGGAAAACATACCCCTAGAACATTCAAACATACGGAGCAGTTGGTCTTTCTACTGCAGCGAAGCATACTGCTAATAGAAATACTCCAATCCACAGATTGGTCATGGCACGGTTTTATTCTCTAAGAAAGCATTCTGCCAGAACATACTCAGTTTTGACATTTTGAGCAGTTCAGCTTTCTACCACTTGAAGGCATGCTGCTATTATAAATACTCCTTTCACATATTCATTGTGGATGAGTGTTATGTTGTTGGAAAACACACTGCTGGGACATGTTGGAGCAGTTGGTTAATCTACTGATTGAAGGCATGTTGCTGTTACACACGCTCTGTTCACACGGATTTATCATGGGTGAGTGTTATCCCATTGGAAAACACCCTGAGAGAACATGCTCACTTCTGAAATTTGAAGCAGCCAGTTGTTCTCTTGCTTTAAGCCGTGGTTCTATTACAAACACTCTGTTCACACAGATTCATCCTTGTTGGATGTTATCCTGTTGGAAAATTGTTGGAAGGCGTGCTGCCATTATGTACACACCATTCACCTGTAATCATCCTGGTTCACTCTTATATTTTTGAAAAACACTCAACTAGAACACAATCAGTTCTAATATTTGGAATGTTTGGGCGTTCTTCATGTGGTAAAGCTTGACACTGTTACATATAATTCATTCACTTTCAGTATGGGTGGGCGTTATCTTGCTGGAAATATTCTTGTAGTATGCTCAGTTCAGGAAGTTGGAATGGAAAGTATTTCGTTAGAACGAAATCTCGTATCAGACATTCAGTGCGGTATGGGAGTTGTCACTGATATACCCTACATCATTGTAGGTGACGATTGTGTTTGATGTAATGAAATCCGCTAAATCCAGACAATATGTGTATTTATTAATGGTCTATACAAACTTCTGTTGCGCATTATGCCCATCGTAAGCAGTAATAGTTATAGTGCATAAGATACGTGACACATATACGTGTTGTCACAGTCTGTTATCAGAATTGTGCTCAGACATAAACGTCGCCTCTTACTGCAAATGGTGCTTTTATTCTGCCGTAACAAACAGAACTCAATTCAAATGAAAATTACTTACACCCATGAGCTTCCGTCTAGTAGTGGGACCAACATCTTACAGACCACAGAAGCGATCAAATAACGGTACGCAGCTGTCAATGATACGTATCTTCTTACACACCAGCCAACACGGATTCAGAATATATCGTAAGTGTGAGACGTAGATTTTTACACGCGAAGTAATAAGTGCTGTCGACAGCGCATTTGCCAGACAACAACCATCTGCGCGAACAGTTCGACGACGTTTGCAGCAGCACGGACTATCAGCTCAGAGACCGTGGCTGCGGTTACCCTTGACGCTGCATCACAGACAGGAGCGCATGCGATGGTGTACACAACGACGAACCTCAGAGCATGAATGGCAAAACGTCATTTTTTCGGATGAATCCAGGTTCTGTTTACAGCATCACGATGGTCACAACCGTGTTTAGCGACGTCGCGGTGAACACACATTGGAAGCGTGTATTCGTCATCGCCATACTGGAGTATCTCCCGGCGTGATGGTACGGGGTGCCATTGGTTACACGTCTCGGTCACCTCTTGTTCGCATTGACGGCACTTTGAACAGTGGACGTTACATTTCAGATGTGTTACGACCCGTGGCTCTACCCTTCATTCGATCCCTGCGAAACCCTACATTTCAGCAGGATAATGCACGACCGCATTTTGCAGGTTCTGTACGGGCCTTTCTGGACACAGAAAATGTTCTACTGCTGCCCTGGCCAGCATATTCTCCAGATCTCTCACCAACTGAAAAGGTCTGGTCAATGGTGGCCGAGCAACTGGCGCGTCACAATACGCCAGTCACTACTCTCGATGAACTGTGGTATCGTGTTGAAGCTGCATGGGCAGCTGTACCTGTACACGCCATCCAAGATCTGTTTGACTCAATGCCCAGGCGTATCAAGGCCGTTATTACGGCCAGAGGTGGTTGGTCTGGGTACTGATTTCTGAGGATCTATGCACCCAAATTGCGTGAAAATGTTATCACATGTCAGTTGTAGTATAATATATTTGTCCAATGAATACCTGATTATCATCCGCATTTCTTCCTCTCGGCTTTTGACACCATTCCTCACAAGCAGCATCTAATCAAATCCCGTGCCTATGGTGTATCGTCTCAGCTGCGCGACTGGATCCGTGTTTTCCTATCAGGGAGGTCACAGTTCGTCGGAATTCACGGGAAGTCATCGAGAGAACCCAAAGTGACATCAGGGGTTCTCCTAGGAAGTGTTGTATAAGCCCTCTCCTGCTCTTGTTCTACGTCAACGATTTAGGAGACAATCTGAGTTGACTGCAGTTGATGCTTTAGTTTACCGTGTGTAATTATAATCCCACGACGAATGTCACAATGATTTAGAGAAGAAATAGAGCGAAAAGTGGCAATTGAACCTGAATAATGAAGAGTGTGTACACGTCCACAAGAGTACAGATGAGTGCGGCATTAAAACAATTCCGTAAAACTTCGGTTACACCATAAATCACACAAATTTAATGGATGTCGATTCGGTTAAGTGCCTAGGGATTATAATTACGAAAATCTAAAGCTGGAACTATCTTATAGAACATGTGGGAAAGGAGAAACAAAGAATACGTTTTATTGGCAGAATATGTAGAAGATGGACAAATTCGGTAAAGAGATTGCTACAGTACACTTGTCTGAGATTTTCACTCTGCAGCGGAGTGTGCGCTGAGATGAATCTTCCTGGCAGATTAAAACTGTGTGCCGGACCGAGACTCGAACTCGGGACCTTTCCCTTTCGCGGGCAAGTGCTCTACCAACCTTTTGTCTTAATCTCAAAAAATGGTTCAAATGGCTCTGAGCACTATGGGACTCGACATCGGGGTCATCAGTCCCCTAGAACTTAGAACTACTAACTAACCTAAGGATATGACACACATCCATGCCCGAGACAGGATTCGAACCTGCGACGTAGCGGTCGAGCGGTTCCAGACTGAAGCGCCTGCAAACGCTCGGCCACACCGGCCGGCTTTTAATCTCATTTTGTTCGTTTTTCTCGGGGCGGACGTCGCAAGACACCCGTTTCAGTTCGTTGTTGATCGTTTAACTCAGTTTTTTTTTTATTACAGAGGGCAGCTAACCCTCTGGCCGAACACGCTGAGCTGCCATCCCGGCACCAACTGAGTTACCCAAGACCGACTCACTCCCCGTCCTCACAGCTTTACTTCTGCCAGTACCTCGTCTCCTACCTTCCAAACTTTACAGAAGCTCTCCTGCGAACCTTGCAGAACTTGTAGAACTAGCACTCCTGAAAGAAAGCTTGAATTTGGAAGGTAGGAGACGAGGTACTGGCAGAAGTAAAGCTGTGAGGACGGGGCGTGAGTCGTGCTTGGGTAGCTCAGTTGGTAGAGCACTTGCCCACGAAAAGCAAAGGTCCCGAGGTCGAGTCTAGGTCCGGCACACAGTTTTAATCTGCCAGGAAGTTTCATATCAGCGCACACTCCGCTGCAGAGTGAAAATCTCATTCTGGAAACATCCCCGAGGCTGTGGCTAAGCCATGTCTCCGCAATATCGTTTCTTTCAGGACTGCTAGTTCTGCAGGGTTCGCAGGAGAGCTGTAAAGTTTGGAAGGTAGGAGACGAGGTACTGACAGAAGTAAAGCTGTGAGTACCGGGCGTGAGTCGTGCTTCGGTACCTCAGTTGGTAGAGCACTTGCCCGCGAACGGCAAAGGTCCCGAGTTCGAGTCTCGGTCCGGCACACAGTTTTAACGAGCCAGGAAGTTTCAAATTCTTAATAATCGATGTTTTATGTAGAGCTGTTCATAAATGTTTTTTAAATTAGGAAAACATAACTAATTTTTTAAGGCAAAAATTAGAAGCCAAATCCTCTTTAATTGGACTCTGTCCATCGTTTTATACCACAGAGGTAAATAAGTATCGTAGAAAGATGAAAACCAATCATTTTCACAGCACCCATGACATCATACAAAGGCTACATTTTTACATTTGCTACTGTATCGTTACAATAGGAACCTAACAGGACTGATCTGGAGCCAAGCTGCTGGATTTGACCCGAGAAATAACAAGACTGCGGAACGCTGGCGGGATACAGAAAGGCTCGTCATGATAGAAGAAGCACTCCTGCGAACCTTGTAGAACTAGCACTCTTGAAAGAAATCTTCTGTAAAGTTTGGAAGGTAGGAGACGAGGTACTGGCCGACGAAAAGCTGTGAGGACGGGGCGAGAGTCGTGCTTGGGTAGCTCAGTTGCCCCTGGTTGGCTTCGTGGGTTCTGTTGTTGATACGCTCGTTATCCACGTAGCAGGTGACACTTCCAGAACTGAAATGTATGTCTCGGATTCGCACGGAGAAGGAGCTTAGAGATTAGCAGACGACTGACTGTAAGTAATACCTTCAGTGGATTCAATATTTGATTATACGGTGAAATCCTTCAATACTCTCTTACGTCACACACAGCTTCTGCAGAAAAATTACCCTGTGGTTAAGTTAGGAATTTTCATTACTCTTGTTTTTAATTACAATAGTACATCAGCTAAAAACGATAACGTGTTGAGGTTTTCGTCTAGTCGTCTAACGAGCGTATTGTGGAAGATTTGCAGTGTATTATTTGAGTGTGCTTAAAAATTAAACGACATTCGAAGCTGTACTACTCCTCTGCTCGTCTCTTTACGTGTGAACTGTAGTGGTGGGGAGCTCGTGAATGAGTCGTTCAAATGAACGCTTCACTCCAGTGAAGTGTGAACTAACTACTCAATTTCAGTGAACTGGTACTTCAAACTCTCCACAGATAGCACACTCCACACTTTTTTTCTAGTTCGTTCACTCACTCTCTTCCCCTCTCCCTCTCCCACTACATTGGCGCTACGTCAATCATTCTCCCTTCACTTCAGTCCTCCCTCTACTGTCTGTCGACGAATCGCGCGGTGAAATACACTTACAACAACAGTTGCACTTTGCTTTCCCATCACCTAAATCGGCGAAGAAACCCCAAATTTCACTACTTCTACGTGATCGCGAGTTGCTAGCCATTGTATAAGGGTGAACAGACACAAAAATTGCTTTCCGAATAAAATAAAGAGGGATTTTACCTGAAATCGTAACAACGACTACAGGTGACAGTTTACGTTTTGAATTTAGAGGGTTATTATTCTCAACAAAAATAAAATCTACAGGAAAACTTCTGAATAATTACTTAACGTAGGTATATAAGCTTTGTGACAGTGGTAAACATACTCATTCTATTTTGGATTAAATTTTAAAAGGAACATAAAATTGGACTTAATTTCGTTAGTAGCCCTAGTTTTCAGTCCATAAACACAACAAATAATGTTTCATTTGGCAGATGAAGACTCTTTTTGGCGCTTCATGAAAAAATGTCGAGCAAAGTTAAACGTAGTACCTTCTTTATATGTGACAGGCTTCTCTATTTATCTTTCCTTTGTCCCCTTCGACCATGCTGTATTTAAGTTACCTCAGACGCTGTAAGACGCAAAACGTTACGTGGACGTTACTTCATAGTTCGGCCATCTGTTGGTAAAATTATGAAGTATTACGAAGCTTTATTGTACGAGGGTAGGCGCGGCTGAGCGGCGAACTGGACAACTTCGCCAGGCTTCCGTACTTCATGAATGAACTACTTCATTTGAACGCTTCACGGCAAAGAGTGAAATGAATGAAGTTCTTAACGGGAATGAACGAGTTCGACCCATCTCTAGTGAACTGCAGCTGGCCACATGACTGCAGTCTAGCTGTAACAGCTGACCGGCCGGTGCTGTCCAAGTCAAGTGCGCCGCGAAAGTCGTTGTCCCGTATTACCGCAAAGTCGACGCGCGCGTAACGCACAGCACAAAGCCTACCATTCTTACCTTACTTCACAGTACTCGAGAAAGCTTGGCTGCAGTCCCACGTCAAACGGAAATCCAATGAGGTTCCAGGAAACGCGGAAGAACACGAGACGTGTTTCTTAAGTAAGTACCGTTTTGAAATTAAAAAAAGACGTGCTAAGACATATCATTAATTCAATTTTTACATGAAAACCTGTACCTTAATCTACTTTTCTACATAATTTCCGTCAATACTGATGCACTTGTCATAACGTTGTACCAGTTTTTGAACACCCTCCTCATAGAAGTCTGCCGCCTGACTTGTTAACCACTGCAGCACCACTGTTTTGACTTCGTCATCGTCTCGAAGCAACACCGACTCAAAGGAAGGCCTCGGCGCTTGTCGGTGACGTCACGTCAGCTAGACATGGCGAACGAAAGGTCTGTTGCAGGCAGAAACGCCTGCTTATCACCATAAATTTCTTAGTTTTGGACAAAATGTTTGGTATTGTTTTGGATTCCGCAGTTTCATTTAGTTGAAAGATTTTCATACTGTCGTAAAGCTACAAATGAAGATCATAGTTCTGTATTACTGAATCCTGTCGAAATAAACGTAGATCAATATGAGAAGAAGCTTTGCCCTATTGCAAGCTTCGGAAGTTTTACATTCAAAAAACTATATTTACTTGATCCATTTTGTTATCGAAACTTACCCCAACCCCCTTACAATTAACTCGTTTCTTTTATTTATTTATTTATTTACTTTCGTTTGACATCGTCACTGGAAATGTGAACTAATTTACATATGTAAATGTCCAACTGTTGCCAGTCATTAGATTACAGTCGTTTTCAACGAAAGCAATTCTAAACAGGAAACAAAGTAGCTTCATACATCGAAAATACTGCTGAGTTTAAACTTTTTTAAACATGCACATTAGAAAAGATAAATATTCCCCTCTTGCCACTGAAAGGAGGAACTTTATAAGATAAAAAAATTTTATTTGATGAAACAAGTATGTCTCTTTTGCCTCTTCTTCTGTCCCCCACCCCCTCCCCCAACGTGTACAATCGCAAGATATTTCATTAACATTCAGTGCTCATCACCGCATAGTCAACCAAGATACCTATAGAAGAGCACCAATATATTCACAGTTTCTTGTAAAAGCAACCCAGTACAAACGTAACTTCCTCAGATTTACAAATAAGGTAAAGAAGCACGAATTCTGTTGCTGCTGGACCATGAAGTTGTTTTTGTGTGTCAATCCTTAAAACAGGTGTAAATTTAAGTTCAGGAGTACACTATTTGTTAAGAAGTGTAATTAATTGCGCAATTAATTGATGGCAGAAATCTCTCAGAACATTGTGTGTCGGTCAACTACCACCAATAGTTTCACATTTTCCTGTGTCAGAGAGGGAGACACCACCATTATGAGTATGCCTGCAACAGACCTGGCGTTCGCCGTGCCTAGCTGACGTGACGTCACGAACAAGCGCCGAGGCCTTCCTTTGAGTCGGTGTTGCTCGAAGACGCTGACCGCCCAGGTGTTTCTTCAAGTGCAGGAACAGATGGTAGTCACTGGGCGCAAGATCGGGGCTGTACGGAGGATGATCTCGAGTTTCCCGTCGAAAAGATGTGATGAGATCTTTGGTCTGATCCGCCACACGCGGACGGGCATTGTCTTGCAGCAAAACGATACCCTGGCTCAACTTCCGTGGACTGTTGCTTTGATTCTGGTGTGACGTAGGCCACCCACGTTTCATCGCCCGTAACAATTTGGCTTAAGAAATCATCACCGTCGTTGTGGTACCGCTCGAGGAACGTCAATGCACTGTCTAAACGTTTGGTTTTCTGCACATCCGTCAACATTTTCGGTACCCAACGTGCGCACAATTTTCGGTAATTCAAGTGCTCGGCCACAATGCCGTACAAAACACTACGAGAAACATTAGGAAAGTCATCCCGCAAGGAGGAAATCGTAAAGCGTCTGTTTTCTCTCGCCTTATTGTCCACTTCCTGCACCAAACTTTCATTAACGACCGAAGGACGCCCACTCCGTTGTTCGTCGTGCACATTTGTGCGACCATCTTTAAATGCTCTCACCCACTTTCTTACCATTCCATCACTCAATGTTTTCTCCGTAAACTGCACAGATCTCACGATGAATATCGATCGCTTTTAGGCCTTTAGCACTAAGAAATCTTATAACAGGCCGTACTTCACAGTCTGCGGGACTCACGATTATCGGAGGCATCTTAAACGCTCAGTACACAACGTGAACAACGAAGAATCAGACTGTAATGGCGTCAGTGCGTAGATTAAGGTACAGGCTTTCATGCAAAAACAAAATTATTGAGCTATCTTAGCACATCTTATTTTAATTTCGAAACGGTACTTACTTAAAAAGCTCGCCTCATACTCCGTGTAATGCTTACATCAGGTTTATGATGAGCGGATTATAGTGGTGCAGACATTCGGCATGGTCAGGAATGAATACCGCTAAACTATGCCAGCAGGAGCGGGTATCGTATTGCCGTAACGTATTCTGCACAGACATTTTGAAAGTGGACAATCAGCATTGTTGTGCGTTATCTTGTTGGAAACTGTCCCAAATTCGGCAAGGACGTTCTGTATTTAGAGATACACTGACAATGTTGAGTGTTTATGGAAAAAGTTCAAGGCAATCGTAAAATGCGTTTTAGACAGGTACGTGCCGAGTAAAACAGTGAGGGACGGGAAAAACCCACCGTGGTACAACAACAAAGTTAGGAAACTACTGCGAAAGCAAAGAGAGCTTCACTGCAAATTTAAACGCAGCCAAATCCTCCCAGGCAAACAGAAGCTAAACGATGCCAAAGTTAGCGTAAGGAGGGCTATGCGTGAAGCGTTTAGTGAATTCGAAAGTAAAATTCTATGTACCGACTTGACAGAAAATCCTAGGAAGTTCTGGTCTTACGTTAAATCAGTAAGTGGATCGAAACAGGATATACAGACACTCCGGGATGATAATGGCATTGAAGCAGAGGATGACAGGCGTAAAGCTGAAATACTAAACACCTTTTTCCAAAGCTGTTTCGCAGAGGAAGACCGCACTGCAGTTCCTTCTCTCAATCCTCGCACAAACGAAAAAATGGCTGACATCGAAATAAGTGTCCAAGGAATAGAAAAGCAACTGAAATCGCTCAACAGAGGAAAGTCCACTGGACCTGACGGGATACCAATTCGATTCTACACAGAGTACGCGAAAGAACTGCCCCCCTTCCAACAGCCGTGTACCGCAAGTCTCTAGAGGAACGGAAGGTTCCAAATGATTGGAAAAGAGCACAGGTAGTTCCAGTTTTCAAGAAGGGTGGTCGAGCAGATGCGCAAAACTATAGACCTATATCTCTGACATGCATCTGTTGTAGAATTTTAGAACATGATTTTTGCTCGCGTATCATGTCATTTCTGGAAACCCAGAATCTACTCTGTAGGAATCAACATGGATTCCGGAAACAGCGATGGTGTGAGACCCAGCTAGCTTTATTTGTTCATGAGACCCAGAAAATATTAAATACAGGCTCCCAGGTAGATGCTATTTTCCTTGACTTCCGGAAGGCGTTCCATACAGTTCCGCACTGTCGCCTGATAAACAAAGTAAGAGCCTACGGAATATCAGACCAGCTGTGTGACTGGATTGAAGAGTTTTTAGCAAACAGAACACAGCATGTTGTTATCAATGGAGAGACGTCTACAGACGTTAAAGTAACCTCTGGCGTGCCACGGGGGAGTGTTATGGGACCATTGCTTTTCACAATATATATAAATGACCTAGTAGATAGTGTCGGAAGTTCCATGCGGCTTTTCGCGGTTGATGCTGTAGTATACAGAGAAGTTGCAGCATTAGAAAATTGCAGCGAAATGCAGGAAGATCTGCAGTGGATAGGCACTTGGTGCAGGGAGTGGCAACTGTCCCTTACCATAGACAAATGTAATGTATTGCGAATACACAGAAAGAAGGATCCTTTATTGAATGATTATATGATAGCGGAACAAACAGTGGTAGCAGTTACTTCTGTAAAATATCTGGGAGTATGCGTGCGGAACGATCTGAAGTGGAATGATCATATAAAATTAATTGTCGGTAAGGCGGGTACCAGGTTGAGATTCATTGGGAGAGTCCTTAGAAAATGTAGTCCATCAACAAAGGAGGCGGCTTACAAAACACTCGTTCGATCTATACTTGAGTATTGCTCATCAGTGTGGGATCCGTACCAGGTCGGGTTGAGAGAGGAGAAGGAGAAGATCGAAAGAAGAGCAGCGCGTTTCGTCACAGGGTTATTTGGTAACCGTGATAGCGTTACGGAGATGTTTAGCAAACTCGAGTGGCAGACTCTGCAAGAGAGGCGCCCTACATGGCGGTGTAGCTCGCTGTCCAGGTTTCGAGAGGGTGCGTTTCTGGATGAGGTATCGAATATATTGCTTCCCCCTACTTATACCTCCCGAGGAGATCACGAATGTAAAATTAGAGAGATCGAGCGCGCACGGAGGCTTTCCGGCAACCGTTCTTCCCCCGAACCGTACGCGACTGGAACAGGAAAGGGAGGTAATGACAGTGGCAGGTAAAGTGCCCTCCGCCACACACCGTTGGTTGGCTTGCGGAGTATAAACGTTGATGTAGATGACAAAAGTTATGGGATAGCGATATGCACATTTAGAAATGGCGGTAGGATCGCGTACACTAGGTGAAAAAGGGCAGTGCATCGGCGGAGCGGTCAATTGTACTCAGGTGGTTCATGCAAAAACGTTTCCGACGTGATTATGGCCATCGACAGCAATTGCAGAAACACTAATATTGCATTGCCTCTTCTTTCTCACTCTGCGTAATTCCTTGGTTCCTTTTCTGGCGAAATATCAACTTCGGCAACTGCTGTTGTGGATATAATGCAGTGTTTGGGTTTGCATATCGTTGCCACTGTTGTCGGCTACTCGTCGACAAAGCAGTTCCACTACACTCTGTAGCCTCGCGGTATGCTCACCATTGGATACCTCCAATCCTGCGCCCTGTTGTCATTAGCAGCCATTACTGTGGTTGCATGGTAAACAATATTGCAGGCACGGAATGCCATAAGCATAATTGGTCTTTTGCGTCTTGACAGTCACGGGTTCCTTGTGGGTGTCCGTCAAACAAGGAGCTCGTTTTTCCAGCCCTGCGAACAAAGCTCTCACCATTTTGGAAGACAGGAATGGCCACAGTATACTAATCATGAAGATGTGGAAGAAAAACCAGCACTTGATCACCGTGAAAGTTGAAATGAATATGACGCTTCGCGGCGATTGCACCTACGGCACAATGAGTCGTTTTACCCGCAGTGTGATGAAGGTATGTAGTTCAGACTGGAAGTGGTTTTATAATGTCTTAGGCAAGTATCTCGTACCGTGACCTGGGCCCACACATTCACATTGCCTCGGATTTCATGTCCAAGTTTCTCATACCGTGACCTGGACCCACAGATTCACGTTGCCTCGGACTTCATGTCCAAGTTTCTCGTACTGTGACCTGGGCCCACACATTCACGTTGCCTCTGACTTCATGTCCAAGTTTCTCGTACTGTGACCTGGGCCCACACATTCACGTTGCCTCTGACTTCATGTCCAAGTTTCTCATACCGTGACCTGGGCCCACACATTCACGTTGCCTCAGACTTCATGCCCAAGTTTCTCGTACTGTGATCTGGGCCCACACATTCACGTTGCCTCTGACTTCATGTCCAAGTTTCTCGTACTGTGACCTGGGCCGTTACATTCACATTGCCTCGGACTTCATGTCCAAGTTTCTCGTACCGCGACCTAGGCCCACACATTCACGTTGCCTCGGACATCATGTCCAAGTTTTTCGTACTGTGGCCTGGGCCCACACATTCACGTTGCCTCTGACTTCATGTCCAAGTTTCTCATACCGTGACCTGGGCCCACACATTCACGTTGCCTCAGACTTCATGCGCAAGTTTCTCGTACTGTGACCTGGGCCCACACATTCACGTTGCCTCTGACTTCATGTCCAAGTTTCTCGTACTGTGACCTGGGCCCACACATTCACGTTGCCTCTGACTTCATGTCCAAGTTTCTCGTACTGCGACCTGGGCCCACACATTCACGTTGCCTCTGACTTCATGCCCAAGTTTCTCGTACTGTGACCTGGGCCCACACATTCACGTTGCCTCTGACTTCATGTCCAAGTTTCTCGTACTGTGACCTGGGCCGTTACATTCACATTGCCTCGGACTTCATGTCCAAGTTTCTCGTACCGCGACCTGGGCCCACACATTCACGTTGCCTCGGACTTCATGTCCAAGTTTCTCATACCGTGACCTGGGCCCACACATTCATGTTGCCTCAGACTTCATGCCCAAGTTTCTCGTACTGTGACCTGGGCCCACACATTCACGTTGCCTCTGACTTCATGTCCAAGTTTCTCGTACTGTGACCTGGGCCCACACATTCACGTTGCCTCTTACTTCATGTCCAAGTTTCTCGTACTGTGACCTGGGCCCACATATTCACGTTGCCTCAGACTTCATGTCCAAGTTTCTCGTACTGTGACCTGGGCCCACACATTCACGTTGCCTCTGACTTCATGCCCAAGTTTCTCGTACTGTGACCTGGGCCCACACATTCACGTTGCCTCTGACTTCATGTCCAAGTTTCTCGTACTGTGACCTGGGCCCACACATTCACGTTATCTCGGACTTCATGTCCAAGTTTCTCGTACTGTGACCTGGGCCCACACATTCACGTTGCCTCTGACTTCATGTCCAAGTTTCTCGTACTGTGACCTGGGCCCACACGTTCACGTTGCCTCTGACTTCATGTCCAAGTTTCTCGTACTGTGACCTGGGCCCACACATTCACGTTGCCTCTGACTTCATGTCCAAGTTTCTCATACTGTGACCTGGGCCCACACATTCACGTTGCCTCAGACTTCATGTCCAAGTTTCTTGTACCGTGACCTGGGCCCACACATTCACATTGCCTCGGACTTCATGTTCAAGTTTCTCGTACCGTGACCTGCGCCCACACATTCACGTTGCCTCGGACGTCATGTCCAAGTTTCTCGTACCATGACCTGGGCCGTTACATTCACATTGCCTCGGACTTCATGTCCAAGTTTCTCGTACCGCGACCTGGGCCCACACATTCACGTTGCCTCGGACTTCATGTCCAAGTTTTTCGTACCGTGGCCTGGGCCCACACATTCACATTGCCTCGGACTTCATGTCCAAGTTTCTCGTACTGTGACCTGGGCCCACACATTCACGTTGCCTCAGACTTCATGCCCAAGTTTCTCGTACCATGACCTGGGCCGTTACATTCACATTGCCTCGGACTTCATGTCCAAGTTTCTCGTACCGCGTCCTGGGCCCACACATTCACATTGCCTCGGACTTCATGTCCAAGTTTCTCGTACCGCGACCTGGGCCCACACATTCACGTTGCCTCGGACTTCATGCCCAAGTTTCTCGTACCGTGACCTGGGCCCACACATTCACGTTGCCTTGGACTTCATGTCCAAGTTTCTCGTACCGTGACCTGGGCCGTTACATTCACATTGCCTCGGACTTCATGTCCAAGTTTCTCGTACCGTGACCTGGGCCCACACATTCACGTTGCCTCGGACTTCATGCCCAAGTTTCTCGTACCGCGACCTGGGCCCACACATTCACGTTGCCTCGGACTTCATGCCCAAGTTTCTCGTACCGTGACCTGGGCCCACACATTCACATTGCCTCAAACTTCATTTCCAAGTTTCTCGTACCGTGACCTGGGCCCACACATTCACGTTGCCTCTGACGTCATGTCCAAGGCAACGTGAATGTGTGGGCCCAGGTCACGGTACGAGAAACTTGCCTAAGACATTATAAAACCACCTCCAGTCTGAACTACACCCTCGGGTAAAACGTCTCATTGCGCTGTAGGTGCAATAGCCACGTCGCGTCATCTGGAAAAACGAAGAAGCGAAATCTGCCCACACTACACGTCCCTCCAGTCAGCCGTTGTACAGTGCCTGTGTTGTTTGTACCACTGAAGGCCTGTATGTCATGTGTCTGTCGCGAGGTAGCCGACCGTAAATGTCTATTGCGTGCTGTTGCCGAGCCGGACCACCATTCACTGCCAACCGCATTTCTTGTTTAGTTTGAAGCCGATTGTTATTTACCTGACATAGCGTTCACTCTCGTTACTGTCCGTTACGATATTTTTACTACCACTGTACAGTGCAGAGTTGCGTGACCGCGTGCGGTTCTCCATTCGTTGTTCACCTGTCGGACGCACCGCATTGACTCACCGACAAATGGGGCAACTTGATTCGTGGTATGCCACAGGAATCTGCTCACTGCCGTACTTCGCGTCTCCACGTCGACCTTCACTATGTGATCAAAAGTATCCGGACACCTGGCAGAAAATGGCTTACAAGCTCGTCGCGCCCTCCATCGGTAATGCTGGAATTCAGTATGGTATTGGCCCACCCTTAGTCTTGATGACAGCTTCCAGTCTCGCAGCCATTCGTCCGATCAGGTGCTGGAAGGTTTCTTGGGGAATGGCAGCTCACTCTTCATGGAATGCTGCACTGAGGAGAGGTATCGATGTCGGTCGGTGAGGCCTGGCACGAAGTCGGGGTTCCAAAACATCCCAGAGGTGTTCTATAGGACCCAAGTCAGGACTCTGTGCAGGCCAGTCCATTACAGGGATGTTATATTTGTGTACCCACTCCACCACAGGCCGTGCATCATGTACAGATGCTCGGATCGTGTTGAAAGATGCAGTCGCCATCCCCGAATTGTTCTTCAACAGTGGGAAGCAAGAAGGTGTTTAAAACAGCAATGTAGGCGTCTGCTGTGGTAGTGCCACGCAAAACAACAAGGGGCGCAAGCCCCCTCCATTAAAAACACGACCACACCATAACACCACCGCCTCCGAATTTTACTGTTGGCACTACCCCCGCTGGCAGATGACGTTCATAGGGCATTCGCTATACCCACACTGCCATCAGATCGACACATTGTGTACCGTGATTCGACACTCCGCACAACGTTTTTCCACTGTTCAATCGTCCAATGCTTACACTATGACACCAAGCGAGGCGTCGTTTGGCATTTACGAGCGTGATGTGTGGCTTATGAGCAGCCGCTCGACCATGAAATCCAAGTTTTCTCACCTCCCGCCTAACTGTCACTGTACTTGCAGTGCATCCTGGTGCAGTTTGGAATATTCCTGTCTGATAGTCCGGATAGATGTCTGCTTATTACACATTACGACCCTCTTCATCTGTCGGCGGTCTCTGTCAATCAATAGACCAGGTCGAGGGGGGGGGGGGGGGGTGGTCGTGCGGTTCAAGGCGCTACAGTCTGGAGCCGAGCGACCGCTGCGGTCGCAGGTTCGAATCCTGCCTCGGGATTCTGTGATGTCCTTAGGTTAGTTAGGTTTAATTAGTTCTAAGTTCTAGGCGACTGATGACCTCAGAAGTTAAGTCGCATAGTGCTCAAGAGCCATTGGAGCCAGACCAGATCGGCGCCTACGCTTTTGTGCTGTACGTGTCCCTTCACGTTTCCAGTTCACTATCACATCGGAAACAGTGGACCTAGGGATGTTTAGGAGTGTGGTGATCTCGCGTACAGACGTATGACACAAGTGACACCCAATCACCTGACCACATTCGAAGTCCGTGAGTTCCGCATAGCGCCCCATTCAGCTCTCTCACGACGTTTAATGACTACTGAGGTCGCTGATATGGAGTCCCTGGCAGTAGGTGGCAGCACAATGCACCTAATATGAAAAACGTATGTTTTTCGGGGTGTCCGGATAGTTTTGATCACAGAGTGTATCTCACTGGGCTGATGCCATGCAACTGACACACACACACACACACACACACACACACACACACACACACACGACCTGACTGCAATGACTTAACTTAGCAGCGGAAGGTCAAACGACTGCCTGCTACCAGTTCTACACTATGTACAACACCACACTGAGAACAATGCGCTCTTTTAAGGTGAGTCCGCAGCTCGTGGTCGTGAGGTAGCGTTCTCGCTTCCCACGCCCGGGTTCCCGGGTTCGATTCCCGGCGGGGTCAGGGATTTTCTCTGCCTCGTGATGACTGGGTGTTGTGTGATGTCCTTAGGTTAGTTAGGTTTAAGTAGTTCTAAGTTCTAGGGGACTGATGACCATAGATGTTAAGTTCCATAGTGCTCAGAGCCATTGGAACCGTTTTTTTTAAGGTGACCTGGAAGTCATGAGGGCCCAAAAAATTGATTATTTTTCTAAAAATGTGTCCTGTATCTATAGCAGCTCAGCATTTCCATGTTTACCATCCCTTGTTTATCTCTTTTTACACACACACACACACACACATTCACACAATGTATTAAATCCTACAGTGTTTCGTTGTTTAATTTTGACGTGGCTGTTTCCATAGCAATTCCTTTGTGTAATATCATTGAAGAACATATCGACTGTGCTATGAACAGGGATTTATCGCAATCGATCGGTCTGTGGTACCTGTAGGTTACTCGAGTTTAATTATGTCTTTATTGGCACGTCAGCTTCTCAGGTTGGTGGGATGGACCGGTGTCGGGTGGACGCCATAATGTGTTTTACTCATGGAGTAACAAGCAGATTAAACATCACGGGCGGACTAGGCATCAAAACTTGGGACGACGTCAAAAGCGGGATACTATTCAGTGGACAGGCAAAGTACCGTTGAAGTCGAAAAAAAAAAAGGCTACTGAAGGCATGACAAAGGAGGCCTCAATTAGAAAGAAAGAAAACTAAATAAGATGAAAAGGACAGTCAGAATTAATAAGATTATGGAACTGGAATGTTTTGGCATGTTGTCATTAAGAAGCAATGATATGCATATCTTTAGTTTCAGTCTCCCGTTTTTGCATACTTAGGTATTACTATCTCATCTAATATTAAAGGTACAAAATCAAAATTTTGCATGATAATGATATAGTGATTGTCTTCACATTGACCCACACTATTCAACAGAGTATTAAATATTTGAAGCTGGAGCATGTCACGTGTTCTTAAATTATTAGCTTAAAAACTGGTTTCTAAAAAACATTTCCTTAGAAATACACAAAACAACAAACTGGTAAACATTCCTGGTTCACTGTTTCAATAAGTTGATAATTAAAAGAATAAAATTTCTTTTCACCTTTTATTTTGAATAGTGTGGAGGTATGGTGTATCTAAAATAAAATTTATACGTTATACTGTAAGTAAGCTAAAATCAGAAGTGACTCCACTACGTATTCCACAATTTTCCAGTTTTTCAGATGAAGATCAGAATATGCCAATTACATGATTAAAGTTTCATTTCCATACCTGTTGTAGCTTTGAGTTATTAATTTTCAAAACACTAGTAAAAAACTGAATGCTATGACGTCCAGGTCCCCTTAAGGAGATACGTTGGCCATTGAGGCTTACATTAGAATAGGTTCGCGCAAGTTAGCCTGACGAGATAAAATGTTTAGAAGTACTATAAAATGGTGTTTATGTTGATGGGGAAAGCTGTGGCTTGTAAAGTTGTGCAGAGTACGTAATTATCAGCGATAAAGCTGCAACGCCGCACTATTTACTCGTATATTTGTTAGGTTCTTGGCTGTGCACGTTGGTACTGAAACAGTGGTGCTATTGACTCTTTTTATAGTCCCTAAAATCGCGAGAAGGGTGCGGGACTCTTACTGTATTATCAGGTTTACTGCAACTGTTAACTGTGAGATTTGGCAGAGTCTGTGCCTCTGTCGGAACTATTACCAGCTGGCCACTAAACACTTAACTCGCCTCTTCGTGGGAGTATTTTGGCGTCCGGAGACATCGGTGGAACGGCATTGGGTGCGAGAGGCACTGAGGGGGGAGATGGGGAGACGGGAGGGGGGAGGTAGAACAACAAAACGAAGCTAAGTGGCGCTTCCAATTAAGGCAATTGCTGCCACTTTGCGGACAGCCACGGAAATTAGATGAGGCGGTCGACCTCCGAGGGCCACGTGTGTGCGCGCTGCGCGTAACATCGTGCAGTTCCACTCGTCTGTTCCCTGCCTCTCTCTTCTATCTCACTTTCTCTATTTCTCCTGCTCTCATTCTGTTTCTGTTACATTCTCCTTATTTCTCTGTCTAATTCTCTTCATTACTCCTTCACTCTTTTCACACCCTTTCATTCCCTTTAGTGCTTTTCTCTCGTGGGACGTTGCCTTCCACTTTCTCACTTTTTCTTTCTGTTACACATTTTCCTCTCGCTTTCGCAATCTGTTTTCCCATTTCACAGGCTTTTTTTTCCTTGTTTCGCAGTTTTTCTCCATCTTCTGGCAATTTTCCTTGTTTTGCACTTTTTCCACATACTTCACACTCTTCTCCCTCTCTTACCAGTATACTATACACTTCTGTCTCTTTCACACAGTTTTCACTATTTCAAGAGTTTTGATGTTGAACAACCTAAACAAACAAGAGCAAGAACAATTCGACGCTTTCTCTCTCTTTTCCACCATTTCTGCTTCTTTCACACGTTGTCTTCCACTTTCACATTTTCCTCCATCTTTCACTTTTCCCCCTTGTTCCACATCCCTCTCCCTTCCTTCTTTCACTCTTCCTCTCTGTGTTACACACTTTTTCTACCTCTTTTGTACTTCTTCTTTCCCATTTGTACTTTCTCCCCCACACTGTCCACTAGCCATGTTTTTCACTTTCGCTCTCTGTTCCACTCTTTTTCTCAGTGCTTTTAAAATTTTATCTTTCTTTCAGTTTTTCTTCCTCTTTGACAAACTTTCCCTTTCCCTATGCCTTCACTTTGTCCGCCTCCTTAACTGAATGGTCAGCACTTCTGACCGCCATGCAGTGGGCCTGGATACGATTTCCGCCCGGTCAGGGACTGTGTATTGTGTCGTCCTCATAAATTCATCATCATCAATATCCAAGTCGCCCAATCTGCCATCACCTGAAAAGACTAGCAATTCCCAGGTGAGAACTGGCCATCAATGTCACATGATGATTTCATTTCATTTCCTCCACTTTTGCACTGTTTCTCCCTGTTTCGCTCTTTTTACAGTTTCATATTTATTCTACCTTGTTCTCTTTCATTTCTACCACCTATCTTTCTATCTGTTTCTCTTTCTGTTTGTCAGTCAGTCAGTCAGTCAGTCAGTCTGTCTTTTTCACGCTCTTTCTCTCACATTTGCATTATTTCTCCTTCAGTAACCTTTTTCTCTTTGTCACTTTTTTCTCCCCCTTCACACTTTTCTCCAAATTCGCAGTTTTGCTCCCTCTTTTATACGTTTCTTTCTCATTTACACTTTCTTCTCTCTTCCATATCATCCCTGTCTCTTCCATACTGTTTCTGTATATTCAACAATAAAGCGACATACAGATAGTGCCGAAAATCAGGTGGTGATCTACCATTTTCCATGAGAAACCAGTGATTATAGAGCTGTTACTACTTTTCTGTAGCTCACAAATGAAAAATGGGAGAAACGTAAAACTGATTTATATGTAAAATTATTATGCTCTAGAATTTTCATTTCAGGAGTGAGCCTAGCGAAAGAGGTTCGAAACTTTGGAAACTCCATATTTATTCCAGTATTAGCCAGCACAGCTGTCTGGTTAATGTTATCGGACGAATGTTCCTTGTACATATCCACCGCATATCATCAAGATGGAGAACAGGAAGTCTCCATAGTGCTGCTTTTTCTGATGGCCGCATATGGCTGCCTGTTCTCAGCACAGGCAGTTTCTGGTGGTCATTCCAGTAAACATATAATTTTGATATTGGTTGTTTATTAAACTACAGACAAAACAAAAAATAGAAGAGTAATTCTCTACTGAAAATTATGTATAATTTGTCCAGGCGATCCTGCCATAATGATCGAAAGTCTCTCTGCGTATTTTGATGTCGACCATGTTTTTGTTTACTCTGCTATGTTTCTATCCATTCCACACTGGATCTACCCTTCTACACCCTGTCTGCCTATTTCACACTCTTGCTGTCTCATGCCCATTCTCTCATATATCTGTGATAGGGTGTTAATTTCAGTTTGCTTCCTCCCTTATTTCCTTCATTCATACACAAGATTCTCTCTCTCTTTCTTTCTTTCTTTCTTTCTTTCTATCTTTTCCTCACTCACTCACTCTGTCACTCTTTTTGTGTCACATGATTCTATCCACTTTGACACACATCATTGCTTTCTCCCTTTTATGAATTTCCTCTTTTATTATTTCCCTGTTTGATTCTACCTCTTTTTCCACTCATCTTCTCCCTCCGTTCCTTTTACATCCCTCTCCGTTTCTCAAGTGCATTCTCTAGAGCTCTCTGTTTCTGTTATCTATGGCTCTCCATCTTCACCATCCCTTGTGTATCTCTTTTTACACACACACACACACACACACACACACACACACACACACACACACACATTCATTCATATAATGTGTTATTTTTCTTCTTTATTCTTTCCCACGCAGGAGTGCTTAGTACAGTGTGAGGAAGTAGCACATTAAGTAGCATTCCTGTCTTAATGAGGAAGTCAGCTTGTTTTGGAAGGCAACATTAACACAAAGGTATTAAGTGTCCATTTAACAGCTCATCAACATTTTGAAGCTGATACCCGTCTTTTTTAATGGAAACTAAGAAAACAGGAAATAATGAGAACTAGTGGAATACCATATCCAGTTCCACCCTAAGTATTTATTTTTTATATTGCTTCAGACAAACAGTAATCATAATAACGAAACTTCCTGGCATACTGAAACTGTTTTCTGGACCAGGACTCGAACTGGGCACCTTGACATTTGTGGGTAATGCACTTACCCACTCAACATCCAGGTACGATTCACGACCCGCCTTCAAAGCTTCACTTCCGTCACTAGGTCCTCTACTACTTTTCAAACTTCATACAAGTACTACTGTCTGCCTTGTGGCACTTGCGCCCTTGGAGGGAAGGATATTCTTGAGGAACGACATAGTATTGTGGCCTGGATGACTCGTTGACTCGCAGCGGAATCAAAGATTCTTTATAGTTTATATAGTCAGAATTATATTTAACAGAGTCTAGCATTTTTCATATCCAAACCTGTTTCAGCATTGTTGTGGCACGGTCAGTGGGTCGTTCATTTATTTTTTGCTCCACATTTTGTCGTCCCTTCGATAGGGTATTTTTTCAGCCACCATTTTTTCGCCCCATCTAGGATGGAGGGAAGCAATGTGATGTTGACGTTGGAACAGGATAGGGGGCGTAGAATCGAGCAGAATTTTGCAGATAATGGTAGTCATAAGTCGACTGTTTGTGCAGCTACGATAGTAAAATAACAACCAATCAGTGACGAGTTAGCAGAAGCGGACAGCCTGAAGAGATGGTGGAAAGTATTTCTGAGAGCGCACCAAACATTCACAACATGCAAAGAATTTTCGTGAGCTGATGACTTCTATAGAGATGTCTAGTGTGTAGCGAGGTTGAAGGGATAATTTTGGAGCATTTGTTGAAAACAAGAGTTAATCCCTGTTTACTATTTCGCTACAGGCTTGGTTTAGGATCACTAGTCTATTTATCACAAAAGCCCCTTTATATTAGTAAAAAATGAAACCTGTGTGTTTTGATTTTTAAAAGTCGATATTTTGTCAAATGGGAGTATGCACCGCTGTGTCTTTTAGATTTTTAAGAAGCAATATCTCGCCAGACGGAAGAATACGACCTCACAAATGTTTATACAATAATCTAATATGTTAAGATAGCCAAATTCATATGGCTGGTTTCAGCATATTATTGTCGTCTTCTCATGTGATAAATAATCCACACATAATTTCATCTTGATGTATCAATACATAGTATAAATCAAAGCCGCCTACGCATCTTTTATATTTTGGATGATAAGAAGTGATCCAAGAAGAACTGAAAACAGTGATAAAACCAAAACAGTATGATTACAGAGATTGTCTTTCAGTATGAGACATAGATTGTCACATAGTTACGTGCTTTTATCACAGGCAACACATTTCAACAACAGAAATCGGGCCATCGTTACTCGAGGACAATGTATGCACTCTGTTCCAACAGACAGAGATTACAAGAAAATTATTGTGTAGGTTGTGAAAAACTTTACGCTAAAAATGAGCTGGTTGACAGATACAATAATGAGTCAGCCCTGATACCAGTCTACTTCTGTTTATGACAACTAATATCTTAAATTTCCTAGGTTTATCAAAGCGCTTCTCATTCATATTTATAGCTCACAGTTACAGTTCTAACATAGTTGCTGTAACATCTTAAAGGTAACCTCACAAATTACCATCAATTGTATTGCCTTGATTTCCTGCATTTTATGATTTCGTCATCATGTAACAAACCAGTAACTTAAAGACTTTTTTCTGAATTAACAGGTTACATCTAAAGTAAGTTACATAACATTTTTTACATATTAAATGTTGGTTTGCTTTCATTCATAATTATTTAATCATTTCAGTTCAATTGCTAGCATGACCCATTTACTCAGTGTTTATTGGAGAACCCTGTTAGCTCAAAACTAATATCTGGGCATGATATAGTAAGAACTACACTTTCGTTTCACTAAATATATAAACTGTATTGATTCCTAATGTAAGCAACAGTAGTACTTGAAAATGACAGTTTTGAACAAAATATTGCATTCCCTGTAATAGAATCACCTTTTAAAAACCCCTCCTCATAAAGTTGTTTTCTGAGAGATTGCGTATTGGTGATTTTTAATTATGTGTCCTGTGCTCTTATTCTATATTGCCTGTAGTAAAATAATATAATCTTTTGGGAAAGTAATGAAGTTTTTGAACATGCTACCTATAAGCTATTGTTTTGCATATTGTTCAGTATGTACACAATATTAAAAATTCTAACGTATGATACCCTTTTATTATACTGAAAATTTTCCCTTAACAACTTTTTATAGTCTCTAATAAATTCTTCAGTAATGACCTTTTTATATTTGCACGATGGTTAATAACATTCAAAGTATATTTAAATTATTTAGTTTGATGCCATTTCCATCAATTAATTAGAAAGACAGATATGCAGTTCGTTGCTACTAATTTTACTAACATGTATCTTGGAATTTTTCTTTTTTTTGCATGTCTGGTTGGTTGCAGATGAGTTCAAAGTCACAAAGGCGGAAGGTGAGTTCAACTTTGGTAAATATGTATTTTGTGTCAACGTCTCTTAAGTTTTCTGTGTGGCATTCTGTTGGTGACGGTATTCTTACTGAGTATTGTGAATACATGACATTGATTTGTTGAAATACAGAAGAAACTTGCAATAGAGTTTTGTACTCTTATTCTTTTTACTCTTCTTCTTCTTCTTCTTCTTCTGCCAGTTCAGGTTTAGGGCTTAAGATCTATTCCGGCCTAACCTGCTCTTGTCGAAGGATTCTCTGAGATGGCATATGCAATAAATGGGATTACTTTTTCAGTTAATGATTGTATCCCCAGTTCTTTCCTTATTTCTTACTTTGTCTTCTGTTGTACAGCCTTTCACTGATCTGAAGAACTTCTTTTGTGATGCTTGAAATTGTCTTACGTCTTTTGTTCTCAATGTCCAACTTTCTGATCCACATAGTAATGTGGGTAGTCTTGTGACTTTATAAAATTTCATTTGGGTTTCTCTTTTCGCTTTACCCATTGGTGTTACTCTGATCGTGCCACATATATTTTGGTAGGTATTAATTCTCTTATTTATGTCTTTCTCTCCTTCAAACGTTATGACACATCCTAGATACCGAAAATGTGACACCTGTTCTGTTATTATGTTACTGATGATTCTGTTGGATCTTGTGGTGTTTATTTTTGTTGTTGATATATTCAGGCTATAATTTAGACTTGAATTATTTAATCTATTTACCGCTATTTGTAGTTTGTCTTTACTATCCTGTATGATTAGATCGTCATCGGCAAAAAGCGTTATTTTTAGATATTTATTTCTCCGATTTCATATACCCTGAGGTACTGTGTCGTTTATCCATTCCCTAACAAGGATGTTGATGTCGATATTGAACAGTCTAGTTGATATATTACAGCGCTGCCTTACACCCTGGGCCTGCCGGGGTGGCCGAACGGTTCTAGGCGCTACAATCTGGCACCGCGCGACCGCTACGGACGCAGGTTCGAATCCTGCCTCGGGCATGGATGTGTGTGATGTCCTTAGGGTAGTTTGGTTTAAGTAGTTCTAAGTTCTAGGGGACTGATGACCTCAGAAGTTAAGTCCCATAGTGGTCAGAGCCATTGAACCATTGAGAGGACAGTAATTTTGTAACTTCTACGTTGACAATAGATCACATTCACAAAAGGTGTCCGAAATTTGTCGTGTTGTGCATCGATATATGTAGCACTGCCCCCCCTCCCCCACCCCACCCCCCGCCCCCCGGCGAGGGTAGTATCAACAGCCCAAGAGAGCTACACGTTCGGCGAAGTACGTCATCCGGTGACGTCACGCGTTCGACATTTGTCATCCACTTTCGGCGTATTTCCCGACACGGCCCCGCGTGTCTTACATTAATTTGCTTGTCATAGCGCCATGTCGCTTCGGGTGTTTTTAAACATTAATTCCAATCATCCTGTATTCCTGGTGTGGTAGAATGATTGCAGGATTGAAGATGTTGACAAAAATCAGCCAACCAGTTCCAAATTAAAGCTTTATTTAGCTCTGGCCCTAGGTTTCGATTTTTACAAAAATATCTTCTTCAGGAGGAGTGGGTCCTAAAAATGTATATAAACGATTACAAACTATGTTTGCTATATTAATAATACAAAAATATTGGTGAGGTATGCGTACTCGCTTGTTACATCACATGCTGGTAAATTACATTACCTGAAGGCGAGCGACTCCTATCATATACAAAATTGGCATGTATACCTCTAAAATTTGTTACTGGCATTGTTTAAGAGATTGTCATTTTGCTTCAATGTAAAATTACGTTACTTAACACCTGCAAGACGCAGTGCTTACGCGCATGTATACAGGGTGTTACAAAAAGGTACGGCCAAACTTTCAGGAAACATTCCTCACACACAAAGAAAGAAAAGATGTTATGTGGACATGTGCCCGGAAACGCTTAATTTCCATGTTAGAGCTCATTTTAGTTTCGTCAGTATGTACTGTACTTCCTCGATTCACCGCCAGTTGGCCCAATTGAAGGAAGGTAATGTTGACTTCGGTGCTTTTGTTGACATGCGACTCATTGCTCTACAGTACTAGCATCGAGCACATCAGTACGTAGCATCGACAGGTTAGTGTTCATCACGAACGTGGTTTTGCAGTCAGTGCAATGTTTACAAATGCGGAGTTGGCAGATGCCCATTTGATGTACGGATTAGCACAGGGCAATATCCGTGGCGCGGTACGTTTGTATCGAGACAGATTTCCAGAACGAAGGTGCCCCGACAGGAAGACGTTCGATGCAATTGATCGGCGTCTTAGGGAGCACGGAACATTCCAGCCTACGACTCGCGACTGGGGAAGACCTAGAACGACGAGGACACCTGCAATGGACGAGGCAATTCTTCGTGCAGTTGACGATAACCCTAATGTCAGCGTCACAGAAGTTGCTGCTGTACAAGGTAACGTTGACCACGTCACTGTATGAAGAGTGCTACGGGAGAACCAGTTGTTTCCGTACCGCGTACAGCGTGTGCAGGCACTATCAGCAGCTGATTGGCCTCCACGGGTACACTTCTGCGAATGGTTCATCCGACAATGTGCCAATCCTCATTTCAGTGCAAATGTTCTCTTTACGGATGAGGCTTCATTCCGACGTGATCAAATTGTAAATTTTCACAATCACCACGTGTGGGCTGACGAGAATCCGCACGCAATTGTGCAATCACGTCATCGACACAGATTTTCTGTGAACTTTTGGACAGGCATTGTTGGTGATGTCTCGATTGGGCCCCATGTTCTTCCACCTAAGCTCAAAGGAGCACGTTATCACGAATTCATACGGGATACTCTACCTGTGCTGCTAGAACATGTGCGTTTACGACACAACATGTGGTTCATGCACGATGGAGCTCCTGCACATTTCAGTCGAAGTGTTCGTAAGCTTCTCAACAACAGATTCGGTGACCGATGGATTGGTAGAGGCGGACCAATTCCGTGACCTCCACGCTCTCCTGACCTCAACCCTCTTGACTTTCATTTACGGGGGCATTTGAAAGCTCTCGTCTACGCAACCCCGGTACCAAATGTAGAGACTCTTCGTGCTCGTATTGTGGACGGCTGTGATACAATACGCCATTCTCCAGGTCTGCATCAGCGCATCAGGGATTCCATGCTACGGAGGGTGGATGCACGTATCCTCGCTAACGGAGGACATTTTGTACATTTCCTGTTACAAAGTGTTGAAGTCACGCTGGTACGTTCCGTTGCTGTGTGTTTCCATTCCATGATTAATGTGATTTGAAGAGAAGTAACAAAATGAGCTCTAACGTGGAAAGTAAGCGTTTCCGGACACATGTCCACGTAACATATTTTCTTTATTTTGTGTGTGAGGAATGTTTCCTGAGAGTTTGGCCGTACCTTTTTGTAACACCCTGCATAGCGCCCACTGCAGTCGAATTTTTCCTTATCGCTTAAGCTTCCGCAGCGTTAAGCAGAAGTTTCTTTTTGTAGTGGCGGTCTCTTAGCTTGACGTGCTCTGTTCTTTCGCCAGGTATTTGTAAGACTGGTCCTTTGTAAATAGAGCTATAGCTTCTGCACGCTGAATTTACATACAGTTTTAGTCGGTCAGCAAACGTATTAGAGATTTTATACCTTACGTTTACCTGTTAATTTATTGCATTATTAATAGCCTTGCAGAAGGAATTTTTAGTCTTACTTTAATGTAAAATGCTGTTACTTAACACAAAGGAGGCGCAGTTCTTACGCGCGTGTATTCAGCGCCCTCTGCGTCCCAGATTTTACTTATCGCTTGAGTCTGTACGTTAGAGCAGTTGGCCTTTGTCTCTGGCGTGGCGAATACTTACGTTATGCAAATGTTTTATTCTTGGGAGTCCTTTTATTTGGACTCCATATTTAAGAAGAATGATCCACTTGTTTGTGATAACTACAGAGGAATTGCCTTACTGGATGTCACCTACAAAATCTTATCGAGCTGCCTATTAAACAGGCTGATACCAGTAACAGAAGAACTGATTGGGGACCATTGCGGTTTCCGCAGAAACAAAAAATGGTTCAAATGGCTCTGAGCACTATGGGACTTAACATCTGAGGTCATCAGTCCCCTAGAACTTGTTGTTGTTGTTGTGGTCTTCAGTCCTGAGACTGGTTTGATGCAGCTCTCCATGCTACTCTATCCTGTGCAAGCTTCTTCATCTCCCAGTACCTACTGCAACCTACATCCTTCTGAATCTGCTTAGTGTATTCATCTCTTGGTCTCCCCCTACGATTTTTACCCTCCACGCTGCCCTCCAATGCTAAATTTGTGATCCCTTGATGCCTCAGAATATATCCTACCAACCGGTCGCTCCTTCTTGTCAAGTTGCGCCACAAACTCCTCCCCAATTCTATTCAATACCTCCTCATTAGTTATGTGATCCACCCATCTAATCTTCAGCATTCTTCCCTGCATCACACACATCCATGCCAGAGCCAGGATTCGAACCTGCGACCGTAGCGGTCGCGCGGTTCCAGACTGTAGCGCCTAGAACCGCTCGGATACCCCGTCGCAGAAACAGATCCACATTAGATCACTTCTTCACCCTAAGACTATTAGCTGAAAAGGCGTGGGAATTCAATGTAGATGTCCATATATTATCCTTAGATTTTGAAAAGGCCTATGATAGCATACACCGACAAACACTCCTAAATATAATGAAGGAATTTAAAATACCATCAAAATTAATCAGATTAGTTAAAATGTGTATAGATGAAATTTTAAGTCGCATGAAGACTCCGGTAGGAGAAACTGAAGATTTTAAGTTGTACACTGGACTGAGACAAGGGGATGTCATTTTACCTATTTTATTTAACCTTGTCCTAGAGAAGATCGATAGAGAATTTTCTAAAACCAGTCCACAAGGGATCCAGCTACAGGATGTGAACATTACAAGATTTGCCTATGCCGGTGATGTAGCACTAATAAGTAGTTCCAAAAGAGAATTAATCAGAATGATGCCAAACTATTACAAAATTGGCGAGAAGACAAGATTCCATGTAATGAAGAGAAGACAGAATACCTGCCCATAAGTAAGAAAACCAGAAAGGATGCAACTTTGACTTAGATGGATTCCGTTTCAAGACTGTTGACCACTTCAAGTACCTAGGAAGTCTGCGGGACGTTACACGCAATCTTCCTTCCTTCTTCCTTTTATATGCCCCAGCCTAAATCCATATGAGTTCTGGTTGCGGGGATGTCTGGAGGATAGGATACGACATATCGCTCTGATTATACCGGATATGCTGCAAACAACTGTCAAAGATGCCATTTAACGGTTGTAGCATGTTGTTGAGTTGGGACACCACACTGAACACATGCTGTAACTTGTGACCATATCGTAATAAATCTACCGGAGGGACCGTTATCTTGATGATTGCTTCCCCTTTCCTGCACGCACACGACATTCTGACTGCTTACAGCGCCGTATTTTCACCTGGTGGCAGGAAGTGGAACTATTATTTTTTAGCATACTCCACGAGCACATCAACCTGCCTGTGATGTTTCTGTGCTTTGCAATGTACAGCAAACACAGCAGTACTCTGAACACCACAGTTTAATTATAACCACCTGGCATAAAAACTGAAGTCTCTGCTGCAGCTCTGTATGCTCACGCTAATCTCAGGAACTACGGTAGAGATGTTATTCACTAACAGACAGACTGATTTACGAGAAAAGTTTCTGTGTGTAATTTGTGAAGATTTTGTGCCAGCTGGCTTAAAAATGACGAAGCTAATTTCCTGACCCTCTGAAAACGATGCCACTGGCATCCATCGGTGAATTTCGTAACTGTATGGACTCCCGTACCAGTGTGACGTAGCAAAGTGCGTTTGTTACCGATGTTTTGTGGCAAAGGGTGCTGCGTATCAATACTGTGTGGCAGAGGGATAGAGAAACAACTAAAATCGCTCAAAAGAGGAAAGGCCTCTGGACCTGATGGGATACCAGTTCGATTTTACACAGAGTACGCGAAGGAACTTGCCCCCCTTATTGCAGCGGTGTACCGTAGGTCTCTAGAAGAGCGTAGCGTTCCAAAGGATTGGAAAAGGGCACAGGTCATCCCCGTTTTCAAGAAGGGACGCCGAACAGATGTGCAGAGCTATAGACCTATATCTCTAACGTCGATCAGTTGTAGAATATTGGAACACGTGTTATGTTCGAGTATAATGACTTTTCTGGAGACTAGAAATCTACTCTGTAGGAATCAGCATGGGTTTCGAAAAAGACGATCGTGTGAAACCCAGCTCGCGCTATTCGTCCACGAGACTCAGAGGGCCATAGACACGGGTTCACAGGTAGATGCCGTGTTTCTTGACTTCCGCAAGGCGTTCGATACAGTTCCCCACAGTCGTTTAATGAACAAAGTAAGAGCATATGGACTGTCGGACCAATTGTGTGATTGGATTGAAGAGTTCCTAGATAACAGAACGCAGCATGTCATTCTCAATGGAGAGAAGTCTTCCGAAGTAAGAATGATTTCAGGTGTGCCGCAAGGGAGTGTCGTAGGACCGTTGCTATTCACAATATACATAAATGACCTTGTGGATGACATCGGAAGTTCACTGAGGCTTTTTGCGGATGATGCTGTGGTATATCGAAAGGTTGTAACAATGAAAAATTGTACTGAAATGCAGGAGGATCTGTAGCGAATTGACGCATGGTGCAGGGAATGGCAATTGAATCTCAATGTAGACAAGTGTAATGTGCTGCGAATACATAGAAAGAAAGATCCCAACATAGTAGGTCAGCAACTGGAAGCAGTTTATTCCATAAATTATCTGGGAGTACGCATTAGGAGTGATTTAAAATGTAATGATCATATAAAGTTGATGGTCGGTAAAGCAGATGCCAGACTGAGATTCACTGGAAGAATCGTAAGGAAATGCAGTCCGAAAACAAAGGAAGTAGGTTACAGTACGCTTGTTCGCCCACTGCTCGAATACTACTCAGCAGTGTACGGACCAGACAGGGTTGATAGAAGAGATAGAGAAGATCCAACGGAGAGCAGCGCGCTTCGTTTCAGGATCATTTAGTAATAGCGAAAGCGTTACGGAGATGATAGATAAACTCCAGTAGAAGACTCTGCAAGAGAGACGCTCAGTTGCTCGGTACGGGCTTTCGTTGAAATTTCGAGAATATACCTTCACCGAGGAGTCAAGCAGTATCTTGCTCCCTTCTATGTATATCTCGCGTAGAGACCATGAGGATAAAATCAGAGAGATTAGAGCCCACACAGAAGCATACCGACAATCTGTCTTTCCACGAACACTACGAGACTGGAATAGAAGGGAGAACCGATAGAGGCACTCAAGGTACCCTCCGCCACACACCGTCAGGTGGCTTGCGGAGTATGGATGTAGATGTACCGATGTATGAGGCAGAAGGCGCTTCGTGCTGATGTTTCGTGATTTTTTTTTTTTGGTCATCAGTCTACAGACTGGTTTGATGCGGCCCGCCACGAATTCCTTTCCTGTGCTAACCTCTTCATCTCAGAGTAGCACTTGCAACCTACGTCCTCAATTATTTGCTTGACGTATTCCAATCTCTGTCTTCCTCTACAGTTTTTGCCCTCTACACCTCCCTCTAGTACCATGGAAGTCATTCCCTCATGTCTTAGCAGATGTCCTATCATCCTGTCCCTTCTCCTTATCAGTGTTTTCCACATATTCCTTTCCTCTCCGATTCTGCGTAGAACCTCCTCATTCCTTACCTTATCAGTCCACCCAATTTTCAACATTCGTCTATAGCACCACATATCAAATCCTTCGATTCTCTTCTGTTCCGGTTTTCCCACAGTCCATGTTTCACTACCATACAATGCTGTACGCCAGACTTACATCCTCAGAAATTTCTTCCTCAAATTAAGGCCAGTACTTGATACTGGTAGACTTCTCTTGACCAGAAATGCCTTTTTTGCCACAGCGAGTCTGCTTTTGATGTCCTCCTTGCTCCGTCCGTCATTTGTTATTTTACTGCCTAGGTAGCAGAATTCCTTAACTTCATTGACCTCGTGACCATCAATCCTGATGTTAAGTTTCTCGCTGTTCTCATTTCTACTACTTCTCATTACCTTCGTCTTTCTCCGATTTACTCTCAAACAATACTGTGTACTCATTAGACTGTTCATTCCGTTCAGCAGATCATTTAATTCTTCTTCACTTTCACTCAGGATAGCAATGTCATCAGCGAATCGTATCATTGATATCCTTTCACCTTGTATTTTAATTCCGCTCCTGAACCTTTCTTTTATTTCCGTCATTGCTTCCTCGATGTACAGATTGAAGAGTAGGGGCGAAAGGCTACAGCCTTGTCTTACACCCTTCTTAATACGAGCACTTCGTTCTTGATCGTCCACTCTTATTATTCCCTCTTGGTTGTTGTACATATTGTATATGACCCGTCTCTCCCTATAGCTTAACCCTACTTTTTTCAGAATCTCGAACAGCTTGCACCATTTTATATTGTCGAACGCTTTTTCCAGGTCGACAATTCCTATGAAAGTGTCTTGATTTTTCTTTAGCCTTGCTTCCATTATTAGCCGTAACGTCAGAATTGCCTCTCTCGTCCCTTTACTTTTCCTAAAGCCAAACTGATCGTCACCTAGCGCATTCTCAATTTTCTTTTCCATTCTTCTGTATATTATTCTTGTAAGCAGCTTCGATGCATGAGCTGTTAAGCTGATTGTGCGATAATTCTCGCACTTGTCAGCTCTTGCCGTCTTCGGAATTGTGTGGATGATGCTTTTCCGAAAGTCAGATGGTATGTCGCCAGACTCATATATTCTACACACCAACGTGAACAGTCGTTTTGTTGCCACTTCCCCCAATGATTTTAGAAATTCTGATGGAATGTTATCTATCCCTTCTGCCTTATTTGACCGTAAGTCCTCCAAAGCTCTTTTAAGTTCCGATTCTAATACTGGATCCCCTATCTCTTCTAGATCGACTCCTGTTTCTTCTTCTATCACATCAGACAAATCTTCACCCTCACAGAGGCTTTCAATGTATTCTTTCCACCTATCTGCTCTCTCCTCTGCATTTAACAGTGGAATTCCCGTTGCACTCTTAATGTTACCACCGTTGCTTTTAATGTCACCAAAGGTTGTTTTGACTTTCCTGTATGCTGAGTCTGTCCTTCCGACAATCATATCTTTTTCGATGTCTTCACATTTTTCCTGCGGCCATTTCGTCTTAGCTTCCCTGCACTTCCTATTTGTTTCATTCCTCAGCGACTTGTATTTCTGTATTCCTGATTTTCCCGGAACATGTTTGTACTTCCTCCTTTCATCAATCAACTGAAGTATTTCTTCTGTTACCCATAGTTTCTTCGCAGCTACCTTCTTTGTACCTATGTTCTCCTTCCCAACTTCTGTGATGGCCCTTTTTAGAGATGTCCATTCCTCTTCAACTGTACTGCCTACTGCGCTATTCCTTATTGCTGTATCTATAGCGTTAGAGAACTTCAAACGTATCTCGTCATTCCTTAGTACTTCCGTATCCCACTTCTTTGCATATTGATTCTTCCTGACTAATGTCTTGAACTTCAGCCTACTCTTCATATTGTGATCTGAGTCTATATCTGCTCCTGGGTACGCCTTACAATCCAGTATCTGATTTCGGAATATCTGTCTGACCATGATCTAATCTAATTGAAATCTTCCCGTATCTCCCGGCCTTTTCCAAGTACACCTCTTGTGATTCGTGATAGGGGGTGCATACTATCGACGTTGTGTGGCAGAGGGTACTTCAGAGTAGTGTGACGCTGGAAAGTGTGGGCAAAGCTTGTACAGAGAATTGCCAGTCCTCTCTGGACTGTCACTGGAGTCAGGGAGAGAGGGCCGTGCGGTACCTCGCACCGCCGGCCGGAGTGACCGAGCGGGTCTAGGCGCTCAAGTCTGGAACCGCGCGACCGCTTCGGTCGCAGGTTCGAATCCTGCCTCGGGCATGGATGTGTGTGATGCCCTTAGGTTAGTTAGGTTTAAGTAGTTCTAAGTTCCAGGGGACTGATGACCTCAGAAGTTAAAAAAAAAAGTCGGATAGTGGTCACAGCCATTTGAACCATACCTCGCAGCTGTAATGGCTAACGCGAGATGTCACTCCAAACTCCAGTTCAGTATGAAACAGATAACATTTGTGTCTTCTGAGAACTTTCCTGGCGTGCGCTGCTTAAATGCTTAAACTGTATGAAAGTGAAATATTTAGTTACCTTCTTTCTCCGAATTTTTATCATGAGTCTACACAATGGCCTCTCAACAATAAAGTAGTGGGAAACAGTGTAAAGGCAAAGACACTTTTAGGGAAGTTCTGTACTTCTACCATCGGAGGGTGGCACGTAACTTAACCCTTTCGTGGGCAAAATTATTGAGCAGTTGTTTTAATGAATGGAGAGCAGATAGTAGTTAACAGATAGGCTCAAATGGCTCTGAGCACTATGGGACTTAACATCTGAGGTTATCAGTCCCCTAGAACTTAGAACTACTTAAACCTAACTAACCTAAGGACATCACACACATCCATGCCCGAGGCAGGATTCGAACCTGCGACCGTAGCGGTCGCGCGGTTCCAGACTGAAGCGCCTTTAACCGCGTGGCCACACTGGCCGGCTTAACAGATAGGTATATTTATCATACAGAATACCAAATTTGCTCCAACTGTGAAAGTGATGTCACACAACAAGGTGGGAAGTATTCTTCCGACTGCCCATCCTTGGAGTTAAATGACAAAAACAACTTTTTCAATATATGTCATATTTATTTGATAAATTTACTTCTCTTGTTACAATGATTGTTCACAATTACTTGCCATGAAATTTTCTGAAACATGGGTCTATGCAGAGTGGTATTTGACAATATGTACAAACACAGCGAGTGCTCTTTTCCGCAGCTTTGGTACTACAATGACGGCACGTCCAGTACGTTTCTCCTGAAATGGGTCGATGCTCTCCTGCAGCCACATGACGAAAATCTTCAGGCACTTTACCCCTTTTTACCAGAAAGACAGGTTTTGGTCCACGCCTTTTTTGGGATGAGAAGCCAGCGATCAGTTGTCTGGCTAGATAGATCCTGCATGTGAGCTGATCATACTGTCCACTTTCTCTTTTACTCATTTTGCACAGGATAAAACTCTCCACTGCAGCAACGTCCACCAGGAAATAAAATATTCTCTGCCACCACTTTACAGAACGTCTGCCAATAGCATACCTTTCTCGTAATTGATCAAACTTATCGACACCACCCATTATTTTGTTGTATTCTGCCACAACTTCAGGACAAGAAATCTCTGTACTAGTACCATCCTTGTTTTTCCTTTTCACTGTGGCTGTTTCTCATGGGTCATGAATTGAGGACAGGAAAGTGACTGGACGGTTATCCATCCATTTTACTGCAGAAATGGCTCCTTTTGTTTCAAATTGGAATTCTCCTCGTTCCAATTGTACGTTTTCCTTCATAAATTTGGATAAATCAAAAGTATTTACCTAATACTATAGCTTTGAGGAAAAAATCATAAAAGTCACGTAAACAGCACTGAATGTCTCCTCTTATCCACCGACACAATTGGACCGGATCTGATCCGGTGACGCTGTGTAATAGTAAACTGCCACAAAAAAAAAGAAAAAAAATGGAAGCTGACATTGTCGGCTGGTATAGTTGTGCACGGTGCATGTGCAATAGTATGAGATCCAGTACACTGACAAATACAGTCAAATGGAAACCCTACTTAATGTGCAGGCAAAAAGGAATACAAACGTCTCAGAAATGACATCGACAGGAAGTGCAAAATGGCTAAGCAGGGATGGCTAGAGGACAAATGTAAGGATGTAGAGGCTTATCTCACGAGGGGTAAGATAGATAATGCCTACAGGAAAATTAAAGAGACCTTTGGAGATAAGAGAACCACTTGCATGAATATCGAGAGCTGACATGGAAACCCAGTTCTAAGCAAAGAAGGGAAAGCAGAAAGGTGGAAGGTGTATATAGAGGGTCTAAACAACGACGATGTTCTCGAGGACAATATTATGGAATTGGATGTAGATGAAGAAGAAATGGTAGATAAGATACTGCGTGAAGAGTTTGACAGAGCACTGAAACACCTAAGTCGAAACAAGGCCCCGGGAGTAGACAACATGCCATTAGAACTACTGACGGCCTTGGGAGAGCCAGTCCTGACAAAACTCTACCATCTGGTGAGCATGATGTATGAGACAGGCGAAATACCCTCAGACTTCAAGAAGAATATAATAATTCCAATCCCAAAGAAAACAGGTGTTGACAGATGTGAAAATTACCGAACAATCAGTTTAATAAGCCACAGCTGCAAAATACTAACACGAATTATTTACAGACGAATGGAAAAACTGGTAGAAGCCGACCTCGGGGAAGATCAGTTTGGATTCCGTACAAATGTTGGAGCACGTGAGGCAATACTGACCCTACGACTTATCTTAGAAAATAGATTAAGGAAAGGCAAACCTAAGTTTCTAGCATTTGTAGACTTAGAGAAAGCTATTGACAATGTTGACTGGAATACTCTCTTTCAAATGCTGAAGGTGGCAGGGGTAAAACACAGGGAGCGAAAGGCTATTTACAACTTGTACAGAAACCAGATGGCAGTTATAAGAGTCGAGGGGCATGAAAGGGAAGCAGTGGTTGGGAAGGGAGTGAGACAGGGTTGCAGCCTATCCTCGATGTTATTCAATCTTTATATTGAGGAAGCAGTAAAGGAAACGAAAGGAAAGTTCGGAGTAGGTATTAAAATCCATGGAGAAGAAATAAAAACTTTGAGGTTCGCCGATGACAGAGACAACAAAGGACTTGGAAGAGCAGCTGAACGGAATGGACAGTGTCTTGAAAGGAGGATATAAGATGAACATCGACAAAAGCAAAACGAGGATACTGGAATGTAGTCGAATTAAGTCGAGTGATGCTGAGGGAATTAGATTAGGAAATGAGAAGCTGAAAGTAGTAAATGAGGTTTGCTATTTGGGGAGCAAAATAATTGATGATGGTCGAAGTGGAGAGGATATAAAATGTAGACTGGCAATGTCAAGGAAAGCGTTTCTGAAGAAGAGAAATTTGTTAACATCGAGTACAGATTTAAACGTCAGGAAGTCGCTTCTGAAAGTTTTTGTATGGAACTGAAACGTGGACGATAAATAGTTTAGACAAGAAGAGAATAGAAGCTTTCGAAATGTGGTGCTACAGAAGAATGCTGAAGATTAGATGGGTAGATCACATAACTAATGAGGAGGTATTGAATAGAATTGGAGAGGAGTTTGTGGCACATCTTGACTAGAAGAAGGGATCGGTTGGTAGGACATGTTTTGAGGCATCAGAAATGGTCTTCGAAAACATTCAAATGAACAATTCGACAGGAGCCAAAATAGAACATTTAGCAAACAGGAAAAATTATTTGACAAGTGTCAAAATATCAGTAATGAATTAATCCATTGCATAATATTCACTATCCAGTCTTTCTACAAAGGCTCGTTCTACAATGCATTGATCTTAAGATGACCCCTTTTATCGGAATCAGTATCATTCAAAGACGACAGCAGTGCTTCAGAAACCACAGAACTTCCTACCAACAACAAATGTTTTTGAGCTACAATCAACAAACGTGGCATACACCTTGTACTCTGTATTTATTCTTATCTCATGCGTTTGTTGGATATTTTTAACTGTCGGCGTCGTTATTAAAATAGCTCTGATCGCTTTTCTCATTTTCTGTAATAACCCAATATTTCAAAGCAATGTAAATTTCACGATTAAACATTACTCGTTTTTTAAAAGCGTTTTAATTAAAAATCGAAACTTTTAGCACCACTGCTATGACAAATTGATGTAACGGTGTTCGCACAGTCATTAGCAACAAATAAGAATACATAATCGACCCAAAAAAATACCGAAAAATACCGGTTACGCAGAAATACTGATATCGGTTCTAGCCGGTCGGTTTATTCCATCCCTACTTGGCGACTGAAGACCACTACAACGACAACAGTAATAACATATTACTGTTTCCTCACTTCCTACGTATTTCGCATGTCAGATACATTGGCAACTATTTCTAAATATTCCCCCCCTGGCTCACAGACTACTCCTATTTCGAGGAAGTGCAGACGCCAAACGCGTTCGGAAACTCACACTGCGTACAACAGCAAGGACGCTCGGCTCTCGCCGATGTCGGAACGGAATTAGCGCTTCCTGCCTTATCTGCAGAGGTCTCCAAAGTTTTTAATTAAAGCAGATTGTCCGGCGTTAATGAAATCAGAGGGGGATGCTGGGAACGGCAAAGCAATCTCCAACTCTGCCGAATATCTAATGAACGAGCAACAACAGTTCGCTCCCGATACACGATCGGTATTAGGCTGTACTGTGCGTTGAGATTAACGCCGCATTCGGCGAAACGACTTGATTACGGGCAACGGAAATACAGTCGTTTCCGGTTCCCCACGCCCCGACTTGTAAAAAAGTTTTACTAACCTCCCCGAGGTAATTGGTTACAATTACAGAAAAGGCCATGTACATGGTGATTTAAGGCAAACCGTTAAAGCTGCTGGAACTGCAGTACAAAAGAAAGTTGCATAACTACATCACGAAAATGGAAACTGTTAGGAAATGAACATTTTGACCGGACGCAACCGGACTATGTTTTCTTGCTGCGGTTTTCAGTCCGAATACTGAAGTCCATCCTGTGCAACTCTCCTCATCTCTTAGCAACTATTGCGCCCTCCGTCCACTTGAACCTGTTTATTGTATTCTTGGTCTCCCTCCACCATTTTAACCCCCCCCCCCCCCCCCCGGGACACACACTTCCCTCCAATACTAAGTAGGTGATCCCTTGATGTCTCACAGTGTCTCCTATCAATCGATCTCTTCTCTATTGAAACGGTGCCATACACACTACGTGAGCAAAAGTATCCGGACACCTGGCTGAAAATGACTTACAAGGGCGTGGCGGACTCCATCGGTAATGCTGGAATTCAGTATGGTGTTGGCCCACCCTTAGCCTTCATGACAGCTTCCACTCTCGCAGGCACACGTTCAATCAGGTGCTGGAAGGTTTCTCGGGGAAAGACAGCCCATTCTTCACGGAGTGCTCCACTGAGGAGAAGTATCGAAGTCAGTCGGTGAGGTCTGGCACGAAGTCCGCGTTCCAAAACATCCCAAAGGTGTTCTGTTGGATTCAGGTCAGGGCTCTGTGCAGGCCACTCCATTACAGGGATGTTATTGTCGTGTAATTACTCAGGCCATGCATTATGAACTGGTCCTCGATTGTGTTGAAAGATGCAATCGCCATCCCCGAATTGCTCTTTAACATTGGGAAGCAAGAAGGTGCTTAAAACATCAATGTAGGCCTATGCTGTGATAGCGCCACGCAATACAACAAGGGGTGCAAGCCTCTCCATGAAAAACACGACCAGACCATAACACCACCGCCTCCGAATTTTACTGTTGGCACTACACACGCAGGCAGATGATGTTCACCAGGCTTTCGCCATACCCACACGCTGCCATCGCATCGCCACATTGTGTACCGTGATTCGTCACTCCACAAAACGTTTTTCCACTGCTCAATCGTTCAATGTTGACGCTCCTTACACCGAGCGAGGCGTCGTCTGGCATTTGCCGGCGTGATGTGTGGCTTATGAGCAGCCGCTCGCCCATGAAATCCAAGTTTTCTCACCTCCCGCCTAACTGTACTTGTAGTGGATCCTGATGCAGTTTGGAATTCCTGTGTGATGGTCTGGATAGATGTCTGCCTATTACACATTACCACCCTCAACATCTGTCGGCGGTCTCTGTCAGTCAACAGACGAGGTCGGCCTGTACGCTTTTGTGCTGCACGTGTCCCATCACGTTTCCACTTCACTATCACATCGGAAACAGTGGACCTAGGGATATTTAGGAGCGTGAAAATCTCGCGTACAGACGTATGACACAAGTGATACCCAATCAAAAAAATGGTTCAAATGGCTCTGAGCACTATGGGACTTAACATCTATGGTCATCAGTCCCCTAGAACTTAGAACTACTTGAAACCTAACTAACCTAAGGACGTCACACACATCCATGCCCGAGGCAGGATTCGAACCTGCGACCGTAGCGGTCGCCCAGTTCCAAACTGAAGCGCCTAGAACCGCTCGGCCACCCAGACCGGCAGTCGGCGATGGACGTGCGGAACGAGAGTTATCTTTTAACTTCCGTCTGGTCATTTTTAAACCGTGTGAACCATTAGTAACACCGAGTACGGGTTAAGGACTCATCAGCGTAGGTATCCTGCGTCATTTGGTGTGTCTCTCAAAGGTTTTCTTTGATTTCACGCAAAATTTAATGCACACGTGTTGCTCCTCTAACAACGTTCTACTCAGTACAGCACTGGACAGTAACTGACAGAAATACAACAATGTTGGTCGGCCGCGGTGGCCGTGCGGTTCTATGCGCTTCAGTCTGGAACCGTGCGACCGCTACGGTCGCAGGTTCGAATCCTGCCTCGGGCATAGATGTGTGTGATGTCCTTAGGTTAGTTAGGTTTAAGTAGTTCTAAGTTCTAGGGGGACTGATGACCTCAGCTGTTAAGTCGCATAGTGCTTAGAGCCATTTGAACCACAACAATGTTTTTTTCCGGCAGTTACACATTAAACACGGGCGTGTGCACGAATGACAACCACAGTTCGCACCAACACATCTACGTCTACAGCTACATGGTTACTCTACAATTCACACTTACGTGTGTGGCAGAGGGTGCATTTAAACATTTTCATACTACTTCTCTATCATTCCCCTCTCGAATGGCGAGTGGGAAAAAGCAACACCTAAATCATGCCCTTCGAGCTCTTGATTTCTCTTATTTTATTGCGATAATCATTTCTCCCTACGTAGGTGGGTGTCAACAAAATATTTTCGCATTCGGAAGAGAAAGCTGGTGAATGAAATTTCGTAAATACATCTCGCCGCAAAGCAAACCGCCTTCGTTTCAGTGACTGCCACCCCAACTCGCGTATCATACCAGTGACACTCTCACCCCTATTGCGTGATAACACGAAACGAGCTGCCCTTCTTTGCACTGGTCATGCTGACAAAGTTTTATGAATTTATTTGTAAAAGTATAGACAGTAGAAAATAAAATGTCCTGTTGTGCCTCTCCTGCTCCAAGTCGGCCCGTTTGACGTCCTACCACCCTTAAGACACGTCGTTGCAAAGCGATATGACGTGGAACAAGCATGTGAGTACTGTGGTAGAGAAGGCGAATGGCCGACTTCGTTTTATTGGGAGAATTTTAGGAAAGAGTGGTTCACCTGTGATGGAGACTGCATATAGGAAGCTGATGCAACCTCTTCTTGAGTATTGCTCGAGTGTTTGGGATCGGTACCAGGTCGGATTGAAGAAAGACATCGAAGCAATTTGGAGACAGGCTGCTAGATTTGTTACCGGTATGTTCGAACAACACGTAAGTGTTACGGAGATGCTTCGGGAACTCAAATGGGAATCCCTGGAGGCATGTTCAGGTTCTTTTCGAGAAACATTGTTGAGAAAATTTAGAGAACCGGTATTTGAAATTGATTGCTGAACGATTCAACTGCCGCCAACACACACTGCGTGTAAGGACCACGAAGACAAGATACGAGAAATTAGGGTTCACACGGAGACATATACAAGGTGTTACAAAAAGGTACGGCCAAACTTTCAGGAAACATTCCTCACACACAAAGAAAGAAAATATGTTATGTGGACATGTGTCCGGAAACGCTTACTTTCCATGTTAGAGCTCATTTTATTACTTCTCTTCAAATCACATTAATCATCGAATGGAAACACACAGCAACAGAACGTACCAGCGTGACTTCAAACACTTTGTTACAGGAAATGTTCAAAATATCCTCCGTTAGCGAGGATATGCATCCACCCTCCGTCGCATGGAATCCTTGATGCGCTGATGCAGCCCTGGAGAATGGCGTATTGTATCACAGCCGTCCACAATACGAGCACGAAGAGTCTCTACATTTGGTACCGGGGTTGCGTGGACGAGAGCTTTCAAATGCCCCCATAAATGAAAGTCAAAAGGGTTGAGGTCAGGAGAGCGTGGAGGCCACGGAATTGGTCCGCCTCTACCAATCCGTCGGTCACCGAATCTGTTGTTGAGAAGCGTACGAACACTTCGACTGAAATGTGCAGGAGCTCCATCGTGCATGAACCACATGTTGTGTCGTACTTGTAAAGGCACATGTTCTAGCAGCACAGGTAGAGTATCCCGTATGAAATCATGATAACGTGCTCCATTGAGCGTAGGTGGAAGAACATGGGGACCAATCGAGACATCACCAACAATGCCTGCCCAAACGTTCACAGAAAATCTGTGTTGATGACGTGATTGCACAATTGCGTGAGGATTCTCGTCAGCCTATACATGTCGATTGTGAAAATTTACAATTTGATCACGTTGGAATGAAGCCTCATCCGTAAAGAGAACATTTGCACTAAAATGAGGATTGACACATTGTCGGATGAACCATTCGCAGAAGTGTACCCGTGTAGGCCAATCAGCTGCTGATGGTGCCTGCACACGCTGTACACGGTACGGAAACAACTGGTTCTCCCGTAGCACTGTCCATACAGTGACGTGGTCAACGTTACCTTGTACAGCAGCAACTTCTCTGACGCTGACATTAGGGTTATCGTCAACTGCAGGAAGAATTGCCTCGTCCATTGCAGGTGTCCTCGTCGTTCTAGGTCTTCCCCAGTTGCGAGTCATAGACTGGAATGTTCCGTGCTCCCTAAGACGCCGATCAATGGCTTCGAACGTCTTCCTGTCGGGACACCTTCGTTCTGGAAATCTGTCTCGATACAAACGTACCACGCCACGGCTATTGCCCCGTGCTAATCCGTACATCAAATGGGCATCTGCCAACTCCGCATTTGTAAACATTGCACTGACTGCAAAACCACGTTCGTGATGAACACTAACCTGTTGATGCTACGTACTGATGTGCTTGATGCTAGTACTGTAGAGCAATGAGTCGCATGTCAACACAAGCACCGAAGTCAACATTACCTTCCTTCAATTGGGGCAACTGGCGGTGAATCGAGGAAGTACAGTACAAACTGACGAAACTAAAATGAGCTCTAACATGGAAATTAAGCGTTTCCGGACACATGACCACATAACATCTTTTCTTTATTTGTGTGTGAGGAATGTTTCCTGAAAGTTTGGCCGGACCTTTTCGTAACACGCTGTATAGATAGTCGTTTTTCCCTCGCTCTGTTTGCGAGTGGAACAGGAAAGGAAATGAGCAGTTGTGGTGCAGAGTGCCCTCCGCCACGCACCGTACCGTGGCTTGCGGAATATCTGTGCGGCAGTAGATGCAGAGCCGCACCTGACAGAGACGCAAAAGAAAATTCATCACCACGCACTAAATTTCATTGCCTTTTCATTACTTTTGTGATCACCTGCTCATTTTCATTACTTCTTCACGACTTTCATGGCCTGTATAAACCCTGGTATGGAATCAACGCAGTGAGACAGGTCGACCTGGAGATGTGACATAATGACAGAAATGAGCTGTAGTGTTTGGACGTGCCCGTGGCCACACCGCGAACAGACTTGACAGGTTGGTCGCCGAATCAACTCGGACTTTTCAGCCTGTCTACGGGGAACGGCGCACCACAGGCAGTCATGTAGCGCGGTGTAAGAACAGTCGGCGTGCATCTTAGCCGATAACGTCTGGTGACGAGTGCCACGCATTATCTGTGACAACCGGTTTCAAACGTGACAGGAATTGCTCTTGTCTGTGAATGCAGCCGCGGCTCAACCTGTTTCCAAGCGAGCGTTGCGAAGGGAACTGTATGCAGTGCGTATCTGGTGTCTCGCGAAAGACCATTGCTCACATATTCATACAAATCTGCACGCCAGCAGTGGTCCTAACAACACAGTAACTGGAAAAAATGCGTGTGAAATCTTACGGGACCTAACTGGTAAGGTCATCAGTCCCTAAGCTTACACACTACTTAACCTAAATTATCCTAAGGACAAACACACACACACCCATGCCCGAGGGAGGACTCGAACCTCCGTTGGGACCAGCCGCACAGTCCATGACTGCAGCGCCTCATACCGCTCGGCTAATCCTGTGCGGCCAGGAACTGGACAGTGGCTGTTTTACGTGGGGGGAGGGAAGGGGGGTCGGAGGAGTGTTTAGTGTGGACTACAGAGTCGGACATTTCGCCTCTATGTTCCAAATGATGCTATGCGTCGAGTGCAGCGGTGGCCGAGTGAGGTGTTTTAACGTGAAGTTCAACCTGGAATTTGGTCTATGACTCTTGGGCTCTCTGCAGGAGAGCTTCTGTAAAGTTTGGAAGATAGGAGGCGATGTACTGGCAGAAAGTAAAGCTATGAGGACGGGGCGCGAGTCGTGTTTGGGTAGCTCAGATGGCAGAGGACTTGCACGCGAAAGACAAAGCTCCCGAGTTCGAGTCTCTGTCCGGCACACAGTTTTAATCTGGCAGAAAGTTTCATATCAGCGCGCACTCCGTTGCAGAGTGAAAAGCTCATTCTGGAAACATCCCCCAGGCTGTGGCTAAGCTATGACTCCGTAAATATCCTTTCTTCCAGGAGTGCTAGTTCTGCAAGGTTCGCAGGAAAGCTTCTGTAAAGTTTGGAAGGTAGGAGACGAGGTACTGGCAGAAGTAAAGCTGTGAGTACCGGGCGTGAGTCGTGCTTCGGTAGCTCAGTTGGTAGAGCACTTGCCCGCGAAAGGCAAAGGTCCCGAGTTCGAGTCTCGGTCCGGCACACAGTTTTAATCTGCCAGGAAGTTTCATATCAGCGCACACTCCGCTGCAGAGTGAAAATCTCATTCTGGAAACATCCCCCAGGCTGTGGCTAAGCCATGTCTCCGCATTATCCTTTCTTTCAGGAGTGCTAGTTCTGCTAGGTTCGCAGGAGAGCTTCTGTAAAGTTTGTAAGGTAGGAGACGAGGTACTGGCAGAAGTAAAGCTGTGAGGACGGGGCGTGAGTCGTGCTTGGGTAGCTCAGTTGGTAGAGCACTTGCGTGCGAAAGGCAAAGGTCCCGAGTTCGAGTCTCGGTCCGGCACACAGTTTTAATCTGCCAGGAAGTTTCAGTCTCGGGCTTGCGTTTCATCTCAAACTTCACTGAGTCCATTCATTCAGGTTACCATGCAGATCAATGGTTCCCAACTTTTCTGAGACCATTACCCCGATTTAAATCAGGTATGAGCTAGTAACCCCCGCTCACTTCGACCCCCCCCCCCCCCCCCCGCCCTCCTCCTCACCTTACTAAACTTTGGAACGAAAAAGAATTTTCTCAGAATCTGGTATTTACTTCGTATGTTTTATTAAACCCCGAACTAATGAGGCTATGAGACAATTGGTAGTGCTTATTTCTAAAAACTGGGTGGTTATAATTAAACTTTCCCTATTTAACACGTTGCAACACGGAAACTAATTACCGCAGGAGGAACCAAACTTGGTAGCATTAATGTCAAGGACACGGGGAAGAGAAATAATGCAGAGTCAATTCAGTTGAAACACTTTTAGTGTGCTGCTACGGTACTTCATACCGTTACGTACCAGTACCATTACTGCTACGAAAGACGTTCAATATGGCGCCCATCAGTGTCCAGAAGCGTCTGAAAGCGCAGGATTGTATTCTGCACAGCTCAGCGAATCATGCCCGTAGGTATGCTGGCTATCTCTCTTGATATGTTGTGCTTCAGATCAGTACATGTGTCGATGGTCCCCTGGTAAACCCTGTCCTTCAGGTAACCCCAGAACCAGAAACCACAGGGAGTGAGATGAGGTGATCATGCCGGCCTAGCTTGTGGAAACGATCGGCTGTAATTCGATCGTTTCCAAATGTGGTTCGGAGAAGCAGGTGTACTTCACGAGAGATGTGCGGTGGCGCCCCATCTTGCACCAAAACTGTTGAGTTCAATGCGGCTCTCTCCTGCAAGGCAGGTATGACATGTTGGCGAAGCGTATCGCAGTAACGCTGGCCAGTCAGTCACACTGCACGTCTGTGGTCTTTGAGCGCCAAGATGCTCAGAAATCAAAGGACCAATGAAGAACGTAGCCCCGAGAAGTTACACCATACGGTGATCTTAACGAACAGAACGGAATACCAGAACCTTTTTGCTAACTATACTACTGGTCAGCAGATGATAAACGGGTATTCATTGGACAAATAAATTATACTAGAACTGACATTACATTTTCACGCAATTTGGATGCATACATACTGAGAAATCAGCACCCAGAACAACCACCTCTGGCCGTAATAACGGCCTCGATACGCCTGGGCATTGAGTCAAACAGAGCTCGGATGGCGTGTACAGGTACAGCTGCCCATGCAGCTTCAACACGGTACCACAGTTCATCGAGAGTAGTGACTGGCGCATTGTGACGAGCCAGTTGCTCGGTCACCATTGACCACACGTTTTCAATTGGTGAGAGATCTGGAGGCCGGCCGAGGTGGCCGTGCGGTTAAAGGCGCTGCAGTCTGGAACCGCAAGACCGCTACGGTCGCAGGTTCGAATCCTGCCTCGGGCATGGATGTTTGTGATGTCCTTAGGTTAGTTAGGTTTAACTAGTTCTAAGTTCTAGGGGACTAATGACCTCAGCAGTTGAGTCCCATAGTGCTCAGAGCCATTTGAACCATTTGAACCAGAGATCTGGAGAATGTGCTGGCCAGGGCAGCAGTCGAACATTTTCTGTATCCAGAAAGGCCCGTACAGGACCTGCAACATGCGGTTGTGCATTATCCTGCTGAAATGTAGGGTTTCGCAGGAATCGAATGAAGGGTAGAGCCACGGGTCGTAACACATCTGAAATGTAGCGTCCACTGTTCAAAGTGCCGTCAATGCGAACAAGAGGTGACCGAGACGTGTGACCAGTGGCACCCCATACCGTCACGCCGGGTGATACGCCAGTATGGCGATGATGAATACGCGCTTCCAATGTGCTTCACCGCGATGTCGCCAAACACGGATGCGACCGTCGTTACGCTGTAAACAGAACCTGGATTTGTGGTTCTTGAGTTTCTCCCGGCGTATTTGATAATCAAAATATCCACGGGTATGCTGCCGGTCTATAGTGTCCAACGGGCACAATATTTCGGCGATCAAACATGTCGCCATCATCAGGTGAACTGACGGACTGAGCTCCTGTGAACGTGCCGGCACGGAGATCCGTACGCTATGGCTGCTCAGCGGGAACTGGGTTCGGTCGCGGCGGCGGCCGATTTAAATACCCTCCGCCGTCCGCGCCCAGCGCCACGGTCGCGCGGTGGAACAGATTGCGACGGCGTCTGAGATGACGTCGGTGTGATGGCTCTGTCCGCCGTGGTCGTCACAACTATACGTCTGCTCGATTTACTCTTGATTAACCCGATCGCTGGTTCCCAAGCCTTGCTAAGATGATGGCGACATGTTTGATCGCCGAAATATTGTGCCCGTTGGACACTATAGACCGGCAGCATACCCGTGGATATTTTGAGAACCTGGATTCGTCAAAAATGACGTTTTGCCATTCGTCCACCCAGGTTCGTCGTCGAGTACACCATCGCAGGCGCTCCTGTCAGTGCTACAGCATCAAGTGTAACCGCAGCCATGGTCTCCGAGCTGATAGTCATTGCTGCTGCAAACGTCGTCGAACTGTTCGTGCAGATCGTTGTTGTCTTGCAAACGTCCCCATCTGTTGACTCAGGGGTCGAGACGAGGCTGCACGATCCATTACAGCCGTGCGGATAAGATGCCTGTCATCTCGACTGCTAGTGATACGTGGCCGTTGGGATCCAGCACGGCGTTCCGTATTACCCTCCTGAACCAACAGATTCCATATTCTGCTAACAGTGATTGCATCTCGACCAACGCGAGCAGCGATGTCGCGATACGATAAACCGCAATCGCGATAAGCTACGATCCGACCTTTATCAAAGTCGGAAACGTGATGGTACGCATTTCTCCTCCTTACACGAGGCATCACAACAACGTTTCACCAGGCAACGTCGGTCAACTGCTGTTTGTGTACGAGAAATCGGTTGGAAACTTTCGTCATGTCAGCACGTGGTAGGTGTCGCTACCCTCGCCAACCCTGTGTGAATGCTCTGAAAAGCTAATCATTTGCATATCACAGCATCTTCTTCCTGTCGGTTAAATTTCGCGTCTGTAGCAGGTCATATTCGTGGTGTAGCAATTTTAATGGCCACTAGTGTATTTGGGATCGTCATTCATGGACGCATCGGTGAGCTGGGGTGTGCCGGGTCTGAGAAGAAATTGAGCTGCAGGTGTGATCTTTCCACGATTCCCCTACGCTAACAGAAACAGTCTCTGACTGTGTCCAGCGGTCCCATTACACTCCGACGGTGACGCCCATTGCGATGACGACTGCCTCTTAGTAGCCGCCGGCTTCGATAAGGCGATCCCAGCGGACAAGATGGCCCTTCTTAGTTCAGATTATCCGCATAATTTTTGTCGTATCGCTTCCTTGTTTTTGTTGCTTCTTATATAAAAAAAAATAATAATGTGATGGTGCGCTTAAGTGGTAGAAGGAGAGGAGAAACAAAATTAAGCTTGGTAGGCAGCCCAGGTTAGATTTCCGGGCTATGTATTTTATTGTTCCGTTTCCATATACAAGAGGTAGGAGAAAGGCAGTAATCGTTTTTGCCATAAAGCAGACAAAAGTTCTCCCTTTTTTTCAATTAAAAAATGACAAAAAGCGGTAAAGCGACTGCTCGCGAGTCGTGGTCCAGAATAAATTTTAATTGTCCTCATTCCATCATACAGATGTCCATATTCGCAGTTGCGAATAGATTTCATGTATTTCGTATCCGGTTTAGTCGCCACAGCACTTGTTCCTTGGGACATGGACGCATGTCCAAACATTGTACAGTAATTCGTGAAATCACAGACACTGCAGTATGGTAATACTGCATTTACCATACAATGTCCCAAGACAAGACGTTATATTAGCACTGATCGTCACTCGTCGTAAGCATCTAGAAAAAATTACATAGAACAATCTTCATCATATTATAGCTCATCTGGGCTTTTTGTTGTTAAATGAACCACTTTGTGGAGATATAACGCTGACATTTTTTATTTCGACGATTTCTCATAGAGCGTTTTGATTACAAGAAAATTTGTTCACAAAAATGCGTCATACAGTTCTCGCGCACAGGAGAGACATTTTCGTAGTACTTTTACAAAACAAGAGACATTCTATATGCTCAGTACAGCTGCTTATACATCGCAGCCTGACTCATCCACAGAGAGTTAACGAGATGTCAAGTGAGTGCTTCGGCGTGCATTTCGATGCATACAGGGTCGTCGTAGACGGTCTGAATGGCTCGAGTGTTACAGAGAAATAATTGTTAGGAACAAAGTTTGACGTGTTGCGCCGTTTCCGATTTTTCCAGCACTTCGCGAATCTGGTCGGCGAGCGCGCAAATTGAAGCGGTCTGCGGGAGACAGTGCGGCCAAACTTGTTCTTCGCTTTGTTTCCTCAAACCGAATAGACGCAGATTTTTCTCGCACAGATTAAATTTATCGACTCCGAAAAAGGCACATTTTTGGCTGGTAACGAGCATTTGTGCAGGTGGTAACTCACGAACCCACAGATGTCTGTTCAAATGGTTCAAATTGCTCTGAGCACTATGGGACTTAACATCTGAGGTAATCAGTCCCATAGAACTTAGAACTACTTAAACCTAACTAACCTAAGGGCATCACACACATCCATGCCCGAGGCAGGATCGAACCCGCGACCTTAGCGGTCGCGCGGTTCTGGACTGAAAGCGCCTAGAACCGCTCGGCCACAGCGGCCGGCACAGATGTCTGTGCTTTGCCGCATTTTAGCATGTGCAAATGCTTCAATTTACCCGCGAAATTACCTGATTGGCTCAATTCAATGTTAAATAAATGTGAAACGGCGCAACGTATCGAATTTTCTTTTCTTAGCACTTATTTTCTCTGCACAACCTACCCAACAACACCCTTACAAGCTTTTCAGGCTCTTTATGACCACACTGTATATAAAACATGAAATTAGTTCCGATTTTTGGAACAGAGACAAACTTAAGTGAAATTATACTTTTTATGACTGCAAAATTCTCAGAAATATGATGGGAACAAAAGGTACTTACGTACACTAGGGGCCATTACATATGGTACACCACGAAGATGACGTGCTACAGACGCGAAATTTAACCGACAGGAAGAAGATGCTGCGATATACAAATGTTTAGCTTTTCAGAGCATAATCACAAGGTTGCCGCCGGTGGCGACACCTACAAATTGCTGACATGAGGAAAGTTTCCAACCGATTTCTAATACACCAACAGCAGTTGACCGGCATTGCCTGGTGAAACGTTGATGTGCTGCCTCGTGTAAGGAGGAGAAATGCGTACCATCTCGTTTCCGACTTTGATAAAGGTCGGATTGTAGCCTATCGCGATTGCGGTTTATTGTATCGCGACATTGCTGCTCGCGTTAGTCGAGATCCGATGACTGTTAGCAGAATATGGAATCGGTGGGTTCAGGAGGGTAATACGGAACGCCGTGTTGGATCCCAACGGCCTCGTATGACTAGCAGTCGAGATGACAGGCATCTTAACCGCATGGCTGTAACGCATTCAGCCATGTCTCGATCCCTGAGTCAACAGATGGGGACGTTTGCGAGACAACAACCATCTGCACGAACAGTTCGACGACGTTTGCAGCAGCACGGACTATCAGTTCGGAGACCTTGACGCTGCATCACAGACAGGAGCCCCTGCGATAGTGTACTCGACGACGAACCTGGGTGCACGAATGGCAAACTGTCATGTTTTCGGAAGAATCCAGGCTCAGATTACAGCATCATGATGCTCGCAACCGTGTTTGGCGACATCGCGGTGAACGCACATCGGAAGCGTGTATTCGTCATCGCCATACTGGCGTATCACCCGGCGTGATGGTATAGGGTGCCATTGGTTACACGTCTAGGTCACCTCTTGTTCGCATTGACGACACTTTGAGCAGTGGACGTTACATTTCAGATGTGTTGCGACCTGTGGCTCTACCCTTCATTCGATCCCTGCGAAACCCTACATTTCAGCAGGATAATACACGACTGCATGTTGCAGGTCCTGTACGGGCGTTTCTGGATACAGAAAATGTTCGGCTACTGCCCCGGCCAGCACATTCCCAGATCTCTCACCAAATGAAAACTTCAGGTCAATGGTGGCCGAGCTACTGGCTCGTCACAATACGCCAGTCACTACTCTTGACGAACTGTGGTATCGTGTTGAAGCTGCATGGGCAGCTGTACCTGTACACGCCATCCGAGCTCTGTTTGACTCAATGCCCAGGCGTATCAAGGTCGTTATTACGGCCAGAGGTGGTTGTTCTGGGTACTGATTTCTCAGTATCTATGCACCCAAATAGCGTGAAAATGTAATCACATGTCAGTTCTAGTATAATATATTTGTCCAATGAATACCCGTTTATCATCTGCAGTTCTTCTTGGTGTAGCAATTTTAATGGCCAGTAGTATAGTTAAGGCTCACCGGCCATTTGACCATCTTCTTCTGTGCAGGTGCACAAACAGAATTCTGCGGTGTCACGGGCAGTGCTGAAAAATGGTTCAAGTCATACCTCGCTAACAGGAAACAAATGATGTCAGAAGTAAGTCATCTGTCATCATCAGAATAGGAAGAAATTACATGTGGTGTCCCACAAGGATCCATGTAAGGGCCATTGCTTTTTCTTTTGTACATTAATGATCTCTCATCAGTTACACTGCCGGAAGCAGGGTTCGTTTTCTTTGCAGATGACACAAGTATTGCAATAAATAGTATGTCGAGTGTAGTTCTAGAAAGATCTGCTAATGATATTTTCATGGATATTAATAAATGGTTTAAAGCCAACTCACTGACATTAATCTTCGAAAAGACTCACTATATGCAATTCAGAACCTGTAACAGGTATCCACCCAGCATATGCATAAAGTATGAAGAAGAGCAGATAGAAGAGGTTGACAGTCTTAAATTCCTGGGATTACAACTTGATAATAAATTCAGTTGGGAGGAGCATACCACAGAACTGCAGAAACGCCTTAACAAATCTGTATTTGCAATTCGGGTGTTAGCTGACATAGGCGACATAAAAATGAAAAAGCTTGCACACTTTGCCTAATTTCATTCCATAATGTCATGTGGTATAATATTTTGGGGTAACTCTTCAAGTCAACAAAAGTTTTCAGAGTGCAAAAGCGTGTAACACGTATTATTTGTGGAGTAAATTCACGGACGTCCTGTAGAAAACTCTTCAAAGAACTGGGTACACTAACCACTGCCTCTCAGTATTTTTACTCCTTAATGAAATTTGTCCTAAATAATATACCTCTTTTTCCAACAAATAGCTCTGTTCATACATACAATGCCAGGAACAAAAATGATCTGCACAACGTCTTAAAAGCACTTACTTCAGTTCAAAAAGGGGTCCACTACTCACAAGGGAACCTCCCCATCGCACCCCCCTCAGATTTAGTTATAAGTTGGCACAGTGGATAGGCCTTGAAAAACTGAACACAGATCAATCGAGAAATCACGAAGAAATTGTGTGGAACTATGAAAAAAATAAGCGAGAAATACAAACTGAGTAGTCCATGCGCAAGATAGGCAACATTAAGGGTAGTGTGAAATCAGGAGCGCTGTGGTCCCGTGGTTAGCGTGAGCAGCTGCGGAACGAGAGGTCCTTGGTTCAAGTCTTCCCTCGAGTGAAAACTGTAATTTTTCAAAAAATCAATTTCGCTCTCCTAAATTCCAGGAAATGTTCAGATTTGCTTGGACATATGCAGGATTTGGCGGTCTACACATGGAAAAATTTTAAAACGTTAAAGACATATGTTTTGACAGAGCACAGGGAAAAAATGTGCGACTGTGAAACTGTTGCATTCATTTGTTGCAGTTTATGTGACAAACTCTTATGTTTTCATCATTTTTTTGGGAGTGATTATCACATCCACAAGAAAACCTAAATCGGTCAAGGTAGGAGGATCTTTTTACCCATTGCCAAATGTACAAGTTAGGTGGGTCGACAACATATTCCTGTCATGTGACGCACATGCCGTCACCAGTGTCGTATAGAATATATCAGACGTGTTTTCCTGTGTAGGAATCGGTTGACCTATGACCTTGCGATCAAATGTTTTCGGTTCCCACTGGAGAAGCACGTCCTTTCGTCTACTAATCGCACGGTTTTGCGATGCGGTCGCAAAACACAGACACTAAACTTATTACAGTGAACAGAGACGTCAATGAACGAACGGACAGATGATAACTTTGCGAAAATAAAGAAAGTAAGCTTTTAACTCGATGGAAGACTTGAACTAAGGACCTCTCGATCCGCAGCTGCTCACGCTAACCACGGGACTACGGCGCTCCTGAGCTCACATTATGCTTGATGTTGCATATCTTGCATATGGACTACTCAGTTTGCATATTTTGCTTATTTTTTTTCATAGTTCCACACAACTTCTTCCTGTTTTCTCGATTGATCTGCGTTCAGTTTTTGAAGGCCTATCCACTGTGCCAACTTACAACCAAATCTGAGGGGGGTGCGATGGGAGGCTGCCTTGTCAGGAACACGGATCTTCAATAATTTGCCAGCAAACATAAAAAATTTGGTTACAAATAAAAATAAGTTTAAATGAGACTGAAAGACTTACTAGTGGCCTACTCCTTCTACTCCATTGACGAATTTTTTAATAGAAACTAATATATTCATACTATTAGTATTGTTATTTCAGCTTAAAATAAATATTGATATGTTCCACATCCACGAGAATCTCCCCAGCATCTATGGAACGAAAAACTAATGTAATCTAATCTGAGGAGCTCAAAGTTCGACAATGTACGATGAACGGTGCGCCCCGAAACACTTGAGCGTGCACCGGCATTGTGCTCTTTTCGGCAGAGATGGCACAAATCAACATCTATCCTAGTTTACAGAGCAGACAAGCTTCCGAACCCAATGTTCTGTGAAGATTCGTGGACGTCCAATCATTTAGCGCTTAGTGGTAGTCTCACTGTCCTTTCTCTTTCTGTAGATGCTCACGGCAGTAGCACGCGAACATTCCAACAGCTTCGCCGTTTTCGAGATAACCGTTCACAGTCCCTGCGCAATAATAATCTTTCTTTTGTTAAAGTCGCTTATCTCAATGGATTTCCCCATTTGCAGCCCATAAGAGATGGAACTGATCCCCTCATGGTACACAAAACGGGTCCGAACGCTGTTGCAGAGGCAACGGAAAAAGCATGCGAAGTTCAGCAGAACGCGAAATCCCGAAGATTGGATAAATTTACAGACGCGCAAAATTTGGCACCGACTTCAATGAGAAATGCCTTTAATAGGTTCCACAACGAAACATTGTCTCGAAATTTGGTAGAAAATCCGAAGAAATTCTGGTCGTATGTAAAGTACACAAGACGCAGTCAATACCTTCGCTGCGCAGTGCCGATGGTACTGTTACCGACGACTGTGCCGCTAAAGCGGAGTTATTGAACGCAGTTTTCCGAAATTCCTTCACCAGCGAAGACGAATGGAATATTCCAGAATTTGAAACACGAACAGCTACTAGCATAAGTAGATACCTTAGGAGTTACGAAGCGACTCAAAACGCCTGATACGGGCAAGTCTTCAGGTCCAGATTGTATACCGATTAGGTTCTTTTCAGATTACGCTGATACAATAGCTCCCTACTTAGCAATCATATACAACCGCTCGCTCACCGATAGATGTGTACCTGCAGATTGGAAAATTGCGCAGGTCGCACCAGTGTTTAAGAAGTGTAGTAGGAGTAATCCATCGAACTACAGACCTATATCATTGACGGCAGTTTGCAGTAAGGTTTTGGAGCATACACTGTATTCAAACATTATGAATCACCTCGAAATGAACGATCTATTGATACGTAATCAGCACGGTTTCAGAAAACACCGTTCTTGTGCAACGCAGCTAGCTCTTTATTCGCACGAAGTAATGGCCGCTATCGACGGGGGATCTCAAGTTGATTCCGTATTTCTAGATTTCCGGAAAGCTTTTGACACCGTTCCTCACAAGCGACTTCTAATCGAGCTGCGGGCCTATGGGGTATCGTCTCAGTTGTGCGACTGGATTCGTGATTTCCTGCCAGGAAGGTCGTAGTTCGTAGTAATAGACGGCAAATCATCGAGTAAAACTGAAGTGATATCAGGTGTTCCCCAGGGAAGCGTCCTGAGACCTCTGCTGTTCCTGATCTATATAAATGACCTGGGTGACAATCTGAGCAGTTCTCTTAGGTTGTTCGCAGATGATGCTGTAATTTACCGTCTAGTAAGGTCATCCGAAGACCAGTATCAGTTGCAAAGCGATTTAGAAAAGATTGCTGTATGGTGTGGCAGGTGGCAATTGACGCTAAATAACGATAAGTGTGAGGTGATCCACACGAGTTCCGAAAGAAATCTGTTGGAATTCGATTACTCGATAAATAGTACAATTCTCGACGCTGTCAATTCAACTAAGTACCTGGGTGTTAAAATTACGAACAACTTCAGTTGGAAAGACCACATAGATAATATTGTGGGGAAGGCGAGACAAAGGTTGCGTTTCATTGGCAGGACACTTGGAAGATGCAACAAGTCCACTAAAGAGACAGCTTACACTACACTCGTTCTTGCTCTGTTAGAATATTGCTGCGCGGTGTGGGATTGACGGAGGACATCGAAAGGGTGCAAAAAAGAGCAGCTCGTTTCGTATTATCACGTAACAGGGGAGAGAGTGTGGCAGATATGATACGCGAGTTGGGATGGAAGTGATTAAAGCAAAGACGTTTTTCGTCGCGGCGAGATCTATTTACGAAATTTCAGTCACCAACCTTCTCTTCCGAACGCGAAAATATTTTGTTGAGCCCAGCCTACAAAGGTAGGAATGATCATCAAAATAAAATAAGAGAAATCAGAGGTCGAACAGAAAGGTTTAGGTGTTCGTTTTTCCCGTGCGCTTTTCGGGGGTGGAATGGTAGGGAGATAGGATGATTGTGGTTCGATGAACCCTCTGCCAAGCACTTAAATGTGAATTGCAGAGCAATCATGTATATGTAGATGTAGGCTGATCCCATGTCGGTGTCTGCTCCGCTCACATGCTTTTGTTATTGCGTCACGTGCCCACAGCGCCACCAGGTGGGGTCCAGTGTCGTGGTGGGCGGTGGTCATAATGTTTTGGCTCATCAGTGTCGTTAGGCTTGCGGAGTGCGTGAGTGAGTGAGTGAGTGCTGGAGGGTTTTTCAACACGTGGTGGTGTGGATTCCCAGTTCTTGCTTCTGTGCGGAGAATTGGATGTGGGGAATGAGTGGCAGAGGGCTGTTTGGCTTGGAATTGTTTGTGTTGCTGGCTAGTCTGCTGCCTTGTGTAGAGTTGGACTTGCAGTGTTGTTTGTGACGCGTTGCCGTGTGCCCTGTGCAGTCTCCGCTGCCGCGCGGGTACCCGCCGCTGCCGTCGGCCATGCTGTTCGACGACGACCCGGGCATCATGTCGGAGGTGGAGACCAGCTCGACGGGCTTCCGACGAGGCGGCAAGCAGCGCTCCAGCTTGCCCGTGGTTCGCACCCCGTCCAAGACCCTGGAGCGGCCTCTAGGTGAGCCATCCTACAGACTTAGTGGTCACAGTAATCACACTATTCAGTTTGTATTTTGACTACTAACTACACTTTGCAGTGAGCTGATGCAGCAAATTTCATAGGGGAGACCACTCTTTACCACTATGTAATTTTTTGGGAATCCAGGCTTCCCTGACGAATTTCATTGATGAAAACTTGGCTTATCAACCGAGACGTAATGTCGTCTTGTCGCAACATTTCAATGACTTTCCTATTTGCCATCTTCAATTGGTGTTGTGTTGGTGTTCAGTTCATCCCTTTACAGACACTGGACTACGCAGTCCTCTCCCAAGAGATCAACAGGAGAGTGAATCGCGTGCCTTCAGCAGAGTGGAGTTGGCTCCGGGTATCGAGTCCCGAAGCTGACGGGGTGAAGTTGGCTCCAGAGCTCAAGTCCCAGTCATGGTAGGGTGAAGTTGGTTCCAGGTGTCGATTCATGGTGCTGGCAGGTTGCATTTGGCTCCAGAGCTCAAGTCCCAGTCATGGTAGGGTCAAGTTGGTTCCACGTGTCAAGTCCTGGTGCTTGCAGGGTGCAGTTAGCTCTGGAGCTCAAGTCCCAGTCGCGATAGGGTGAAATAGGTTCCAGGTATCAAATACTGGCGCTGGCAGGGTGCAGTTGGCTCTGGAGCTCAAGCCCCAGTCGTGGTAGGGTGAAGTTGGTTCCAGGTGTCGAGTCCCATTGCTGACAGGATGAAGTTGGCTCTGGGCGTCTAATCCCAGTGCCGGAAGCGTGAAGTTCGCTCCAGGTATCGATTCCTGGTGCTGATAGTATGAAATTGGCTCCGGATGTCGAGTCCTAGTGCTGGCAGGGTGAACTTGGCTCTGGAGGTCGATTCCCAGTAGTGGCAGTGTTAAGTTGGTTCCAGGTGTCAAGTCCCAATGCTGGCAGGGTGGAGTTGACGCTGCCTCCACCACTTTCTCATCCGAGCGTTCCTGGCGTATTTTTACTAACGCCTTATCCTGGTTGACAAAATCGCTGTGCACGCTTATTTCCACTGTCTCTTTGATGACCAAATGCCACAATCCATTACCTAGACACACCACCGTTGTCTGTTCAAAAACAAACGTGCTTCTTTTGTTGATGTTGTACTCCGCAACTGCAGACTTGTCAGTTTCGCTGACTCAAACGCTCTACACGTTTTCTGAACAGCACTGCGAGATGCATCACAGTATCTGCCCGATGGACTGCATGACCAGGTGTCTACAGCATCTGTTGCGAGTGTGGCATGGCGGTACATTGGGCAGACGCAGCGATGCATATCACAGTTCTGTTCAGAACAAGTGTTTGCCTTGGTCAGACTGAAAAGCCTGCAATGGCAGTGCACGGCATAAACAAAGGACGCAAGTTTGTTTTTGATCAGACAAAGGTAGTACGCTAAGCTAATGAATTCTGGCATTCAGTCATCAAAGAACCAGTGGAAATAAGACTACACAATGATTTTGTCGACTGGGACAACGCTTTCTAGCGGAACTCCCTATGGGTATTGGCGTTCGTAAGGAACGCTTTCATTCGAAAGTTGCGTAGGCAACGGACGGAATAGACAGGCAGCTCCCAGACTCGGCGCCTAGACCTCCCTCTACACAGGTGCCCCCATCCCCAACCCTCACCGCGGCCATCAGGAAAAGAGATGAAACTTCCTGGCAGATTAAAACTGTGTGCCGGACCGAGACTCGAACTCGGGACCTTGGCTTTCGCGGGCAAGTGCTCTACCAACTGAGCTACCCCAGCACGACTCACGCCCCGTCCTCACAGCTTTACCTCTGCCAGTACCTCGTCTCCTACCTACCCACTTGCCCGCAGAAAGGCAAAGGTTCCGAGTTCGAGTCTCGGTCCGGCACACAGTTTTAAACTGCCAGGAAGTTTCATATCAGCGCCCACTCCGCTGCAGAGTGAAAATCTCATTCTGGAAACATCCCCCAGGCTGTGTGGCCAAGCCATGTCTCCACAGTATCCTTTCTTTCAGGAGTGATAGTTCTGCAAGGTTCGCAGGAGAGCTTCTGTAAAGTTTGGAAGGTAGGAGACGAGGTACTGGCAGAAGTAAAGCTGTGAGGACGGGGCGTGAGTCGTGTTTGGGTAGCTCAGTTGGTAGAGCACTTGCCCGCCAAAGGCAAAGGTCCCGAGTTCGAGTCTCGGTCCGGCACACAGTTTTAATCTGTCAGGAAGTTTCATATCAGCGCACACTCCGCTGGAGAGTGAAAATTTCATTCAGAAAAAGAGATGTCTGCGATCTAGAGGCTATAAAAGGACAAACCGGTCATGACCCGACAGTTCACCAGACGACAAGAAATAGAAAACTTGTCGAAACGTTGCGGCGAGACGACTCGGCTAATAACACGAAAAAGATTTAATCAACTTTGTAATCATTTGTCAGAAATGACGAAATATGTTGTGCAGAAGATTTCGACCACCCTCACTTGGACGAGTGTCTCAAGAAAAGTGCTGCACCTAAGAGCTAGAAATTGTTGGTGTTACGTTTGGTACGTGTTGGACTTTCGACGAAATGTGGGACGCTAAAGGGGGGAGGCTAGACCATTTGGCACGGAATGAGCCACTTCTCTGTTCTCTCAGCCATGCTGCGTCTCGGTACTGTCCAGAGAAGCTCTACCTTAAGTTTTTGAAGAAAAAAAAAAGAAAGTTCTGTCGTCCAGATAGTGTTTGACTTTATACTGTAAACTCAGTATTTTCTTTGGCACAATAACAGAAACTGTTTTACGTTCCTAACCAGTGTCTGTCAGCTTTCGCCATCATCACAACTGGAAGGCAAAGGAAAGAATATCTGCTTTACCTTGTCACCTCTACACACGTGGGACAGCATAAAAAAAAATTACAACGAAAACTGGTTTTCATATCGACTCAGAGCAGTATCAGTTCATCACCAAGTGAAGCCCTGCCAGACTACATTGTGATGCTCTTGCTATTCCCGTACAGATGCCTAGTTACTTGCTTAATGATCCATTCGGTTAAAATATCGCCTGTTGTGCATCTGTGATTCGTATTCACCCCAGACATGTACTGCCTAATCTAACAAAAGGCATCATCATTGGTTTCATTTCTCCACATTGTTACCGAGTAACTTTCTATTACATAAATTTGCTAACTTTTCATTTGGCTCGTCGATTTGTGAGAAGTGGTTTTGATTGGTGCACTGGTTTCCCTGTGTCTCTTAAGTTTCCAGGGGCCAATTGCCTGTTCTTATGTTGTGGGAAATAATAACTATGTTTCCGCAGAACGGATAATACTTCTTCTGCAGTGCAGCCTTAATGTGAGAAAAACTTCTTTACGTGCCTTTTGGATATAAAACTTGATGTATTTTCTTTTTCAGTGTTGTACGTGTTGTGGTAGTAACGTGCAGTGACCAGTGAGAAACCACACACACACACACACACACACACACACACACACACACATTCTTGCGCTGATAACGCATGAAGGGACATCCTCAATTATGTGATCACATAAAATTGACCAGGACGATTTCATAAGACAGAATGAAGAATCAAAATAGTGTCGATGACAACAGTTGGTAACGACGTAAGCAGTACAATGACGACCAAATAAACGACGTTGAAATAGACGACAACAGTACAAAACACGACAGGAAAATAATGGAAGACAACAAAGAGTGAGACGATGTCGTATTACACGACGATCACAGCCAAACTGAAGACGACAAAATAGAGGAACACGACGACGACGAAAACGATGGCGAAATAGGTGACGAAGCTGAGATTGACGATGTTGAAGGCATCAAATGTGACAAAACAGACGATGGGAAACTAGAGGAAAGCGATGATATAGATGATGTCGAAGTATGGTCGACAAAGTACACCATGCAGAAATAGACGATGACTGCGACATGACGACGATATATACTATGTGGAAATAGGTGATGTTAACAGTGAAATAGATTATAAAATATACAACAATGAACAAACGGCATTGAAATAGAGGAAAACAATGCAAGAGATGATGATAATGATGTAGACTGCGACAATTGACGTGATGACTATAGTCAGACCACAACAATGAAAGGGACAATGACAACTCAGAGGACGATAATAATGAAATACATGACAGCAAGGAAAGAGAGAGTGAAGTAGGACAATGACAATATAAATGACGATCATGATGACAACGTTAATAACAACAATTAAGAAATGGACAACTTTGAAAGAGAGCAAAGGTGTGAAAAACGCTCTGGCATTGTCAGTATGGGGGCGATTTGGAATGTGCAATAACTGAAGGAAACTTCAGAAGTCAAGATAATTAATTAAACATTTAACTGGATGACTGGTTTCGACAGAGCTATGCTGTCATCGGTCAATCTGCAACAGAATTTTACGTTCATCCTTATGCGGACCCGGCAATGGCAGCATAGCCCTGTGGTTATCACGTATGGTTGGTTGGTAATAACACACTCTAAATATCGTATATGCATTTATTAGACACTGAGGCAAGAAGAACAAACATGGCAGAAACACAAGTTGCGCGCCGAGAGAGAGATAGAACAAAAGCAGTTCAAAGAAGCCAAGAGTCAAAGATATGGCGCTCTGTGCCAGAGACGCCACAACCCTATCGAAACCAGTCAAGCAATAAAGTGCTTTTTCAGCGATCTTTGCTCGTGAAGTTTTCTTCAGTTACCAAAGAAAATGGAACATGGTGATGATGACAAAGTGTACAACAGTGACAAACAGACCCCAGCGACAGTAATGATGCTCTGATGATGAACATTATTTCTGCCTAGGTAATTGTGATGACTTGCATGGTAGTATGGTTACCATTCGGCCTGGACTAATGAGCTCAGTTTTTAATTATTGCTTATAAATTGTCAGAGTAGTAGCTTGCAGGCCCAGTGATGTGCCGGACCTAATGTGTCTGTTAGCCGATGCAGACGTCAGAGCGTAGTGAGTACGGTGTGGTACGTTGTGGTGTGGTGTGACGGCCCCCAGGTAAGGGCGGCGGCGCAGTGGCGGGCCCCCCGCTGTTCGCGTACCCGTACCCCGCCATGGTGCCGCACGTGGTGTACCAGCCGGTGCTGCCCAGGCCGCAGCACCACCACCACCGCGGCCACCAGCAGCCCGCGCAGGCCGCCACCACTGGCGGTAGGGAGCGCTTCTCTCTCCCTCTCTCTTTCTCTGTCATTCTGCCTCTTTCCATCCACCCCATTGTCTGCTCCTGTAGATGGTTGGCAACTGTTCAGCATGGCACCCTCCACATTAGAGGAAAACCAATACTATTTGCCATCCCTGCTATATGCAAAGTAATAGATAAAAGGATTACACAAATAGTATATTGTCCATCAGGGCTCGAGTGCACCGTCACTGTTTTCAGAAATATCACTAAAGAAAAAAATTGCAACAGTCTGTGCCTTTTCTATTAATGTAACTACACTTTCTATTAACATAACTATACTTTCATTCTTTCTTTCTTTGACTTGCGCCTTTATCCCGTGGTTGTGCAGAGTCAGTGTGGTTAGGTACGGATTTGGCAATGTGAATGTTAAGGGGTGGCCAGATACCCATCCTGCCGCCACCTCGAAACCCCTGGGATGGAATTAGTGTACCCCAGCTGTCTGCATCTAGTGTAATCCACGGGATAGTGTGAAGGTGTTCAAATGCCTGCAAGTCGTGTAATTGAGGTGGGGGTGGTGGGGACCAGCCCGTTGTTCATATAGTGAGATGTGGAAAACCGCCTAAAAACATCTAGGCTGGCCGGCACACCAGCCCTCGTCGTTAATCCGCTGGGCGGATTCGATTCTGGGTCGACATGCCTACCCGAGTCCAGGGAGCAGAGCATTAGCGCTCTCAGCTAACCTGGTGGGTCATTAAAACTGCAACGCCACAAAGTTCGAATGCAACAAATGTCAAATGGCCATCAAGTGTACTACACGTGTACATGTACAAATGCAGAAAGTGAGCAGATGCAGCTTTCTGTACATTCCATATATAAGGAGAAATTATGTAATGGGTTTCTAATTCATAAATCACATTTGAAAGTTCTTTATTTGTGAGAAGGCCATATTATGCCTCATGTAGGAAGCAGAAACCTCTACCAGCACATGGTTGGTTCATTTGGGGGAGGGGACCAAACATCGAGATCACGGTCCCATCGAACTAGGGAAGGGAGTTGGCCGTGCCCTTTCACAGGAACCATCCCAGAATTTATCTGAAGCGATTTAGGGAAATCACGGAAAACCTAAATCAGGATGGCCAGACGCATGTTTCAACCGTTGTCCTCCCGAATGCGAGGCCAGTGTGCTAACCGCTGCGCCACCTCGCTCGGCACCAGCACATGTCGGAATTTGATAGTGGCAGGATCACGATCTGTTGGGAAAGTGGTTTATCATTCTGCAATATTGCTGCTCATGTTTCTCGAGATACTGTGACTGTTGTGCAGATAAGTAATTGATGGGTTCAGGAGGCTCATACTGAATGCTGTGCAGGGTCTCAACAATCCCATGTGACTGGTGCTGGAGAGGTTAGACGTGCTGTTCACTTAGACATGAGGGATTGTACAGCTATGTCACGTAGGACGACTCAGTAAATGGGCTTGTTTCAAGAAAAGTATGCACAGAATCGGTATGATGACATATGGAGGACCTTGCATTGACACCAAGGTGACCATTGTTGCTGCTCTCCTTGGGGTGGTAGCAGAGAGTTGTGCACTGACAGTGTCGACACTGAACACAAGGGTGGCACCACTTTGTCTGTTCTAGTAGACTCCCTTTTCTACATTAATAATCACAATGGACATAACTGTGTGTGGAGGCTCCAAGGAGAAAGAATGTTGCAGATTGCATTTGTCATCACCATATGGCCCCAACTCCTGGTGTGATGCCATGTAGTGCCATTGGGTATACAACACGATCACCCTTGGTTCACATAGCTGGTAATTTGGTTACCAGCTGTTAAATTTCTGGCATTTTAAGGTCGGTGGCTGTGTCCCATCTTTGCTGTCTCTGTGGGGTTATCTTTCAGCAAGATATCACAAGACCACATGTCTCCTACCCTGACCTGACATACCTCGATACAAATGGTGTTCTACAACTGCACTAGCCAGGACATTCTCCAGATCTGTTACCCCCCCCCTCCCCCAATGACATCTATTCATGGGTGGTCAAAAGACTGGAACAACACGACTTGCCAGGTACTGTGATTGATGAAGACTTGGACAGAGCTGAAGCAGCACAGAATGACATACCTGCACCTGTCAGGCGGCCATCAATTCTGCTGGAAGTGGCATCTCTGTGTACTAAATTGTATGCCACCAGGTCATGTACAAATGCAATGGTGTATTCTTCCTGCTTTACTGTATACATGCAGTAGCTAAAATTGCGTTACCTGGTATACTTACTCCCTTCTCCTCCTCCATCTGAACAGGCCTCGAAAGGCGCAATTGTACTGATCGACCGCCGTGTCACCCTGGTGGTGGTCTTGTGATATCTTGCTGAAAGATAACCTCACAGAGACAGCAAAGATAGGACACAGCCACTGGCCTTAACATGCCAGAAATTTAACAGCTGGTAACCACCATATGGAGAGACATGTGGTCAGCACACAGCTCGAAGCCAATGTCAGTCATTGTGACTGGAAGCGCTATTTCTAAATCGAATATCTCCTAAATTGCCCTCACAAGGACTGAATACACTCGCTTGCTAACAGCATTCGGCAGACCTCCATGGTCACCCATCCAAGTACTAGCCAAACCTGACAGCACTTAACTTCGGTGATCTGACAGGAACCGGTGTTACCACTGTGGCAAGTCCCTGATCTGTACCTACCGGTGTTGCAGTTTTAATTGCCAACAGCGTAATTTCGGAATTAGACCAAACGACAGCGAGTGTTTCTAGTATGAATTTCACATTGTTATCTTATAATATAGCTGGATATTCGTTATTTTGTAGTTTACAAAAGCTTCTACTATAACATGAAAAGTCAACAAATTTTACTTACCCACCGATCAAAGATATAGACTCTGGATGATGTGTTTTTATACCTGTTATTTTTACACCATACATGACATATTCTGAGTGATTTGATTGGCTGCACTAACGAATAGGGTGGTGATGTGATGGAATACCTCTACAGCCATGATGTGTGATACTGCAAATAATGTTGTACCTAGCTTTCATGGCGATATAGTTTAGATACAATAACTGAACAGTTGCTACAATTGGCTTCTGTTGTGCTTTGTCGTGTAGGCAGTTGGTGCTCACTGCCTTTTCTTCATTCACAGCTTAGCTTCAGCATTGGTTAATTAGTACCTGTACTGTATTTGTTAGCCTATAGCTTGCCATGTGCTTCTAGATTTTTGGCTACCTGTGGAGACCCATTTTCCAGCATGCTGAAATTCTTTCTATGTCAACATTGTTCTCATATGTGGCACAATGCCCTGGCTATTTCCAGAGAGTGCTGAATTTAAAGTGGCTTCTGCTTTCTCCACATTTAAAATCTTCATGTCTACACGTGTAGTCTCTCTCGAGCTTTCACTGACACTGGTAAGCCCAAATGTATGAGGTGCCACACAATAGCGAGGTCAGATGTAAATCAATTAAATGTCGCCTTGACAGAGATTCTGTAAGTTCTCGATAAGGTCTGGGCTTAACAGCGCCAGATGTTTGCTGGTTGATTCCATGCCCTGAAAAATATTTAAATCACCTTAATGCAGACTACCCAACTTACATCATCTGCACCCCTGGGTGGATGATGTACGTTCAATTGCATATCGTAAGGTGCATGAAATGTTTTCCAGCCCAGCATTAATTTCGCCTGTATGTGGTTGGCTCGAAGAATTATTGACCAAGAGAACTCACCACATTGCACTGTATGATGAACGTTCTACAAAGACGGAAGTAACGTCGGGTGTGCCCCAAAAATGCATAATAAGACCTCGAACATTCTCATTATACAGGCTTGGGAGAAATTAAGTTCCGACTGAAAACTGGTGATAACTTAAATAATAAATAACCAGTTTTGATACAACATGAAAAATGTTGTTCCTTAAAGCGGTAGAATAGTTACGCATTGTTAAAATTCCGCATAAGCACCACAATTATTCATCAGTTTCTGTAAAGGAATTTGGACATTTGTGACATACTTCTGTGGGTAATCTAGTAGCATGTTTTCAAGAACTTGGCGAATTCACTTCTCCAACTTGTCAACAGGTTTTGGTTGTGTACAATAAAATTCCCCTTTCACCCAAGAGGAAGAAGTCGAAGGCAGTTAGGCCAGGGCTCTTTGCAGGACATTTGAGGGTGCAAGATGTGCCATCCAGCATCCCGAAGAATGGATGTCTAGCCATTGTAACACAACTAACCTTCCCAGGATCGCCATGCGAGGAGATGTATACATCATGTGCCGCATACAAAGAAACACAGAATATGGCAAACAATCAGATAATTGCTTCAGGACGCTTTGGTAACAGGCAACCCGCTGGTGTATTCATGATTTCCTTATCAGTTTTATTTAGACTTCCTTGAAATTACAGTCACATTTGACACCATTAACAAAATTCCTTAGACAAAAGAAACTTCATGATGATTTCTTACATAAGAAAATGTGACTCATCGACGAAAGAAGTAGCTTACTAAACGCTTGTTCGTCCGATTCTTGAGTATTGCTCATCAGTATGGGACCCTTACCAGGTTGGATTAATAGAAGAGATAGACATGATCCAGCGAAAAGCAGCGCGATTCGTCATGGGGACATTTAGTCAGCGCGAGAGCGTTACGGAGATGCTGAACAAGCTCCAGTGGCGGACACTTCAAGAAAGGCGTTACGCAATACGGAGAGGTTTATTATCGAAATTACGAGAGAGCACATTCCGGGAAGAGATGGGCAACATATTACTACCGCCCACATATATCTCGCGTAATGATCACAACGAAAAGATCCGAGAAATTAGAGCAAATACGGAGACTTACAAGCAGTCGTTCTTCCCACGCACAATTCGTGAATGGAACAGGGAAGGGGGGATCAGATAGTGGTACAATAAGTACCCTCCGCCACACACCGTAAGGTGGCTCGCGGAGTATAGATGTAGATGTGTAGATATTGAGGAACCAATACCTGGAAACAGATTTCGGCTACCGACATTTTGAGAGAATTTGATAAATTACTGAAAATGGTGACAAACAGTAAAAACTATTCAGGTTTTAAATTGTCACTCTTCTTTCCTGTGCATGCGTAGAGGTACATTGAGAACCATCTTTCCTATGTTTGGCAGTGAGCCTGAATAGCAAACCGCTGTCAGCATAAAGCTATTGTCAACTTCTGTGTCTCAGCAGGCAGGGTTTGGCCACTGTCTTCCCACGTAGCTGGCAAGAACTCTATTTTTTGAGATCAGAAGGTTACACCAGTGTGGCGCCAGCTAAGCAATTAAAGGTCTGGTCCCGATGCCACAACCTGCCCATTCAGTGTCAGCTTCAAAACAAATCAGTAACTCCAGCTTCATCATCCTAGCAGACATGTTTCACCAGAAACATTAACCACCTTACAGTCGTAAAGACAGGCCTTGAAAAGGGATGTAGGGCCTTTTCTTGCATAAAGAGTAGGTCACTGTAATCATCCCTTGTGGACAATATCGTGAATGTAGCCTTCAAGCCCGTTGTGTCCCCAATAAGATATGGACCCATTTGTAGACAACATGGATGTCATGCCACACATGCAGTGACCCTTGGGTATGTTGGTTCTTCGACAACCATCCTCAGATCCTCTGTTTCCCAATAATAACAGTTGTGCCAGTTAACAGACCCTGCAACATGAAACACAACCTCATCTGACCACATGATCTCACTGAAAACTAGTCTCTTGCCCATCGCTCTACCTGCATATGTATTCGACACATATGTTGAACACATCTCCTCCTTTCCTTCTCTGTTTCCCCCTCTCCCTCTCCCTGACTTCCCTCTGACCATTACCACCTCTCCCTCTCCCTGACTTCCCTCTGACCATCACCACCTCTCCCTCTCTCTCTCCCTGACTTCCCTCTGACCATCACCACCTCTCCCTCTCTCTTTCCGTCTCTGCTTTCCTCTCGCCTTTTTCCACCTGCCCACTACCCTTCTGCACCTTCCAGCTGACTCATGCATCTCCCTCTGCCCCCCTCTCTCTGTCTATTTCGTTCTCCCCCTTGCTCTGTCCATACCCTTCGCTACCTAACTCAACATGTCCCCATCTGACCACAGGGTCTCACTTTCATATGTGTTCAACCTGTGTGCTAAAAATAACTTCTCCTCCCCTTCTCTGTCCACACCTCATCCTCCCACCTCTATCTGTCTATCTCGTCCTCCCCCTCCCGTCCACAGCTCGTGGTCTAGTGGCTAGTGTTGCTGCCTCTGGAACATGGGTTCGATTCCCAGTCATGTTGGGAATTTTCTTTGCCCATGGTCTGGGTGTATGTGTTGTTCTCACCATCTCAGCATCATTCAAGATGTGGCGAGACTGGGAATGGAATGATTGGGAACTAGTATAGGCGCTGATGACCACAATATTGAGTGCCTCAAAAACACCTCTGTCTCCATGGCTTCCTGCCTCTCTCTTTGTCTGTTTCCTCTGCTACTTCTCTCTGACCATATCTTTCTTCACCATCTCCAGCTCCCCCACTCTCTTTCCATCTCTGCCCTCCTCTCTTCCTTTTCCACCTGCCCACTACCCCTCTGCACCTTCCAGCTAACACATACATCTCCTCCTGCACCTCTCTCTCAGTCCATTTCGTCCTTCCCCTCACTCTATCTGTCTCAACCTGTCCCCAGCCACGCTCATCGACACTTGTAGCCCCTGCAGCAAAGTCCAATAAAACAGGCAGATACTAGTCTTAACACAACATATCTTTCATGCAGGGCAGCCTACATGTTGGGGGACAGAAAACTATTTCTTGTCCCTGACCTGTAGGCTGTCCTGCAAAACAGGTTTATTTGGCAGGCTGATACTGTTCCCACACAATATGCCTGTTGTGTAGGGCAGCCGAAAAGGCATTTTTGGTCGTATCTCTGCCCCTATTGGAACTAAGAAGTTATAAATCACCAGTCTGATACTCATGAGGTCTGCCATTTCTGTGCCAAATTTGGTTGGAATCAACCCAGGGCTTTCAATATTCATACCAAGAAACCATCACCTTCCCTTATTTCAGCTGATGGTCACAGTCTTCTCATGGTAACTCTTTACAGTAATGTCCTTCCCTTGTATGAAAATTAAGCTCATTCTTCAGAACAGTTGTAATCGTGAGTTAGGTTAAACCACCCTCATGCCTGTCTTTGTGATTTCTGACGAATTTGAGTGATCATTACTTGAACCATTTCCACATTTTTGTCTGTGAATGTGCATCCACAGCTCTGGTACAGATGCTGTGCCCATTATTTTGAAGTGGCAATTCCTTATAGTCTTTATATATATCGAGCCATGAGGACCTTTTTCATTTTGATAACATCTATGTGCTTGCAATGCAGACAGCCATACTTGGTGTCGGGATGCCAGCTGAGATGCCTCACGCAAGGTTAGGTGTTGTGTCATGAGCTGCCACTGATACCTACAGTGACATAAGTGAGACATCATGCAACAAGTTTCATCAGTTAAAGAACAAAATGTTTTTTATTCCATCAAAACTGGTTAAGTATTAATAAAGCTTCGAACTTTTTCAGTAAGGAATTAATGTCCAATTTACCAGAAAGGATCAGCAGTACTAAGAGATATTCACTGACAATATTGTCTACTGCAAAGTTTGGCCTTCAGACGATTTTAAGGAACTGCAGAAAGGACTTGGACAGAATTTGCATTTGATGTAGTGAGTGGTAACAATCTTTAAATGTGAGATCCTGTCTATAGGAAAGAGAAGGAAGCCCATAGTGTCTAATTGCAAAATTAGTCTTGAACATCTTGTTCCATGACATCATATAAGCATTTGGCTGATCTGATATGATATAGGACAAGCATATATAATCAGTAAAGGGAAGGTTTAAGACTTGGCTTTGTTGGCAGGGTTTTAGGAAAATGCAATGGACCTGTACATGACACTGCATACAAGATGTTGGTGTGACCAATTCTAGATTATTGTTCAAGTGTTTCGAATCATTACCAATTAGGCATGACAGCAGACATGGAACAAATTTAGAGACATATTGCTAGGATTGTAACAGGATGGTATGGCTCATAGGAAGGTGTAACACAGCTGCTCATGGAACATAAATGGGAATCTCCGGAAGGAAGGCAACATAGTTCCGACAAACCCCTGCTGGGAAGTTTAAAGAACCTGTGTTCAAAGAAGATTGTGTGATTAGTCTGCTCTCATCATTGTATATCTTGCATAGAGGTCATGAGAATAAGGTGAGAGAGCCAGCATCACAGAATGCAAAACAGCAATGGAAATTGTCTTACACACTTTCTGCTTCCCTTGTACATCCCTGTTTGCGCCGTAGATAGTAAAGAGAATTGCACCTACACAGCACATTTTAAACATCATTTCCTGTCCCTTAGGTAGTTTTATTGCACAACTAATCTTAACTTGCCATATAAAGCTTATCTTGATATCTCTATCATTAAATGTATTGCTTATTGTTCCTTCCCATTAGAGTGACTTCAGAAGTTGACTGTCTACTGTCAAATAATCATATAACAAATTTTAGTGCATAAAATGCATAAATTATTGAATCACAACAAAATGTATTAGTGCATTAATAACGGAGTATTATTGTAGTTTTATATGAATTCTTAATGATGAATTTCAATAATTTCATTTGTGCTTTCTGCAGCAAAAAGCCATATTTTTTATAATACTGCGGCTCTTTTTCGTTATGTGATATCTAACTGATGTACATTTGTGTAACTGTATTCACACCACTTCCTAAGTGTATGTAATATCATCATCATGGAAGAAGGCAGTCAATTTCTATGTCTTTTGTAACAATTTTGTTACATAATTTCGCTTATGTGTTTTGTTTGGCTATACTAATGTACTTCACCATCTTTAATATCTCAATATTTCTCTGTAATTAGAAAATATATTTTGACAATATATTTCATTGAATTTCTTTTGGTTTTCAGCTCCTCAAGAAATCTTTTGTCTCTTTATGTGCTGTAATAAGTATTTATTGCAATCTGAAAAACAATGTCATTGAAATAGTGCTCTCCCATTGACTGTAATTAAAAATTAATAAGAACAAATTTAATTGCAGTTACTATATTTGATACAGTTGTGTGTTAGCTGCAATATAATTTTCACCAAGTATCCAGGGAAACAATTGCTAACAGATTATTGATTTATTGCTTTCTTGATGCTTCTATGATGAGAACATGAGAAAGATCTTTGTTTGTTCATTTTCAAATCTTGTAATGCATGGGTTATTTGGAAGAAAAGAAGCTCATGTAAATGAAGTGGGTATTTACTTTCTGAGGTTGCTGTGCTTTTTTTTTGATATCTTACTTTTTCATTGTGTGATTGAATTCTTAAAAATATTTATACATTATGCAGATAGTTACTATGTGATTGTTTTTACAGATGGTGGAATATAAAATTCCATCTTTGGTAAATGAAAGTGAAAATGTTTCCTAAGCATTGTTTTCCTTCTCTCTCTTTTTTGGGATGGTTTTTGATTATTTATTTACGTGATGGAGCCCATTATGAGACAAATATGTCAACCAAGATCTTACAGATAAGATGATTTTTAGTTAGAGGGATTAATCTCTAATATTTCTCTACAGTTTTCTTGCCATAATGAAGCCACTGGCATGGGTCTTTCTGAACATTCTGTTTTGTTTATCTCTTTTGTATGATACGCTGTACGATGTAAAAGCTGAGTTTCATTTCAATCTCCTGCTGCTGGCAGTTTCGTTTTATCTCAGTTATATTTAATTTGATTTGATTCTTTACTTGCACAAAGGCACTCCTTCATGGGAAATTCCTCAGTGAAGGTCATATTTTAGTGATAAAAGTCTGTTTTAAATTTGTTTTATACATGTGTGGTATGATTAGTTCAAGTCTCCTAGTCCCTGTACCAATAGATGTATAGGAAAAATGCACAAAATTATGTAGTTCCAATTGTGAAAACTTGATTATAAACCCCTTTTTGGATAAATGAAATACACAGTGAATGAATATGAAACTCATTTTTGACCATTAGTGTGTTGCCCCTAATACTGCACAGAATCCTTATAAATGCACCACTGTTTAAAACAAAAGTACCTAATCTCACAAATTTCAAACTGCATTAATTATTTCTGTTAATATAGTGTTTGTTTCCCTGGAGATTAGTTTGATGCCCAACAGGCTTTAGTGTCATTTGCAAAATTGTAATGCTACACTGAAATAATAATCCTTGTATAGTTTGTTAAAAGCACAAAAGATAATTGTCAATGATAGAACATTTAGTAAGCACTTCATGATTTGTTGGAAGTTATTGACTTCAGTTAGGGAAATGGCTTTGATGTAGCAGAGAGGTCATTCCAGTTGTAATTTTCATCAAAGTCACTATAATTTTGAGCATAAAATAATTATAAATGTAACGGGGGGAATGAAACAATTCAGATATTTGCATATAGTCATCTGGTATGATATCTTTTGAGCATATGCTTAATATTTATTAATATCTTTGGTTTCCTTTACCCCAAGAATATTTTTCCGTTGTGGTCTGTGAGAGATGAATATTTTCCGTGGAGTGACAAACTCAAATACGTAGTTCTTTATTGAGTACGTCCATTTTGCAAGGGTCACTTTCTTGGCTTGATACACGAATGTTAGTTATTGTAATTTAGACACTTTTGCTGAAATTTTCACTGGGATTTAAATATATTTATATTTGCTCTCGATTAAAAAATTTTACCATAGTAATAATTTATCTTTTTCTAATGGCACAACTTATATAAATTTGTTTGGGCTTCAAATGTAGCACATGTAGGCAACAAAATACAAAAACAGGACAGTGTCCACAATGCACATTTTGCTGCAAGTTATATTAATACCAGAGCACATATTAACAGCTGCCAATGGAGCTATGGATGGGTGGAATTCATTAAAACCTTGTAACACGTGGTAATTACAGTGGAGTAATGAAAGTGAAGATAATATAACAGACAGTTTACTGACAGAATAGTAGATCACAAACAAATTGAAAATAATATTTCTGGATGAAGATACTCAATAATTGTAGGAATCGAATGTTTACTCACATACGAATTTTCCTGTATCAATAATTGTTCTCTGAAATGCTTACTGAATGTTCATAGAGTTTTGTTCTTTCATGGAGCTTGATCGCTCACGTCTATAGCACCCACACAACCTCTGATTGTAAATATCACGTTATAATTAAAAAGATATATAAATAATAGAAAGTTATAAATAGTGAAAAGGGAGATCACTGTTTTTTGTTGTTTTTCTTTATTACAGAAGAGAAAAAAGATTGCTTTTTTTTAATTTTCCTTGTCAAAACTTTCCTGTCTTTACGTTTGCTGCTACTCTTCTTTAGTCTGTCTAACTTGTGGAAACTGGCTGCAGTTTTGTTTCTTGTTTGCAGAAATGCTTTGCATGTGCTGCGCGACATCTCGTGCCCCTTTTTGTTTTCCTGCATTCTTAGCTTCTGTTGCACAGCTTCCTCGCGCTTACCCTATGCCAGTCAAGTTGATAAGCACCCTGTTTAAAAAGCCCACTGGTTGTGTTTTGAATTTTTTTCCATTTTCTGTTTCTTATACCCATTTTCTGTGGTGGCACATGTTCCCCACTCAGAAGGAGCAAAGAGAGAGAGAAAGAGAGAGATTAAAATTTATGTGAGAGAGAAGTGCCCTTGCACATAAAATATTGTCTTCTAAGTCCTGATTTTGCCTAACCATTTCTTTGCTTTATGTGGATGACAGCTGTAATTTTCAGTCACATATGTATAAATGCTATGATCAATGTACCTGGGTAGCTCGTATAATAATAAACAAGGTATGTAATAATAGACAGCATAAAAACCTCCATCAGTGTGTACAAAATTATTTTTGTGCTGCTTTTCCTATTGTTATGCAAGTGTGTTCTCTTAGAGATAATAATTTGTTATTTTCACAGGATCATTTTTTCATCACATTTATTTCCTTAATGAATTTGCTTGTAGTTTCGATTGATACAGTCTTACGTATGAGTTAAGATTCCTATAGTGTGTCAAAACAGAAATGAGACAGCTTGGATTATTTCAACACTGCCTGTGCCATAGTAATATGATGCTGTTTTCTAACTGTGAATTGCATCTTTATGCTCTGTCGAGCTTCATCGAAACCGATCAACAAGCTGGAAGTGGAAGAGCAGATCGAAGTTTATTAACTTGTCAGCTGGATGCCTCCTAACTCACCTACTTTCAGTGTCTGGTTTATAATTCTAAGTGTTTTGAATAAACTTGAAATAACTTTTTGTCACCATCGAAGTAGATTTTCAATATTATGCCTATTTCTTATCACTGTCGACTTTGATAAGGACCATGTTTTATATAGTAAAATTCACACCTGCTATAACATATATCAGTAAATTACGTGACTTCGAGAAGTCTAAATTATGTGAACTACTGGCAGTAATGCATGTCTGTACTCAATAAATGTTCACCTAAAAATGTACACTACTGACTGTATATAACGTAGTCACAGGGTTTTACTCGGTGATTGGCAAATGTAATGCCTCGACAAGAATATTTTTTGGCAGCAGTTCACTTCTACTACCAACAATGTAAATTGTCATTGCTCTGTGCGCAGCACTATGGCTTTGTTCACAGTGCAGGAAAGATGCATGTAAGAAAGATTTTACAAATTTTTAGAATATGGAGTAATTACACACAATCACACACACACACACACACACACACACACACACACACACTGGAAACTTCATGAGTATCAGCACTCCTGGGTTTATAACTTCCTAGCTCCAGTATGCGCAGAGTTACAGCATACACTCTTTTTCTCCTCCCCTGACATCTAGGATGACGTGCACGACAGGTCTGTTCTGTGGGAATAATATTGGCCTGCTTTATCAGCCTGATTTGTAGGGCAAATTTCCAGCCCCATGTGTTTAAGCTGCCCTGCACAACAGCCATGTACTGTAGTAGTATCGGCCTGATTACAGTCATGTTCACAGGGCTGCATACATACGAGGGGGGACCCAAAAGTAACCGGAATCGGAATGCTGCACATCGTGTACTTGTAGTAGCAGGTTGCGCCGCCAGAGAGTTGTAGTAGGAGCTCTGCTGAGTCATTCTGCCACGCGGCGTCACCCAACAGTGAGAAGTGTGGTTTCTTTGGCAGTTCTTTGAGTGTGCGTACAGTGCAGACATGACACGAGCAAATGGCTAGTTCTTACGAACAATGTGCGGCAGTGAAGTTTTGTTTCTTGCTTGGCAAGAACGCAGCAGAAACTGTTGCATGATTCAGACAACCTACAAAGACTGTGCTGTTGGTAAAACGCAAGTGTACCGATGGTTTTCTCGGTTTAAAAAGGGAGAAACGGTGGTTGGAGATCAGCCCCATTCCAGTCGACCTTCAACTGCTTGAAGCGAAGGCAACATCGACAAAATCCGTGATCTTATCAGAGAAGATCGACGCAGGACAATCGACCAACTCGAGAACTCATTCGGAACTCGTCTCGAACTGGATTCAGCGCCTCTTGACCATCGATTTGGGGATTTTTGAAGAGCGGCAGCAAAATTTGTGCTGAAGCTTCTTACCGGAGATCAAAGGGATAGTCGCGTCCGAGCCTGTCTCGAAATGAAGGACGCGTTCAAAGATGATCCACATTTTTTTCAACAAAATCATTACAGGTGATGAGTCATGGTGCTATGGGTACGATCCAGAAAGTAAACAACAGTCATTACAATGGAAGTCACCTGGCTCACCTCGACCAAGAAAAGCTCGACAAGTGAAATCGAATGAGAAAACTATGTTGATCTATTTTTTTGACATCAAAGGGACCGTACACTCTGAATTTGTCCCTGAAAACCAGACAGTAAACCAACAATTCTATTTGGAGGTTATGAAACGGCTTCGCAGAAGTTTGTCGCGAAAACGTCCGGCTTTGTGGGATTCTGGCGTGTGGTTCCTGCATCACGACAACGCTCCCACGCACACGGCTCTGAGTGTTCGCCACTTTTTGGCCTCAACGAAGACGACTACCTTGACCCACGTGCCCTATTCGCCGGATTTAGCACCCTCGGACTTCTTCCTATTCCCGAGGATGAAAAGCGACTTGAGAGGGAAGCGTTTTGCAGATGTGGAAGACATAAAACGAAATGTCATGAAATTGCTAGCAGGCATCAAAGAGGACGAATTTAAAAGGTGCTTCGAACACTGTTATGAATGTTTGGACAAGTGTATTAATGCTAATGGAGAGTACTTCGAAGGAGATTAAGGCTGTATTTGAAAACAATAAAGTATATGCTTTCTAGAAAGAATTTCGGTTATTTTTGGGTCCCCCCTTCATATGTTGCTGGTTTGACTAACACTCGGGCAGGGTTACATGGGCTTAGCATAATGCCCTCTATCACGGTATAAGTGTATATTTTTTTATTTTTATAATTATATATTTTATGATTTTGGTTGGGGTGGCTTTAAATATTGTGGGCTAGCATGAGACTTATACCGCGATAACACTCGTACCGACATCAGCTGCCCCGAAGTACGCACGATATAATATTTTTTTAAAACACAGGGCGCGACTCACCGCCTTCTAATAAATTGTTTGCGTGAGCGCTGCTATTTAGATAAGAAAATATGCGTATTCTTGCGCAAACTGTAATTATTAATATGGTTCTCAGGGGCTACTGTTTATTCATGTACCAAATTACACAAAGATTAACTGAGATATTGCGTAATGTAATGATTTTTAATATTTCTTTTTCAGTATTTGCAAGGTAAAACTGGAAAGAATCTCGTCTGCCGTTAGGCGGCCAAAATGAAACATACTGAACTCACTCAGTATTCTAAATATTAGTAAACGAAATCTATTTTGACTCTTTTTAACTTTGAAATCAATGAAAGATCACAATTGAGAAGTCTCTCGCATTTACATTTAATATTATGATATGATATTTTAATTAAATAATACAGTCAGCGTAATGGCCGACTAAATCGTGCTAGGGGAAATGAGCTCCCTGTACTGCGAAGTTCTGTAAAATCTTTGTTAATTATAATTAATGGTTGCGATCATGAGAGGCGACAATGAAGTCAATAATACACACTTCCTAATAACAATTTCTATTATATTTTTCAAAATACAGATAAAACTTACGTTAATTATCAGACAGCACTACAATGGCGGCCTACCGCTAGACGAAACATAGCAGGAGAGCTAGTTTAATCAAAGCATCAGCTAATTTTTTGTCCACTGTTATTATAGTTGCTTCACATACACAGTCCAGTCACATTAAGGTGATCACCACCTATATTGAATGTCAGTGTTCAATAATCACTGACAGACAGCATGTGGCAACAATAGCAGTGGGGGGAGTGGAAAATATTGCAGTCGTTGTCATAATACAGAAACGGAGCAATTTATCTGATGTCCAAATGACATGATCACTGGCTTTCTGGTCAAGGGTGGAAAATTTCCGGAATTGCTAAGTTTATAAACTGTTTGCTTATCACCATGGTAAAAATTTACGGTACATGGCAAAATGGTCCTATTCAAAACCAGCACCAAAGCAACTGTGGTGCACCATGGGCCATAGATGACAGGGTGAATGACGGACGCAGAGATGTGCATGGGTCAATAGACATGCAACTGTTGAGTGACTGACCATCCAGATCAAACAAGGAAGTATCAACAGCATCTCCTCAATGTCCGCCCATCGAACAGTGCTGTGTATGCGGCTCCCACAGTAGGTGCCTGTTTCATGCACCCATGCTGATGCTGTTCGTCAGTGATGAAGGCTGGAATATGCGTCCCGATACCGACATCCATTGAGCAGCAATATGTGGCCTTTGCAGATGAAACACATTTTTTTGCCCCATCGGACAGATGCCATTTGCCTGTACAGCATTAAACATTTGAACCAAGCTGGGGAAGGGAATGTTTTTGTGGCATTCCTTGGGTGACCTTGTCATTGTCGAAGGCACAATGGATCAAGTATGCATCTACCCTTGGGGACCATGTCCACCCGTACAAGCAGTTTGTTTTTCCTCGACATGGTGACATCTGGCAGAAGGACAATGCAACATGTCACACAATCCACAGTGGATATGCATGGTTCAAAGAGTTCCAGGATGAGTTTACTGTGCTCCTCTAGCTACCAAACTACCTGGATTTAAATCCAGTCAAGAATCCGTAGGACTATCTCCATTGGGCTGTTCACACTGAGGATCCTCAACTGGGAAATCTAGCATACCTGGCAGCAGTGCTGGAGTCAGCATGGCTCTACATCCTTGTCGGTACCTTCCCACATGTCACTGATTCTCTTCCTGCGTGTCTTGCAGTGATTCATGCTGCAAAAGATAATTATTCAGGCTTTTGATGGGTGGTCATGTTGATGAGGCTGGACAGTGTATGAAAGCCGCGTCCATGAGAAAGATACTGGATGTGCATCTGAGGTTCTGCTCTATGTGCACTGTAATACACATAATACATAATATACCATCTATCATTGTAGGTAAATAAGTAGTACATTTGGCACTATACTTGTCCTATCCAAAAATGATCACTTTTTCCCAGGCTGTTGGGCAAGACTTGCAAAAGCTTTTTAAAATTTTTACCAGTAGTTCATCATATTTTTATAAATATTTTGTTGCCCTTTGCAAACTGTTTTTAAAATTTTTTGGTTTTTAATGTGTATTGTATTTTTTTTTGAAATATTGGTCTTACATTCTGCCCTGGCATTGATGTCAGTTTTAGGATTACATTAGGAAAACACCTGTATAAAAAAGTAATCAAACCCTATCAGTAACATGCATGTAATGAGACATGCAACATTGATCATAGTGTATCATTCCGTAAATGTGTGTTTCTAATCTGGCAATATTTGAAAAAGAGCTTTACTTCACTTATTTGTACTGAATAAATAGTGAGAGACAAATTTTGCTTTCATGAGCTGCCATCAGCAAAGAAATGGCCAGTGATTCATTGGCACTGTCCATTGCTCAAATCAATGATTTTTTTATGTTTGTTACAGGCTTTTCTATTGTAGGAGATGCAGCAGTATCGCTAGTTGGAGTAATTGTAAACTGATTGTTTGATCTAATAAATGATCTCCAGTTCACAGAATATTCCTTGGAAAGTGGATTCATCAACATGAGATAGAGAAATGATCATGATGATGTAATTGTGATGACAGTTTTATGACAATAATATTGCCATCACTTGTTCTGAGATGTTCTCGGTGGTAAAGTACAAACTCACAGTTTTACTGAAGTTCTTAGAATAAATGCAGAAATTGGTTCTATTTTAGCTTCATTGCTTTCTTATAATAATTTACAGTGTGAAAACATTTCAGATATTGGGGTGACTGCAGTAGGTGTATGGGTGATTATCTAATACTTTGTGCCAGTGTTTGCAGGCAATAAAACATACGAACTTTAAGGTGGTTTTGATGGGAATACTGAATGAATAATTTACATCTAAAGATCTGGACTGCAGAAAATTTTACTTTCACATTTCACAGAGATGGATACACAGCTACAAAATTTTATGTCTGAAGCTAAGAGTTGCATGGCAGAAAGAACTAACATAGTTAAGCTACATGGTAATTGTGTATATCAGCAAGCAGACACTTGTGGGAACACATCAATTACAGTGACCTTCACAAATATTTAGAATATGTTGTCTGAATCAATTTACTTTTTCATTATGCCACTTTTATTGCGTACTAACTGAGTACTGTACCTCTTGTGTCCTCATTCCTTGTTTATTTCAGTCTTATTTCGACAGGAAAAGAAATCAAATTTGTCTGTAGTGTAAATACATTGCATGAATATCAGAATCGCCACCAGTTAATCTGGTGACACCATAAACTATGGATTTGACACTAATATGCATTTTACATCTATCCAAGACAACCATATAATTGAAAAATAGCACACAAACACTTCCAGAATAAACCAAACAAAAAATCTACATCTACATCTATATCCATACTCTGCAAGCCACCTAATGGTGTGTGGCGGAGGGTACCTTGAGTACCTCTATTGTTTCTCCCTTCTATGCCAGTCTCATATTGTTCGTGGAAAGAAAGATTGTCGGTATGCGTCTGTGTGGGCTCTAATCTCTCTGATTTTATCCTCATGTTCTCTTCACGAGATATATGTAGCAGGGAGCAATGTACTGCTCGACTCCTCGGTGAAGGTATGTTCTCGAAACTTTAACAAAAGCCTGTACCGAGATACTGAGCATTTCTCTCTTGCGGAGTCTTCCACTGGAGTTTATCTGTCAGCTCTGTAATGCTTTCGCGATTACTAAATGATCGTGTAACGAAGCGCGCTGTTCTCCGTTGGATCTTCTCTATCTCTTCTATCAGCCCTATCTGGTACAGATCCCAGACTGCTGAGCAGTATTCAAGCAGTGGGCGAACAAGCGTACTGTAACCTACTTCCTTTGTTTTCAGGCTGCATTTCTGTAGGATTCTTCCAATGAATCTCTGTCTGGCATCTGCTTTACCGATGATTAATTTTATATGGTCGTTCCATTTTAAATCACTCCTAATGTGTACTCCCAGATAATTTATGGAATGAACTGCTTCCAGTTGCTGACCACTTGTCTACATTGAGATTCAACTGTCATTCCCTGCACCATGAGTCAATTCGTTGTAGATCCTCCTGGATTTCAGTACAATTTTGCATTGTTACAACCTCTCGATATACTACAGCATCATCTGCAAAAAGCCTCAGTGAACTTCCGATGTCATCCACAAGGTCCTCTATATATACATTGTGAATAGCAATGGTCCTACGACACTCCCCCTGCGGCACATCTGAAATCACTCTTTCTTCGGAAGACTTCTCTCTATTGAGAATGACATGCTGCGTTCTACCTGGGAACCCATGTCTATGGCCCTCTGAGTCTCGTGGATGAATAGCGCGAGCTGGGTTTCACACGATCGTCTTTTTCAAAACCCGTGCTGTTTCCTACAGAGTAGATTTCTAGTCTCCAGAAAAGTCATTATACTCAAACATAATACGTATTCCAAAATCCTACAATTGATAGACGTTAGAGATATAGGGCTATAGTTCTGCACATCTGTTTGACGTCCCTTCTTGAAAACGGGGATGACCTGAGCCCTTTTCCAATCTATTGGAGCGTGCTCTTCTAGAGACCTACGGTACACCACTGCAAGAAGGGGGGCAAGTTCCTTCGCTTACTCTGTGTAAAATCAAACTGGTATCCCATCAGGTCCAGTGGCCTTTCCTCTTTTGAGCGATTTTAATTGTTTTTCTATTCCTCTGTCATCTGTTTCGATATCTACCATTTTGTCACCTGTGCGACAATCTAGAAAAGGAACTACAGTGCAGTCTTCCCTTGTGAAACAGCTTTGGGAAAAGACATTTAGTATTTCGGCCTTAAGTCTGTCACCCTCTGTTTCAGTACCATTTTAGTCACAGAGTGTCTGGACATTTTGTTTTGCTCCACCTACTGCTTTGACATAAAACCAAAATTTCTTAGGATTTTCTGCGAAGTCAGTACATAGAACTTTACTTTCGAATTCATTGAACACCTCTCGCACTACACTTCACTTCATGTAATTTTTGTTTGTCTGCAAGACTTTGGCTATGTTTATGGCTGTGAAGTTCCCTTTGCTTCCACAGCAGTTTTCTAACTCGGTTGTTGTACCACGGTGGCTCTTTTGCATCTCTTACGATCTTGCTTGGCACATACTCATCTAATGCATATTGTATAATGGTTTTGAAGTTTGTCCACAGAAGACTCACAATTGGAACTGAATATTTAGCTTGATGTATATAGCTCAAAAAAGACAGCAATACCAGGCCCTCTCCCCCCCCCCCCCCCCCCCCCCCCCCAGTAGATCACATTATTACACACACAAGGAAACTTTGCCCAAACAGGCCATGAATGCCCAACGGTACCAACTGGTTGCTATGTCATCCTCAGCACAAAGACGCCACTGGATGCGGATATGGAGGGGCATGTGGTCAGCACACCGCTCTCCCGCCCTCCCGGCCATATTTTTACGAAACCAGAGCCGCTACTTCTCAGTGAAGTAGATCCTCAGTTTGCCTCACAAAGGCAGACCATAATAATTGGTATCGCAAATTTAACTTGACAACGCCCCTTCCCCCCCCCCCCCCCTTTACAAGACTAATCTATTTAAAATAAAATGTCACATTCAAAAGAAACAGCCACGTATTTGTAAGAAACAAGATTATAAATTGCACTAACAACAATTTCAGCTGTGCTCTTACATTCCTGAATAATCTCACCCTTGAAAAGTAGACCACATTTAAATAACAGCCAAATATTTGTGAGAAACAAGATTATATTTATAATCGCTAATAGTTTCGCTCAGAACAATTTAAACTATGATCTTAGGTTTCTGCCTAAACTTAGCCTTGCAAATTGTACCACATACAGACAGAAACAACAAAATATTTGTGAGGACAAAAATTATAAATATCATCACTACTTGTTTCTCTAGCAACAACTTAAGAGGTGCTCTCGGGTTCCCGCCTAACCACACGCTTTCCGGTAATGACATATTTGGAATAAACGGCATGGTTACACCAGTTACCTAGACAACCACAGACGACGCAGGCGACCTTCATCCTTCAGACTGTAAGTGCATGATGTCTAATGGGACACCACTGGTCAAAGCGGATGAGTGAGTGGAATCGGACTGTGCACTTGACCCCAAATTTCACCTATGGCTTACCTGAACAAGAATACTGTGAGCAGTGTAATCTTACCCCCCCCTCCCCCTCGCCCCCCCCCCCCCTCACACACACACACACATCACCATTAAATTTCTCTTAGTCTCTTCATTATTTTCAAAAACTTCGAGACGCATTAGATATACAAAAGAGAAACTTCTTACTTCTCTTCATTTTCTCTTCTTGTTGTTGGCTCCAAGTCTTGCGTGTAGGGGTACATTCTTGCGGTTGAAATTTTGACTTAACATTGTGGGTTCCTGATGACTAAATAACTGATGAAGATTTGCTTGTATATTTCTTTTATTTTATCCCCTCCTTCTATATCACACTGACTTCACAATTTTCTAACTCACACTGACTTCACAATTTTGATTTTCATAAAACCATCAATTACATCCCCCCCCCCCCCATGAACCATGGCCCTTGCCGTTGGTGGGGAGGCTTGCGTGCCTCAGCGATACAGATAGCCGTACCGTAGGTGCAACCACAACGGAGGGGTATCTGTTGAGAGGCCAGACAAACGTGTGGTTCCTGAAGAGGGGCAGCAGCCTTTTCAGTAGTTGTAGGGGCAACAGTCTGGATGATTGACTGATCTGGCCTTGTAACAATAACCAAAACGGCCTTGCTGTGCTGGTACTGCGAACGGCTGAAAGCAAGGGGAAACTACAGCCATAATTTTTCCCGAGGGCATGCAGCTTTACTGTATGATTAAATGATGATGGCGTCCTCTTGGGTAAAATATTCCGGAGGTAAAATAGTCCCCCATTCGGATCTCTGGGCGGGGACTACTCAAGAGGATGTCGTTATCAGGAGAAAGAAAACTGGCGTTCTACGGATCGGAGCGTGGAATGTCAGATCCGTTAATTGGGCAGGTAGGTTAGAAAATTTAAAAAGGGAAATGGATAGGTTGAAGTTAGATATAGTGGGAATTACTGAAGTTCGGTGGCAGGAGGAACAAGACTTCTGGTCAGGTAACTACAGGGTTATAAACACAAAATCAAATAGGGGTAATGCAGGAGTAGGTTTAATAATGAATAGGAAAATAGGAATGCGGGTAAGCTACTACAAACAGCATAGTGAACGCATTATTGTGGCCAAGATAGATACGAAGCCCACACCTACTACAGTAGTACAAGTTTATATGCCAACTAGCTCTGCAGATGACGAAGAAATTGAAGAAATGTATGATGAAATAAAAGAAATTATTAAGATTGTGAAGGGAGACGAAAATTTAATAGTCATGGGTGACTGGAATTCGAGTGAAGGAAAGGGAGAGAAGGAAACATAGTAGGTGAATATGGATTGGGGCTAAGAAATGAAAGAGGAAGCCGTCTGGTAGAATGTTGCACAGAGCACAACATAATCATAACTAACACTTGGTTTAAGAATCATGAAAGAAGGTTGTATACAAGGAAGAACCCTGGAGATACTAAAAGGTATCAGATAGATTATATAATGGTAAGACAGAGATTTAGGAACCAGGTTTTAAATTGTAAGACATTTCCAGGGGCAGATGTGGACTCTGACCACAATCTATTGGTTATGAATCGTAGATTAAAACTGAAGAAACTGCAAAAAGGTGGGAATTTAAGGAGATAGGACCTGGATAAACTGAAAGAACCAGAGGTTGTACAGACTTTCAGGGAGAGCATAAAGGAACAACTGACAGGAATGGGGGAAAGAAATACAGTAGAAGAAGAATGGGTAGCTTTGAGGGATGAAGTAGCGAAGGCAGCAGAGGATCAAGTAGGTAAAAAGACGAGGGCTAGTAGAAATCCTTGGGTAACAGAAGAAATATTGAATTTAATTGATGAAAGGAGAAAATATAAAAATGCAGTAAATGAAGCAGGCAAAAAGGAATACAAACGTCTCAAAAATGAGATCGACAGGAAGTGCAAAATGGCTAAGCAGGGATGGCTAGAGGACAAATGTAAGGATGTAGAGGCGTATCTCACTAGGGGTAAGATAGATACTGCTTACAGGAAAATTAAAGAGACCTCTGGAGATAAGAGAACGACTTGTATGAATATCAAGAGCTCAGATGGAAACCCAGTTCTAAGCAAAGAAGGGAAAGCAGAAAGGTGGAAGGAGTATATAGAGGGTCTATACAAGGGCGATGTACTTGAGGACAATATTATGGAAATGGAAGAGGATGTAGATGAAGATGAAATAGGAGATATGATACTGCGTGAAGAGTTTGACAGAGCACTGAAAGACCTGAGTCGAAACAAGGCCCCCGGAGTAGACAACATTCCATTGGAACTACTGACGGCCTTGGGAGAGCCAGTCCTGACAAAACTCTACCATCTGGTGAGCAAGATGTATGAAACAGGCGAAATACCCTCAGACTTCAAGAAGAATATAATAATTCCAATCCCAAAGAAAGCAGGTGTTGACAGATGTGAAAATTACCGAACTATCTGTTTAATAAGTCACAGCTGCAAAATACTAACACGAATTCTTTACACACGAATGGAAAAACTAGTAGAACCCAACCTCGGGGAAGATCAGTTTGTATTCCGTAGAAACACTGGAACACGTGAGATTAAGGAAAGGCAAACCTACGTTTCTAGCATTTGTAGACTTAGAGAAAGCTTTTGACAATGTTGACTGGAATACTCTCTTTCGAATTCTAAAGGTGGCAGGGGTAAAATACAGGGAGCGAAAGGCTATTTACAATTTGTACAGAAACCAGATGGCAGTTATAAGAGTCGAGGGACATGAAAGGGAAGCAGTGGTTGGGAAGGGAGTAAGACAGGGTTGTAGCCTCTCCCCGATGTTGTTCAATCTGTATACTGAGCAAGCAGTAAAGGAAACAAAAGAAAAATTCGGAGTAGGTATTAAAATTCATGGAGAAGAGATAAAAACTTTGAGGTTCGCCAATGACATTGTAATTCTGTCAGAGACAGCAAAGGACTTGGAAGAGCAGTTGAATGGAATGAACAGTGTCTTGAAAGGAGGATATAAGATGAACATCAACAAAAGCAAAACAAGGATAATGGAATGTAGTCTAATTAAGTCGGGTGATGCTGAGGGAATTAGATTAGCAAATGAGGCACTTAAAGTAATAAAGGAGTTTTGCTATTTGGGGAGCAAAATAACTGATGATGGTCGAAGTAGAGAGGATATAAAATGTAGGCTGACAATGGCAAGGAAAGCGTTTCTGAAGAAGAGAAATTTGTTAACATCCAGTATTGATTTAAGTGTCAGGAAGTCATTTCTGAAAGTATTTGTATGGAGTGTAGCCATGTATGGAAGTGAAACATGGACGATAAATAGTTTGGACAAGAAGAGAATAGAAGCTTTCGAAATGTGGTGCTACAGAAGAATGCTGAAGATTAGATGGGTAGATCACATAACTAATGAGGAAGTATTGAATAGGATTGGGGAGAAGAGAAGTTGGTGGCACAACTTGACCAGAAGAAGGGATCGGTTGGTAGGACATGTTCTGAGGCATCAAGGGATCACCAATTTAGTATTGGAGGGCAGCGTGGAGGGTAAAAATCGTAGAGGGAGACCAAGAGATGAATACACTAAGCAGATTCAGAAGGCTGTAGGCTGCAGTAGGTACTGGGAGATGAAAAAGCTTGCACAGGATAGAGTAGCATGGAGAGCTGCATCAAACCAGTCTCAGGACTGAAGACCACAACAACAACAACTACATCAATTACATTGTTGTTGACAAGATTAGCAAAATACATGTGTTTCCATCAGTGGCATGCCCACTACTTCTAAAATTGTGCAGTACTCACAATATTCCAAAGAGCTTATAAAGCAAAAAGAGTTTACATACTTTCTTGACAAAAGAAGAATCTTTACAAAGCCACATCATTGTTTTATAAATGAATCCAGAAATTCATCGTTTTATAAATGAATCCAGAAATAAATTTAATAATTGGCATTTGATTGTGCAGTTAGTAATATGAATTTTAAATATGCCCGAAATTTCGTAATTTCGAATGTTTCTAAAAGAAGAGTAATTTTAACTACATGTACAGAGTACTAACAATTTCTTTTTACACATTATAGTCTGAAATGTAATACATCATATACAAAATCATATGAAATTCTTTCAGTGAAACAGCTGAGAAAGTTCACATATGAGATTAATCCTGTTATTGGCTACTTCTACATAAAAAAAAGGTTATGCTAGGAAAGGTGTTCCATTACAGCAGGTTCAAGGGGATGTAGGTTGCTGTAGTTATTTGGAGATGAAGAAGCTTGTACAGGATAGAGTAGCATGGAGAGCTGCATCAAACCAGTCTTCAGGCCAAATTACTTTCACTTAGTGTGCATTTGACGTTTATGTTTTAGTGCCACAGAAGTGGTCAGGTAACTTTTATCAAAGGTTGCTTCTCAAACAAAGCTCGTTTCACTAAGTGAGTAACACTTGCGCATCCCACTTCGTACCTAAAAAAGCTGGAGACCTTGCAGGATGAGGACACAGACGAAGACGGGGTCTGGAAAAGAAGTTTGGTAAGGACAAAGAAGCCGACGCACTTTCTCATCTGGGCAGTTACGTGCCCCCTGGAGATGAAACTTCCTCCGAGAGACAAAGCTCTGAGTGGGAACAATGGTGAAGGACGAAATTGTGGTGGGGGTGGAGGGGTGACAAGGGGAAGGGAGGAGAGAAGCGCTGTGTGGGAGGAAGGACCCAGATGAAAAAAACACTGAACCTACTTTTGAGGCTTAGTGTAGTGCCAAGGAAAGTGCTCTGAATGTGTCTGAAAATTTCCTATGCGTGTGTTTGCAAATTTGTGAACACAGTGCATTAGAGTTTATTACTTATTGCAAAAGATGCATCCACAGGGTGTTTTTAGGAATTTCTACCTTTTGCTCAGTCCATTTACTTCTTAATGGCATTTGATGTTACAAGTAAGAAGTTAGTTTCAGCTGAATTTCTGCAGAACTGCTGTAACATACATCCACTTGTATCTGCTTACTGTCTTTGTACCTTATAGTCTATCTCTACCATTTTCACCCTCCCCCCTCCCCATTCCCTCCATTACCAAATTGACAATTCCTTGACATTTCAGGAAATGCCCTATCAACAAATCCATTCTTTTAGTCAAGTTCTGCCATAATTTTTTTTCTATGATTCAGTCCAGTACATCCTCTTCCCTTTCAAATTCTACCCACCTAAAACACCATAAAATAGTTAGGAGTAACTATTTAGAGTGATCTACAGTGGAATAATCACACACAACAAATTCTAGGAAAAGTAGGTGCTTGGATGCAATTCATAGAAGGAATCATTAGGAAGTGTAATTCACCCATGAAAGAAGTGGCATACAAACAATTGTTCTGCAGATTCTGTGACCCTTACGATGTAGGATTAACAGAGATAGAGAAGATCCAACAGAGAGTGGCGAGTTTCATCACAGAATTGTCTTGTCGGTGTGGCGGCATTACCTAGAAGTCCAACAAGCCCCGTGGCAGATGATATAAGAGAGGCGTGCATCGAGAAGTTTACTGTTAAAATTTTGAAAGAGTATGTTGCAAGAATATTTGGACAACAAATTTCTTACTCCCACGTATGTTGTGTAAAATGGCCACAACGGGAAAATCAGAGAAATTAAGAGCCCATACAGTGCATTACAAACAATCATTTTTCTGATGTGTCAATCACAAAAGTAACTTAGAATGGTGGAGCTGGTCTTGGTATTATAAGTACCCTCCACCACAGACCATAAAGTGACTTGTGGGGAACGGATATGTGTCCTTGTCTGAGCTATTTACTGCCCATGTTTCACATCCGTACAAGGTTACACTCCAGACAAATATCTCCAGAAATGACTTCCTAACACTTAAATTTATATCTGACGTTAACAAAGTTCTCTTTTTTTCAGAAACATTTTTCTTGCTACTGCCAGTTGGTTTAAGAACATTTTTCCACACAAGCATTTTATGATATTCCCTCCCTTACACTTTTGTACGTGTCAGTTCTCACCACTAATACTGACACATACTGTACGCAAATCTTGCCATTCGGCAACCTGGGTACCTTTCTCAGCTTGGTGCTGTAAAGGAACTTATATAATTTTTTTCTTATTGATAAATGGATAGATAGTTATTCAACTCTCATACCAAAGATTAATGTGAAAAGTATTTAACACTGATGGAGAAAAGAAGCTTTACGCTCTTCGTTTATTAGTTTTAAGTATTAGTTACCTTTTGTTGTTCTCCTGTCCGTGTGGTAAGACGTGTTGTGTAATTTTAAAGTGAAATGGTGTTATACGATGAAAGCGATTCGTGGTCAATATGTTCTCTGATTTACTGTAGGAAGGATCCCAGCTCCTGTAACTCTGGGAGATTATTATTATTTTAATTTTATATGGAGGCAATGATATTCACGATGGCGCTGTTCAACAATAGAAGTACCTGTATGTGTTCATCTCTTTCCCTCCATGGCCGCCAATGTCAGTTTCGATGTATTTGCCACGACATTCGGAACCTGCAGTCATTCTTTTCATTTAATTTGGAAGTCCGATAGTTTTCCTTCTTAGATGAATAAATGCAATTTAATCACAATTCTTAGGAATGATAGTACTTAGAATGTAGAATGTACGTGTCTGTAGCTAAGGTAGAATTTTCAAAATTTTTAGGTGTGTCCATTGATGAGAGGTTAAACTGGAAGCAACACATTGATGGTCTGCTGAAACGTCTGAGTTCAGCTACGTATGCTATTAGGGTTATTGCAAATTTTGGTCATAAGAATCTCAGTAAATTAGCTTACTATGCCTACTTTCATTCACTGCTTTCGTATGGCATCATATACTGCTGTAATTCATCATCGCGTAAAAAGTATTCATTGCTAAAAAATGTGTAATCATAATAATTGCTGGAGCCCACCCTCGGTCATCCTGCAGACATCTATTTAAGGATCTAGGGATCCTCACAGTAACCTCATAGTATATATATTCACTTATGAAATTTGTTGTTAATAATCAAGCCCAGTTCAAAAGTAATAGCAGTGTGCATAGCTATAACACCAGGAGAAAGGATGATCTTCACTATGCAGGGTTAAATCTGACTGTGGCACAGAAAGGGGTAAATTATGCTGCCACTAAAGTCTTTCGTCACCTACCAAACAGCATCAAAAGTCTGACAGATAGCCAACTAACATTTAAAAATAAATTAAAAGAATTTCTAGATGACAACTCCTTCTACTCATTGGCTGAATTTTTAGATATAAATTAAGGGGGGGGGGGAGGGGAAAGGGGGGGGGGGGGGAAACAACAACAACAACTTAAACATTAGTGTCATGCAATATTTTGTGTAGTGTAATATCTTGTATAGACACCTTGTATTAACCTGACACGTTCCACATCATTACGAAGTGCCGTATTAATGATCTATCGAACAAGTATTAATCTAATCTAATCTAATCTAATCTATCCTGATCGTTAAGTTTGCATACAACTGAGTGTGTACCAACAGAACTAAATGTATGACCCATTTTCTTTACGGTATTAATTCTTATTTTGTACCACTCACTCGCGAGTGTACGCGCCCTCTTATTTTGTGGAGTCAGTTGGGCGTATACTATAATAACATTACTTGTATTATCCAGTGGCTTAGTTTCTACAATCAACCTTTGCCTGTGTTGCAACAGAACTTCGAGTGAAATACTTATTACGGGACCACCATAACAACTCTCATTTCAAAATTACGACACCAGCTGACTAAGTTTCCAACAGTTTAACAGGGCGGTTACCGTGCCGTATCACCATTGCACGATTTCACTGGAATACTCTCCCTTACCCTTCTCAAGCTGTTGTTGGGGTTTGTCTTTTAGCTTCTTTTCAGTACACTATCAGTTCTATTTTCAAAAACTATCAGTTCTATTCAGCTGCACTTCCAAGTCCCTCGGTCATGTCTGATAGAATTTCAATGTCATTGGCAAACATCAGAGTTTCTGTTTTGGCTTTAATTCTATTTTCAAATTTCACTGTGGTCTGCTTTACTGCTCCATCAGTGTACAGTTTGATTAACATCAGGGATAGGCTACAGTACTATCTGACACCTTTATCAACTACTGTTTCTCTTTGATGTCATATGACTTCTGTAATTGCAGCCTGGTTTCTATACAGGATGTAAGTAACATTTCACTTGCCATATTTTTGCCATATTTTATCCATGCTACTTTCAGAATTTCAAAGACTATATTGCAGTCAACACTGTCAAAAGCTTTCTCTAAGTATACTCATTCTATAAATGTATAACTTCCAAAGTAAATCATAAGGTCAATATTGCCTTGTGTGTCCTTACATTTCTCTGGAACTCAATTGATCTTTTATGAGGTTGACTTCTACTAGTTTTTCCATTCTTCTGTAAATAATTTGTGTCAATATTTTGCAACCATGACTACTCAAACTGATGGTTCAATAATATTCAAACTTCTCAGCACTTGCTTTCATTGGAATTGGAATTATTTCTTGTTATCTGTTTCGAATTGTGACAACGTACTACAACAGAAATCAGCTTAATTTTTACACTCCAGAATTAATGTTAACTGTTTTGTTGTAGTCTTCTGTCTGAAGACTGGTTTGGTGCAGCTCTCCAAGCTACTCTATCTTGTGCAAGCTGAGTAGTGGTTCAAATGGCTCTAAGCACTATGGGACTTAACATCTGAGGTCATCACTCCCCTAGAACTACTTAAACCTAACTAACCTAAGGACATCACACACACCCATGCCCGAGGCAGGATTCGAACGTGTGACCGTAGTGCTCGTGCAGTTCCAGACTGTAGCATCTAGAACCGCTCGGCCACCCGGCCGGCCAAAGCTGAGTAACTACTGGAACCTACAGCCTTCTGAATCTGGTTACTGTATTCATCTTTTGGTCTCCCTCTACAATTTTTATCTCCCACACTCCCCTCCAGTACTAAATTGGTGGTCCCTTTATGTCTCAGAACATGTCCTACCAACCGATCCCTTCTTATAGTCAGGTTGTGCCACATATTTCTTTGCTCCGAAATTCCATTCAGTACCTCCTCATTAGTTACATGATCTACCCATCTAATCTTCAGCATTCATCTGTAGCACCACATTTCATTCTCGTCTACACTGTTTATCATTCATGCTTCACTTCCATACATGGCTACACTCCATACAAATACTTTCAGAAAAGATTTCCTGGTACTTAAATCTGTTCTTGATTTTAACAAATTTGTCTTCTTCAGAAATCCTTCCATCTTCTTCAGAAATCCTTCCCTTGCCATAGCCGGTCTACATTTTATATCCTTTCTACTTCAGCCATCGTCAGTTATTTTGCTCCCCAAAATAGCAAAACTCATTTACTTCTTTAAGTGTCTCATTTGCTAATCTAAATCCCTCAGCATCGACTGATTTTATTTGACTACATGATAATTAATTGAAAACCTCAGCTGCCAACAGGTTTTGTTGATATACCTCAATGGGGACAGCTGAAAATGTGTGCCCCGACCGGGACTCGAACCCAGGATCTCCTGCTTGCGTGGCAGACACACTATCCATCTGAGCCACCGACGACACAGATGAATAGTGCGACTGCAGGGACTTATCCCCACATTTCCCGTGAGACCCACATTCCCAACTGTCCACAATCTTCATACGTAATGTTCCTAATAATGCGTGGATGGGCAAATATCTATTAGGTACATTACGTATGTAGATTGTGGACAGTTGGGAACATGGGTCTCACGGGAAATGTGTACGGGATAAGTCCCTGCAGTCATGCTATTCATCTGTGTCCTTGGTGGCTCAGATGGATAGAGCATCTGCCATGTAATCAGGAGATCCTGGGTTCGAGTCCCGGTCAGGGCACACATTTTCAGCTGTCCCCGTTGAGGTATATCAACAACACCTGTTGGCAGCTGAGGGTTTCAGTTAATTATCATTTATTCTAGAGAAGCTGCACGCTCATCAATGATATCTGTTCTTTCGAGAACAGTTACTATCTTCATATATATAATTTGACTACATTCCATTATCCTTTTTTTGTGTTTGTTGATATTCATCTTATATCCTCCTTGCAAGACCCTGTCCTTTCCATTCAGCTGCTCTTCCAAGTCCTTTGCTGTCCCTGTGAGAATATCGATGTCATCATCAAACCTCAAAGTTTTTCTTCTCTCTGGGCATTCGTTGATTGCAATAAGACTTGCACTTGGCAGCCGAACTTCCCCGAATGGGGCCTCCTGGCCAATGATGCCATACGCTCATTTCATTTCCATTTTTGCTCAATGTAGAGATTGAATAACATGGGGGATATGCTACAAACTGTCTCACTCCCTTCTTTACCCCTGTCTCCCTTCCATGCCCCTGGACTCTTCTAATTGCTGTCTGGCTTCTATATAAGTTGTAAATAACCTTTCAGTTCCTGTATTTTACACTTGCTACCCTAAGAATTTCAAAGAGGGTACTCCAGTAAACAAGTGCTATAAACATAGATTTGCCTTTCCTTAAACTATCTTCTAAAAGAAGTCATAAGGTCAGTATTGCATTGCACGTTCCCGTGTTCCTACATTTCTTCAGATTCCAAACTGATCTTCCAAGAGGTCAGCTTCTACAAGTTTCTCCATTCTTCTGTAAAGAATTCATGTTAGTATTTTGCAACCATGACTTACTAAACTAATAGTTTGGTGATATTCACACCTGTCAGCACCTGCTTTCTTTGGATCTGGAATTGTTATATTCTTGTTCTGTTAACTATGAGGGGGATTTAGTGATGTTGTCATGAGCTATTGCAGTTCTGTGTCTTATGCCCTCTGGAGCAACTCTTAATGTGTTGACCTAAAGACAAGAGATTTGGATTATTTTGTGTATTTTAACTCCTTGTTGACTTATGGTGTTTTCATCTGGGTCAGTGCTCCTAAAGTAAATATATGTTGGGCGCAACCAAAAAGTTTCTGTTTGAAGGCTGTACAGTCCAGAATCGGTATGCCAATCAGGCAAAACCACTGAGGCAAGCACTCCACACATGGGTTGAAGACACCCATTTTATAAAATACCACGTTCTGCTGCGTGAAGAATTCTGTAACTGCCTGCCACACATCCACAGTCAGACAGGAATCATTGACCCTTCACAACCTTTTTCAAGGGACTGAAGGTGTGATAATAGCATAGGACTGTAGAGTGGGTAGCCAGTGCAACTTCTGCATTAAGATATTTGCAATACCCCTTGCTCATCATTTCACAAAGGAGGACTTCAATGTATATGCTGCCCCATACACATTTTTCATTCTCTGGTGAATGTGTATGATGTCTGTCCTTCAGCACCTAAGAAAGGAATAACAGTATGTTGGTCCTTGGACACGTTTGATAATAAAATCATCATAATTCACGTTTCCACATTTCTTGCATCCACATCATAAAAACATGAATGCAGAAATAATTCCTAACCTTCATTGGAGTTGTGATACGTTGCATATACACTGCAGCAACACCCTCAAAAATGCCCGCAAACAAAAACCTTTTGATCACACTTTAAAGTACTTGCTCAGAATAAGAGAGCAGAGATAGCAAAGGACCTGGAAGAGCAGCTGAACGGGATGGATAGAGTCTTGAAAGGAGGATATAAGATGAACATCAACAAAAGCAAAACAAGGATAATGGAATGTAGTTGAATTAAATCGGGTGATGCTGAAGTAAATGAGTTTTGCTATTTGGGGAGCAAAACAACTGATGATGGTCGAAGTAAAGAGGTTATAAAATGTAGACTGGCAATGGCAAGGAAAGTGTTTCTGAAGAAGTGAAATTTGTTAACATCGAGTATAGATTTAAGTGTTCTGAGAGTATTTGTATGGAGTGTACCATGTATGGAAGTGAAACATGGACGATAAATAGTTTAGACAAGAAGAGAATAGAAGCTTTCGAAATGCAGCGCTACAGAAGAATGCTGAAGATTAGATGGGTAGATCACATAACTAATGAGGAGGTACTGAATAGAATTGGGGAGAAGAGAAATTTGTGGCACAGTGTGACTAGAAGAAGGGATCGGTTGGTATGGCATATTCTGATGCATCAAGGGATCGCCAATTTAGTATTGGAGGGTAGCGTGGAGGGTAAAAATCGTAGAGGGAGACCAAGGGATGAATACACTAAGCAGATTCGGAAGGATGTAGGTTGCAGTAGGTACTGGGAGATGAAGAAGCTTGCACAGGATAGAGTAGCATCTGCATCAAACCAGTCTCTGGACTGAAAACCACAACAACAAACAACAAGAGAGCAGTAAGAATACTGTATACAGTACATAACTGCATATCTTGCAGAAGCCTTTTCAATGATCTTGGCATTCTTACACTCACTTCCTAGTACATTTCTACTTAGTAATTTTTTCTGCTAGTAATAAAATTCAGTTTGAGATGATCTGTGATATACACAGTCACAATGCAACACAAATTTTGTTTTTGTGTAGACTGTGCCTCCTAGTCCAGGGTTCAAAACGAAGTCACGTACTCTAGAGGTAAGATGTTCTACAAGACCCATCTAACACAAAATAAGAAACTGTGACTCCCCACAATTCAAGAGAAAATTAGAAGACATACCTCATTAGCTACTCATACAAATTACCAGATTGTCTAATAAACATCCCTGATAGTCAAATCAGAAGTAGGAGAGTGCATTTTGAGGTTGCGCGAGAAGTAGTAGTGTATTGTAAAGGGCTTCTATTGTCATGGCTCATAAATAATGATACCTACCTCCATAGTTGAGGTCATTAAAGCATTGTTGTGTGGTGGTGCTTCCCTCCAGAGATAAGAATGTTTGAATCCTGGTGGTGGATGAAATGTTTACTGTCAATATTTGACTGGGAGGGGACCAAGTGCTGGTGCCATAAAGTTTCTGATCAACGGGCTTTGCGCCGATGTCCCACATTAAATTCCAAACCTCCTCGCAGTGTCTCATGAAAAGAGGTCAATGGTGAACCATCCATCAGACGGGGATGTTAAGCTTGGCTGACACTTTTGCACTATTCGAGAGGAATAGCCTGTGCAATGAGAGTGAGTTTCACCCTCTTCCTTCTTTCATCATCATCATCACCATCACACAAAACAGACATAAAACAACAATGTACACACATCTATTAAAGTCACCTACTTTCGGCAAGAACATGCATGAAACAACTGTCACATACACTGAACTCTTGCTAATACGGCCCTCAGTAGTCCGACCTCTCAGTAATCCGGCACGCTTTCCACTTCTAGTCGTTTAACCTGAAATGACACCTACAATAATGAAATTTCATCTGCAACAATGTTGTCAGTTAATTATAATGTTCAACATTCCCGTACACTTTGAAATTGTGGATTTCCTTATGGATCATTATCATGGCTTGTAAAGGGAAACACATTATGCTACACCTCAAGCAGAAACTCGATATTAGATATAAACTGAAATGAGGTTCTTCACAGAAAACCATTGTTACTGGCAACAGTGTTGGATGAGCAATTAGTTATGATCAAACTTCAGCAGAAAAGAGGTAATCATAAGCTCACAGGAAAGTTAAGATGAAACTGATGAAGAAGGGAACATAGGAGGAGAGAACATGATGATATCTCAAACTGACGAAATAAATCTTGGGTGAACAGCCTGGTATGAGTGTGCATACGACACAATATTTCGGCAATCGACCACATTGCCATCATCAGATGCGCTGTTTCAGTGCATCAGCACACTTGATGATGGCAAAGTAGTCGATTGCCGAAATATTGTGTCCTATGCACGCTCATACCAGGCTGTTCACCCGAGATTTATTTCATCATAAACTATGCCTGGAGAAATTGAAGAATCACATATCTCAAACTGCTAATCCTGAAGGTGGAGACATCTTCCTGGAGTACATTATGCAACAATCAGAAACATGGCAAATTCAAAATGGCTCTGAGCACTACGGGACCAAACATCTGAGGTCATCAGTCTCCTAGAACGTAGAACTAATTAGACCTAACTAACCTAAGGACAGCACACATATCCATGCCCGAGGCAGGATTCGAACCTGCGACTGTAGCAGTCACACAGTTCCGGACTGAAGCGCCTAGAACCACATGGCCACCGCAACCGACAAACATGGCAGGACCAGTGAAATGCTCGTAAAGCCGTTGTGTGATAAAGCATACTACCGTCGCGTATCATCATTGTGACAACTAAAACTTTGGGACATGTTTCATAGCAAATGTCGAGTGATACTAATATGCATGTACACACTCAAGGACCAAGTTTTCTGTAAAAATGAATGTATCTTTTGATTTGATAAAGTACAGTCCCTACGTGTTTATACTAAATTTTAGCCACTCTCAACAATCCTGCATTTCCGCTAATCTAACACCCGTATGTGCGAGGAATGGCCGGTTTGGTAAGAGTCTAATGTATTTGTAAATAAGGAGGCCATTGTGTGCTGCAAGAGAGCCATTTTCGATAAGTGAATGAACCTTCCCCTTGGAGCCTCCAATTCAAAAACGACCGTACAACTTTACTTTTGTAAGTAATATTTGTAATATGGTAATATCATTGTACTGATGTAAATATAATAGTTGTGAGAATGTGCAACAAGCTGACAGGAGTGGTAGCAGCATTCCCCCCATGCTTTAGATTTAGATGTGAAAGTCACCTAATTTGTCTGAAAGAAGTAACACAAGTTGAACAAAAATGTGAGTGGGACAAAATTGTTCATGGAGTAATAAAACCGGATCACAGCCATCTACTGCAACACAAGTTTGCAAGTATGTAGCTACCAATAGGTGATAAACAACAACTATTTAATAAAATGAGGAAGAGGCAAGTATTTCGAAGTAGCATCTTTCCTATTAATTTTGCTACATCCAGTCCGTTTATTTCCTTTTTTGTATTCTGCAACCTACCCACCCGGTTAAGATATCTAACAGTCCACAATCTGACCCTTAGGATGACCTGTTTTTCTTGTTGACATATTGGGATATTAAGGCCGTTATTATCACATGCTTCAAGCAATAGGGTTGTAAACCTGTTGCGAACTTCACATTTAACTTCCTCTTACAAAGATAATGGCATAAGACATTATTAATAACATTTGGCCAAGAAGTATTACTTTGTTCTCTGCAAATGGATTGCAGGGCTACCTTATCCTTGCCAGCAACCATTTATTTGTTAGAAACAGCCAGCTAGCAGCACATTTCCCATTGTACACAAAAAGCCGTAAATTCTGTTTTACTCTTCCATAACTCACTGTCACGCATTTACACTGAGAATTATCTGACCAAATGCTGTGCCAGAATTAGTGAGGCTATGTACTGATATTTTGAAGATGTGGAGCTATTCACCATCTTTATACCCATACATGAGATATCCTTGAATTCCATATATCTCACAGTGTGAATAGCAAGATGGTCTCTTGAGTAATGCCTGATTCTGTTCTTAAGTAGTGACTGATACTTTCCCAACAATGTCACTCTCCATTCATTCATTCACCCGGCCATTCATCAAATTCTGTATATTCTACAACATAGTAGGACTTTCAGTGTCATTTCCTTTCATTAGAGACAACAAAAACTGTGTGTTGCTTTTATGCCCAACCAACGGTATTTATTCAAACACTGGAAAATCAACAATATTAAGAAAAGGATAGTTGCTATTCACCATGTAGCACAGATGCTGAGTTGCAGATAAGCACAACAAAAAGACTGTTACACAATAAGCTTTATGCCAACAAGGACTTTGACACACACACACACACACACACATGAAAACAAAACTGACACACACACACATATCCACTTTACATGTTACTTTGTAAAATACAGGTTGATGATGATGATGGTGATGATGATGATGTTTGGTTTGTGGGGCACTCAACTGTGCGTTCATCAGCGCCCGTACAAAGTTCCAATTCTTACACAGACCATTTTTTTATACAGTCCAATCTAGCCACTGTCATGGATGATGATGATGATGATGACAACACAAACACCCAGTTCCTGGGCAAAGAAAATCCCCAGCCCACCCGGGAATCGAACCCAGGTCTCTGTGATCCAGAGGCAGTAAAAAATACATGTTGTAATGTATACTAACTGTTGTACATGTGTAATCCTTTCAGTGTGTTGAATAATACAAAAAATAAATAACAGTGTACATTGAATGCATTCTGTCTCTGAAAATATTCAGAATAGGGCACATGTCCATGTGAAGGTTTTTGCTTCAGATGAGCATTTCTGTCATATCCTTGAATAACTGACCTTTCTCCTAGGAGATCCTGCCTAACTTGGCTGTTGTACTTAAAATATGAACACCTTTTAGGAGTGTGTTCTTGCTGTCAGCAATCACAATTTCATCACCAGCTACTGTTAATGTCATAGAATAATTGCTTTTGTTGAAGTCATATGTTTAAAAACTTAAATTTACTTAGCTTTAATTATGAAGCAACAATTATCTGTGTGCTGTATCAGTAGAGGCAGGTTTACAATGAAACTTCTCCTTTCCGTCCAGCTAACACGTCAACCCTTGAATGTAGACAGACTAATAATTTGTGGAAGCGGCTGTTCTGGTACATTCTTAATTTTCTGTTAAATGTTTCTGAATTTTTGATTTCTGCCTCTGTATGAGATGTGAGCATGTTCACATATACCATCAGAATACTTAACTCCATTCTGAAACCAAGATAAGGAGGCATAGTCTATATGAAAATTATTTTTGTGTCTTTTATGGTGATCATCCAAATCGCAGTTCAGTTGAAATACGTGTTGGCACATAAGTGCAAGAATCTCAAGGTCTGTTAAGAGGCTTCTGCAAGATCTTCCACTGTCAGATTTACAGAGCTACATCCACAAACCACCTTATGGAGTGTGTTTGTGATGCCAACACCATCTCCGCAATTCTCAGTTACCTTTGCGATAGCCGCATGGGAAATATGATTATGTGTAATGTGCCATATGAGATATATTTTTTCTGATTTTCTCATTGTGACCATTTTGCAACACACATGTAAGAGTAAGAAATATGATGCCCAAATCTGCTTGTGATGTAGTCTTTTGAAATTTCAACAGTAAATCTCTCCTACACACCTTTCTTATAGCATCTGCCACTAAAGCTTGTCGAACAGCTAGATAACACTCTCACGCCGACCAGACGATAATGTGATGAAACTCACTGCTCTCTGTTGGGTCTGCTCTATCTCTGTTAATTCTACTTCATAAGGGTCCCAGAATCAGCTGAACAAGTGTCTTGTAAGGCGCTTATTTGATGAATGAATTACATTTCCTAAAGATTCCTATGAAATGTAGCCTGGCATCTAATTTTTCTAGAATTTGTTTTATGCAGTCATGTCACAGTAGGTCACTCCAAATGGCTGCTACAAAGTACTTTGTGGTAGTCATTAAAATTTTATGGAGGGCAAGAACATGGCGTCAATTTAGGTGCCATTTTCTATGGCACACTGGATCTCGTGAACAAACACAGTGACCTGAGTTTTGCAAGGTATCTGTTCCCAGAACCTACATTGAGTTTTGTAGAGGACATTTACATTCTCCAAAAATGGCACAATCCCTGACAATAAAATGTGTGCTATAACTCTACAACACATGGGTGTCAGCGATATAGGCAGATAGTCATGATCAACTGTCCTAAGACTCTTCTTGTAAATGGTAGACTAGCATTTTTTTATTTTTTCAAATGTTGGAAATGCGCCTTTGCTTCAGCAGCCTTCAACATACTGTTAAAGAAGATCAAGTTTTTTCAGATAATATCTATAGAATCTCTGTAGCTATCTCATCCCTTCCAGTTGCATTGCAAATGTCTGCCATTTTCGTACATGTGAAATGGTTGAAAGAAGGAACTGTTTTACAATCCTCTGCTGTAAAACGGTTTCAGAAGACCAAATTCAGTAATTCAGCCTCCCCTCTGTTGTGTTTCGCTTTGCTTCCGGTATGGGCACAGACTGAATAGATGATTTTGATCAGCTTATTGAATTTACATAAGACCAAAACCTTTTAGCAGATTACTGGGCAAAACATTTAGTTTTAAATTCATTGAGTGCTTCCTCATTGCTCACCATATGCTCATTATGGCTTGGCTTTGTGCTGTGTTTGTATGTCAACTAGGCTTCAACTTCACTGAAATCTGTGATGAAGTTTGGTTTGCTATTGTAACAACTTTCTCACACAGCTGGTGCAACCTGGGCCTTTTCCATCCTTCACAGTCGTGTTGTGCACATACTTGTCTGTGGAATGTTGTGGCAGCTGAATTTTTGATTTTGGCAACTTACATAAGCTACAATTCGTCTCACCTCACTCTAGCTAATGAAAAATATTTTATTACCTCCTTCAGTATTCATTATAACACCAGTGGTCAATTATGTTGTCAGATCCCTATAATCATCAATACTCTTCTATATGGTAACTGATTTATAAAGTATGGGTCTGTTTCTAGGACATCTAAGACATTACTCAGTTCTCTATTTGCCTGAAGTGACTTTCATACAAAGCATTCAAAATAATTCCACTTGTATCCCGGTCTTTGACATCAGTTTCAATTGCAAGCTCTCATATTCTCTAGGTGTCAACCTGAAGTATTCCTCCATTAGGTCATGACAAGGAAATTTACTCATGAGATCATTCATGTTCTCTCAGAAGTGCTCTGCCATCTTACTGCTTGCTTTAGCTGAACAAATACTTCACAAATTGAGATCATATGACCTGCCTGGATTGTCAAGTGTATTAGTACATTACCTTGGGATTCAGGAAGGTGCACAAGCCCTGGATCCAGTCTGACCAGCATATTAACAATGAGTGCTGATGTGGCAACCAACCTGGATGCAGATTTTAGACGCCGGCATGGTAGCTCAGCGTGTTCAGTCAGAGGGTTAGCTACCATCTGTAATAAAAAAACTGAGTGAACGGATCAACGAACATCCTGAACGGATGTCATGGCACGTCCACCCCGAACATATACAATGAACAATATAGACCAAAATTAGAAAAAAAAGCCTGTTTTCCACATACAACTGGGACAATAGGTACCCAAATCATGCCTCAGTTAAATGATTCACAAACATGTAGAAAATGTTTGCACACCTTCACAGGGGATAGTACTAGATGCAGACAGTTATGGTACATACATTCTGTTCCAGGAAGGAAAGTGTGGGCACCTACCATTATCACACAATAATATTGTGTCAGTATATTTTGCAAAGAAGTGACACCTAGTTCGGCACAATATTATTGCACAATATTTGTGTTTGTAGCAGAGATGTCGGGACTCGACGATGCAGAAGTTGCATGTATTAAATTGCAAGTACTATGTGCTGCAAAAAGAAAAGCAGGAGGAAGCGGTGGTAGGCAAAAAGTGACTTGGACGGCATTTTACACACTGCCGCTGTAGTAACATGCTTCCAAAACAAAGCAGTAAGCAGCTGCAGCGTTATTTCCGTGCACTTAATCACTTTTGTCGAATGTTTCTACAGCTAATTACTGAGTAAGTAATCAAACTACTCCCCTGAATACATTTCACCAGATGATTGCTTTTCATCTGTATTACCTGATGTGTTCATATTCATATAGCACCATTGTATTATTTGATTGAATTTTCTCATTTTGCGAGAACTGAACTGTGATCTGTTTAATTGTTAGAAACCATTCAACAGCCCAGGTAGCATAAAATAGTGTTTTATTAGAGACAAATGGTTTCAACAGCCTATGCTTACATCTTTAGGTCTTAAAATCTTTTGTTGTAAAATGTTCATTTTACACTGACCTCTCACTCTCCCTGCAATATATCCTATGTTCCCATAACCATCCTGGCGTCAACTTTTGTTAATGATTGTCCAATATATCCTACGTTCCTGTAACCCTCCTGGCCTCAACTTTTGTTAATCACTGGCCTTACCCTCTAGCCCCTTCCCTGTTCCTATTCCAGCACTACATAGGCTTAACACAACAAAATTCATATGACAGTAAATGTAGAGTGGTGCTATTGCTGGTAATCCTAGTCTTCTTAAAGAGTTGCCTTCATTACGTTCATGGAAGTATACCACGTGTTGTCCACAAAACACATTTTTTTGGAGGCAATAGATACAAGCTGACCTTGGGGAAGATCAGTTTGTATTCTTAAGAAATGTGATAACATTGGAATCAAGGAAATAAATACTGGCCGTATACAAACATCAAAAAAGTTTTGCATCACTTTGGTTTTGAGAGTTCTGGAACCTGTAAAGAAAATTGGAATAGAGGTCAACATAAACATCATTTCTGCCCTTTTTATTGCTCATGAAAACCACACATTTCATGTTGTAGCACCATACAGCAAGACCTTCACAGGCGGTGGTCCAGATTGCTGTACACACTGGTACCTGTAATACGCAGTAGCACTTCCTCTTGCATTGATGCATGCCTGTATTCACAAATTCACCAAAGCACTGTTGGTCCAGATTGTCCCGCTACTCAATGGCGATTCAGAGTAGGTCCCTCAAAGTGGTTGGTAGGTCTTGTCATCCATAAACAACTTTTTTCAATCCATCCCAGGCATGTTCGATAGGGATCATGTCTGGAGAACATACTGGCCACTCTAGTCGAGCGTTATCATTATCCTTATGGAAGTAATTTACAAGATGTGCATGAAGGAGGCGTGAATTGTCGTCCATGAAGACGAATGCCTCGCCAATATGCTGCCGATACGGTTGCACTATCGGTCGGAGGATGGCATTGACGTATCGTACAGCCGTTACGGCGCCTTCCGTGACCACCGGCAGCATACATCAGCCCAACATAATGCCACCCCAAAACAAGAGGGAACCTCCACCTTGCTGCACTCGCTGGACAGTGTGTCCGAGGCATTCAACCTGACCAGGTTGCCTCCAAACACATCTCCGACAATTATCTGGTTGAAGGCATATGTGACACTCATTGGTGAATAGAACGAGATGCCGATCCTGAGCGGTCCATTTGGCATGTTGTAGGGCTCATCTGTACTGCGCTGCATGGTATCATAGTTACAAAGATTGACCTCGCCATGGATGTCAGGAGTAAAGTTGCACATTGTGCAGCCTATTGCACACAGTTTGAGTCTTAACAGGACATCCTGTGGCTGCATGAAAAGCATTATTCAACATGGTGTCAGAGTACCTCTGAGCCATAATCCGTAGGTATCTGTCATTCACTGCAGTAGTAGCCCTCGGGCGGCCTGAGCGAGGCATGTCATCGACAGTTCCTGTCGCTCTGTATCTCCTCCATGTCCGAAGAAATCGCTTTGGTTCACTCCGAGACGCCTGGACACTTCAGTTGTTAAGAGCCCTTCCTGGCACAAAGTAACAATGTGGACACGATTGAACTGTGGTATTGACGGTCTATGAGTGGCTGAACTACAGACAACACGAGCCATGTACCTTCTTCCTGGAGGAATGACTGGAACTGATCAGCTGTCAGACCCCTCTGTCTAATAGAGCTTTTAACTATGTTGACTGGAGTACCACGTTTGAAATTTTGAAAGTATCAGGGATAAAATACAGAGAGTGAAAGGTTATCTACATCTTATACTGAACCCACACTGCAGTTGTCACAGTCGAAGAACGTGACAGGGAAGAAAATTTTAGAAGGGTGTGAAACAGTGCTGTGGCCTACACCTGATGTTCTTCATTCTCTACATTGAGCAAGCAGTGAAGGGAACTAAGATGAAATTTGAATGGCAAATTAAAGAAGAAGAAATGAAAAGTTTGATATGTGCCGATGACACTGTAATTCTGTCAGGCATTGTGAAGTACTTGGAATACCAGTTGAACAGAATGGGTAGTGTCTCGAAAAGAAGTTACAAGATGAACATGAAGCAAGGTAAAAGAAGGGTAATGGAATGTAGTCAAATAAAATCAGGCAATGCTGAGGGAATTAGGTTACGAAATTATATACTAAAAGTATGTGATGAGTTTTGCTGTGTGGGTGGGAAAATAAATGACAATGGCTAAAGTAGAAATGTTGTAGATAAGTTCTGCCCCCTCCCCCCCACCACACACACACACACACACACACACACACACACACACACACAAACAACACACACCTTCTGCAACTACATGAAATCAGCGGGATTAATAGTGCCAGTCCTGAATTTCAGCAGGTGGACTGGTCGTGGGTGGTTAGTGGCTCGGAAGGAGGCAGCTGGCTTGCTCGCTAGGAATGTGGAAGGGAGGGGTGGCAGGTACACAGACTAGGCATGTGATGCAGGACTGTAAGAGCCGATGGGGAGTGGCACACACTGAAGGTGACTTGGGGACATGAATTGGGAGTGCGTGACAGCATGGAGGAAGGAGAAACTGTGGGGTGGAGGGTGTTAAAAGAGTGAGTTACCTGAGACAGTTACGGGAGCAGAGGATTTGTTGTAAGGATAACTCCCATCTGCATTATTTAGAGTTGGGGGTCATCCTTACAACACATCCTCTGCTCCCATAATCATCTTTTTCTAGGTTGACAAATTCTATGAATGTGCCTTGATTTTTCTTAATTCTTTTTTCCATTTTTAAGTGCAACATCAGAACTACCTCTCCGGTACCTTTACCTTTCCTAAAGCCAAACTTATCAGCTACCATATCCTCAATTTTGATAGTTTTCACACTTACCTGCCCTTGTCATCTTCAGGACCGTGTGGATGATATTTTTCTGAAAGTGTAGTGGTATGTCTCCAGGCTAATAAATTCTACAAACATATTTGAATAATCATTTGGTTGCCACTCCCCCCCCAGTTATATTAGAAATTCTGAAGAGATGTTACCTGTGCCTTCCACCTTATTCATTTGCAAGTTTTCCAAAGCTCTTTTAAGTTCTGACTCTTAATACTAGATTCACTATCTCTTCCATGTTAACTCCAGTTTCCTCTTCTACTATGTCATCAGACAAATGGTGCACCTTGTAGAGGTCTTTAATGTACACTTTCCACCTACTCAGTTTCTCCTCTGTTTTTAACACTGAAATTCCTATCGCACTCTTAATGTTGCTACCATAGCTTTTGACTTGTGTGTCTTGAGTCAGTCCTCCTGAAGACCTTTACTTTTTCAACTACTTCTCATTTTCCTTGCACTAATTTTGCCTTGGTTTCCTTGTATTTCCTATTTATTTCATTCCCAATTTACTTATATTGCTGTTTTCCTGTTTTGCCCTCAACAATTTTGTACTTCATTCTTTCATCAGTCAATTGAAGTATTAAACAATGGAAACTCAGGGTTCAAATATTAACAGTGTAGAGAAAAACAGATTGCTACTTACTGCAAAGAAGTTGCAGAAGAAAGGCACAATTAGAAGACACTTACACATAGGCTTTCAGCCCCAGCCTTCCTCAGAACAGGAAAGAGAAACGCACACAGTTCATTCACACGAGTAAGTGCACTTCGTGCACACATGACCACCAACTCAAGCAGCATGGACCAAAATGCATTCTGGTCCAAGCTGCCCGAGTTGGTGGTCGTGTGTGTGTGTGTGTGTGTGTGTGTGTGTGTGTGTGTGTGTGAAGTGTGCTTGCTTGAGTGAATGAATGGTATGTGTTCTCTTTCTTATTCCGACAAAGGCTGTAGCCGAAAGTTTATGTGTAAGTGTCTTTTAATTGTGCCTGTCTGCAACTTAATCTGTCATCTTTATGGTAAACTGAAGTATTCCTTCTTTTACCTTTTTTGTATCCATATTTCTAAAGTTGGGATTACAACAATGTGGAGAGGATAGAGTGCTGCTCACCACATGGAGCAGGCACTGAGTACAGACAAGTACAATGGAAATGCTAGACATATTTCGGCTTTCAGGCAAAGTCTTCCAAAAGTAGAAAAACTCACATACATACTCATATAAGCATGATTCCCACAAATGTGGTTGTTGTCTCCTGCTGCCTTGGCTTGAAAGTCATGCTATACGTGGTGGAGAAAAATTGTGTCGTGAAATTGTGACCCTGGATAGCTGATGCCAGTAGGAGTCAAAATTAATAATGTCATGTAGGTTGACAGCGCACCATTTTTAAACTACGGAAACTTGGCGCCATGTGCTCCAATCGGTCACGGGATTGTCTGGGCAATGCGCAAGTGCAAATGCTTTTGCTCGCCGGAGATCGTGATGTATATGAGGTGGCCCGCACACTCGGTGGTAGCTATTTTCAATCTCTTGCCACATACGGAATAATATTTTGCGGTTCCACAACAGGGTGCCTAAAAAAAATTTTTTTGTTGCAGAAGAGGGCCATCCGAATAATATCTCACAGTCATCCACAGACCCACTGCAAACCCATATTCAAAAAGCTTAGAATACTTACTATACCATCATTATACATATACAAATGTGTATTGTATGTCAGGACCCACATTGCAGATTTTCAGACAAATGCCGACTTTCATAACTACAATACCCGTAATAGTGCAGCACTTCATACCCAGTGAACAAAAAGGACGAATACACAAAGGCATGTGAGCCATATCGGTGCAAAACTGTACAATGCACTGCCAGTCAACATCGGGCTGTTAGAAGATGATAACAAATTTAAAACAGAATTTAAAAAATTGTTTTTATTCTGTGAATGACTATGAAAGTCAATAAATTTTTTCTGATGATATTTATAAAGGCAAAATGGAAAATACTCTATCTGTACCTAATCATTCATTACATTTACATACTTAAAGGACAGCTGTTGTGTGATGTAAATATATACTTAAGCAGTGTGGTGTATATAAGGACTTGCGGTTTAGGGAGGACAAAACTAAAGCCTTATGAAAAACAGACTATGCATTTAAAATAACAAGCAGGGATGTATATAGGCTATATTATTGTATTATTATTAACTTCATTGTATTATTTTGTTTTGTACTTTTTTACGTATATATTGTTTGTGTCCCATTTCTTTGAAATGGCTTACATGTCCCTTGACAACATCCATACAATATTTATTGCCAACGGATGGATAAATAAAATAAATAAATAGGCGCGCCACCCTTCCACTCTGGGGCATTACCATCGGCTAGTCCATAAACAAAAACCATATCTCGTTGTTCTTCAAACGAATAATGTGCTGCCATGCTTACTGTATGACTAAATTGCTGGCGATTTGTGTGTGCTCCAAAGTGAAGCTTACGTGTGAATACCTTTGACATGAGATGGAAACAAACAGCAAGGCCTATTTGACATGTATGCGTATCGTGTTGGGACAGTGGTGGGGTGAGGAACATTAGTATGCGTGAATTGACAATCGTAGCACTGCCCGACAACCGACAAATGGCAACAGGGCAATTCCACAGCCAATCGGAGTGTGTGGGGCCAAGTTTCTGTAGTTTAAAAATGGCGCATTGTCAGTCTACACAACATAAGTAATTTTGGTTCCTAGTAATTTTGCTTCCTACAGGCATCAGCTATCCAGGGCTAAAATTTCATGACGCAATTTTTTTCCACTCTGTATAGACTCTTTCCCCAATGAACCATGGACCTTGCCGTTGGTGGGGAGGCTTGTGTGCCTCAGCGATACAGATAGCCGTACCGTAGGTGCAACCACAACGGAGGGGTATCTGTTGAGAGGCCAGACAAATGTGTGGTTCCTGAAGAGGGGCAGCAGCCTTTTCAGTAGTTGTAGGGCAACAGTCTGGCCTTGTAACACTAACCAAAACAGCTTTGCTGTGCTGGTACTGCGAATGGTTGAAAGCAAGGGGAAACTACAGCCGTAATTTTTCCTGAGGGCATGCAGCTTTACTGTATGGTTAAGAAGCTTGCACAGGATAGAGTAGCATGGAGAGCTGCATCAAACCAGTCTCAGGACTGAAGACCACAACAACAACAACTGTATAGACTGATGATAATCTTGTCAGGTCTGCACCTGAATCATACCGTCATCTCAGACACAATATTTCAGTGGTCTGTCTGACCACCATCTTCAGATGAGACTGCTGCTCATTAATCTCACCAGAACATTCGTACTGTGAGCGGCAGACTTCATGTACACTGCGGAAGACCAAGAGGGTGTGTGCCAGAAATAATTGCAGCTGCCACCTATCAAAACTGAAGATACACCACCCCAGTGGTGAGAGCTGCCAGAAACAATCAATTGCTGTCGAGCACCTCTGTCAATACATTCTGCCGACTCAGTCAAAGGCTTTCATTTTATTATGTCAGATAAAACAGGATTCTAAATGACAGTCTTAAACTCGGCCTGCAGAATTGGTAATGCTTGAGTCTATTTATAATCTCGTCCGTCAGTCTAATTTCATTTTATCCCTTTAAGACACAGTCCCTGTAGTGGAAAGCGTTTCTGAAGAAGAGAAATTTGTTAACATCGAGTATAGATTTAAGTGTGAGGAAGTCATTTCTGAAAGTATTTGTATGGAGTGTAGCCATGTATGGAAGTGAAACGTGAAGGATAAATAGTTTGGACAAGAAGAGAATAGAAGCTTTCGAAATGTGGTGCTACAGAAGAATGCTGAAGATTAGATGGGTAGATCACATAACTAATGAGGAGGTATTGAATACGATTGGGGAGAAGAGGAGCTTGTGGCACAACTTGACTAGAAGAAGGGATCGGTTGGTAGGGCGTGTTCTGAGGCATCAAGGGATCACCAATTTTGCATTGGAGGGCAGCGTGGAGGGTAAAAATCGTAGAGGGAGACCAAGAGATGAATATAGTAAACAGATTCAGAAGGATGTAGGTTGCAGTAAGTACTGGGAGATGAAGAAGCTTGCACAGGATAGAGTAGCATGGAGAGCTGCATCAAACCAGTCTCAGAACTGAAGACAACAACAACAACAACCCTGTAGTGAGATGTGAGAACAACTGTTTCGCTGTGGCTGTAGGGAATAGACATTATTAACTACTTCCTGGATTCCTTTAATTGCCTTCACCTCAGCAACAAGTTCACAGTGGAAACATATAGCCAGGAGAGCTTACACCATCTCAGATGTGGAATGCTTGACCCAAGTGCAAGTATTAGTTTGTGTATTTAAAGAAACCTCATTTGCATCGTCATAGTAGCTCTACAAGCGTCATTCTTATGTGACTGGCATGAAATTTAAATAGAGATCATATTTCATTCAGGTGTAGAAACACATCTACCAACTTTTGTTTATCTCGCACAGCTCCTTCTTGGTGCTGTGACTATTTTTCCCCCCATCAGTGTAGGTGCCCCTGCATCTCACTATTGGGACTGAGTCTTACAGAAAACAATCAAAATTAGACTGGCAGACAATAGTTATCCCTTAAGTACCATTTGAAATCTTGTCTTACCTGACACCGAAAAATGACTATCTTAGACTCGGCCTGCAGAATTTAATCACAAGGGTACCTGACAGCAATTCATCACTTCTGCTAGCTTCAACCACTGGGGCACTATACCTTCACTCGCATTAGGTGCCAGCAACAATTATTTCTGGAACACACGTTGTTGGGCTTCTGAATTATACAGGGTGATTCAAAAAGAATACCACAACTTTAAAAATGTGTATTTAATGAAAGAAACATAATATAACCTTCTGTTATACATCATTACAAAGATTATTTAAAAATGTTTTTTTTTTCACTCAAAAACAAGTTCAGAGATGTTCAATATGGCCCCCTCCAGACACTCGAGCAATATCAACCCGATACTCCAACTCGTTCCACACTCTCTGTAGCATATCAGGCGTAACAGTTTGGATAGCTGCTGTTATTTCTCGTTTCAAATCATCAATGGTGGCTGGGAGAGGTGGCCGAAACACCATATCCTTAACATACCCCCATAAGAAAAAATCGCAGGGGGTAAGATCAGGGCTTCTTGGAGGCCAGTGATGAAGTCCAGAACTTTTCCCTTTGCACAAACACCCATTCTCTGTAAACTGTTTATACCAACGTTTAATACACCACCTATCAGGAGGTTTAACACCATACTTCGTTCGAAATGCACGCTGAACAACTGTCGTCGATTCACTTCTGCCGTACTCAATAACACAAAAAGCTTTCTGTTGAGCGGTCGCCATCTTAGCATCAACTGACGCTGACACCTAGTCAACAGCGCCTCAAGCGAACAAATGTACAACTAAATGAAACTTTATAGCTCCCTTAATTCGCCGACAGATAGTGCTTAGCTCTGCCTTTTGTCGTTGCAGAGTTTTAAATTCCTAAAGTTGTGGTATTCTTTTTGAATCACCCTGTATAAAAGTGGGGTTGTTCAAGGTATGAATTGCTTCCAGCAAGGTTAGCAAACAGCATTCTCACCTGAAGATGGCAGCCAGATGGAGTGCTGAAATACTGTATCTAGTTAATCGTATGATCCTGCTGCAGACCTGACAAGAATATCAAGCCATATTCCATTCCAATTATGTTGTCCAGTCCTCTTAACTGGTCTCCTAAGCATCCCTTACATTCATCCAGTTGTGTTAAGCTGTCTGTGCCCCTCACATTTTTCTTCACATTCTTAAATTTGTTCATTTGTTTATGGTTGGTTGCTTTATATACAAGTTGAACAATAGATGTGATAAGCTCTAACTCCCTTCTTAACATGAACTTGTTTTTCTTAACTGTCTGCTTGTTATTATTCCTACTTTGTTTGTCATGTATGTTATTCATGTATCTGTGTTCTTGCACCCCAATCTTCTAACCATTTTGAACGTCTTACTCAGCCTTAAATTGTCATGAGACTTTTCTGTGAGCACATATGCTAGGTATCCTTATTTGGCAATATATGCGAGTATAATATACAATGAGTTGCCTTTTCTTGTATTTTGATATGATCTATTGTACCATTAACTAGTTTGCAAGCCATTGTCAGATTAAGCTGTTATAGGAACATTACCTCCACCATGTGCAATTAGATGCTTCTTCTGAGAACTTTTAATTTTCTCAAATATTCATACTTATTCTATTAAATCGAACCCTGAGTCAGTAATGGTGTTCTCTTTAATATATACAATTGTGGATATTCTTATTTATTCTTAAACACCCTTTGTTGTACGAATTGGAGAATGTAGCTGACCTGTGTTTTTTCTAACATTTGTAGCCTAGCCAATAATACAAAATTTGCATTCAAATTATCAAGTGGAAAGGTGTTATTATTCCATTGTGTAGTGGTAGTTTCCCCTCAATCTTTTTACTGTATCCATGTGTATTACCAGTTTTGCAGAAGAAAATAATTTATTAGGTGGCAAAAGCATAGATATAAATAATGGGTTGCCCTTGTATCAACCTCCACATTGAGTGATAACACTGTCTCCTCACACCCTCCTCCCATCATTAAGATTGGTCAAATATGGCTCAAGTTGGTTCTCTTATTCTCACACCAGAGCAAAGCAGTCTGAATGCACCCCCACATGCCACTCCGAGTGGAGTGGCAATGCAGTAGGACCTTTCACCCCAGTAGTACTATTCATTCATCATATTCCATAGATTCCATGAAGAACGAGAACCTTCAGGGATGTGGAGCGAGTCGAGGTACACATTAACGAAAGACAAGGAAGTAATATAAACGTAATCTTTACTCTATTTTAACATCAAACTTTCACTCTACTGCTTAATACTACTAACACCTGTTGGAAATAAACATAAGCTAGTAAATTTGCATAAAATTTACTACTTTGAAGAAAAACTCCTACCTCTTGAGTTTCACTATATATTTGATGTCTAACTTCTACTGTTATCGTAATATTTACTTATTTGCCGTGGGGTGTCTCAAAGAAAGTATCTACCTACATATGTAAATATGGGGTCCTGTTTATAGTCCATTATTATTTCTCATGTAGCTTTGCAGTGAATTATGCTACCTGCTATGTAGCTAACATGAATTTTTGGTTTGTCAATCTAAATAATCAGAAAATTTGTGAAGGAATTGCCAGTGATGTATCTTTTAATCTTATTCCAAAGTGTAGGGATTCCCACTTCTTGATTTCTTTTGAATGGGAGCTTGTAGAATGCCTGACTACCAGAGGACATAAATGCATTCTGAACTCAGGCAAAGTCTACACAAAAATTATTTTGCCTTGTTTTATGACTATGTATGAGGCAGTTATAATTAAATTTCCACTGCTTGAGAGAGCCTCCATGAAAAATGAGTGATTGCAGGGCAATTTAACTCTGTGGAAACATTTGTAAGGACATGCCGAAGAGAAATAATGAATAAACCATTGAAAGAAACACACATTAATTTTCGAGTGAGAGAGTAACATTTGTTAATTGTGTACCATGTTTATGTACCAATTTATAAATGTTGCACATTGTGATGATCATTTGAATCATCAACAGCCTGGAACCGCACTAGAGGTACCATTTCACAATTGTTCACAGTACTTTTCAAATGGTGGACCACGGAATGTCCAGCTTTTCTGACACATTCAAGCTCTGCTCGAAGATTGCACATTGCGTCCAGCATTCTCAGCCGTGGCAACACTAACTTCTTCAAGAATTTGTGGCACAGTTGGACATCGGCTTCTCCCAGGAGCAATTTCCAAATTGCCAGTTAATTGCAATTTCTGAATCATGTTTTTCAGCCCTAATGTGGAAAGAATACCTTGCCATATTCTTTTAATGTGTCGATACTCATGAAGAGCAGGAGCGCTACTGCTGTTGTTTTGATAAAACAGCTTTACGAGTAAACCCTTGCTCTCCTCGTCCATGCCTATGTTGACTGTAATACACCCTGACACTTGTGTTTCAACCCTATGTCGCCATAACATTACCAGTGCCTAATGCCAAGTCATGATGCTAATACTGTTAAAAGCACAAATTCTGCAGTGCACATTGTGAACATCATTCCTGTCAAGTTGTGTTTTCCATTTACACTGAGACAAGTAGCAAAAGTTTTATTATAACTGCTCTGTATATCACAGTTCAGTTGAAAATGATTGTCTTTAGCAGCAGCAGAATCCATTAAGAACCAAACGTATTTGGAAGTGAGTGCAAGAATACCAAGATCTTTACAAAGGCTACTGCAAGATGTACAGTTGCCCTTTTTACCCAGTATCTCTTACTTCTCACTTCTGATGGACAAATACTTTATATATCATTGCTGCACTGCTCCACAAGATAATTCCGTAAGAAAAAAGGAACTGTAAATATCCAGAATAAGCCAACAATTTTGTCTAGTCAGCACAAAGCTTCTACAGGCAAAACACACTGCACTTACCTCCTTGATTAGTTTATCTGTGTGTTCACTCCATTTGAATATTTATACAGCTGGACCCCAACAAACTTTAGAAACATGGATTCATTTAGTGCCTGTCCATTAATGTATACAGGGTGTACATAAAGTCTGGGAACACTTTCAATTATTTACTGCACAAGAACTAAACATTGTACAGATGTCATACAAATTACATTTTCAAGAGAAACTCTGGAAGTTTTTTTTACAAACATTGATATGCGAACCATGAGTGAGTGACCTGGGAGATGTCAATACAGTAATTGAATTCTTGCTATACCCTTACCAGCATGAAATCGTCGACTGTGGCAGTTGCTTCCCATATTCTCTCCTGGAGTTCTTCTGCTATATCACAAAGTGATCTTTAATGTGTCCCCACAGAAAAGAGTCACACAGAGTGAGATCTTGTGATCGGGGAGGCCGTTTCGTGAAACAGCCGTCCCCTTTGCTAGAACGGCCAATACATCAATGTGGCAGCTCCGTGTTCAGGTACCCATGAACTTCACAATGAAAATGGGGTGGAACCCCATCCTGCTGAAAGATGAACGGAGAGTCCGATTGCATTTGAAGCATCAGCCATTACTGAAACATGTCCAAGTAGGAATATCCAGGGACAGTACTCTTGGCGAAGAAGAACGGCCTGTAGAGTTTTTGACGTTACAAGGCAAAAAAACATTTACCTCTGGGGAATCACGCTGAAATTAAATGCATTTGTGTGGATGCTTTGTAGCCCAGATTCGACAATTATGCCTGTTCACTTTCCCATTAATGTGAATTAAGTGATCAACAATGCCACTCCCATCCTCATTCAGCTGTTCCAACTGCAAACAAAACTCAAAACACTTGTGTTTGTCATCGTCATTGAGCTTCTGCACTAGCTCCAATTTGAATGGTTTCATAGACAGCTTCTGTTGCAGGACTTTCCACATCATCATTGGAGCCATTTCAAGTTCACGGGATGCACGACCTACAGATTTCTTTGGACTCCTTACAAATCTCTTTTGTATGTGCTTCACATTCACTCCACTCACATTGGGATGTCCGCTTCTCTTTACCAGGCACAAGCAACCCTCCATAACAAATTTGTTGTGTCAGTGGTAAATGGCCTTTCTTGTTGGTGGCTTCTTACCATACTTGGTCCTAAACATCCGTTGAACAGCTGTAGCACACTTGTTTTTATCGAACTCCAACACATAGAAAGCTCGCTCCGCACCTGAACTCGCCATGTTGGCGACTAGCACTATTGGTGAATTACCAAACTATGCTGTGGCAGTATACATGAAAAAGAACTTTCAGGGTTTCTCTTCAAAATGACATGTGTGTGATATCTGTACAATGTGTGGTTCTTGTGCAATAAATAATTTAAAGTGTTCCCGGACTTTATGTACACCCATTTCTTCTTGTGCTAGCAGATGGTCTGTGCATATCTGACATTGCACAGTACGAGTCAGTCTGTATAATGAAATAAGTGGCTATACTATCTTTATTTATTTATTTATTAACTTGTAGACAGCTTTCAAGCTGCTTAAGGCATTGCACACACTGACATACATATAATATGTTGTACCTGTTTAAATACAAGCTGTGTTTAGCAATACATAATTGTGTGACTGATGTCTTAGCTGACAATACATGGATGTACAAGATCAGCTCTGACCACAGTCACCTACACACCTTTCTTCTGGTGAATGGGCATGATTGAAACTGAAAATCTCCAGATATATAAAATGTAAAGAATACAGTATTTGTTCCTCCTCCTACAATTTATCAGAATATTTCAATTTACACACATTCTAAATATGCCTTGTCAGTACAACCACTCTCTTCCCTCACTGGCTGTTCACTTTAGTTCCTTGTGACTGTTACAGCTTATCCTCTTCTTGATGTCTTCCAAATACTTCTTTCTAGGCTGGCCTCTTCCTTTACTTCGAACACTTTGCGTTAAAGAATGTTAATCATGAACGTGTTGTATCTGATGACATATTCAACAGTTTTTTCTTCTATTCTATTTCCTTTAATAATCCATTGATTTCCCACTTCCATTCAGCAGTTTACTCTTTAAAAATGATTTTGCAAAGCATTTCCGGACACCTCTACTCACATATTCGCCGATTAAATTTTTTGTTTTGCTGACGCCATCCTTCTCTTTACTTTCATTAAGCATCTATTGCCCTCTGTGATTGTACTACTGAACAACAATATTGTTTCACCGTATCAGTCCTAATGCCATCAAATTTTGTATTGGTTTGAATTTCTTCCATATTTTTCTGTATGGCAATTATTTTCGTTTCCCATTTCTTCACTCTTAATCTCCGTTGTTTACAAGTGTCTGATAGTACTTGCAGTGCTTTATTCTATTATTTTTTTTCACTGTCTGCAACTATAATTATCTCAAAACAAAATCTGACATAATATATCCTTTCACCATTGGCTTTTATTCCCTCTGACTCCTCCTTCATTATCTGGATAGTTTTCTCAATGAATACATTAGATAAATATTGAGATACGCGACATCCTTTTCTAACTCCTGTTCTGATCCTCACCTCTTCTTATAATTTACTTAGTAGTTTTTTAAATTTCTTTGTGCCTTAACCATCCATCATTGTCAACTGAAGGGGACACAACTGTTTTTTATAGCAATTATAAACAAAATAGCTCCAAGCTGCAAGGATGATTTGTAACTTTTGTATTCCATGATCAGTTTTGAGACTCCACATCTCATTTTCAGTTGTACCTTAGCAAGCATTTAATCCAAGTTAAGTATTAATTTCTCAGATTACAGTAGTCTGTCAACCAAACTGCAGGTGTACATGCCCTATGCCCACAGTACTGCATCAAGTGACACCTCACTGGTGATCTAAGAAATTAATGGTTAACAGCGATTAGATGTGTACTAAGGTAGCTTTGAAGATAAGTCTCAGAATTGATGATGGAATAAAAAAGTTATAAAACCATCCTTCCAGCTTCAGGTCTATTTTATTTATTATTACTGATTTTTGTTACACGGTTGTGATGCAGTTGATTAATCAATTTGACTTGAGGATGTAAATTCTAGATAGCAGAAATGAAAAATTAAACAAAGTTTTAGCTCAAAGATTGAATCTGACAGTGTAGCTTGTGAGCAGTGCCTGAGTAGGTAAGCCAGTAAGAGCGCTTCCTGTGAAAAGCAAGGCTCTGGGTTCGAGTCTTGGTCTGACACGCAGTTTTAGCCTGCCAGGACATTCCAAAACAGCACAAATGTTAATGCAGAATGAAAGATTTGATGTTATAGTAATAACAGGTGGAGACCTCAGTGACAGATGAAAGTTGGTCTGATGACCAATCCAACTTCTGGGGAAAGTGAGGAAGTCAAGGTATGAGCTCTGGTTTGCTTCATGTTTTCATTACTCCTGACACATGCATTACATACCTGGTTCAACATTTCAGAACTATTTTTGTACTGACATCATTTAATGTTGTTTCATGTACACTGATTTCATACCATCAACTGATACACTTTACCAGTAAATCTAATTCAGTTGATGTGTGTGTAATCCCTGAACAACAGTATATTGCTCAAACGGTTCAAATGGCTCTGAGCACTATGGGACTTAACATCTGAGGTCATCAGTCCCCTAGAACTTAGAACCACTTAAACCTAACTAACCTAAGGACATCACACACATCTATGCCTGAGGTAGGATTCGAACCTGTAACCATAGCGGTTGCGCAGTTCCAGTCTGAAGCACCTAGAACTGCTCGGCCACAATGGTCGGCCAGTAAATTTTGAGCACAGAATATTGCCATTCCACTACATGTAAAACACTACCAGAATGAGAGTGGAAACATGGGAGGTCACAGTTTAACATGCTGTCAACTGCCAGACCATTAGAGACGGAGCTTTGGAGTGAAAGCTGGGATTGGGAAAAGCGAGGAAGTAAACTGACCATATGCTTTACCAGGGGAGCCATCCCAGCATTTGTCTTACTTAGGGAAACCATTGAAAACTAAGATCTTGATGGGCAGCAGGGATTTCAAACACTATCCACTCAAATATGAGTCCAGCATGTTACCACAGTACCGCCCCACTCAGTACGTGAGACTACTAAATGTCTGACCAGAAGTGGCTTAGATGATGTAATTGCCTTTTACCCCCATGACGGTGATGGCAGTAAGCTTCATGGTGCTGATATGTTGCTTGAAACTAGTCCTAGAAAGCTAGTAACTAGATTTTTCACAAGAGAATGGCTGTTCTCTTTTTTTTCTTTTGTCTTCCATTTCTCTATGGGCCAACACTGTTATTTATCAGTTTTGTCAATGTTAATTTGTAGACTTAGAGAAAGCTTTTGACAATGTTGACTGGAATACTCTCTTTCAAATTCTGAAGGTGGCAGGGGTAAAATACACGGAGCGAAAGGCTATTCACAAGTTGTACAGAAACCAGATGGCAGTTATAAGAGTCGAGGGGCATGAAAGGGAAGCAGTAGTCGGGAAGGGAATGGGACAGGGTTGCAGCCTATCCCCAATGTTATTCAATCTGTATATTAAGCAAGCAGTGAAGGAAACAAAAGAAGAATTTTGAGTAGGTATTAAAATTCATGGAGAAGAAGTAAAAACTTTGAGGTTCGCCGATGACATTTTAATTCTGTGAGAGACAGCAAAGGACTTGGAAGAACAGTTGAACGGAATGGACAGTGTCATAAAAGGAGGTATAAGATGAACATCAACAAAAGCAAAACGAGGATAATGGAATGTAGTCGAATTGAGTCGGGTGATGCTGAGGGAATTAGATTAGGAAATGAGACACTTAAAGTAGTAAAGGAGTTTTCTATTTGGGGAGCAAAATAACTGATGATGGTGGAAGTAGAGAGGATATAAAATGTAGACTGGAAATGACAAGGAAAGCATTTCTGAAGAAGAGAAATTTGTTAACATCGAGTATAGATTTAAGTGCCAGGAGGTCGTTTCTGAAAGTATTTGTATGGAGTGTAGCCATGTATGGAAGTGAAACGTGGACGATAAATAGTTTAGACAAGAAGAGAATAGAAGCTTTCGAAATATGGTGCTACAGATGAATGCTGAAGATTAGATGCGTAGAGCACATAACTAATGAGGAGGTATTGAATAGAATTGGGGAGAAGAGGAGCTTGTGGCACAACTTGACCAGAAGAAGGGATCGGTTGGTAGGACATGTTCTGAGACATCGAGGGATCACCAATTTAGTATTGGAGGGCAGCGTGGAGGGTAAAAATGGTAGAGGGAGACCAAGAGATGAATACACTAAGCAGATTCAGAAGGATGTAGGCTGGAGTAGGTACTGGGAGATGAAGAAGCTTGCACAGGATAGAGTAGCATGGAGAGCTGCATCAAACCAGTCTCAGGACTGAAGACCAAAACAACAACAACAATGGTATTTAGTGACTGGATGCCATTCCTGAGACTAGTACCCCCTTCCCCTCCCCCCAGGCAGGGATTCGTGCACACCATCTGCCTGTCTAATGTAGATCTTATGTTCTAGTGTGATAACATTTTCTCAAGTGTTTGTGTATTTGTATCTGAGGTGAAACATGAGTGTAAGCCCAGTATTCACCTAACTGCATGTGGGAAACCTCCTAAAAACCACATTCACGCTGGCCGGCTCTCCAGTTTCCATCATTAATCTAGAAGGCGGTTCAGTCCATGGCCTGCACACCTCCTTGTGTCCCAAAAGTGATTCTTGCATTCTGGACTATCTGGATATGTCACAAGAGAAAATCTTGCATAAACTCTCTCAAAGTTAATATTTTTTAGCATTTATGTAGTAAATGCATTCTACAATGTTTGTTACAACTAAAATGTCATATTTCTGCTATCATAGGAGGAAGGAATCTATTTTAGACAATCTGTAGTTTCCCTGTGTCCTCCTAATGAATTATAGGCTGTCTGCCACCTGTTTTATTTGCAGCTGAGACTGTGTGGTTGTTCCCCTTCATACTTCACACTTTTACATATTGCAACTCCCAGACACTGGTATGCCATGACTGACTCTTGTTGTTTTAATCATGTAATCAAAGGATGTCCCACTTTCACATTTCATGGAGTCAGTCCAGGTGACACAGATTGGGAATTGAGTTATAGGTAGGACACACAAGTGTTGATGGTGACAGTTTGATGACAATGACTTTCATGATGGTGATAACACAGTCAGTGATGATAGTGGTGATGTTAGTAGTTGTGATGATGACAGTGCTGTTGATGAGAATAAAGTTGATGTGTAAGATGATGGTGGTTGTAATTGCCAATCATCCAATACAGTAAGGGGTTTCCTGTATTTTAGAGTATCCTTCATTAACACTGTACAGGATACTAAATCCTGTATTCGATATTTTTCAGTTCATTTATTGCATTCATGTAATTAATTTGCCAAAATATGATTTTTAGGCTTTTATCCCGCTGATCAGTATTTTGAAATACGAATTTGTCTACGTTTGTTGGAATCATAGTATGGTACATCACATTATTATGAAAGTAATTCCATCATAGAAGAAACAAGACAGCAATGGATAAAATTAAGTTACATCCCTTTTTTTATTGGACAATGCATTTAAGTTTGAATGTGCCTTATTTAAACTGTAGCATAAGCTAATTATCAAAGTAAATTAAGTAATAGAGTCAATTTATTACTAGACAGCACAATCAGATGTGAAAAGTTGCAGCAACAATGAACAGTGCTTTATTTCAGTGAGCTGATAATAACTGCAGCCGCGAACCAACTGCAATTAAGCCCAGACAATGCTTAACATTTGACATTTTTTCTACAAATATGATTAGTACTTTAATTCATATAACACGAAAGTAATAATGTCTAATAATTCATAATACCAATAATAACTAATTCATAATAATAATAATAATACAATTCATGATAATAATAATATCTAATTTATAATTAAATGGCTATGTGTTTATCTAGAAAGATGAGAAATGAAATATCCATGGTCAGCATCCATCAAAACAATTCATTCAAGGGTGAATGCATAAGTGGTAACTTGTAGGAACAATTATCAGGATTTTTTTCACCATTACGAATGGTAATAAACTGTTGACTGAAACAAAAGAAGTACATAAATATGGTTTTGTTAGAGATTAGCGTCGTGATGAAATGATATCTGTTAACGTTTAGTGTCTGACATTTTGAATGTTTTGTAACTAATAAAACAGGCTCTGTAGTATTTGCAGTCAGAGTTATAAATGCAGTATTTTACACTACACTGCTTAACATGTTTTCTGATTATTGCATTGTGCTTGTTCTTTCATTAGTAAAATGATAGCTGATTGGCATAAAAATCTGAAGTTATCATTGGTGTCCTGTACTCAAGTGTTGTGAAAGTTGGCAACTCTTATGGCGGTGATGGCAATAATGATTTTGATGATGATGATTGGTGTTGACAATCACTGTGATGGCAATTGTACTGATGGTACTGTTGGTAGTGATGCTAATAAAATTTATATTGGCAGGAGAGGATACATTTTGGTGATGCATGCTTCATCACAGCTGTTTATGTCTGGATGTGATAATGATGTTTTCTATTTTAAAATAGGTCTACAGTTCTTCCAATACATCTTTGACAGGCAGAGGTCCACTAGTGACAGAACCAGCCAGTGCTGGAGTGATTCTAATGGCTGTCTCTCCCAGTTCATAGATCTGACTTTCCTATGAAGCTGCCATTGTCACAGCACGTCTTCTGCAGAAAGTGATGCGACAGTGGCTCGGCCTGAAAATCCCAGATTATTGGTTGGTAACAGCCTTTCTCTCTCGATTCACAGGGCTGGTGTTCCTCCAGTACCGTAGCGAGACCAAGCGCGCGCTGCTGCCCAACGAGATCACGTCGCTGGACACGGTGAAGGCGCTGTTTGTACGCTCCTTTCCCAAACAGCTCACCATGGAGTACCTCGACTCGCCCATGGTCAAGATCTACATTCACGACTCCTCCAAGGACATGTTCTACGAGCTCGAGGACCTCAGGTAGCGTACCTGTATCTCAGCCACCACCCCCGTCACTTCCTTCACTTACTGACTTTTTACCAGTCAGGATATCGTTGTACCACTTACTACTTTTGTTTGAAATGACTGGTGTTTCACCTATTTGCATTACTAAAAGTAACAGTTTTATTACCTATGTCATTTCTAGTTAGTATACCACAGCCGACAGTCTTAATCCTGTAACTCGTTGACTGTCACAGGCTAGTATGTTGAAACCAATAGAGAAGTCTACCAACAAACCAGGATAGATTATTTGGAAATATTTACAGAGTATGTAATTTTTCTCTATTTGGCCTTCCAAGAATATCTGTCATTTAGCCAGTTGAAACTACTTGCATGGACATAACAAGGTCTTTCAACACATTAAGAGAAAATTATAATTTAGCTGTTGGTTGAAGAAATAACAATTAATACCTTTACGACATTGCGTCTTGGGTTTCTACTAACGTCTGTACAAATATTTTCTCTGCAGCTGTAAAAAGGAACTGAAAAAAAAAAAGTTCTTACAGTTGATCAGTGTAACTTTTTACCAGTCAGGATATCGTTGTACCACTTACTACTTTTGTTTGAAATGACTGGTGTTTCACCTATTTGCATTACTAAAAGTAACAGTTTTATTATCTATGTCATTTCTAGTTAGTATTCATGTCGCCTTTCCCCTTTCCTACAAGCTCTTGCACTTGTAACTGGTCTTTAACTGCGTTGGCTGTGAAAAAAGCTTCTGATAAGTGTGATTGGAGTGTACAGTACCAGGTCGATACAAATATCTTGATATTCCTAGGTAAACAGGCAGCACAGAAGTAACACTGTTTGTTTTTATCTCTTACTAACACCTGATTTCCTTCAGACATGATCTACATATACTCAGAGCAGTAGTTACTAGAAAATTACTATGTTTTTAAAACTGGTCTTAAGTTAACCAGAATGATTGTGTGACTTTGAAACAGTATTAAAATCAAAATTTTACTCTACTAAGATATTATTAGTATACATTCTATATTTCTGAGCCATGAGTATCTCTAAATGTAAAATTTTACCATGTTTCTTGTGATGTGTAACATATTTTATGTTCAGTATTTTTAAAACATGGAAAAAAGTGGTACAGAGTTGCCCCAGTTGGCTGTACCACAAATGTCAGCAATTTCTGTCAGCTGGTGCTAGAATGCTCAACTCTACAGTTTCACCCATAACATGTCTGCCCCCCAGTAGCTGAGTGGTCAGCATGACAGAATGTTAATCCTAAGGACCCGGGTTAGATTCCTGGCTGGGTCGGAGATTTTCTCTGCTCAGGGACTGGGTGCTGTGTTGTCCGAATCATCATCATTTCATCCCCATCGATGTGCTAGTCACCGAAGTGGCGTCAAATCGAAAGACTTGCACCAGGCGAATGGTCTCCCCGATGGGAGGCAATAGTCACACGACAACAACAACACCCATAACATACATAACTGTGCTTTACTAACAATGATTTTAGATGCCAGGTAATCACACAGTTAGAAGTAACCAATACTGCAGTCACAGAATATGTGTTTTGTCACTTCTTTATAATACTCTCATTACAGATACAATGAACATAAATTAATTTAAATTTAATAGCTTTAAGCAGTAATAATTTACAGAATACAAGAAGAAAATGAATACAAATCACACGCCACAGAATTAACACTATGCAACAATCACAAATGTTTCCTTACAAGGAGTAAGAGCTGGCATCTGAGTCCGCGAACTGGTTTGAATAAATTTACTAAAATTGATGTAATGGAAACTACAGTAAATAGCTATTCCTGTCCTATAGCACAAATGAAGGAAAAAATTTTGAATGCCCTGCACAAGTGTAGAATGTAGTTTATTTGTCTCATAATGTACAGTTACAAATAATGGCTCTGAGCACTATGGGACTTAACATCTGAGGTCATCAGTCCCCTAGAACTTACAACTACTTAAGCCTAACTAACCTAAGGACATCACACACATCCATGCCCGAGGCAGGACTTGAACCTGCGACCGTAGCAGTCGCGCGGTCCCAGACTGAAGTGCCTAGAACTGCTCAGCCACTCCGGCCGGCTGTACAGTAACAAATCAAAGATTTCTGTACTGGAGACACGTGACAGAACGCATCAACTCGGACAGCCCTGGTGCTGATTTCTATAGTGGTACAACAGCTGATGGTTGAAGTGTTCAAATGGATTAGAAACGTCTCATTTCACATTACATCACTGAATCATGCATTACATAATTTTACCTTTCTTGAAACAACAAATCAATTCAAAGTTTAAAGAAAACTTTTCGTTTGTTGTTTGTTCTAGAGGGTGTTGTTACTAGGCACTGTAATAGTCCAGTCGGGTCCTCACGATCCCTATGGAATGAGGTTGTAGTATATTCTTTAGATTTATCATTTGAAGCTAGCTATTGAAACTTTCTTGGGACAGTTTGGGGCTATCTTCAACCATCTGCCACGTCATATTGTTCAGCATTTCCATATGCTATCCTGTGGGTCAAACAAACCTGTGACCCTTCATACTGCTCTTCTCTCTATACATTCAATATCCCCCATTAGTCCTAATTGGTACAAGTCCCACGCATGTGAGCAATATTCTAGGACAGGTTGGAAGAGTGATTTGTGAGTCATCACCTTTACGGACAGATTGTATTTCCCTACTATTCAAAATGAACTGCAGTCTCCGACCTGTTTTAGCTATGATTGAGCCTATGTGATCATTCCATTTCATATCCTGCAAATTGTTACACTCAGGTATTTGTGAGAGTGACCAATTCCAGTTGTAACTCACTGATATCATAGCCGTAGGATACATTTTTTTGTTTTGTGAAGTACACAATTTTACATTTCTGAAAATTTAAAGCAAGCTGCCAATCTTTCCACCATTTGAAATCGCAAGAGCTGACTGGATACTTGTTCTTTTTTCGTGTTACACATAACTGTTTTATCTGCAAAAAATCTGAGATTACTATAAATATTTCAAAATTAAAATTAAACCACTCTTCAGAATGAGATTTTCACTCTACAGGGGAGTGTGCACTAATATGAAACTTTCTGGCAGATTAAAACTGTGTGCCAGACCGAGACTCGAACTCGGGACGTTTGCCTTTCGCGGGCAAGTGCTCTACCAAACTGAGCTACCCATGCACGACTCACGCCCCGTCCTCACAGCTTTATTTCTGCCAGTACTTTGTTGGAAAGTGGCAACTGGTATAAGTGAAACAGTAACTCTCTTTAGACCATATGCACTGAAATGTAAGTACAAGGCTGATGTAGAAGGATATCAAGTAATAGCAATTAATGTAAGATAGAAACCAAGTGTATCGCATAGCTCTATCCCTGCTACGATTTCCAAAAGTTTTCTTCACATGCCTGTAGAGCACAGTCTACATACTTACTGCTGATTACAGTTGGTTATTCTCTTGTATATTCCTGTATTTATTTAAATATATTTTGACAAATTGCTTTACACAGTGATTATATAGCAGCTATTTATGCGATGTTATGTTACCTTTTTTAAAAAAAAAATTTATTACTGTTGTTTGTGTACATTATTTTAATAATTCTGTCCATGTTGTATACCTGATTTGCTGTTATTGGCATAATAGTAAGCGGTGAGCGGAGCATCCAGTACTTGCTTAACCAGTAGCCTCTCAACACTAATCAGCAGTTGATGTTCGTGCATCAACAATACCTGCTCTGTTCACCACCACTGCCTGCTATCATGCGTGTAAATTATTTTAATTTTGGTCAGTTTCATCCATCTTACATTAGGGCCTAACTGTTATTATTAGATTTCCCAATAAATTTATAGTGTACTTAAGGCCTAACTGTTATTATTAGATTTCCCAATAAATTTATAGTGTACTTAACTTTCAGTGCATAATGGTCTGAAGATGGTCACTATTTGAGAGAAACTGGTTCTCATTTTTTAATAAATGTTGTATTGCAATCAAGAATGGCTTCACCATACCTCTGAAATATTCCATTAAAAAAATGGTTCAAATGGCTCTGAGCACTATGGGACTTAACTTCTGAGGTCATCAGTCCCCTAGAACTTAGAACTACTTAAACCTAACTAACCTAAGGACATCATACACATCCATGCCCGAGGCAGGATTCGAACCTGCGACCGTAGCGGTCACGCGGCTCCAGACTGTAGCATCTAGAACCGCTCGGCCACCCCCGCCGGCTATTCCATTAAGATTGTTGTTTTATTCTCCACAAAATTGCTTTCAAATCTTACTATCAATATTGTCTGTAAGGGCACTAACATACAACACGAACAGCAAAGGTCTCAACATGCAATCTTGGGGCATATCCGAAGTTAGTCTGTCAATGACTCTCCACCCAAGATAACATGCTGTGTCCTCTGTACTAAAAAATGTACTTACAATGATCGGTTTAGGTATAGTATGGAGCCAAACACTTTTCGGAAATGAAGAAATATTGTAGCTACCTGACTAAAGGAATCCATGGCTTTCCGGATATCGTGTCAGAAATGTGCAAGTTGAGTTTCACAGTGTTCTTGCTATCCGTGCAGCTTGGCCTTGAAGAGGTCATCGTGCTCGAGGCATCTCATTATGTTTGAGCTCAGAATACATTTGTGGTAGTTTTATGGATGATTACTGCTTCCCTTCTTGTAGATGCGTGTGACTTGTGCTTTCTTACAACTACAGGATATGGCGTTTTGTTCGATGGATCTGTGGTAGGTTGTAGCTAAAAGAGGGGCTACCTTACCCATAAATTGTCATCATTGTTGCCATATTTTCACTTTCATATAGTGATGTTGTGCTCCCATAGTGTGCCAACCACTTCCTAAAAACACATCTCTGTCCTGTAAGACAATAGCAGAAATAATATGTGACCTATTAGTGTTATCATTCTCAACTTGAAACAGAAATAATAACGTCATTGAAATCTTAAATGCAAATGTTACCTGAAGGAAAGTAACTAACAAAGGGCTATACACTTGCTAACAGTAAGAAACTGTCAAAAGATGGTACACTGAGCGGATTATAGATGTCGTAGGCATGCCAAACTACTTGTAGCCTTGATTTATCATACACATTAAGACCTTAATCATAGTTACTAGTAGTTCTGCAATACATGAAAGAAAATACAGCTTTACATTTGTGTAACTTTTGTGCTGTCTTCTACAACCAACTACCCAATTTTAGTATCATGGCAAACACATTAACTCATACCTAGTTAAAGTCACAGCATAAACCCTCTTGATGAAATCTTCTCAGATTTCAATCCAGGTAAATTTCATCAGCAGTATAAACTGGTAAAGCCTACGAAACTTCCTGGCAGATTAAAACTGTGTGCCGGACCGAGACTCGAACTTTGCCTTTCGCGGGCAAGTGCTCTACCAACTGAGCTACCCGAGCAAGACTCATGTACCGTCCTCACAGCCTTACTTCTGCTAGTACCTCATCTCCTACCTTCCAAACTTAACAGAAGCTCTCCTGTGAACCTTGCAGAATTAGCACTCCTGAAAGAAAGCTTCTGTAAAGTTTGGAAGGTAGGAGACAAGGTACTGGAGGATGTAGAGCTGTGAGGACAGGGCGTGAGTCGTGCTTGGGTAGCTCAGTAGGTAGAGCACTTGCCCGCGAAAGCCAAAGGTCCCGAGTTCGCCTCTCGGTCCGGCACACAGTTTTAATCCGCCAGGAAGTTTCATATCAGTGCACACTCAGTTGCAGAGTGAAAATCTCATTCGGGAAAGCCTACTTTCACATATATACTGTCTTGTCTCATAATACTGCATATCCATGAGGTGGTAGAAGGTTTGTAACCCCCCACCCAGTCATACATAGGACATTAATAGAAAAAGGATTGAAAATCAAGAAAGGGAAGGAAATCCACAGTCAGCTCAAGAGTCCCATACTTGATGGATATTAATTTGTTATATAGTGGTAGACTTTGTAGGAGTGACTTTGTAGGAGTTCTGAGTGTCTATATATGAGGTTTCAGGTCTGTTATGTTTGTGGGCCCTAGCTCTTTCCCTAATTATGGATATGTCAACCTATAGGCACTGTCTTGTGTTTTACACACACAACCTTGAATAGACCGTGATAAATGACCCAGAATTTATTTATACCTGCATTTATTTTCTAGACTTTCTCTTTAATAGCCTCATTCAGTGACCAGGCAGAGTGGTCATCACACTGGACTTCCATTTGAAAGGATAATAGTTCAGATCCGTTTCCGATCGTCCAGATTTCAGTTTTCCATGATTTCTCTAACTTGCTTCAGGCAAATGACGGGGCGGTTCCTCTGAATAAACACGGTCGACTTCCTTCCCCATCCTTGAATCCTTCTAAGCTTGTGCTGCATATCTAATGACCTCAATGTCAATGGGACATTAAACCCAAATCTTCCTTCCTTTCTTAACCTTTGCCAAAACTATGTCTCCTCTTTCAAAGCTGACAGGCTTGACCTTCTACCTGTGTCTCCTTTTTCTCTTACCCAACTTCCTTTTTCATCCTTTCCTTAGCTAACCTCTTCTTCTCTTGCAAGGCCAGTTCTCTAATTACTGGGAACAGTACATCTTTCATAATAACATTACACAGTTTTTCATTAAATGTAAGTTCATGTGCTGCAAATCCCATGGCGTTGTGTTACAAGTGATTAACAATTTCCTCAAAGACAAGAATATGACTGGCCCAGGATGAGTTCTTCTTACAACGTTCTGCACAACCAGTTTAATTCTTCATTATACTGCTAATATTTCCCTGTGGAAAATATGTGGAGATATGGCAAATTTTTATGTTATCCCATTCCAAGCACTTTTTAGATGCACTACTGGCCATTAAAATTGCTACACCAAGAAGAAATGCAGATGATAAACGGGTATTCATTGGACAAATATATTATACTAGCACTGACATGTGATTACATTTTCACGCTATTTGGGTGTACAGATCCTGAGAAATCAGCACCCAGAACGACCTACTCTGCCCGTAATAACGGCCTCGATACGCCTGAGCATTGAGTCAAACACAGCTCGGATGGCATGTACAGCTACATCTGCCCATGCTGCTTCAACACGATACCACAGTTCATCGAGAGTAGTGACTGGCGTATTGTGACGAACCAGTTGCTCGGCCACCATTGACCAGACGTTTTCGATTGGTGAGAGATCTGGAGAATGTGCTTGCCAGGGCAGCAGTCGAACATTTTCTGTATCCAGAAAGGCCCGTACAGGACCTGCAACATGCAGTCGTACATTATCCTGCTGAAATGCAGGGTTTTGCAGGGATCGAATGGAGGGTAGAGCTACGGGTCGTAACACATCTGAAATGTAACATCCACTGTTCAAAGTGCCGTCAATGTGAACAAGAGGTGACCGAGACGTGTAACCGATGGCACCCCGTACCATCACGCCAGGTGATACGCCAGTATGGCAATGACGAATACACGCTTCCAATGTGCATTCACCGCGATGTTGCCAAACACAGATGCGACCATCATGATGCTGTAAACAGAACCTGGATTCATCCGAAAAAATTACGTTTTGCCATTCGTGCACCCAGGTTCTTCGTCGAGAACACTATCGCAGGCGCTCCTGTCTGTGATGCAGCGTCAAGGGTAACCGCAGCCACGGTCTCCAAGCAGATAGTCCGTGCTGCTGCAAACATGCAGATGGTTGTTGTCTTCCAAACGTCCGCATCAGTTGATTCAGGGATCAAGAAATGGCTGAACTATCCATTACAGCCGTGCGGATAAGATGCCTGTTATCCTGACTGCTAGTGATACAAGGCCGTTGGGATCCAGCACAGCGTTCCGTATTACTCTCCTGAAGCCACCGATTCCATATTCTGCTGACAGTCATTGTATCTCGACCAACGCAAGCAGCAATGTTGCGATACGATAAACCGAAATCGCGACAGGCTACAATCCGACCTTCATCAAAGTCGGAAACGTGATGGTACGCATTTCTCCTCCTTAAACCGGGGTCAGCTGCTGTTTGTGTATGAGAAATCGTTTGTAAACTTTCCTCATGCGAGCACGTTGTAGGTGTCGCCACCGGCGCCAACCTTTTGTGAATTCTCTGAGAAGGTAATCATTTGCATATCTCAGCATCTTCTTCCTGTCGATTAAATTTCGTGTCTGTAGCACGTCATCTTCATGGTGTAGCAATTTTATGGCCAGTAGTGTATTATAAGAACTAAATGCGGCCTGTTATAGGACAGTAATGTCATTGGTCTCTGTAGTGTTGGAATTTACCTAAGTCTAGGCTTCTGACATTCCTCTGATAAATAGTCCAACATATACTTAGCTTCAAAGTTGTTTACTGTTTGACGCACCTCGGCAGCTACGAATCCTCAAGTAAAAGTTCCCCCCTCCTCCTTCACTTCCCCTCCCACTCACACACGAGGTGACTTTACAGACTGGCATTCTTTGAATTTCTTTATATGTACAGGATTTAAGATTTAAGATCAGTTCTTGGGCATCAGTTTTCTAAAGCTGCATAATGCCTTTCTTGAGGAAAAAAAGTGCTAAGAACTTTCTGAGTGCTGTTAAGTTTAAAATATTTGTAGCTTATTAACATAATTGCCAGTACCTGAATGAACAGTGTAAAAGTCTTGTAACAAGAAAGCAATTAGTTCGAATTTCACTGGTAGCAAATTTCTTTGCACTTGTATTTAGATTCTGTATTCATCATCAAATGGAAATATTAATTAACAAATATTGAATCATAATCTGTTAATAAAAAGATCATACTTTATTTTTAATTGTTCATGTTATGAAAGTAAATTAATATTTGATGCAAAATGCAAATTATTTTATTGTTAAATATAAAAAACTCTGTACTTCAGTAATTACATTCAGTCTCTGGGAATGAAGAAGCATTCTGTTTTCTATTTAATGTTTCACATTTTCATTCCAAATTTTAATTTACTGAGAATAATCATATTTTCTTGCAATCAGGTTATAAAAATAAAGAGATGTTACTTTTATTAAAATTATGATTTAGCATTTGTTATTTAACATTTCCCTTTGAGAATAAATACAGAATTACAAAAGTAAAAAAAATCTAAAAATGGTACTGTTAATGATATTTGAAGCTGTGTCTTTACATTTACAAGACTGTTACATTCAGGTACCACTGATTATGTTAATAAGATATAAATGTTTTTATCTTAACTTCACTCAGTAATCTTTTAATCAAAGACAATTTTCTAAAGTTTTGTTATATGGTTGTATAATACAACATTACGAAATTGATGTCACTCGTCAGATGGCTGTTGATAAATGACATCTTCCTCTTTTCCATCCAACAGCAGATTAAAATATCTCTAAAATCTTTCAGAGAATAAACAGGGTGAAATGATGCTGCTGAATCCAACTTAAAATTCTTATATTTAACTATAACACTTTGTACCACTCTTACCAGTGCACGATGCAGACTCAAATACACTGGCACATTGCTCTACATTTTGATCAACATCTTTCAGCCCTTCAGTGTCCCTGGCTTGCACACCTTCGTGCTGTGTCAGATATCGTACCTGCACCTGAATTAACCAGTCTGCTACGAGACGCGTTTGAAAAGTCCGTGCAAAAATAAATACTACTTACGTGTTTGGGGTAAACCTTTTTTATTTTTTGATATAGTCTCTACTTAGGCTTATACACTTCATCCAACGCTGTTCTAATTTGTTGATCCCTTCTGAATAATACGAATTGTCCAAGTCTGCAAAATAGCTATTAGTTGCTGCAATCACATTCTCGTTTGAATAAAATCTTTGTCCCGCCAGCCACTTCTTCAAATTGGGGAACAAATAGTAGTCCTAGGGAGCCAAGTCTGGAGAATAGGGGGGATGTGAAACGAGTTGGAATCCTATTTCCATTAATTTTGCGACCACAACTGCTGAGGTGTGTGCTGGTGCATTGTCGTGATGGAAAAGGGCATCTTTGCGGTCCAATCGCCGGCATTTTTCATGCAGCTGGGTTTTCAAACAGTCCAATAACAATGAATAATATGCACCTGTAATAGTTTTACCCTTTTCCAGATAATCAATGAGGATTGTCCCTTGCGAATCCCAAAAGACAGTCGCCATAACCTTTCCGGCCAAAGGATGGTCTTCGCCTTTGTTGGTGCGGATTCTCCCTTGGTAACCCATTGCTTAGATTGTTGTTTGATCTCAGGAGTATAGTAATGTATCCATGCTTCATCCACAGTGACCATACGACGCTTAAAGTCCTGCGGATTCTTCCTGAACAGCTGCAAACCATCCTTGCAACACTTCACACAATTCCGTTTTTGGTGAAGCGTGAGCAATCGCGGAACCCGTCTTGCGGATAGCTTTCTGATGTACAAATGTTTATCCAAAATATTGTGTACCTGTTTATTCGAGATGCCCACAGCACTAGCAATCTCACGCACCTTAACTCTTCTGTCATCCGTCACCATATCATGGGTTTTATCAATGATTTCTGGAGTTGTAACCTCCACAGGGCGTCCAGAACGTTCAGCATCACTTGTGCCCATATGGCCACTCTGAAAATTTTGAAACCACGTATAAACTGTTCTGATCGAAGGTGCAGAGTCACCGTAATGTTAATCAAGCTTCTCTTTAGTCTCGTGAGGCGTTTTGCCTTTCATAAAGTAATGTTTAATTACCACACGAAATTCTTTTTCGTCTATTTTTTGACAATCACTCGACTTCCTCGATTCAGACGAATGCCAAACACAAAGAAATAGACCAATATAGCTGAAACTTGTTGTGCATTCTTTCCAAAGATGCTACTAACTAAACATGACCTCAGAATTTGCACAGACTTTTCAAACGCCCCTCGTACAGATGATTTAATTTCTGTGCACTACTTCTCTGTCTGTCTGTGCCTGCTGTTAACAATCATTGCCAATGTTCCTCATTTGTTCCTTACATTGATTCTCTATTATTTGAATCCTATTGGTCTCACATCTGTTGTTTCTGCTTCAGTTCCAAGTCCAGCTGGCTACAAGTCTCTAATACGGAGCATATGATTCCTCTCACAATTATCACGTATGGTATTATAAGGATCTTCCTCAAAGTTTGACAGCAACTGGGATTTCAATAGACTGTCACTTTTAGCTTGACGGGCTCCATCCTTTAAACTTACGCAACAGTAATAGGGTCATAAATATATTTAAAAAAATTTCTTTTTTATTTAATTCCTTATGCATGGCATGCTGTTACATGTTCCCTTTCCAAACAAGGATTTTTTTCTTATCTTTTACACCATGCACCATCTGTTTAAGGTCCATTTACATGGTCAATATTCAGCCACACAGTTAGGCCACAATATTGTTGCTCTCAGCATTGCTGCAATAGATGGAAATATTGTAGTGTGGTCAGGAATGTTGCTGACGGAGCAGGCTGTTGCAGGCACCTGTTGAGGTGTTGTCCACATGGCGTGGAGAATATTTTATATGGCTGTGCCACATCTAGCTATCTCTATCCTTGTCTGTAAATACTTTCCTTTCAGTATCAGCGTCCGCAGCTCGCGGTCTTGCAGTAGCGTTCTCGCTTCCTGCACACGGGGTCCCGGGTTCGATTACCTGTGGGGTCAGGGATTTTTCCTGCCTCGAGACGACTGGGTGTTGTTGTGTCGTCTTCATCATCATTCATCCCCGTTCTAGTTGGAGGAAGGCAATGGCAAACCACCTCCAGTAGGACCTTGCCTAGTACGGCGGTGCGGGTCTCCCGCATTGTCCCCTACGCTCCTCAGAGTATGGGACCTCATCATCATCATCATCATCATCACTGTCAGCCTTGCTTCCACTTTCTGACACCAACAGTGCCGCAGTGCCGAGACACATAATCCAAGCAATGAAACAATATTACCTTGTTTCAGTTCAAAAGAGGCACTTGATTCGTTTGTTGGCTGCAGGAATGTAGAAATGGATATGTCAGAGACTCAACAACAGGTATGGAACATAGGAAGTAATGCATACAAAGACTGGAATCTACAAAAGGTCATTCTCGCTGCTACTGTCATAGCACAAGCTCTGCATTACTGAGCCATTATTTTTATTCCACATAGGTTCATTATGACCTCTAAACTTTTTTGAAGTTTCATCACGTGTTTTTCATGAACAGGAACTTGTGGTCTTTTTCTTATTACAGTCTTTACGCACAGTCCATTACTTTTCACGTCCCATAGACCACAGATTTAGCATATTTATGAAATTCACAGTTTTCTCACTCTATCGGTAAACTTACGTTGTATGCTGCATTTAGTAACTTAATGGTGAGAGATTGGAAGTGAACACGATGAATCGTCAGTCAACTGTCGGCAGCCTGTGAGAATCACTGAATGTAATGATTTATTTTGGTGAAACATGCAAATTGATTACGTTTGTTTCCGATATGAAAGCTGGGAAGCGAACTAGGTGCGCTCATAAACTGACCTGTAGCGAAACCTGACGCCTAACTGAGGTCGGAAAGTGACGATTTCTTTGTGGGCTGGCGAAGCCAACGAATCTCAACTGAAAAATACGATTGGCGTAATAGACTGATGTGTAGTGTAGCACGAAATTTACGTTCGTCACTGAAATAACCTATTTGTACGTCTCATTTCCAATTTTACCCCAAATTGGCTCTAAGCACTGTGGGACTTAACATCCGAGGTCATCAGTCCCCAAGACAGAACTACTTAAACCTAACTAACCTTAGGACATCACACACATCCATGCCCGAGGCAGGATTCGAACCTGCGACCGTAGCAGCCGCGTGGTTCCGGACAGAAGCGCCTAGAACCGCTCGGTCACAACGGCCTGCTCCCAAATTCCAATGATAAAGATAAATTCTAATGTGAAAGAATAAAACAACAGCGAACCTTATCTTACGAACCGTAGCAAAGTACGAACGAGCATTCTGGTTGGCTATCGACTAACCAACCGCAATTCTTCGCGTTCACTTCCCGTCGTTCGTCGTTCTAATGTTAAAGAATAAAACAACAGCGAACCTTCTCTTACGAACCGTAGCAAAGTACGAACGATCATTCTGGTTGGCTATCGACTAACCAACCGCAATTCTTCGCGTTCACTTCCCGTCGTTCGTCGTTCTAATGTGAAAGAATAAAACAACAGCGAACCTTCTCTTACGAACCGTAGCAAAGTACGAACGAGCATTCTGGTTGGCTATCGACTAACCAACCGCAATTCTTCGCGTTCACTTCCCGTCGTTCGTTGCGCTGTCAGCAATTGCAGCACGCAACAGAAGAGCTAGGGACATCGGAGCTGCACTTTTATCGAAATTACCTTAATGGATTCCTTGAGTTCTTTCACCAAATTATTGCAAATGTCAGGTACCAAGAGGTATCCATGAGAACAGCACCTTAAAGAGGTACATCAAATTCTGTATTAATCACCAGTAGGCAACAGATGAAGGGAAATTGCCAATCTGCTTGTAAAGGGGTACACAGCCCATCACGTCGGTATTGGTCTTAATTTTATGGCCAGTTGCTTTACGATGTCTTTTCAATACAAGTAAGAAAGGAAGGAGGGAGGGAAGGAAAAAAGGAAGGAAGGTAGGGCAGGTATTAAAGTCCCATCGACGTCGAATTCATCAGTGACGGAGCACAAGCTCGAAATGTTTCAAGGGTGGGGAATGAAATTGCCTGTATCTTTTTTTAAAAGAACCATACAGGCATTTGCCTAGAGCAATTTAAGGAAATAACGGAAAACCTAAACCCGGATGGACAGACAGGGTCTTGAACCATCGTCCTTTCGAATGCGAATCCAGTGCTCTAACCAATCGCTCAGTATGATATACTGAACATCGTGTTTCAACGTTTCAATATCCTCAGAAAGCTGTGTACCCAGCATCAGTTCAGGAATTAAAAGTTATTTTTCCTGCTTGTTTATTGGCCTGCAAAGTAAATAGACACTTGGCGTGATGGCTGATGGGAGCGACCGTAAAGGCATTTCCCATTTACACTCCTGGCGCTGAAAGGTACTGTCCAAAACATTGCCGAGCAACAGTGGCCGGCAATGTTGCCGATCATGTGGCTGCAAGTCATGTGCCCGGCAATATGGTTGGAAATATGCGGTTTGTATTGCCCGCCGTACGGTTGCAATTCTGTTTACTCTGGCCGCAACTGTATGCATTTGTTTTCTAGCTGCTAGACTCATAAGAATAAACCTGATGTAAACATTACGCCGTGTATTCTTCCGCGTCTGACAATCTCATTGCATTTCGTTTCTCATCGAGCGGAAGCTAAGCTTTGACCAGTACAGCTTAAGTACGACCATAAGGATACGTTTTATGCTGTGTTACACGCATACAACAGCTTTACCGGTGCATTAAATTTGGGACAGCACTGCCAAAGCGAGCGAGATGGCGCAGTGGTTAGACATTGGACTCGCATTCGGGAGGACGACGGTTCAATCCCGCGTCCGGCCATCCTGATTTAGGTTTTCTGTGATTTTCCTAAATCACTCCAGGCAAATGCCGGGATGGTTCCTCTGAAAGGGCACGGCCGACTTCCTTCCCCATCCTTCCCTAATCCGATGAGACCGATGACCACGCTGTCTGGTCTCCTTCCCCAAACCAACCAACCAACCAACCAAGCACTGCCAAGCCAGCGGTTCAACTAACCTGTAATGATGTGAGCAGTTGCAGTTTACGAGTAAAAAAAGAGGAGCAAAGAAACAATATAGGTTAGAACGTCATTTAATTTTCAAAGAAAATGAAATAATATTCGGCAAAACTCCAGCACTACCATGCGCTTCAGAGGCGATCAGACTAGTATTCTAATTACAAAGAAGAGTGATGCAAATTTCTAAGTTAAACACAGGGTAATTTTTTCTGAGTGCGCTGCAAAACCATACTGCCGGGATTTCACCGTACTGTTGAATACTTAAGCCACTGAAGGTATTACTTACAATAAGTCGTATGGTATTTTCTTAGCTCCTTCCTTAGCCGAATTGGAGATATACATTTCAGTTTTGGAAGTGTCACCTGCTACGTTGATAACGAGCCCATCAACAACAAGATCCACGAAGCCAACCCGGCCCTCCTCTTCTTATATGACGAGCCGTTCTACAGGGTGTTACAAAAAGATACGGCCAAACTTTCAGGAAACATTCCTCTCACACAACCTCACACACAAAAAAAGAAAATATGTTATGTGGACATGTGTCCGGAAACGCTTACTTTCCATGTTAGACCTCATTTTATTACTGCTCTTCAAATCACCTTAATCATGCAATGGCAACACACAGCAACAGAACGTACCAGCGTGACTTCAAACACTTTGTTACAGGAAATGTTCAAATGTCCTCCGTTAGCGAGGATACGCGCATCCACCCTCCGTCGCATGGAATCCCCGATGCGCTGATGCAGCCCTGGAGAATGGCGTATTGTATAACAGCCGTCCACAATACGAGCGCGAAGAGTCTCTACATTTGTTACCGGGGTTGCGTATACAAGAGCTTTCAAATGCCCCCATAAATGAAAGTCAAGAGGGTTGAGGTAAGGAGAGCGTGGAGGCCACGGAATTGGTCCGCCTCTACCAATCCATGTTTCACCGAATCTGTTGTTGAGAAGCGTACGAACACTTCGACTGAAATGTGCAGGAGCTCCATCGTGCACGAACCACATGTTGTGTCGTACTTGTAAAGGCACATGTTCTAGCAGCACAGGTAGAGTATCCCGTATGAAATCATGATAACGTGCTCCATTGAGCGTAGGTGGAAGAACATGGGGCCCAATCGAGACATCACCAACAATGCCTGCCCAAACGTTCACAGAAAATCTGTGTCGATGACGTGATTGCACAATTGCGTGCGGATTCTCGTCAGCCCACACATGTTGATTGTGAAAATTTACAATTTGATCACGTTGGAATGAAGCCTCATCCGTAAAGAGAACATTTGCACTCAAATGAGGATTGACACACTGCCGGATGAACCATTCGCAGAAGTGTACCCGTGGAGGCCAACCAGCTGCTGATAGTGCCTGCACACGCTGTACCCGGTATGGAAACAACTGGTTCTCCCGTAGCACTCTCCATACAGTGACGTGGTCAACGTTACCTTGTACAGCAGCAACTTCTCTGACGCTGACATTAGGGTTATCGTCAACTGCAAGAAGAATTGCCTCGTCCATTGCAGGTGTCCTTGTCGTTCTAGGTCTTCCCCAGTCGCGAGTCATAGGCTGGAATGTTCCGTGCTCCCTAAGACGCCGATCAATTGCTTCGAACGTCTTCCTGTCGGGACACCTTCGTTCTGGAAATCTGTCTCGATACAAACGTACCGTGCCACGGCTATTGCCCCGTGCTAATCCGTACATCAAATGGGCATCTGCCAACTCCGCATTTGTAAACATTGCACTGACTGCAAAACCACGTTCGTGATGAACACTAACCTGTTGATGCTACTTACGGATTTGCTTGATGCTAGAACTGTAGAGCAATGAGTCGCATGTCAGCACAAGCACCGAAGTCAACATTACCTTCCTTCAATTGGGCCAACTGGCGGTGTATCGAGGAAGTACAGTAATACTGACGAAACTAAAATGAGCTCTAACATGGAAATTAAGCGTTTCCGGACACATGTCCACATGACATATTTTCTTTCTTTGTGTGTGAGGAATGTTTCCTGAAAGTTTGGCCGTACCTTTTTGTAGCACCCTGTATATCCCGCCAGCGTTCAGCAGTGACGTGTGAAAAACCAGCATGCGTTAGTTCCAGTACTTCTGGCAGCTTTAACAGTCTGTTACTTCACGGCCCAAATCCCTTAACTTGGCTGCAAATCAGCTCTGATGGGTTCATATTATAATGGTACAGCGTACCAACGTAAAAATGCAGCAGATGTATGGTTTGCTTGATTCTGTGAAAATGATTGTTTTTCATCTTTCTACGACACTTATCAACATCTGTGGTATAAAACGATGAACATAGTCCAAATAAAGAGGATTTGGTTTTTCACTTTTGCCTTAAAAATTAAATTATTTTTTCTTAATTTAAGCAACTTTTGTGGACAGTCTTTCATAAAACATCGATAATTAAGAATTTGTATTTTAAATAAAAACAAGAATTTCGCGTGCAATATATAATTAGAAACAAGAAGCCGTGCATTATTCATAAAAAAAATTATGATGAATTTTCTAATTACGAGATGTAGGTATTTCAAATTGAACGAGAAAAAGAGTGGGAGTTTGGAGACTTGAACCAACAAACACGTAATTAGAAAATTGTTATCGATCCAATACGCTACCGACTGCGCTGCAATTACAATGCCAAGACGAGTATAATTTGTATTACATACAGTCGCTGGAAAAGTTTCAAATTTATGAAAAACGTTTTTAACCGTTTTCCACACGCGTGTTTCACTAAAAAGCAGGAAGCAGCCTCAGCAATTTTCATACTGTGCATCAACAGCGCAACAATCAGAGCACAACGCTGCAGAGGCCCTGACTGTACACGATTTTTGAAATAAAAAAAAAAAACTACGTAGCTAAAGCGTGCTTAAGAAAAACTTGTTAAAGTTTAATTTAATGTAACTTAGTAATATCTAATACGTAAGTAGCACCTACTTCCAAAAGCGTAACACCACCTTTGTATATGTGCTAAGGCTTCTGATCAATCATCGGGTTTGTATTTGTTTACATAATGTTTACTCTTATGATGAACATATAATAATCTCGTGAATGGTGCCACAGTTGCTCTGAAAATTTCGCGCAAAAATGGGTTACTAATCTTAAATTGCAGTAAAAAACTCTGTAGATCTGTATTTTTCAGGCAGCGTACGCTAGAATTGCGACATAGCTTAAGCCTCGTTAAATGTCCGTAGAAATATTTGTTCATTGTATCACGAGCGTAAGAAAGAAATGGAAAGACCCTGATCCAAGATGTCTGATTGTTGGTGGAATGCTCTACTCGAATAATTCCCCAGTTTTGGACGTAACCTATGTGACTGTGTGTTACCAACAGCGATTTTAGATTACAGATAAATCACAAAATTAAAAGTAACCAATACTGGTCACAAAATCTGTACCACGCCTCCATAATACTTCACCCATTACAGATACAATGAATGTAAATCAATTTCAATTCAGTAACTTTAAGCGATAATGTTGCATATTAAAGATCTTGGAGACAATATTAATAGTAAAATCAGGCTTTTTGCAGATCATGCAGTTATCGGCACTTATCCAGTTTAGGGGGACAAAATTTTCGAAAATTTTTTTCTCAGTTTTTGATGATTTAGACTATGTTGATCTCGAAGATGTTATTTATTTTCATCCCCGATAAACACTTTTTAATATATCGAGAGAAAAAAAAATTAATGACAATTTTTTTCTCATTTTTTGACCTGACCACGAATGTTATTTGCAAAAATCAGTGAAGCTAAATCGTAGCACATCAAAGCACTCGGATAAAATCGCCTCATTCAGTTTACACTAAAGTCAAATAACTGTAGTTAAGTGTTAGTTTGGTGTTTGTTCTGTGCGTTTGTCCTACTAACTCGTAATGACTAGAATTTCCCATGATTTAAAAGTGGTGCAGAGATTGGCAACTTGCTCTAAATGTTCAGAAATGTAAAATTTTGCACTTCACAAAACAAAAAAAACACCATATGCTATGACTATAATATCCATGAGTCTGTTGGAATCGGACGACTCATACAAATACCTGCATGTAACTCTGTGTTGGGATATGAAATGGAATTGTCACATGGGTTCAGTCGCGGGTAAAGCATGTGGGAAATACAGAAGCGTCCGATCTTACCCGTCGGCTTTGACCCATGACGTCACAAATACCGCGGAAACGACTATAAACAATTCCAATATGGCGGATATAAAAACATCGCATACGTATTGTAAACACTGAAATACACAAGTTTCACAAAAAGCCTAATGACTGTAACGGGACAAGCGTGGGAAATTAGGGGTTTTTGGGTGCGGAGAAACTAAATATACAGAAATGTAGCCACCGACCGCCATTCAAAACCACGCAAAACAACGAAATAAATCAACATCACAAAACTGACCAAATACCAAAAAACACATTCCTATCCATAATCGGACACTTCCCTTAACCTATATAGCTCAACAGAACCTACCGATCACATCCCCCAATAGAAAACTAAGAAACGAAAGCTTCCCTTACACCTACATACATCGGCACTTACGCAGTTTAGCAGGTACGGAAAAAAATTTTCATTTTTTTTCAAAATTTGATCATCATGTGTCGTTATGCGGTGGGGGGAGTCTGCAGTGCCCCCCCATCCCCCCACAGGCTTCATTAGTGTCAAATCAATATTTTCGAATCATAGGCGGCCGCTGCCGCGGCCGCATTCCAAAAAAAAACTCCCAACCTAACCTCAAGTGGGCTACGCTACAGATCAATACGTTCATCAAATTGCTTCATATTACGTATACATGTTCATTAGTGTCAAATCAATATTTTCGAATCATAGGCGGCCGCTGCCGCGGCCGCATTCCAAAAAAAAAAACTCCCAACCTAACCTCAAGTGGGCTACGCTACAGATCAATATGTTCATCAAATTGCTTCATATTACGTATACATGTTCATTAGTGTCAAATCAATATTTTCGAATCATAGGCGGCCGCTGCCGCGGCCGCATTCCAAAAAAAAAACTCCCAACCTAACCTCAAGTGCGCTACGCTACAGATCAATATGTTCATCAAATTGCTTCATATTACGTATACATGTTCATTAGTGTCAAATCAATATTTTCGAATCATAGGCGGCCGCTGCCGCGGCCGCATTCCAAAAAAAAACTCCCAACCTAACCTCGTATTCAGGGCTACGCTACAGATCAATGTGTAGGTCCCTTACGTCACGGGTCAAAGCCGACGCGTGAGATCGGATGTTTCCAACCTATACCCAATACACAAAACATACATAAATAACCAAAAAAAAAAAAAAAAACGGAACTTACCTCAAAAAAGTTCCAGCTCCACAAACTAGATTGGCCACCACAATCACACACAAATGCACACACGCACGCACGCACACACACACACACACACACACACACACACACACACACACACACACACACACATACAAAAACACACACACACACACACACACACACACACACACACACACACATACAAAAACACACACACACACACACACACCAACGAAAAAATACTGATCCAACACCTGAGCAACAGAAAACTGACCCCACCACACGAAACAAACGAAACAAACGAAAACCATGAACACACCACCAGAGAGCACGACAAACAAAAACAAGACATCTACAAACACGCCACAATCGCAAATCAAACTCCGCGCCGTAATAACGTCACACACCACAACACGCTTACGTCACGGGTCAAAGCCGACGGGTAAGATCGGACGCTTCTGTTGACCCAGCATGTGGCAGGCTTCGGTTTATTGACAGAATACTGGGGAACTGCAATCAGTCTACAAAAGGGATTGCTTACAAATCAGTCTTGCGACACATCCTCGAATATTGCTCAAGTGTGAGAGATCCGTACCAGAGAGGCCTAACAGGGGATATAGAACGTATAAACAGAAGGGCAGCACGAATGATCACATGTTTGTTTAATCCGTGTGAGAATGTTACAGAGACATCGAAGTGGTGAACTGAACTGGCAGACTCTTGAGAAAGTCTATTAACAAAGTTTCAATGATTTAAATGATTACTCTAGTGATATATTACAACCCCCTACGTATCGCCCATATCGGGATCGTGAGGTAAGATCAGAATAATTAATACACGCACAGAGGTTATCGAACACTCATTCTTCCCGCGCTCCATACGTGAATGGAACAGGAAGAAATTCAAGTAACCGGTTCAGTGCTACGTACCCTCTGCCATGCACCTCACCGCGGTTTGCAGATTTTATATGTAGATTGGATAATGATTTACAGAAAATAAGAAACGAAAACGAATTTCACACAATGCTAAAACCACAGAGTTCTTAACACACAACTATCAGAGATGTTACCTTACAAGGAGAAACAGCCAATATCGCAGTCAAAGAGCGTCTTTGAATAAATTCAGTGAAATTAACGTAATGCAGACTACAGTAAATATTGAATGTTCTGCAAAAATTTGGGTAACTGCTGTATTTCACATTGTCAAATTTAGGTTGTAACACAAAGACAGATGTCATCATCAAGCTGAGCGAAGATAACCTGGACATTCACTTGAAACTGGGTGTTCATTACGTTTGAACTCATTTGCAGTCACCGCAAGAGAAACCATTCGCTCCATCGCGCACGGGCTTGTCACAGAAAAATTTCTTGCAATTTCCAATTCACTGCTCGCAGATCCACAAGATTCGCCTGTTAAAAAAACCAACGCTTTTCGCACAATAGTTTTCAGGATTTTATCTGCGAACAAGAGTGAGGAACAGCGACAAACTTTTAATTTTTACCTCGAAAAAAATCCAGTTGCAGTCATGAAACGTAGTGGTGGAGCTGGCCCTTAACCACATATTCACCCTTCAGTACGACGCAATTATCTCTACGACGTATGGGTTGGTGGAAAACTAAGGTGAGCAAGTCTGCATTCTTGCTATTCGTGAAACGTTCCAGTTCGAAAATCAGCTAGTCGTCACACTGGAAATGTCGTCCACGCAATAGTTTCTTCATACGTTTAGTTCAAATGGTTCAAATGGCTCTGAGCGCTACAGGACTTGACTTCTGAGGTCATCAGTCCCCTAGAACTTAGAACTACTTAAACCTAACTAATCAAAGACATCACACACATCCATGCCCGAGGCAGGATTCGAACCTGCGACCGTAGCGGTCGCGCGGTTCCAGACAGAACAGACAGAAGCGCCTAGAACCGCTCGGTCAAACCGGCCGGCCCATCCGATTGGGAAAGCTGTTTGTTTATAGAAGTGTGTGTGTGTGTGTGTGTGTGTGTGTGTGTGTGTGTGTGTGTGTGTGTGTGATGCTATGCAAAATGGGCTGGGCATGTGTCGTGATGGAGCGACGACAGCTTACTGCGACAGGGTGACGCAATAGTCACTGGACACTGGGCATTGATTTAAACAAAAGATTCTGATTTAGTGGTTGTTCTAACAAAAGATTTTGGTTGCCAGTATACCAGTAGGTGCAGTTACGTCTTTTAACTAGTCCGCTTGGTTTAAAATTGGCCTCATCTGACCACTTAGTTTTATTGATTCATACTATCTACACTACTGGCCATTAAAATTGCTACACCACGTGCTACAGACGCGAAATTTAACCGACAGGAAGAAGATGCTGTGTTATGCAAAAGATTAGCTTTTCAGAGCATTCACACAAGGTTGGCGCCGGTGGCGACACCTACAACGTGCTGACATGACGAAAGTTTCCAACCGATTTCTCATACACAAACAGCAGTCGACCGGCGTTGCCTGGTGAAACGCTGTTGTGATGCCTCGTGTAAGGAGGAGAAATGCGTACCATCACGTTTCCGACTTTGATAAAGGTCGGATTGTAGCCTATCGCGATTGCGGTTTATCGTATCGCGACACTGCTGTTCGCGTTGGTCGAGATCCAACGACTGTTAGCAGAATATGGAATCGGTGGGTTCGGGAGGGTAATACGGAACGCCGTGCTGCATCTCAACGGCCTCGTATCACTAGCAGTCGAGATGACAGGTATCTTATGCGCACGGCTGTAACGGATCGTGCAGCCACGTCTCGATCCCCGAGTCAACAGATGGGGACGTTTGCAAGACAACAACCATCTGCACGAATAGTTCGACGACGTTTGCAGCAGCACGGACTATCAGCTCAGAGACCGTGGCTGCGGTTACCCTTGACGCTGCGTCACAGACAAGAGCGCCTGCGATGGTGTACTCGACGACGAACCTGGGTGCACGAATGGCAAATCGTCATATTTTCGGATGAATCCAGGTTCTGTTTACAGCATCACAATGGTCGCATCCGTGTTTGGCGACATCGCGGTGAACGTACAATGGAAGCGTGTATTCGTCATCGCCATACTGGCGTATCACCTGGCGTGATGGTATAGGGTGCCATTGGTTACACGTCTCGGTCACCTCTTGTTCGCATTGACTGCACTTTGAACAGTGGACGTTACATTACAGATGTGTTACGACCCGTGGGTCTAACCTTTATTCGATCCCTTTGAAACCCTACATTTCAGCAGGATAATGCACGAAGGCATGTTGCAGGTCCTCTACGGGCTTTTCTGGATACAGAAAACATTCGACTGCTGCTCTGGCCAGCACATTCTCCAGATCTCTCACCAACTGAAAACGTCTGGTCAATGGTGGCCGAGCAACTGGCTCGTCACAATACGCCAGTCACTACTCTTGATGAACTGTGGTATCGTGTTGAAGCTGCACGGGCAGCTGTACCTGTACACGCCATTCGAGCTCTGTTTGACTCAATGCCCAGGCGTATCGAGGCCATTATTACGGCCAGAGGTGGTTTTTCTGGGTACTGATTTCTCAGGATTTATGCACCGGAATAGCGTGAAAATGTAATCACATGTCAGTTCTAGTATAATATATTTGTGCAACGAATACCCGTTTATCATCTGCATTCCTTGTTGGTGTAGCAATTTTAATGGCCAGTAGTGTACTATCGTTTCGGACCTCCTTTTGCCCGGCGTGTGCAGCGACTCGACATGCGATGGATTCAATCTCTTCGAAGTCGCCTGCAGAAATAATGACCCATTGCTGCCACTACAGCCATCCATAATCGCGAAAGTGTTTACAGTACAAGATTTTGTGGACGAACTGACCTCTAGATTATGTCGCACAGATGTTGGATAGAACTCACGTCAGACGATCTGGGTTTCCAGATCATTAGCTCGAACTCCATAATGTTCTCCAAACCAATCGCGATCAGTTGTGGCCCAGTGAGATGGCGCATTGTCACCCATAAAAGTCCGACCGTTGTTTGGGTACATGAAGTCCATGAGTGGCTACAAATGCTTTCGAACCAGCCGAACATAACCATTTACAGTCAATGATCGGTTCAGTTGGACCAGACGACCGTACCATGTAAACACAGACCACATCATCGTGTAGCCACCACCACCGTGTACAGTGCTTTGTTGATAACCTGTGTCCATGGCTTCGTAGGGTCTGCGCCACTCTCGAACCCCGCCATCAGCTCTTTTCTAGTCAAATCGGGACCCACCGGAGCAGGCCACGGGTTTCCAGTCGTCTAGGGTCGAACCCATTTGGTCACGAGACCAGGAGAGGCGCTGCAGGCGGTGTAGTGCTGTCAGCAAAGGCAGTTGCGTCGTCGTCTGCTGCCATAGCCCGTTAACGCCAAATTTTGCCTCACTGTCCTATGTGCCGCATTGATTTCTGCTGTTTTTCACGAAGTGTTGCTTGTCTGTTAGTACTCACAACTATACGCAGACACTGCGGCTCTCGGTCGTTAAGTGAAGACCATCGGCCACTGCGTTGTCCGTGGTGAGAGGTAATGCATAAAATTTGGTATTCTCAGCACATTCTTGACACTGTGGATCTCGCAATATTGAATTCTCTAACGATTTCCGAAATTGAAAGTCCCACGCGTTTCGCTCCCACTACCATTCCGCGGTCAAAGTCTGTTATTTCCTATCGTGTGGCTTTAATGTCGTGGGGAAGCTTTTGGCATTTGTCCCCTCAGTAAAAATAACAGCTCCGCCAATGCACTGCCCCTTTATACCTTGTGAACGCGATACTACCGCCATCTATATATCCCTATCCCCCGACCTTTGTAAGTTGTGTGTACATCTACATCTACATTTATACTCCGCAAGCCACCCAACGGTGTGTGGCGGAGGGCACTTTACGTGCCACTGTCATTACCTCCCTTTCCTGTTCCAGTCGCGTACGGTTCGCGGAGAGAACGACTGCCGGAAAACCTGCGTGCGCGCTCGAATCTCTCTAATTTTACTTTCGTGATCTCCTCGGCAGGTATAAGTAGGGGGAAGCAATATATTCGATACCTTATCCAGAAACGCACCCTCTCGAAACCCGGACAGCAAGCTACACCGCAATGCAGAGCGCCTCTCTTGCAGAGTCTGCCACTCGAGTTTGCTGAACATCTCCGTAACGCGATCACGGTTACCAAATAACCCAGTGACGAAACGCGGCGCTCTTCTTTGGTTCTTCTCTATCTCCTCCGTCAACCCGACCTGGTACGGATCCCACACTGATGAGCAATACTCGAGTATAAGTTGAACGAGTGTTTCGTAAGCCACCTCCTTTGTTGATGGACTACATTTTCTAAGGATTCTCCCAATGAATCTCAACCTGGCACCCGCCTTACCAACAATTAATTTTATATGATCATTCCACTTCAAATCGTTCGGTACGCATACTACCAGGTATTTTACAGAAGTACTGCTACCAGTGTTTGTTCCGCTATCATATAATCGTACAATAAAGGATCCTTCTTTCTATGTATTCGCAATACATTACATTTGTCTATGTTAAGGGTCAGTTGCCACTTCCTGCACCAAGTGCCTATCCGTTGCAGATCTTCCTGCACTTCGCTACAATTTTCTAATGGTGCAACTTCTCTGTATACTACAGCATCATCCGCGAAAAGCCGCACGGAACTTCCGACACTATCTACTAGGTCATTTAGATACATTGTGAAAAGCAATGGTCCCATAACACTCCCCTGTGGCACGCCAGAGGTTACTTTAACGTCTGTAGACGTCTCCCCATTGAGAACAACATGCTGTGTTCTGTTTACTAAAAACTCTTCAATCCAGCCACACAGCTGGTCTGATATTCCGTAGGCTCTTACTTTGTTTATCAGGCGACAGTGCGGAACTGTATCGAACGCCTTCCGGAAGCCAAGGAAAAGTTCCCGATAAATTTCAGTTGCTTTCAGCTTTTTTGGCAAACGTCAGCCAAAGCACTGATCGCACGTCACAGTTCGCGGAATTTTCTACTGCAGTGCACAATTTAAATATTCACAGCGCACAAAGCAGAGGCAAAACGCACCGCGACGATCAGAACCTTACGCGTAACCATCCAGTACGTGCTTCGACAGAAGGAAGGAGATTCCAGCAGGGAAACCTAAACTACTTTCCGAATACCCTCACACATGAGAATTGTGCAACGAATAAGTCTTTGTTCAACATTCCAGGTAGGGGCCAGTGCACACTTGGTCGTCCACTGCCCCCCCCCCCCCCCCCCACCTTCTGACTGTGGCGCTCCGTGTTAAATACGGTATTTACAGTTATGTTCGTGAATGTATCTGAACTGTGTTGTAAATGTGTACATTTCAACATATCCTCAGTTCAGACCTTTCCAGTGTGGTCTGCCCCAGCCCTCTATCTGCACCCCAATATAATGTTTCCAGTTCGAACATGTAGTAGTTCCAGTGCTCTTTGCCGGGATTCTTTTGTACACTGAAGAGTCAAAGAAATTGGTACACCTGCCTAATATCATGTAGGGCCCCCGCCAGCCCGCAGAAGTGCCGCAACACGACGTGGAATGGACTCGAAGTAGTGCTGGAGTACTGATGTAGGAAACTGACTCCATGAATCTAGCACTACTGTCCATAAATCCGTAAGAATACGATGGACGGAGATCTCTTCTGAATAGCACGTTGCAAGGCATCCCAGATATGCCCAATAATGGGGAGTTTGGTGGTCAGCGAAAATGTATAAACTTAGACAAATGTTCCTGGAGCCACTCTGTAGCAATTCTAGACTGTGGGGTGACGCATTTTCCTGCTGGAATTACCCAAGTCCGTCTGAATGCACAATGGACACGAATGGATGCAGGTGATCAGACAGGACGCTTACATACATGTCACCTGTCAGAGACGTATCTAGACGTATCAGGGGTCCTATACCACTCCAACTGCACACACCCCATATCATTATAGAGCCCCCACCAGCATGAACAGTCCCCTGCTGACATGCAGTGTCCATCGATTCATGAGATTGTCTCCATACCCGTACAGGTCCATCCGTCCACCATCTTGAACAGTCCCCTGCTGACATGCAGTGTCCATCGATTCATGAGATTGTCTCCATACCCGTACATGTCCATCCGTCCACCAGCTTGAACAGTCCCCTGCTGACAAGCAGCGTCCATTGATTCATGAGATTGTCTCCATACCCGTACATGTCCATCCGTCCACCAGCTTGAACAGTCCCCTGCTGACATGCAGTGTCCATCGATTCATGAGATTGAGATTGTCTCCATACCTGTACATGTCCATCCGTCCACCAGCTTGAACAGTCCCCTGCTGACATGCAGTCTCCATCGATTCATGAGATTGCGTCCATACCCGTACATGTCCATCTGTCCACCATCTTGAACAGTCCCCTGCTGACATGTAGTGTCCATCGATTCATGAGATTGTCTCCATTCCTGTACATGTCCATCCGTCCACCAGCTTGAACAGTCCCCTGCTGACAAGCAGCGTCCATTGATTCATGAGATTGTCTCCATACCCGTACATGTCCATCCGTCCACCAGCTTGAACAGTCCCCTGCTGACATGCAGTGTCCATCGATTCATGAGATTGAGATTGTCTCCATACCCGTACAGGTCCATCCGTCCACCATCTTGAACAGTCCCCTGCTGACATGCAGTGCCCATCGATTCATGAGATTCTCTCCATACCCGTACATGTCCATCTGTCCACCATCTTGAACAGTCCCCTGCTGACATGCAGTCTCCATCGATTCATGAGATTGTGTCCATACAGGTACGTGTCCATCTGTCCACCATCTTGAACAGTCCCCTGCTGACATATAGTGTCCATCGATTCATGAGATTGTCTCCATTCCTGTACAGGTCCATCTGTCCACCAGCTTGAACACTCCCCTGCTGACATGCAGCATCCATCAATTCATGAGATTATCTCCATACCCGTACAGGTCCATCCATCCACCATCTTGAACAGTCCCCTGCTGACATGCAGCGTCCATCGATTCATGAGATTGCCTCCATACCCGTACACGTCCATCCGCCCACGAGCTTGAACAGTCCCCTCCTGATATGCAGTGTCCATCGATTCATGAGATTGTCTCCATACCCGTACACGTCCATCCGCTCGATACAATTAGAAGCGAGACTCGTCCGACCAGGCAACATGTTTCCAGTCATCAACAGTCCGATGTCGGTGTTGACTGGCCCAGGCGTGGTGTAAAGCTTTGTGTCGCACAGTCATCAAGGGGATACCAGTGGGCCTTCGGTTCTGAAAGCCCATATCGATGATGTTTCGCTGAATGGTTTGCACGCTGACACTTGTTGATGGCCCAACGTTGAAATCTGAAGCATTTTCGGAAGGGTAGCACTTCTATCACGTTGAACGATTCTCTTTAGTCGTAGTTGGGTTGGGGTGTTTTGGGGAAGGAGACCAGACAGCGAGGTCATCGGTCCCATCGGATTAGGGAAGGATGGGAAAGGAAGTCGGCCGGGTCCTTTCAAATGAATCATCACGGCATTTGCCTGGAGCGATTTAGGGAAATCACGAAAAACCTAAATCAGGATGGCCGGACGCGGGATTGAACCGCCGTCCTCCCGAATGCGAGTCCAGTGTCTAACCACTGCGCCACCTCGCTCGTCAGTCGTAGTTAGTCCCATTCTTGCAGAATCTTTTTCCGGCCGCAGCGATGTCGGAGATTTCATGTTTTACTGGATTCCTGGTATTGACTCGTGAAATGGTAGTACGGGAAAATCCCCACTTCATCGCCACCTCGGAGATGCTGTGTCCCATCGCTCGTGCGCCGACTGTAACACCACGTTCAAACTGACTTAAATCTTGATAACCTGCCATTGTAGCAGCAGTACCCGATCTAACAAATGCGCCAGACACTTGTCATCACATATAGGCGTTGCCGACCGTACCGCCATATTCTTCCTGTTTACATGTCTCTGTATCTGAATACGCATGCCTATACTAGTTTCTTTGGCGCCTCATTGTGAATGTGATGCGTTTCAACGCGCGCTCCCATCCTCAGGTCCCACCTGCGCGAGATCCGCGACCGGTCGGTGCTGCGGCTGTTCGAGGCGGCCGACGTGAACGGGGGCGTGCTGCCCGGTGCAGGGGTGGGCCTGGCCCCGCCCCCGCCACCCTCCGCCTGGGACCAGGACCAGTCCTACTTCAGCGAGCCCGAGTTCGACTCCGACTACCACCACCAGCACATCCACAAGAGCAAGGTAGGCACTCAACAAGTGTCTCCACCCCAGAGCAGGCTTCACTCATACCCTGGTCCCGGTGGCTACTAGGGCCGAGGTCTTCGAGCAGCCACAGCGTGTCAACACCAGAGATAATCTACAGTGTTGCTATGAAAAGTGCTGTCTAGTTTGTTACATACTGCTCCAAAACTGGATTGTGTAGGACAATTTCAAAAGGCTTTGACTGGGCCTTTTAAGTGTAATTATATGAAGGTAAGTACTGGAGTAAGATAATGTGATAGTGACCTATAGGTACTGTAGCTGTGTGTGAGCGAACTTTGAAGAGTGTAGACAGCTTTGGAGATAAAGTGGGAATCCTGATTGTCTCAAGATGGGTCTCCGCCTTGGGGGAATAAGTTGGTGTTAAAATGGCCCCTGGAGATATTACGTGGCAGTGGCCATTGGAGCGTAGGTATTTTGAGATATGAGGTGGGGCACAATTCTCAAGGCAGCCTTTGGATTGCATGATCACATCAAGGTGACCTTTCTCACAAGTGATCATTTCAGAAGCCTTCAAGGTCAGGGTGGCCATTGGAGCATGAGTGCATGACGGTCGCATTTGTGACACAAACAGCAGACATTAAGCAGTACGATTGTGTCAAAGTGATGTGTGGTGAATGTGATCGTCTCAGCTGGCCTTTGAAGATAGTGTCAGTGTGAGTCTTGGAGCATAGCTTATAACTGTTTCGGCTGGGACTTTAAGGTGTTCAGATATATTTTGGGTGTATCATTATGTCAAGGTGGTTTCTGTAGAGAGTGAACCCTTCAAGGCTGTCTAGCTAATATTATTATAATGTACAGATAAACACCACAGATATCGGATTATTTGCTTCATTCTTAGTTTCACTGTACAAACAAGAGCATCTCTAGTTATTCATTGCCCTGATGGCAACCCATTAAAGGTTCGAAGTTCCTCTCAGCATTATCTTCAACAAAAAGTTGAGATGAACACACCACAGACCAGCTAGACATGATCACACTTTGCAGTTGTTCATTATGTTAGGGAAGCTACGTATAGTCTGATCACCTTTGGAGAGTGTCATAGTGTCAAGTCAGTTTTTGGGGAATGTGACATTGTCATTGTGGGCTTTGGAAGTAGTGATCATATGAGGGTGGCTATTCAGTCAGATATAAGTGGGATTCAAAAAGAAACGACCCGAAAGCAAAATTATAAAAAATAGTACCTGTATGTCAGATGTATTGACCTTGGCTGTTGAGACACTTGTCCCACTGTGACCCAAGGTGGTGAATGGCTGCCCCTTAAAATTCCCAGGGTTGCGATATTAACCAGTTCCCCAGCTGGACGTCGTCGTCCGAGGTGAATCGTTTGCCCCTCACAACCTTTTTAAGGGGACCAAAAATGGCATAACCACAGGGAGAGAGGTCCGGACTGTATGGAGGGTGGCCGAGAACCGCCCATTTGAATTTCTGCAGGAGTGCCGCGACTGTGTTGGCCGTATGAGGAGCAGAATGACCCCACAGGTGAGATTGCCTGGTCGTTTTGATTTGATCGCTTGGCGAAGGGTGGTCAAGATTTGCGAGTAATGCAGGGCATTCACTGTTGTCCCTGTGATTTTGCCATTTTTTGTCCCCTTAAAAAGGCTCTGAGGGAGAAACGACTCGCCTCGGACGACAATGTCCAGCTGTACTTGCAGAACTGGTTAAAATTGCAGCCCCGGTAATATTATGAGACAGCCATTCACTGCCTTGTGTCATAGTGGGACAAGTGTCTCAACAGCCACGGTCAGTATTTCTGACATACAGGTACTGGTTTCTGTAATTATGCCTCTTGCTCGTTTCTTTTTGAACAGCCCTTATATATAATGTGGTACCCATTTGGGCATGAGTGTTTCAAGGCTGCTTAGGGAGGGGATTAAAGCACAGTAACCTTTGTAGAGCATGACCATATGAAAGTGTCCTTTTGTCAACGTGACCATGTCAAAGCACCATTTAAAGGTAGAGATTATGTCCAGGTGGTCTTTGCAACATGGGTGTATCATGATATCAGTTAGAATACGGTGATGTTAAGACAGTGATTGGGATGTATGTTGGTGTCAAGGTGGTCTGTGGTGAATGTGGTCATGTCAACTGGCCTTTGGGGATCATGCCAATGTGGCCTTCAAAGCATGGATACGTCAATGTGCCAACTGGGACATCATGGTTGCTTAGGACACCTTGGTCGAGTACGGTTATAGCAAGTGGTCTCTGTATAGTGTGGTCTTGTCAAGGCAGTCTTTTGGCGAGTTATATCAGTGTGGCGTCTGGGATAATTATCGTGTAAATATTGCTGCCGAAGCATGAGTGTGCTGTAATGTCCATTAGGACACAAGAATGTCAGGGCGGCGTTTGGGGAGTCAGTTGTATCATGGTAGTCTTTATAGAGTGTGATGATGTCAAGGTGACCTTTGGCAGATATGCCTATGTAGCAGCACTTTTTGGGTGTCATTTGTAAAATGCGGTCAGGTGAAGATGGTTTTCGTATGTCTCCGGATCCTTTTTGTAAACCATCTTATCTTGTTGGCCTACAATGTTTCTGATCTCCTTTGAAGAGTTTGGAGCTGACGATACTAGAAGGAGTTTTTCAGTGTACTGTTGGGAACATGATGGTGTCTACATCTACATTGATACTCCGCAAGCCACCCAACGGTGTGTGGGGGAGTCATTGTAGTCAGTGGAAAGATTAATAGTAACAGGATGGCCTTTGCAGAGTGTGGTCGTAGCAACAAGAACTTTGGAGTGCGAAAGAATAATACAGCCTTCTGAGTGTGTGTCGACTGACATAATCTTGTATGTGCGTTCTTGGGAGTGATTGTATTATATGATTATTTTAGACTGAACCACACAGTTATGGTACTGTGATTAGGGTAGAGGTGGGAGAAAAACATAAGGTGTTGAAATTTCGTTTATTTGTGCAGTCATGTTTTTCTTGCATAAAATATTGAAAGTAACCAATTTTTGGAATGTTTCTCGTATGAAAGGGTAATTCGAGCTGTTTTGATGACAGGCAAATATATGTTAATTGTAGTTTTATTTAAAATGAGGCAAAATAGGTTAAGGGTATTTGTTTGGTAACATATTCCATATACTTGAAGACTACTGTATCGACTTCCAAAATGTGTCTGAAGTAATGGCTTTTTATGTAGCAGAGTGTTCCACCTGGAACACATTGTATTTTTTTCGCCCACCTTGATTTGGAAGCGAGCGTGGATTGAATATTTTGTCATCTGCTGAAGCGACAAATTATGATAAATTTTTATTTTCTTTTTTCTGTATATTGCTTCTTTATGAGTTTGTATTCCTATCTAGTTACAATAAACATACATATTGTCCTTTAAAGTAGATTTTTAAAATTTTATTTTTAAAAATAAATGTCTCCATTCTCTACTGTCAGTGAATGTTTCCAATAAAAAGTTCTGTGTTGAATTTCTTGCTCTGTTTCGTCAAGTGGAACTGGAGCACTTTTAAAAAAGCACTTTTAAAAAACTAATAACAAGACCTATATCTGCTATAGAGCAACGGCGATTTCGAGCTGTGTGTTTGCTCTTCTCAGTACACGTTTCTTTGGGAAACACTTTGTCATGTAATTGCTCACTGTCAATCTAGTTTCTCTGAGCGTAAGGTAACTAGGGAAAAAAAAGATATTTATGTTATTTCAACGAACTGCAACAGTACAGATTAAAGACTATTTTCAAGGAGTAAAGTCTTCTTTCAACACGTGCTTTAGTTTTTAAGTTCATTATCATTGAAACAAGACGATGCCTAATTTAATGTAAAATGCGAACCACACGATATTTCGAGGAAAATATTTGGAAGTACCAATTTGGAACGATTTCCTTTCTTAAGTCATTGAGTACATTCTGACTGCATCGGTGGAAAAGTTCCCGCGTGTTATACAAAACTTGACTTGTAACACTTGTCCTGCGACCAAAATTCCCTCATATCTTGTTTCATTTCTATAGAGTTACTTGCATAGCTTTTATGTTTGTAACAGATTCATATTTGTATTTGGATAACTTCTGTCTTGAGCAAACACATTTTTCTTCTTCTTTACCAAGACTTGCTTCGCTAAAGTTACAGAATCTTCTGTGATATTTTTTTTTTTAAATTGGCTTGTTAAATGACAGGAAAAACTGCTTTTTACAGTCTATACACAGAGAATTTCAGTTCCCGAATAAGGTATTCACAAATATAAAACTGAAAATTTTTAATACTTTGTTAACAGATGTTGTGGTTTCTGCTGCTTTCAGTACTTCGTAACTTAGCTGTTATCCTTTTACATTGTAGCAACCAGTGTTGTACATGTTGCGCTCTTAACCCGCCCATGCTTGCCCGGTGGCCAGGCGGGCAGGCCGCCGCTCGTTGTCAACAGAACGGGCAGGCTGCTTCACTCCCAGCCAAGCCAAGCAGAACCCAACCCAGGCAGGCTGCGGGAAACTTGCTTGCCTGCCCATATTACTGATGAGTCGCGCTACGCAGCCGTTTAGTCTGCACGCGTCATTGCCGTATTATGAACGTTAGTTAAAAGTTTTTATTTTACCTGAGCACCAAAAGACAAATTAATTTCGGGTCAAAAAATATTGGGTTTTATTTGTACATTCTTCCTTTACGCGTATATTTCGGGCTTATAATCTATATAAAGAAAAATGAATTGCCAAATGTGTTGATAAGCGTAAAACTCCAGAACGGCTGGACCGATTCGGCAATATTTTTTTTTTTTTTTGCTGTGTTCGTAATTCTCAGGACAAGGTTATTATGAAATAAAATTTTTGGAAAATCGACCGAAAAATTGGAAACTTTGAGAAAAACTGAAAGTGCGTTTTCATTGTGACCGTGTGTTTGTATGGCATACAATCTTGATGAAATTTTGCACACTATACCTTGAAACCAAGAGGAAGGTCGCAGTCTACATAAAATTTCGTAGGGTGCATGGCAGAGGTTACTTTACCTAACGGAATTCGACAAATTCTACGTTTTTGTTCCGATCTTGATGAAATTTGGCACACTTGATATTCAAAGCAGAATGAAGGGCGCTGTCTGCTTGAAATTCTAAATGGTGCATGGCGGAGGGTACTGTACTTACACACTTCTACACCAACCTACAGTTTTATTCCGATCTTAAAGAAATTTTGTACACTTGAGCATCAAGAGGAACATCACTGTCTACATAATATTTCGGACATTGCACGGAATAGAGTACCTTACAAAAGTTTTTGACATCGTTTGCGGGTTACCATGAAATCCTTCTCCCTCTATACTACTAAATGGTCTCAGCTCCTTAGCACACATTTCGACGCACTTTTCGGCCACTAAAGCTTTGTCCTCTTTCAAGGTATTTACGGAGTGAGGAAATTGCTTGTCAGATTTGCACACACAAGTCTCGCATACTCGAGATTCCCGAATAAGTACTTAAGAGCTTTTTACACAGTTTGCATTGAGACACACCTACCGATTTATTTGAAGCGGCCTCATAAACACACGAAAACGTTTCCCATGCGGCACTTGTGCCCTATTTCGTTACCATCATGTATTCGTCAGTTGTCAATTTTTTTTTCAATCTCACTAAAGTTCGACCTATTCATTGTGCTGCCCCCACCGCTGCGATAAATGAACTGCGGTCTAACTACTTGGCTACTCTAGTCACGGCAGCTCGACAACGCAACCTGTTGTCAGGCGCAGCAAGCTGGGCGGGTCCCGTGAAGCTTGGCAGGCCTGCGGGAACCCAGGTAGCCCGGGCTTGCGGGAGCCCAAGTCGGCCGCATTACCCACAATGCCTCAGTACACCCGTACTCTTGTGTTTACGTCGCGGCAGGCTGACCTGCATGAATGGTTGCAGAGGAGCTAGGGGCAAGCAGGCTGCAAGGGGAATTTGTACACCCCTAGTAGCAACTACAGCCATAATACAGAAATAAGATATTGCAGTGGCTGTGTTATTTTTTTTACGATGCAAAGTTCCTTCGGCGAACACAGCCGTTACGAAACACATAAAATGAACTCGCAGTTGCGAACGAGGACTACCATCACCTGTAGAATTGAATGTTGTTGTTGTTGTGGTCTTCAGTCCTCAGACTGGTTTGATGCAGCTCTCCATGCTACTCTATCCTGTGCAAGCTTCTTCATCTCCCAGTACCTACTGCAGCCTACATCCTTCTGAATCTGCTTAGTGTATTCATCTCTTGGTCTCCCTCTACGATATTTACCCCCCGCGCTGCCCTCCAATACTAAACTGGTGATCCCTTGATGCCTCAGAACATGCCCTACCAACCGATCCCTCCTTCTAGTCAAGTTGTGCCACAAACCCCTCTTCTCACCAATTCTATTCAATACCTCCTCATTAGTTATGTGATCTACCCATCTAATCTTCAGCATTCTTCTGTAGCACCACATTTCGAAAGCTTCTATTCTCTTCTTGTCCAAAGTATTTATCGTCCATGTTTCACTTCCATACATGGCTACACTCCATACAAATACTTTCAGAAACGACTTCCTGACACTTAAATCTATACTCGATGTTAACAAATTTCTCTTCTTCAGAAACGCTTTTCTTGCCATTGCCACTCTGCATTTTATATCCTCTCTACTTCGACCATCATCAATTATTTTGCTGCCCAAATACCAAAACTCCTTTACTACTTTAAGTGTCTCATTTCCTAATCTAAATCCCTCAGCATCACCCGACTTAATTCGACTACATTCCATTATCCTCATTTTGCTTTTGTTGATGTTCATCTTATACCCTCCTTTCAAGACACTGTCCATTCCGTTCAACTGCTCTTCCAAGTCCTTTGCTGTCTCTGACAGAATTACAATGTCATCGGTGAGCCTCAAAGTTTTTATTTCTTCCCCATGGATTCTAATACCTTCTCTGAATTTTTCTTTTGTTTCCTTCACTTCTTGCTCAATATACAGATTGAATAACATTGGGGAGAGGCTACAACCCTGTCGCACTCCCTTCCCAACCACTGCTTCCCTCGACACAACGTCAATGAAAATTTGTGCCGGACCCGGACTCGAACTCGGGTTTCCCGCTTATCGCGACCGATCGCCTTACCATCTGGCTAGTCGAGCAAGCGAATATCAATTAAAATGTCTCGGCTCTACGGGAATATGCGTAATGGATGTACGAGTGCAGGTTGTAGAGACTTGGTTGACGTCGTATGGAAAGTTGGGTCTGGCCGTGGGGTTGCTCAATAATCAAATGGTAAGGCTACCACTTGCGATATGCGGGAAATCCGGATTCGGATCGTCATTCCATCATACAGCTGATGGTTGTACATAGTGAAAATCGCGAATACATTTCATGTGTACAGGGTGATCCATAGATCGAGACCGGGCCAAATATCTCACGAAATAAGCACCAAACGAAAAAACTACCAAGGACGAAACTCGTCTAGCTTGGAGGAGGAAACCAGATGGCGCCATGGTTGAGCCGCTAGATGGCGCTGCCATAGGTCAGACGGATATCATCTGCGTTTTTTTAAATAGGAACCCCCATTTGTATTACATATTCGTGTAGTACGTAAAGAAATATTAATGTTTTAGTTGGACCACTTTTTTCGCTTTGTGATAGATGGCGCTGTAATACTCACAAACGTATAAATACGTGGCATCGCGTACATTCCGCCAGTGCGGGCGGTATTTGCTTCGTGATACATTACCCGTGTTAAAATGGACCGTTTACCAACTGCGGAAAAGGTCGATATCGTGTTGATGTACGGCTATTGTGATCAAAATGCCCAATGGGCGTGTGCTATGTATGCTGCTCGGTATCCTGGACGACATCATCCACGCGTCGGGACCGTTCGCCGGATAGTTACGTTATTTAAGGAAACAGCAAGTGTTCACCCACGTGTGAAACGTCAACCACGACCTGCAACAAATGATGATTCCCGAGTAGGTGTTTCAGCTGCTGTCGCGGCTAATCCGCACATCAGTAGCACACAAATTGCGCGAGAATCGGGAATCTCAAAAAGCGCCGGTGTTGAGAATGCTACATCAACATCGATTGCACGCGTACCATATTTCTATGCACCAGGAATTGCGTGGCGACGACTTTGAACGTCGTGTACAGTTCTGCCACTGGGCACAAGAGAAATTACGGGACAATGCCAGATTTTTTGGACGCGTTCTATTTAGCGATGAAGTGTCATTCACCAACAGCGGTAACGTAAACCGTCATAATATGCACTATTGGGCAACGGAAAATCCACGATGAATGCGACAAATGGAACATCGGCGACCTTGGCGGGTTAGTTTATGGTGCGGCATTATGGGAGGAAGGATAATTGGCCCCCATTTTATCGATAACAATCTAAATGGTGCAATGTATGCTGATTTCCTACGTAATGTTCTACCGATGTTACTACAAGTTGTTTCACTGCATGACAGAATGGCGATGTACTTCCAACATGATGGATGTCCGGCACATAGCTCACGTGCTGTTGAAGCGGTATTGAATACCATATTTCATGACAGGTGGATTGGTCGTCGAAGCACCATACTGTGGCCCGCACGTTCACCGGATCTGACGGCCCCGGATTTCTTTCTGTGGGGAAAGTTGAAGGATATTTGCTATCGTGATACACCGACAACGCCTGATAACATGCGTCAGTGCATTGTCAATGCATGTGCGAACATTACGGAAGGCGAACTACTCGCTGTTGAGAGGAATGTCGTTACACATATTGGCAAATTCAATGAGGTTGACGGACATCATTTTGAACATTTATTGCATTAATGTGGTATTTACAGGTAATCACGCTGTAACAAATGGTTCAAACGGCTCTGCGCACTATGCGACTTAACTTCTAAGGTCATCATTCGCCTAGAACTTAGAACTAATTAAACCTAACTATCCTAAGGACATCACACACATCCATGCCAGAGGCAGGATTCGAACCTGCGACCATAGCGGTCGCTCGGTTCCAGACTGTAGCGCCTAGAACCGCACGGCCACTCCGGCCGGCCGCTGTAACATCATACGTTCTCAGAAATGATAAGTTCACAAAGGTACATGTATCACATTGCAACAACCGAAATAAAATGTTCAGACGTACCTACGTTCTGTATTTTAATTTAAAAAACTTACCTGTTACCAACTGTTCGTGTAAAACTGTGAGCCATATGTTTGTGACTATTACAGCGCCATCTATCACAAAGCGAAAAAAGTGGTCCAACTAAAGCATTCATATTTCTTTACGTTCTACACGAATATGTAATAAAAATGGGGCTTCCTATTTTAAAAAAACGTAGTTGATATCCGTTTGACCTATGGCAGCGCCATCTAGCGGGCCAACCATAGCGCCATCTGGTTTCCCCCTTCAAGCTAGCGAGTAGTTTTAGTTTTTTCGTTTAATGCTTATTTCGTGAGATATTTGGCCGGTCACGATCAATGGGCCACTCTGTATGATATATAAAAGTTATTTACGTCGAAAGTTACGCCTGGAATTTTCATACTATACGTGAAAAATAAACACCCTCTAATATAAGACTTTTCGCATCCGCTCAGTAACTATATTACACCTTAGCTTCAGCCTCTAAATTCACTGGCGTACTCATCAACAATGTGTTCGCAAATTGTTTCATGCTTTTAAAACAGCTTGATCTGTCGAACCAAGTAATACTTCTTTTCACATGTTTTTCGTTGGAACCATATGCTGTGTAATGTTTCATCACTGTAATGAAGAAACCTTTACTGAAAATGATACAGTTAAGGTAAAGATTAGTTGAACGGCATTCCATGTAGACGCCACAACCAGTCGCCTACACTGAGATGTTGGTTTCGGTATAATGAAGCCAAGCGTTGTCTGTATCAATTGTGAGCCAAGTACACGGACGTAAAAAAAATTGCAACGCCCAAAAATTATTCAGAACAAACAATACAGTTGAGAAGAGACTAAGACCAGTCAGAAAAACCTCAGACAAATCCAGCAACGCTGGAATACATCAACTCACTTACAACTCTTGTCAGGCCCACTACATAGGACTAACAAGCAGAAATTTCCGAACGAGGTACACAGAGCACGTGAGAGCTCTAAGAAGTGACGGCACACATTCAACTTTTGCAGAACATCTAATGAACATAACCGCACTAATATCAAAAACGATCTACGCATTCTGAGGAACAGCAACAGTTTATACTGACAACTAACGATAGAAGAAAATTTCCACATACAAAAGGCTATAGTCGAAGGGAAAAATGTAATAAATGAAAACACAACACTCTGCAACAACACACTCCTTACCGCTCGGAGAGAACTGACCAAGGACACAGAACAGAAAGCACACACAGACATAAATAATGAACAGAAGTCGTCGTAATTCGCGCTACAGTTTTTCATAGCCTCTCTCGCCACATGCGATACGTGTCTAGCGACACACATGAACAGCAAGATGGCGTAATGTTCTGGATCAGAAAGAAAGTGCAAAAGTTTTGTTTTTCTGTGTAAAAAGCAGCCACACACCATCCAACGAACGTGAGTACACGAATAGCTAAGCAACAGCTCACTACACACCAAAATAACTGGTTTCCACAAAGGTGCCACAACCCCAGGTATATATTGCTGACATACGAAGTTCACCTTGAGTATTTGTTTACTAACAGCCGTTCACATGGTTGCAGATGACATGATGTTCGCTAAGTAAAAAAACGGAAACAGAAAAAAAGAGCACAGAAAATATGTCACAAACGGCGCCAATAATACCTTAAAACATGTTGTAACATACAATAAATAAGGCAGTATGAAAGTATCAATATAAGACTATATTTCAAAAGACGATTTGTAAGAATGTAATAATGTTTTACTGTGTTTGTACAACCATGCCATTTTCTGCATGTTTTAGATTAAAAAACGCCACTGATGATGGTGATATCTGTCGCCGAAACTAGTTTTGGGATAATAAAGAAGTAAACAAATAAGACGGTGTCTTGCATCAAGGCGGACTCAATTTGTCATATTGGCTGTTTTTTCTATGCAAGCACGGACCAACTGGAAGAGTTCCAAGATAATATTATTGTTATGGAATATCGTCTCAGTTATGTAACTGGATTTGCGATTTCCTGTCAGAGAGGTCACTGTTCGTAGTAGTTGACGGAAAGTCATCGGGTAAAACAGAAGTGATTTCTGGCGTTCCCCAAGGTAGTGTTATAGGCCCTTTTCTGTTCCTTATCTGTATATAAACGATTTGGGAGACAATCTGAGCACCCGTCTTCGGTTGTTTGCAGATGACGCTGTCGTTTATCGAGTAATAAAGTCATCAGAAGATCAAAATATACTGCAAAACGATTTAGAAAAGATATCTGAATGTTGCGAAAAGTGGCAGTTGGCCCTAAATAACGAAAAGTGTGAGGTCATCCACATGAGTGCTAAAAGGAACTCGTTAAACTTCGTTTACTCGATAAATCAGTGTAATCTAAATGCCGTAAATTGAACTAAATACCTAGATTACGATTACGAACAACTTAAATTGGAAGGAACACATAGAAAATGTTGTGGGGAAGGCTAAAAAAAGACTGCGTTTTATTGGCAGGACACTTAGAAAATGTAACAGACCTACTAAGGAGATTGCCTACACTTCGCTTGTCCGTCCTGTTTTAGAATACTGCTGCGCGGTGTAGGATCCTTACCAGGTAGGACTGGCGGAGTACATCGAAAAAGTTCAAAGAAAGGCAGCACGTTTTGTACTATCGCGAAATACGGGAGAGAGTGTCACAGAAATGATACACGATTTGGGCTGGAAATCATTGAAAAGAAAGGCGTCTTTCGTTGCGACGGAATCTTCTCACGAAATTCCAATCACCAACTTTCTCCTCCGAATGGTTCAAATGGCTCTGAGCACTATGGTACTTAACTTCTGAGTCATCAGTCCCGTAGAACTTAGAACTACTTAAACCTAACTAACCTAAGGACACCACACACATCCATGCCCGAGGCAGGATTCGAACCTGCGACCGTAGCGGTCGCGCGGTTCCAGACTGTAGCGCCTAGAACCGCTCGGCCACCCAGGCCGGCTCCTCCGAATGCGAAAGAATTTGGTGACACCGACCTACATAGGGAGGAACGATCAACACGATACAATAAGGGAAATCAGAGCTCGTACTGAAAGATACAGGTGTTCATTCTTTCCGCGCGCTATACGAGATTGGAATAATAGAGAATTGTGAAGGTGGTTCGATGAAGTCTCTGCCAGGCACTTAAATGTGATTTGCGGAGAATCCATGTAGATGTAGATGCTGCTGGTGCGAAACTGGAATAGACATAATCTGTTGTCGAAATTACCTACCAACTTTTATGTCACACAACTCCTCATGGGTGTTGCGATTTTTTTCCATTAGTGTTTTTAGCCTGTAACAGAGTTACGAGAATTTTGCCAGCAGCTCACGTGTTACTCATCGAAAGAGATTGTGCGCTGGGATGCCTTGTTGCAGCCGGAGCACTTTCCGGCTGGCCTGCACCGCGTGTGGTTACCGTGGAGAGGGGGGGGGGGTGACGTTAGGGGAGGGGGGGTGGAATTTTGGGGGGAGGGGCGTGCTGCGGGGTGCAGCGACCGCTGGCGAGATGCCACCACCCCGGATCAATAGGGAATCCACCCCTCCGGCGCCTGATATTTCGGGGTTCGGTTGCATTGCGGCGTTCAGAGCGAGACCCAACTCCCGTAGTGGAAGTCGCCCTATCTCAGGACACAACCTCTCCTACTAAAATGTAGACTTTCACGGCCGGAAATGTCATGTCCATTATAATTATCCGGGCTGTTATACCGTGGTCGGTTGATGAATTCTGTGTCGATTTCCAACGTTTCGTCTCCGACTGCGGGAGACATCTTCAAGGGGGTCCGTAGCTCGATGGAAGGTCCAACACACCCACTGGCGCTACAGTCTGGAACCGCGCGACCGCTACGGTCGCAGGTTCGAATCCTGCCTCGGGCATGGATGTGTGTGATGTCGTTAGGTTAGTTAGGTTTAAGTAGTTCTAAGTTCTAGGGGACTGATGACCTCAGAAGTTAAGTCCCATAGTGCTCAGAGCCATTTGAACCATTTGAACACCCACTGGCTCGCTACTGACTGCCGCTGAATTCCGTGTCCGCGCGCTCCCGCGCCGCGGCGTGACGTCACGTGTTTTGAAAACGTGAGTGCAACTGGCCGCTGTCCGCTGCCGTCGATCGCCGTTGCCATAACCCAGTAGACGGGTGGTACACATCTTCTTTAACACCGGCATCCATATACCGTTTAATTTCACGCCATCCTCCTTTCGATTGAAATTATTAGGGTGTTTGGCGATTTCGATTGCCTCCCTGTAGAGCCTTTCGTAATATCCGCTTGTGGCCGCTAGTACTTGCGTCTCCTCGGAACGAATATTGTGGTTCCCTGGCTGGAAAGCATGCTCCGCAACAGCTGATCGTTCCGTTTCTCCTCTTCTACAATTTCCCTTGTGCTCTTCTGTTGTGGAGGAAATATGGGGCTCGCAATAGCTGTAGCACACAATACCTTAAGCTGCGACGACTGCTGTCTGCACCGCTCGCTGCTGACAAATAAAATAACTCTCGTTTTATCTGGATTGACCTTAGCCAATCAAACTCTCCCTATGCCTTCATGAAGTCGAGGATTCCTATTTGCCCCTAGTCTATTGGCGTGGTACACCGGTCAGATAACAAGTCCACCGCGATGCCACTCAAAAATTCGCTCGCAGGCGTTTAACTATAACTCTGTCCGTTCACACCGCACAATAAGTGTGTCGGCCAACACAGTGAACAACGCTGTATCTCAAGGACTCGATATAGAGAGTCGCCCTTCAGTTCGCTCTCGACAGAGGTGCTCTCCCAGTGAAGTACTGAGGAGAGACTTGTTCCTCGCTCTTTGAGCACACGTACGAGTGCGCACGCTCTCGTTACGTGTTCTCGCTCCAAGAGCGACAGCGGAACATCCCCTCTCCACACCAGACGTGAAGGGGTATATCTTTCGGTCTCTTCCATTACTCCTTCAGCTCAAGACTTCAGAAACATCGTCCGCCAATCAGCATTGCTCTTCTAAAATGGGAGAATGACGTTTCGTTCAAGGCGACCAATCCAGAAACCTGCAGCATCGGGGTTTGGCGTTTGCTGTCTCCCTGTGAAAATCTCTGAAACTGCGTGCTATGTGTAAAGAACGCGTAGGCTGGCCGCTCCCACACAATGTAGCGGAATTTGCTTTTAAGCCGAACACGGGGTTGTTCCCCCCTTTCACTCGGGCCCACGCTGTCCGCTACACCAGCGGTCACCGTCCAACATGGGCTGGGTCGCCCTCTGAAGGGACCGGTGTCCCATTGTGCAGTTTGCGTCTACCGAACTAAAACCTTCTGTGACCGTCGTGTCTGGAATGTATGTGTGTACGCCAGCCTGGAGTATTTCAACCACGGTGCACTTACTTGTAAATTGCGTATCGTTTACATGAATTCATACATCACTGACTTTATCGAGTTTGGGTTCAAATGAAGCGTCTTGATGTGCACAATATGATTGTGAGGGCGGAATATGTAAGCAGTGAAGGTCAGGAGACCACGACGTCTTACAGTGTGGTGAACTACGGATTGCTTCCCTGAGGATTAACCATCGCTGCTGACATTTATTGTCAAGAACTGCGTGGTATCGCAGACGCAGTGCGAGAACGACGACGAGGAAGACAGCGTGAAGTCATGCTACTCCACGATAACGCTCGCCTGCATTCTGCTAGGCTGACAGAAAACACTGTACAGGAGTTCGGCTGGGATGTTATGCCCCACTCGCCTTACACACCTCATCTTGCGTTCTCAGATTTTCACTTTTCCGCTCTCTTTCGAACAACCTCCAAGTAACCTCCTTTCTGGATAAAAACGTGCCCTGAACTCGACTTGTTCCTCCTGGGACAGGCTGGTGGCCAGAATCTGCATGCGTTGACGCCTGTGGTCGTAGGATGGCACGGCGGTCGGCCGTTACCGCTGGGCATTCCAGAGTCCAGAGTCCAGAGTCTTTCACTGTTGCCTATTAAAACTTGAGTGTCATCAAGAAGAGCGTGATGCGTAAAACTCGAACAGCCAATACCTACTGGCCATTAAAATTGCTACACAAATAAGAAATGCAGATGATAAACGGCTGTTCATTGGACGAATATATTATGCTAGAACTGACATGTGATTACATTTTCACGCAATTTGGGTGCGTAGATCCTGAGAAATCAGTACCCAGAACAACCACGTCTGGCCATAATAACGGCCTCGATACACCTGGGCATTGAGTCAAACAGAGCTTGGATGGCGTGTACAGGTACAGCTGCCCATGCAGCTTCAACACCATACCACAGTTCATCAATAGTAGTGACTGGTGTATTGTGACGTGCCAATTGCTCAGCCAGCAATGATCAGACGTTTTCAGTTGGTGAGAGATCTGGAGAATGTGCTGGCCAGGGCAGCAGCCGAACATTTTCTGTATCCAGAAAGACCCGTACAGGACCTGCAACTTGCGGTCGTCCATTACCCAGCTGAAATGTAGGGTTTCGCAGGGATCGAATGAAGGGTAGAGCCACGGGTCGTAACACATTTGAAATGTAACGTCAACTGTTGAAAGTGCCGTCAATGAGAAGAAGAGGTGACCGACACGTGTAACCAACGGCACCCCATACCATCACGCCGGGTGATACGTCAGTACGGCGATGACGAATACACGCTTCCAATGTGCGTTCACCGCGATGTTGCCAAACACGGATGCGACCATCATGATTCTGTAAACAGAACGTGGATTCATCCGAAAAAATGACGTTTTGCCATTCGTGCACGCAGGTTCGTCGTCGAGTACACCGTCGCAGGCGCTCCTGTCTGTGATGCAGCGTCAAGGGTAACCGCAGCCACGGTCTCCGAGCTGATAGTCCGTGCTGCTGCAAACGTCGTCGAACTGTTCGTGCAGATGGTTGTTGTCTTGCAAACATTCCCATCTGTTGACTCAGGGATCGAGACGTGGCTGCACGATCCGTTACAGCCGTGCGGATAAGATGCCTGTCATCTCGACTGCTAGTGATACGAGGCCGTTGTGATCCAGTACGGCGTTCCGTATTACCCTCCTGAACCCACCGATTCCATATTCTGCTAACAGTCATTGGATCTCGACAAATGCGAGCAGCAATGTCGCGGTACGATAAACCGCAGTCGCGATAGGCTACAATCCGACCTTTATCAAAGTCGGAAACGTGACGGTACGCATTTCTCCTCCTTACACGAGACATCATAACAACGTTTCACCAGGCAACGCCGGTCGACTGCTGTTTGTGTATGAGAAATCGGTTGGAAACTTTCATGTCAGCACGTTGTAGGTGTCGCCATCGGCGCCAACCTTGTGTGAATGCTCTGAAAAGCTAATCATGTGCCTATCACAGCATCTTCTTCCTGCCAGCACGGATTCCGAAAACATCGGTCATGTGAAACCCAACTCGCACTATACTGAAAGCTTCGAATCAAGGCAGTTAAGTGGAGGTAGTAATTCTTGAATTCCGTAAAGTATTTGCTTCAGTTCGAAGCCAACGCTTACTTACGAAAGTACGAACATATGCTGTGGTGTCACCGCCAGACACCACACTTGCTAAGTGGTAGCCTTTAAATCGGCCGCGGTCCGTTAGTATAAGTCGGACCCGCGTGTCGCCACTATCAGTGATTGCAGACCGAGCGCCGCCACACGGCAGGTCTAGAGAGACTTCCTAGCACTCGCCCCAGTTATACAGCCGACTTTGCTGGCGATGGTTCACTGACAAATTACGCTCTCATTTGCCGAGACGATAGTTTAGCATAGCCTTCAGCTACGTCATTTGCTACGACCTAGCTAGGCGCCATTATCAATTGCTATTTATCTTGTCATGCATGTACCGTCAGACCGATGTTCACCAATTATGGATTAAAGTTAAGTATTCCAACAGCAATGTACCTTTTTTGCTAGTCTCAATTCCTTGTCAGTTTCCAGACCTCACGCCATCCTGCCTGAGCTTAAACGCGTGTCCTTCGGCCTCCCGTCCTTGTGGATTGGCTGTCTTGCCAGTCCACAAAAATGCAATGTCGTTCAATATTTGTTATTTGTGACTGGAATGAGGATTTCTTGGTAGAGAGGTCGCAGAGTATTGTCGTGGATTGGAAATGGAAGTGTCGTGTGACTAGGGCCTCCCGTCGGGTAGACCGTTCGCCTGGTGCAAGTCTTTCGAGTTGACGCCACTTCGGCGACCTGCGCATCGATGGGGATGAAACGATGATGATTAGGAGATCACAACACCAAGTCCCTGAACGGAGAAAATCTCCGACCCAGCTGGGAATCGAACCAGGGTCCTTAGGATTGAGATTCAGTCGCGCTGACCAGTCAGCTACCAGGGGCGGGCGTCGTGGACTGAGAGGTACCGACAGAAGTAATCTTCAGGTATTCCCCAGGGAAGTGTGCTGGGGCTCTCGGCAGTTACGTCGTATATTAACGATCGGCCAGACGGCATTAATACTGACCTCCGATTTCTGGCGTACGATGCAGTTATGTACGGAAAAAAAGTGCACAATTATTCTGGTATACCTGGGATAAGATTTCAGTGCTCAGAAATGTAAAACTGTTCATTTCAGAAAACGCGAAAGTCTGATGTCCTACCTATAACTACAAAACCAATGAGTTTCCATTGCAGCTGGTCAGCTGGGTCAGCACTTTGAAAGGACGTGAAATGGATCGATAACACGGGTTCAGTCGTGGGTAAAGCTGGTGGTAGACCGCGGTTAGTTGGTAGAATACTGGGGAAGTGCAGTCAGTCTACAAAAGAGATTGCTAACAAATCACGCGTGCGATGCATTCCAGAGTACTGCTCAAGTGTGTGGGGCTTGTGGCCGGCCGTTGTGGCCGAGCGGTTCTAGGCGCTTCAGTCTGGAAACGCGCTGCTACTATGGTCGCAGGTTCGAATCCTGCCTCGGCCATGGATGTGTGTGCTGTCCTTTCGTTAGTTAGGTTTGCGTAGTTCTAAGTCTAGGGGAATGTCGACCTCAGATGTTAAGTCCAATAGTGCTCAGAGCCATAGATTCATTTTTTGATACTTGTGCCAGATAGGACTAGCAGCGGTACTGAACGTATACAGAGAAGGGCAGCACGAATGGTCACAGGTTTGGTTGACTCTTGGGAGAGAGTGGCAATGAGATACTGAAAGGGTTGCACCGGTAGCCGCTTGAAGACGGACGCAAACTGTCCCGCGGAAGCCTACTTACAAAGTCTGAAGATTCCGTACGAATCGAGGAATTCAAGTATACGAGGCTTGTTCAAAAATTCCGGAACGTTGTCCACAAAATTTTTCTACTTTTACCTCTTACTTATTGTGCACGGTCTCCTTTCGAAATACTTTCGTCCACAGTTGATACACCGCCCCAAACGCCGTTTCCACTTCCGGAACAGTCTTGGTACGCCTCTCGCTGGGTAGCGCGAAACGCCGTCTGCGGATTTTCTTTTATCTCGTCTGTCGTTCCAAATCTTCATCCTTTCAACGGTGTTTTCAACTTAGGAAACAAGGAGAAATCGGCAGGGGCCAGGTCAGGAGAGTAGGGAGGATGAGACAGCACAGTGATTTCGTATTTTGTGCAATAGTCACGCACAAACAGGGATGAATGTGCGGGTGCGTTATCGTCATGTGAGAGCCACGAATTGTCTCTCCCCGTTTCATGCTGTTTCCTTCCCACATTTTCTCACAGGCGTCGCAACACGACCCGATAGTACTACCGATTCACAGTTTGTCCCTGTGGCTAGAATTCATGATGAACTAATTCTTCGCCGCAAAAAAGCGTGAAGTGCAGAGCAGAGGATATTTCCAGGGTTTCTTCCCGTTCCACTGAAGTATGGAGCCGGTCGGGGTGGCCGAGCTGTTCTAGGCGCTTCAGTCTGGAACCACCCGACCGCTACGGTCGCAGGTTCGAAACCTGCCTCGGGCATGGATGTTTGTGTTGTCCTTAGGTTACTTAGGTTTAAGTAGTTCTAAGTTCTAGGGGACTAATGACCTCAGAAATTAAGTCCCATAGTGCTCAGAGCCATTTTAACTATTTGAACCATTTGAACTAATCGTTCAAAGTCAAAGATAACTATCAGTACGGCTTTGAAAAAAAAAAAAAAGTTCAAATGTGTGTGAAATCTTATGGGGCTTAACTGATAAGGTCATCAGTCCCTAAGCTTACACATTACTTAACCTAAATTATCCTAAGGACAAACACACACGCCGGCCGCAGGTGGCCGAGCGGTTCTGGCGCTACAGTCTGGAACCGCGCGACCGCTACGGTCGCAAGTTCGAATCCTGCCTCTGGCATGGATGTGTGTGATGTCCTTACGTTAGTTAGGTTTAAGTAGTTCTAAGTTCTAGGGGACTAATGACCTCAGCAGTTGAGTCCCATAGTGCTCAGAGCCATTTGAACCATTTTTGAACAAACACACACACCCATGCCCGAGGGAGGACTCGAACCTCCGCCGGGACCAGCCGCACGGTTCATGACTGCAGCGCCTCAGACCGCGCGGTCATGGCTTTGACATTTGACCTGACTTGACCTGACCTGACGAGCATCATAACCGTAGACTCACGACTCATCACCAGTAACGATTCCCTTAAGGAACATCTCGATCTCATTTGCACGATCCAAAAGATCTTTACAAATTGAGAGGCGAATGTCTTTCTGGTCTTGACTCATGAGCCATCGAACAAAATGGCGGCAACAAAAAAGTGGTTCATATGGCTCTGAGCACTATCAGACTGCTGAGGTCATTAGTCCCCTAGAACTTAGAACTAGTTAAACCTAACTGACCTAAGGACATCACACACATCCATGCCCGAGGCAGGATTCGAACCTGCGACCGTAGCGGTTTTGCGGTTCCAGACTGCAGCGCCTTTAACCGCACGGCCGGCGTGGCGGCAACAGGATGCATTCCAAAATGCTGTGTCAGGATTTCATGACACGATCTAACTGAAATGTTACATTCTTTTCCAATCTCTCAGTCTTCGATCGGCACGCGAAATTCTCTTAAGGAACATTTCGTTCTCATTTGCACGATCCAAAAGTTTTTTACAAATTGAGAGGCGAATGCCTTTCTGGTCATGAGTCATGAGCCATCGAACGAAATGGCGGCAACAGGGTGCATTCCAAATTGCTGTGTCAGGATTTCATGGCACCATCTAATTGAAATGTTTACATTCTTCTCCAATCTCTCAGTTTCGGTCGGCACGCCAATTTTCCTTGACGTTCCCGACTTGAGCGTCGTCGGCAGACGTCCTGAACGAGGGTCACAGTTAACTTCTATCTGGCCATTTTTAAACCGTGTCAACCATTCGTAACACCGAGTACGGCTTAAGCACTCATCACCGTAGGCATTATCTGGTGTGCCTCTGTGAACGCTTTCTTGAATTTCACGCAAAATTTAATCCGGACGCGTTGCTTCTCTAACTCTGCCATCTCGAAATTCGCAAACTGTGCGACACGACGTTCTACTCTATACAGCACTGAACAACAACTAACACACGGCCGCTCTGTGTGGCCGCGCGGTTTGAGGCGCCATGTCACAGTTTTGCACGGCCGCTCCCGCCGGTGGTTGGAGTCCTCCCTCGGGCATGGGTGTGTGTTAGTTTTAGTTCTGTGTAAGTCTAGAGACCGATGATCTCAGCAGTCTGGTCCCATAGGAATTCACGCACATTTGAACATTTGAACATATACGACAATGAAACTGCCAACACTTACACATTAAACACAGACGTGTGCGCCGCTGTGGCCGAGCGGTTCTAGGCGCTTCAGTCCGGAACCGCGCTGCTGCTACGGTCTCAGGTTCGAATCCTGCCTCGGCCATCGATGTGCGTGATGTCCTTAGGTTAGTTAGGTTTAAGTAGTTCCAAGTGTAGGGGTCTGATGACCTCAGATGTCAAGTCCCATAGTACTTACCAGGGAACCTCCCCATCGCACCCCCCTCAGATTTAGTTATAATTTGGCACAGTGGATAGGCCTTGAAAAACTGAACACAGATCAATCGAGAAAACAGGAAGAAGTTGTGTGGAACTATGAAAAAATAAGCAAAATATACAAACTGAGTAGTCCATGGGTAGCATAGGCAACATCAAGAATGTTATGGGCACAGGAGCGCTGTGGTCCCGTGGTTAGCGTGAGCGGCTGCGGAACGAGAGGTCCTTGGTTCAAGTCTTCCCTCCAGTAAAAAGTTTAAATTTTTATTTTCAAACAATTGTCAGAGTTCAGGCACTCACACATAATCAATTTCGCTCTCCAAACTTCCAGGACATGTTCAGATTTGCTTGGACATATGCAGATTTTCTTGGACATATGCAGGATTTGACGGTCTACACACGGAAAAATTTGAAAACCTTAAAGACATATGTTTTGACAGAGCACAGGGAAAACTGTGCGACTGTCAAACTGTTGAATTCATTTGTTGCAGCTTATGTGACAAACTCTTATGTTTTCATCACTTTTTTGGGAGTGACTGTCACATCCGCAAGAAAACCTAAATCGGGCAAGGTAGAAGAATCTTTTACCCATTCGCCAAGTGTGCAAGTAAGGGGGGACGACAGCATATTCCTGTGATGTGACGCACATGCCGTCACCAGTGTCGTATAGAATATATCAGACGTGTTTTCCTGGATCAAATGTTTTCGGTTCGCATTGGAGAGGCACGTCCTTTCGTCTACTAATCGCACGGTTTTGCGGTGCGGTCGCAAAACGCAGACACTAAACTTATTTCAGTGAACAGAGACGTCAATGAACGAACGGGCAGATCATAACTTTGGAAAAATAAAGTAAGTAAACTTTTCGCTCGAGGGTAGACTTGAACCAAGGACCTCTCGCTCCGCAGCCGCTCACGCTAACCACAGGACCACAGCGCTCCTGCGCCCCTGTTATCCTTTATGTTGCCTATCTTGCCCATGGACTACTCAGTTTGTATATTTTGCTAATTTTTTCGTAGTTCCACACAACTTCTTCCTGTTTTCTCGACTGATCTGCGTTCAGTTTTTCAAGGCCTTCCACTGTGCCAAATTATAACTAAATCTGAGGGGGGTGCGATGGGGAGGTTCCCATATTAGAGACATTTGAACCATTTGAACAGACGTGTGCAGCAATGCCAACTGCATTTCGCTCCAACACACCATTGGTGCGAAATTGCGAATGTTTCGGAATTTTTTGAACAGACCTCATATACTACAGCCTCCTGCGTATCGCTTGCGCAGCGACCGCGAATACAAACTGGGTCTTATTACACCGCCCGCACAGCCGTTTAAGTAGTCATCCTTCGCACGCTTCGTACTTAAAAAAAAATGGCTCTGAGCACTATGGGACTTAACTTCTGTGGTCATCGGGAACTACTTAAACCTAACTAACCTAAGGACATCACACACATCCATGCCCGAGGCAGGATTCGAACCTGCGACCGTAGCGGTCGCGCGGTTCCAGACTGTAACGCCTAGAACCGCTCGGCCACTCCGGCCGGCTCCATACTTCAGTGGAACGCGAAGAAACCCTGGAAATACCCTTTGCCCTGCACTTCACGCTTGTTTGCGGAGTGTAGATGTAGACGTACAACCTGCAACGGAACTCGCTTCACACGTGAGCCACCAACCTTATTCTCCATTCGTCCTCTGCATCAGTCTTCTGATTGGTTCGATGCAGCCACCACGAGTTTCTCTCCTGTGGCAACGTCTTCATCGCAAAGTATCACTTGCATCCTACATCCTCAGTTATTCGTTAGATGTATTTTAATCTCTTGTCTTCCCCTGCAGGGCTGACCCTCTCTAGCTCCGTCTAGAACTCTGCATCTTATTCCCTGATGTCTTTCATCATGTCCCTTCGTCTTGTCAGCCTTTCCCATTTGTTCCTTTCTTCGACGTTTTTGCGGAGACATGGTCCACCTAATTTTGAAGAACCTCTCTACAGCACGGTATCTCAAACGCTTCGATTCCCTGCTTTGCCTGATTTCTTACAATGCTGCGGTCCTAGCGTAAATTCTCAGACATTTCGTCCTCAAATTAAAGCCTATATCTGATACTAAACGACTACTCTTGACTACCAATGCTCCCTTTACCTATGCTAACCCCCTTTATGTCCTACTTGCTTCGTCCGTCATCTGTTATTTTGCTGTCAGTGTTGTTGTTCTTGTTGTGATCTTCTGTCCTGAGACTGGTTTGATGCAGCTCTCCATGCTACTCTATCCTGTGCAAGCTTCTTCATCTCCCAGTACCTACTGCAGCGCACACCATTCTGAATGTGTTTAGTGTATTCATCTCTTGGTCTCCCTCTACGATTTTTACCCTCCACGCTGCCCTCCAATACTAAATTGGTGATCCCTTGATGCCTCAGAACATGTCCTACCAACCGACCCCTTCTTTTTGTCAAGTTGTGCCACAAACTCCTCTTCTCCCCAATCCTATTCAATATTTCCTCGTTAGTTACGTGATCTACCCATCTAATCTTAAGCATTCTTCTGTAGCACCACATTTGGAAAGCTTCTATTCTCTTCTTGTCTAAACTATTTATCGTCCACGTTTCACTTCCATACATGACTACACTCCATACAAATGCCTTCAGAAACGATTTCTTGTCATTTAGATCTATATTCGATGTTAACAAATTTCTCTTCTTCAGAAACGCTTTCCTTGCTATTGCCAGTCTACATTTTATATCCTCTCTACTTCGACCATCATCAGTTATTTGGCTCCCCAAACAGCAAAACTCGTATACTACTTTAAGTGTCTCATTTCCTAATCTAATTCCCTCAGCATCACTCGACTTAATTCGACTACATTCCATTATCCTCGCTTTGTTTTTGTTGATGTTCATCTTATATCGTCCTTTCAAGACACTGTCCATTCCGTTCAACTGCTCTTCCAAGTCCTTTGCTGTCTCTGACAGAATTACAATGTCATCGGCGAACCTCAAAGTTTTTGTTTCTTCTCCATGGATTTTAATGCCTACTCCGAATTTCCTTTTGTTTCCTTTACTGCTTGCTCAATATACAGATTGAATAACATCGGGGAGAGGCTACAACCCTGTCTCACTCCCTTCCCAACCACTGCTTCCCTTTCATGTCCCTCAACTCTTATAACCGCCATCTGGTTTCTGTACAAATTGTAAATAGCGTTTCGCTCCCTGTATTTTACCCCTGCCACCTTCAGAATTTGAGAGAGATTATTCGTCAACATTGTCAAAAGCTTTCTCCAAGGCTACAAATGCTAGAAACGTAGGTTTGCCTTTCTTTAATCTAGCTTCTAAGATAAGTCGTAGGGTCAGTATTGCCTCACGTGTTCCCATATTTCTACGGAATCCAAACTGATCATCCCCGAGGTCGGCTTCTACCAGTTTTTCCATTCGTCTGTACGGAATTCGCGATAGTATTTTGCAGCCGTGACTTATTAAACTGATAGTTCGGTAATTTTCACATCTGTCAACTCCTGCTTTGCTGTCCAGGTAGCACAAATACTTAGCATGTCTAATTCGTTGTCCGCAATTTTGATGTCGATTTGTAATTGCTCTCTTGGACATTTCATTTATTTTCATCATTGATTCTTCGATGTGTACCAAACTATAGCAGCCCACCCAAAAAAAAAAAAAAGCTGACACGACCACACCTAGCAACAGAAAAGCAATGTCATATTATGGCCTCCGTTCTCCCATGCAAGTTTTGACCCACAAACTTTTCAGCTACTATCATACTTTCGGAGTTATTCTAGGTGGGAATAGTTAGTGGTTCAAATGGCTCTCAGCACTATGGGACTTAACTTCTGAGGTCATCAGTCCCCTAGAACTTAGAACTAGTTAAACCTAACTAACCTACGGACATCACACACATCCATGCCCGAGGCAGGATTCGAACTTGCGACCGTAGCAGCAGCGCGGTTCCAGACTGAATGGCCTAGAATCGCTCGGTCACTGCGGCCGGCACTTAGTTATTCATCTCCTCTGTTGTTACTTCTACATGTTATATATAACCTTTCCTTCCCTACGTCTTACTCCTATTTTTCTCGGAATGACGAACATTTTTCACCATTTTACACTGTTGAGCACGTCACGTCAGAGCTGTCGCTCTGGTGCCCTGGATGGGTCACGTATCCAGCTACCTTAACGCAATCTCACGATGCCCCAAAAGGGTTGGATTCGCTTGTTTGGGGGAGGAGACCAGACAGCGAGGTCATCGGTCTCATCGGATTAGGGAAGGATGGGGGAGGAAGTCGGCTGTGCCCTTTCAAATGAATCATCACGGCATTTGCCTGGAGCGATTTAGGGAAATCACGGAAAACCTAAATGAGGATGTCCGGACGTGGGATTGAACCGTCGTCCTCCTGAATGCGAGTCCAGTGTGCTAACCACTGCGCCACCTCGCTTGGTCCCAAAAGGATGAAACATGTCACTGACATTAAATAACTTCGCAAACGAGACTGTTTTCTTTTGTGAAACACTTTTAAACCGGTTGCTGTAACAGCCTGGCACCATAGAATGGGAAAATTTTTACATGAATTTGCCGCTTAAATGTCTTAGCTAGACAAACATATCACCGAATTTTCATTACTCTACTTTATTTCTTACTGGAGGTACGAGGGCTGTCCAGAAAGTAAGTTACGATCGGTCGTGAAATGGAAACGACTATGAAAATCCGATAAAGCTTTGGAAAGATGTGTTGGGCAGTGTCTCTAGTATGACCCTAGATAGCATCACGTTGCTCTTCTTATTTCTGAGCTCACAGTGAGCGCGTAAAGATGTCTAGAAAACAGTGTCTCCCGCCAAGTACGAGGGCCTGGCGAGAAATTGCGCCTGAAGCTATGCAGCCAACATTACATAACTGTCGTGCGGTTTCGTCTTCAAGACAATTCTCAGCCGCATTCTGCAGCGGCAATGAAGATTCTCCTGCATAGTTTTCAATTGGAAATGTTTGATTATCCACAATACAGCGCGTAATTATCTCCCTCTGAGTTTCATCTCTGCTCACATGAATCGCTGGCTATGAAGTCAACATTTTGGCACAGACAACGAGCTGTAGGCCAGCGTAGAGAATTGGCGGAAAGCACTGGCGGCTGCCTTCTACAACGAGGATAATGGAAAGTTGGTGCAACGCTACGACAGATGTCTAAATCAGAACGGCGACTAAGTAGAGAAGTAACTGGAAGGTGTAGCTAACTGTTACAAATAAAACATTTCTGATTTTCACTGTGGTTTCCATTTCGCGATCAATCGTAACTTACTTTCTGGACAGCCCTCGTATTTTTTTCCGTCGGTGTACACGTTAAAGATGATGGGTGATAATGCACAAACCTGTCGGACACCTTTTCGTATCAGAACAACTACTTGATTTGTCATTCCGTAAATAATGGCTCTCACATATTTTTGTAAAGCCGGCCGCTGTGGCCGAGCGGTTCTAGGCGCTTCAGTGTGGAACCGCGCTGCTGCTACGCTCGGAGGTTCGAATCCTGCCTCGGGCACAGATGTGTGTGATGTCCTTAGGTTAGTTAGGTTTAAGTAATTCTAAGTGTAGGGGACTGATGACCTCAGATGTTAAGTCCAATAGTGCTTAGAGCCATTTGAACCATTTTGTCTGTGGTGTCACCGCCAGACACCACACTTGCTAGGTGGTAGCCTTTAAATCGGCCGCGGTCCGTTAGTATACGTCGGACCCGCGTGTCGCCACTGTCAGTGATAGCAGACCGAGCGCCGCCACACGGCAGCTCTAGAGAGACTTCCTAGTACTCGCCCCAGTTGTACAACCGACTTAGCCAGAGATGGATCACTGACAAAATACGCTCTCATTTGCCGAGACGATAGTTAGCATAGCCTTCAGCTACGTCATTTGCTACGACCTAGCAAGGCGCCATAGCATTTGATATTATTTTATATTGTGGTTACAACATGTACCGTCAAGAGAGATGTTCTACAATTGTGGATTAAAGTTAAGTATTACAGCAACTACGTACTTTATTTGCTACTATTAATTCCTTTAACTGTTCCAGACCTCACGCCAATCTGCGTCAGCTTAACGCGTGCCTTTCGGCTTCCTCTCATTGTGACTTGGCTGTCTTGCCAAGTCACAACATTGTCATTCCGTAAATAATAGGTCTCCCAATTTTTTTTGTAAAGTTCCTTGTTATTGTTCGATGATAATGATCTGTTCCTGAAAACATTTCGTCCCGTCTGCCGTTGTCAGAGTCTTCTTTTAATTATGGTAACTGGGTGTAGGATGGTGTACGAAGTCGCACTTTCTTTTGCAGACAGGCGCAGCTCGGTCTTGCAACACGGACTCCACCCTACGGGTCGTAAAACACCCCTCCTCGGGAGAAATCCGCCGACACAGCACTCCGTCGCTATTGCAAATTCTGTCCAGGGCGAGTGCGGGGGTGGGTGGTTCGTATGTTGTTACACGTAGCGCCACCAGCGGCGCGCCCGCTGACGTGTCCCTCGTGCACGACTACCACCCCCTCACCCCCCCCCCCCCGGCCACCAACCCTCACGGCTTTCGATATTGGTTCCTTTCTCGCCAGCGCAGGGGCGGAAACCTTAGAAGTCCCGGGCGGCGGAGGAATTGAATATTCTTTGCGCCGCTGCAGCGCGTTTGTCAACACGGAGGGGCGGGGGGGGGGGGGGGGGACGCTGCTTAAAGGGACAGAGCTGTGTGTTTTGGAAGGAGGAAGGGGGGGGGGGGGGAAGAGCGTTACGTGGACTTTCTGCTCCTAAGCGCGATCGCATGCGTTTACGCTTTATCTTTGTCGGCAGCACAAGGACCTCATTGCGAAGTTGCTTTACGCACCAGTTCGCAAGGGCTGGCGGAGCTACGGTTCAGTCATGGCCATCCGCAGAAATCTTTTAAAGAAGAAGGGGACGGGGGGTAGGGAGGGGTTGGATTCTCCAAGATTTCCAGTTTCGATGTGTAAACCGAGCGAGGTGGCGCAGTGGTTAGCACACTGGACTCGCATTCGGGAGGACGACGGTTCAATCCCGTCTCCAGCCATCCTGATTTAGGTTGTCCGTGATTTCCCTAACTCGCTTCAGGCAAATGCCGGGATGGTTCCTTTGAAAGGGCACGGCCGATTTCCTTCCCAGTCCTTCCCTAACCCGAGCTTGCGCTCCGTCTCTAATGACCTCGTTGTCGACGGGACGTTAAACACTAACCACCACCACCATCGATGTGTAAGTTCTTAAATAAGTTTGATAATACAGGGTGATTCAAAAAGAATACCACAACTTTAGGAATTTAAAACTCTGCAACGACAAAAGGCAGAGCTAAGCACTATCTGTCGGCGGATTAAGGGAGCTATAAAGTTTCATTTAGTTGTACATTTGTTCGCTTGAGGCGCTGTTGACTAGGCGTCAGCGTCAGTTGATGCTAAGATGGCGAACGCTCAACAGAAAGCTTTTTGTGTTATTGAGTACGGCAGAAGTGAATCGACGACAGTTGTTCAGCGTGCATTTCGAACGAAGTATGGTGTTAAACCTCCTGATAGGTGGTGTATTAAACGTTGGTATAAACAGTTTACAGAGAGTGGGTGTTTGTGCAAAGGGAAAAGTTCTGGACGGCCGAGAACGAGTGATGAAAATGTAGCACGCATCCAGCAAGCATTTGTTCGCAGCCCAGGAAAATCGACTCGCAGAACTAGCGGAGAGCTGTAAATCCCACAATCAACTGTATGGAGAGTCCTACGAAAAAGGTTAGTTATGAAACCTTATCGTCTGAAATTGGTTCAAGCACTGTCTGCAGCTGATAAGATTAAAAGAATCGATTTCTGTGATTTTATCCTTGCTCAAATGGAAACAGATGAATCTTTCGTTTCAAAGATTGTGTTTAGTGATGAAGCAGGATGGAGCTCCACCACATTGGCACTTATCTGTCCGTAACTACCTGAACGTCAACTACCCGAGGCGATGGATCGGCCGCCAGGCAGCCCGTGACAGAGCACTTCATCACTGGCCTCCAAGAAGCCCTGATCTTACCCCCTGCGATTTTTTCTTATGGGGGTATGTTAAGGATATGGTGTTTCGGCCACCTCTCCCAGCCACCATTGATGATTTGAAACGAGAAATAACAGCAGCTATCCAAACTGTTACGCCTGATATGCTACAGAGAGTGTGGAACGAGTTGGAGTATCGGGTTGATATTGCTCGAGTGTCTGGAGGGGGCCATATTGAACATCTCTGAACTTGTTTTTGAGTGAAAAAAAAACCTTTTTAAATACTCTTTGTAATGATGTATAACAGAAGGTTATATTATGTTCCTTTCATTAAATACACATTTTTAAAGTTGTGGTATTCTTTTTGAATCACCCTGTATATTGTGCCGAAGAGCTAAATTTGACGAAAGTAGAGAAAACCTTGTTTATCTGAAAACGAGTGATAGTTACCCACTTCCTTCTAGGTTTCATTAATACGTAAACGATAAGCGTATTTGAGTAGTATATGCAAGTTAAACGTATTGATTCTGTTACCTAGCGACTCACCCTGACTTCGCACGGGTACCGCTAAATATCTCTGTCTGGACGATTTGATTATTCTTCGTACATCCATACTTAAATTGGATGATGGTGGGACACAGCTGGTATAATTTTTATTAAAAATGGAACTCCTCCAGCTGTACTTAAGATTTTATATTTATTTGGCTACTAGTTTCGACGTTGCGTCAACGCCATCTTCAGGCCCGTACGCTTTGATGAAATCAATTGTGTGTGGCTGACTTCTACAAGTCCGCGGTGAGACCAATACGTGCTCCACATGGATGGCGGGCAGTAACTAGTGTGAAGCTTAAACCAGTGGGTCAAAGACAGTAAACAGATCTGTCGAAACTAGTATCCAAATAAATATATAATCTTAAGTACAGCTGAAGGTGTTTCATTTTCAATAAAAAGACTTGTTTATTATGTGTAGTGATGCACACAAACCGCCCTCGAGTATCGGGCTGCATATTAGTGAAAACCGTACCAAGATTTCTACAATACTTCCTGAGACCAGCCTTCGCATACAGACAGAATAACACCATTACACATAACAATTTATGTCTGTTATCAGTATTCGGCTAATGGGAATGAGACGTGGACTTTGATGGTAAAACCCTCCAAAACTGCAGTCTCTAAACGAGCAATGGAGCCGCGCGGGATTAGCCGAGCGGTCTGAGGCGCTGCAGTCATGGACTGTGCGGCTGGTCCCGGCGGAGGTTCGAGTCCTCCCTCGGGCGTGGGTGTGTTTGTTTGTCCTTAGGATAATTTAGGTTAAGTAGTGTGTAAGCTTAGGGACTGATGAACTTAGCACTTAAGACCCATAAGATTTCACACACATTTGAACTTTTTTTTTTTTTTTTTTCGAGCAATGGATACACTCATACTGCGAATTACTGGCAGACTAGGAAACAGAAAAATAACTCAGATAACATATTAGAGTGAGAGACTTGATCACGACCGTAACGGGATTTGTCACCCTGAAAAATGCATTCCACAATGTAAAAAGGTGCAAGATGTTCGAAATGGGGAAGGGTGGGAACTATACAGTATGCTCAAGAACAAAGAGGGACCAATAAGAACTGAAGTTGAAGAATGCGGTGCTCGGATTAAAAAGGATGTAAGACAGGGATGTAATCTTCCACACCTACTGCTCAATCTACACCTCGGAGAAGTAATGACGAAACTAGAGGAAAGGGTTAAGTGTAGAATTAAAATTTCTGGTGAAAGGATATCAATGATGAGATTAGCTGATGTCATCTCTCTGCTTCCTAGAGGTGAAGAATAATTACAGGATGTGCTGAGTGGAAAGACTGAGAAGTAACAGAAGTGAATTTACCCATAAACTTAACATCAAAATTGACGACCTGCAAGTAGGCGAAATTACGGAATTCTGTTCCCTTGCCGGCCGTGGTGGCCGAGCGGTTCTAGGCGCTTCAGTCTGGAACTGCGCAGCAGCCACGGTCGCAGGTTCGAATCCTGCCTCGGGCATGGATGTGTGTGATGTCCATAGGTTAGTTATGTTTAAGTAGTTCTAGGTTCTAGGGCACTGATGACCTCAGAAGTTAAGTCCCATACGGCTCAGAGTCATTTGAACCATTTTTTGTTGCCTTGGAAGCAAAATAACAGATGACGGACTAAGTAAGGAGAATACAGAATGCAAATTATCACAGGGACAGAGGGTATTCCAGATAACGAGAAGTCTACTGCCATCAAACATAGGCTTCATCTGAGGAAGAAATTTCTGAGAATGCACGACTGGAGCACACCTAGTTTATAATAGACTTGGAAAATATAGAAAAGAAGAGATTCGAAGTATTTGATATGTGGTGCTAGATAAGGATGTTGAAAGTGGGGCCGACTGATAAGGTAAGGAATGAGGAGGTTGTCCGCAAAATCGGCGAGGAAAGGAATATGTGGGGAACACTGACAAGAACAAGGGATGGAATCGTAGGACGTGTGTTAAGACATCAGGGAATAAGTTGCACTGTTCTAAAGGGAGCTGTTGCGGGTCAGACTGTAGGCGGAGGCATAGATTCGAATACATCCAACAAAAATTTGAGGACGTTGGGTGATTACAATGGAATTTCTGAAAACCATGGATCCGGTACATTAAGTCCAGTTAGGTTGTGGAGGATAAGATGAGAAGAATTCCCTCAGTTTGCTGTAAACGTTTATTTATGTCTTTATACATACAACAATTTTTTTCTTGTTTTCATTTCAACAGTATCTTATCAGAAATGCTTACCTAGTTCACAGCTTCCTGATTTCCAATGACACAAAAAATACACAAAATAAATTGGAATTTAAGCTAAGGAAAGAATTACAGGAGAAAAATACCAGTCATCAATAAATTGAATAAGTATTTTCACATCAATCAGGACAGAACCGCATTTAGACCACGGAAGTAAAAATTTAATAAAACAAAGACATAGATCATTACCAGCGGTTGGTGTTCGTCTTCAGTTGATGGCTTTTAAATCTGTTAGACAGTGGCTGCATGATCTGAATCGAGTTCAAATTTGAGTTCTCTATGTAAAAGATGAAAAATTAGAAAGGTGAACAAAGAATAATGACAACTTTTGTCTTCACTGATATTCTGTAAGACCCATTATCAAGCCTAAGCCATTGTCTTGCGCCAACACGAAAGCTTTATTTTTGTTCAAAACAGATGATAAAGAAAAGATGTGTTGCAGTGCAATTATTGCAAAACTTCACTTAATATTTGCAGCTATGGGGAGCTTTTCTCACTACTATAAGATTTTAAACGCGATAAAGGAATGTAGTTTCGATACAGAACACAAAACCACAGCGCTAGTAACACAAATCTGAAAATGAGTGTTCAACACTGGAATACCTGAATTTTCGATGCTACCGTAGAAACGTTGCACATATCTTCCTGTAGAACAAATGGAAATGTAGATTGTATCATTCACTAGAAACTGCAACCAAACGTCGTTAGAGGTATAACAGACATGTTGGCACTTTTCTCAAGCCTTTGTTTGTGTTTGTTGTATAAAAATTACACAAAATACACATTTATAAAAATCCCCTACTAAAGTTAACACTTCGACAGTAAAAATTCATCGTAACACAAAAAAATGGTTTAATAAATAAGAAATAACATTTACTTCCAAAGTTTGGAACAATCAATAGATGAGATACAAAATAATGATTGAAGATGACGACTGTAGATGAATATAAACCGAATGTATTATGGTAACAATTGATAGCGGTCACTGCATCATCATGGCGATATTGGGAAGGGACATACGTGAAATGAAGGAAAAATTGCGTGAAACTAGAAACAGAGAAATCAACAGGGGGTACAGATGTCATCACTTGAATTATCACATCTGCAGCCGCAAAGCTTTTTACTGTCTTCGTCTTGTCATTGTAGTTTTTCCCTCATTTCAGCTGAATCATGTTGATATAAAGGACATACTGCATCCTGTTTACATCAGTGGACGTAAAATTAAATTAACTGTGCACTTCATAAAGGGTGAACATGTACACTTTGCTTTAGGGAGGTTTTTTGAGGATTACAAAGCATTTGATTTAACTGAACAAAAAATTATGTTTAATATGATCTCGGAACAAGTAAGCTGTTAATCAGTTTAAATCGATTTGCAAAAGTAAATAAATAAAACATGATTTTGCGACTGGTTGCTGCTTATTTGGTAATTTTATGGTTTACAGTCGCTGCACAACTTGGGAACCACATGGAGCCCACCATTCATAAGTAATTGTACAGAATGTATTTATATACCATGCACTGGCTCGTATGTGCTTCTGTACACTCATGCAATTGTCTTTCTACCCGTCTGCACAGCTGTAAGTAGCCATTTACACAAAGCTCCCAATTTAGAAGAGAGAAATTTGCACCTCTGTACAGATAGCACAATTGTGCGTAAGACAATTTGCATTATCTTGCAAGATCAAGATGTGGAGTGCGATGGGGCAGTGGATAATTTTCGCTGTCGTGCAGTAGACTGCTGGTATGATCAAACCGACTGCACAGGTTTGTGGTGACGGTTTGCACTATTGTGCACATTCCAGGATAGTACTCATGGTGCAGACTATGGGATATTGGGAGGAACTGTTTTCTGTTTACACACAGTGGGCAGTTTCTGCTCTTGTGTAGGTGGCACAATAATGCAGTGGACAGGCTCTGGTCCTATTGCAGTCAAAATATTGTAACAATTTGCAAACTGTGCAATAGTGTAGGGAATAGTTATCTCTGCTACATAGATTGCTTGAGTGTGCAGCAGACAGTTTGCATTGTCGTGCAGACAGCCTGACTGTGCAGCTGACAGTATGCACTTTCATGGAGACAGCCTGACTGTGTAGTTGACAATAGGCATTGCTACACAGACAGCCGAGCTGTGCAACTGACAGTTTGCACTGTTATTGAGACAGCCTGACTGTGCAGCAGGCAGTTTGCATTGTCAGACAGACAGCATATCTGTGCAGCAGACAGTTTGCACTGTCATGCTGAGAGCCTGGCTGTGCAGCAGACACTTTGAACTTTCATGCAGACAGCCTGACTGTGCAGGAGTCAATTTGCACTGTCATGCAGACAGCCTGGCTGTGCAGCAGACAGTTTGCACTATCATGTAGACAACCTGACCATATAGCAGGCAGTTTGCATTGTCAGACAGATGGCCTCACTATGCAGCAAACTGTTTGCATTGTCAGACAGACAACTTAAATGTGCAGCAGACAGTTTCCACTGTCATGCAGACAATGTGACCATGCCACAGACAGTTTGCACTGTCATGCAGACAGCCTGACTGTGCAGCAGACAGTTTGTACTATCATGCAGACAAGCTGACTGTGCAGCAGACAGTTTACACTGTCATGCAGACAGACCTGACTGTGCAGCCTTTTTGCAATTATGTACTAAAGAGTTTGCAGCTGTGCGTACATTACCTGAGCATGCAGCAGACAGTTTGGAATGCAGTGCATATGGCCAGATTATGCAGCAAACAGTTGGCACTGTCACACAGATGGAACACTTTGTACTTCCGTGTACTTTGCCTACCCATGTACAGGACTGTTTGTGCATGCTGCACGACAATGTGGTGACCAACTTACTCGGTCATATAGTAGCCTATATCACTCTCCAACACTATGCAACAATCCCCTCCCATATTTCCATGAATGTGCAGCAGATGATAGTGATCAAGTAGATGCACGTACACAGAATTCACTATTATTTCCAGTTATACGAACAAGAAGTCCTCTTCACACAAACCATAAACCATCCATACACAAGGCGAAACCAGTGGATCCAAATCCAGCCTCACATCACATTGTCACAGAGTCTGTAATGCAGAGGATCAGAACTTCCTGCACTCCGGGTTGGCGAGCGAGTAGAGTGCGCCAGAGTAGACCTTCTTGGGCGTGGCACGCCACGAGATAATGGCGGCTGCCTTGAACGGCTCGGGGTCGCACCCCGAGCAGACCCGCATCACCTCGGCCACCTCCCCCTCGGCAGGCTCTCGGGGGTAGGGCTCCGCCTCTGGCTCCAACAATGGAGGAGGTGTCCCAGGCTGCAGCAACAATGGCGCCGCCTCCACAGGCAGCTTACTGAAGGCGAACGAGCCCGACAGCACCGGCGAGGAACCTGCAACACCCGACCCACACTCAGTTCTGGTTCTCTAGCTGTCAATTCTTCATCACTGTATTACATATACACTACATATACCCGATGGTCATTCCACAGAAAATGTCTGGGATTGTTTCAAATTGTAGATTAATGTAGTAATCAACATTCACACGATTTGCTAGTTCTCTGGGATCCAATCATTGTAATGTGACTACAACTGAACATAGGATACCTAAAGGAACTTCTGGAGTGTTTCCCAAGCCGAATTGAGGCCAATATGAAGGATAGAAGCAGTATTATGCGGTATTGGCGCGACGTCTCCTGGGGTTGACTGATTATTTGCATGGTGAACATGTGGTCGTACAATACCATGAATACTCACAGAGTGGTCCATATTTCAACAAGTATTTAATTTCTGAACATATTTTATTGCATAGCGTCTTCTAGTTATTACCAGCACATCTCATGTAAATATTTTGGGAACTTTTTGTTGAGCATCTTATATATTAAATAGTTCTATTGAAACATATGGCCTGCAGAAGTATCAAGGGTGCAAAGTATAAGAGACTGTATCATGATATGTATAGGATAAATAAACAGTGCAAAGTGAATCAAGAAACACATTGGTTTTTACAATGTGACTCTCATAAAATGATCACAAGGTAAAATGAGAACTAATTAGATCAGATACTGGGGGTTACCAACATCCACATGTACTGTATGTGAATAGGACAAGAAGGGGAAAATATCAGCATGGTGTGCTATGAACTTTCTGCCACACACTGCAGAGCACATTTTTCCATCATCCCATTCGCAACTGGAATTAAGGCACAGATAGGTTGCTATTAGTCAAAGTACATCCTTCTGTGCAGTGCACTTCATTTGTTGAGTAATTGTGTACATATAAGGGTTGGAGAAGAGCAGGCCTATTCTGATTGATTGAGATTGCACATGGCTGCATCTCACCAGTATGAACCTCTGAAGAGATGATGCTGAATGCCTGTTGGACAGCATTAGATGAAGCTCTTACTGTGAAGAGGTGTAGATTGATAAAAGAAAGACATCTCCATAAGAAGTGCATGTATTGTAAGATGGAAATGGGCGAAGGAAGAGTGGAAAAAGAAGTGACAATAAGTACAGAGAGACTACTGAAGTCCAATACTTGCAGGGTTATTGTGAACAAAGGCACCATCTGGGTCACTTGCTATGTTTCATTTTAACTGAATCCTGACCCTGGTGACAAGCCCTGCATTGTTGCACATAAACGACAAGGATGACCTGTGTCAATGGCTGAAAGTAGTTACTGTAATGAAATGTACAATGTGACCCAGAGGGTAGTAGGATGTTAGCACCAGCGTGTATACTACCCGGGACAACCGGGAGATCCGGGAAAAACCCGGGAATTTTTTCATCCGGGAGAAAACCGGGATTTTTTTAGAATTCCGGGAATTTTTCACTGTTTCGGGCGGGCTCTTGTGCATGCGCATTTGAGTCGCGTATGAGTAGAACCTTCTCCCGCTTCAGGCTACAGAAGTTTGGCTGGGCGCCACTACTTAATACTACCCCGGTTTGGAAATATCTTGGATCCAGGGCTGATGCACAGAGCAGTCCGAGTTGTGGTGGGGAGGTGGGGAGCGTCCACGCGACCTGTGTTTACGTTCAGTGATTTTGTTGTTTCCTCTTCGTTTATTGCTCTCACGATAAATGATAACAAAACTGATTTTTGTGGCCGGAAGCTGTCAAATGAGTTAAAATACTTTCGCATAGTTACGGAAGGTTAAAATTTGTTATTAGTTTCAGATTTTATTTCCACCTTTCTGACAGTCAATCATTAATCACCTTGCAGAACAATGAAGTTATTTTTGTCGGTTTGCTTAAGAGATTTGGCTTTTATTAATCTTTTCTGCTGGGGCAGTCAATTTATTTGAAACGAGGTGTTTAATTTCACACTATGGGCTAGTTTCAACTGTTCGCTGTATTTCAAGTGCACGTATGGCATTATGGCATAATAAAGAACCAAACATGAGATAATAAAGTACTGATACGCCAAGAAAATTTACATCCGAATCTGGACATACGAATGTGCACTTTAAGCCGAATTATGCATTTTAGTGAGGTTCATGAAATTCCGACGCTCTTGAAGTATCCTCTGATGTCTTGTTTCTTTTATGACATAATGTATGACCTTTTAATGTTTTACACGTACGAACATACGGGCTTCTTGCGTCATCGTAGCTGCACAAGCTCGGTGACGCCTGTTATATGGCGCTAACTTGCAACTGCTGAAGCGAACCCATTTCTAACAGGTCGCAGGAAAATATTGCGAATGGTGGTTTGAAAAGCGTTACATACAAAGCAAATTTCCTTTTACGCAAGATGAACTATGTGCGAGAATGCACGATGAATTTCTTAAATCACAAGGCGTGTGAATCTCATCTAAAAATCAACTCTTTGAGGACGATCATTGAGAAGAATTTCGAGCCTAGAAGAAGAGACGTTTAAGTCGTTATTAAAAATTTTACTGGCACATTTGTGTGATGATCTTTTTTGAGCGTGTTACCCTTTAAGATACCACATTATACGGGAAAGCTTAGCTTCTCTTCCAGCTTATTAATCTTCGAGCCCAATATTATATGTGAATGCTATGTATATTAATTTAAACCATTAACATTCCTTATAAGTGTGTTCGAGCTACTTCAGAGTGGTCTTGCTATTGGTTGACTACATCACGTGACCTATGCTGTCACCAGCTGGCGAGATCACGTGACATGAGCTATGACTGGCTTACAAAAGCGCATCGCAATCTCGGTTTCAACGCTTCGGAAAGTGACATGCGGTGTTCGGTGGAATTCGAAGTTATACCTTCGTAATACGAAAATATGCAGCATACAAGTTGCTGCACATCATAGATTTTTCAAAACGTGTTTTCCCCCCTGAGTTTCGTTTTCTACTGTGCCAGGAAATTCTACGTTGGTATATAAAACCATAAACATTCAAAGGATTGATGAGTTTTACAGTGCCGACAAAGAGTATACCGTCACTTAACACCCTACCGTCCGGCGACACCACAGTGGTGTCATGTGCATAGTATCACGCAGTGGCCGGCGACACCACTTTAGTAGTATCCTTTGCACTCTATTTACGATGAATGTGCGGACGTCTCGTCTGACGTTCCGGACGGCTTAGCCGATTATGAAGAAGACATTGGATATCAAAAAAATGAAAGTGAAGCAGAATTTTCGAAAGATAGTGAGATATGTCCAAACAGTTGCCAACTGATTCGGATGAATCTGACGAAGACAGTGCACAGTGGTCAGACTTTGATTTACCGAGGACAAATAATAAATTTGAAGGATTTCAGAGTCCATATATATTTCCCAAAGATACACAGAGCGCCGAGGATATCGTAGAATTATATATTGGGAATGATCTATTTGAGTACATTAGCAAAGAAACTAACAAGTAATACAGTCAGAATTGCAACAGAAGGAGACTGGATAAAAAAAATTGCCAAATTCGTCGACGTTACGGGACGCGAACTTACAAAATAGTTTGGGCTTGCTGTCCATATGGCAGTGTAAAAAAAGCAAGGATCGATGATTATTGGTGAACAAATCCGTTGATACACACACCGATATTTCGCAAAACGATGTCCCGCAACCGATTCAGACAAATATTATCATTTTTGCGTTTTTCCGACAACAACAATAAACCGAGTAATGCCGACCGGGTTTTCAAAGTGTAATTGGTAATTGATTATTTTTCCAAAAAGTTTAAATAAACAAATTTTGTATTTATTTACATATGTATATCTTCGAAACTTAATGAAACTAGGGGAACAGGGTTGAGGACTAACGAGAACTAACGATCAGATTAGTAAAACTTAAAAATTTAAAATCTCCCGATAATGGCAAGAATGGCCGGCGACAAGCCAAGTAATTCGAACTAGCGCTGCCGGCGCCAAGCGAATCAGTTTGTATGAGACGTGCGGACGGCAAAGTGTTAACACGGGAGAAACTGTATTTTTAACCGGAAAATCCGGGAATCTTCTTCCTTGTCCACGTATACACCCTGTAGGGGAGTTCCAGGACAGGCTGCATTATTGCCAGCTTTTGCTCCCGCTACTCCTTATAAACTCGTAATGTTGCCAAATTTTCCGTCTAAAGGTCACCCCAACCTCTTCTGCAGCTCTCTTTTATCCCTCTCTCACCACCAACCCAAGATGGCAAGTCTAGTCCACATGTACCTGGAGGCAGAATGTTCTGCATTTGATCAAGATCAAGTTCTTTCTTAAATTTTGTCTGTTTTCCAGAAATTTTGGGATGGGGTTGTGACACACCTAGTTGGTTAAAAGGTCACAATTGGCCTACTTAAGACCGTTACAACCCCGTCCCAGAATTCTTGGAAAACAGATGAAAATTAAGAAAAATAAACTTGCTGTGGATCAAACCCAGAACTTTCCAGCTCCAGGGACAAGTGGGCTAGATCCATTATCTTGGATGGGGGAACTGAAGTCGAAAGGGGAAATGTGGCAATACTGCACCATGTCATCATCAACATCATCATCAGCCAATTCAATCATTAAATTATGTGGCCTCTACGAGTCGTGGATTCAGGTAGGCTTTCAGCAGTCTTCTCCAAGTGGGACGGTCTTGGGCCGTTCTCTGCCAGGTGTTACCAGCAATCTTCGTGATGTCTTTCTCCCATCTGTCTGGTGATCTTCCTCTAGGCATCCAGTACTCTCTCGGACTCCACTCCAGTACTAGCTTCGTCCATCTGTTGTCTTTTCTTCTTGCGACGTGGCCAGCGCACTGCCATTTGGAGGAACCTACTGTCTCTAAGATGTCTCATCTGCTCCTGCTGTATTGTTATTTACATGTGATATTTACAACTGAAGCTCCACCTTGTTGCTGTTGTTGTTGTATCAGTCCTGAGACTGGTTTGATCCTGAATCTGCGTAGTGTATTCATCTCTTGGTCTCCCTCTACGATTTTTACCCTCCACGCTGCCCTCCAGTACTAAATTGGTGATCCCTTGATGTCTCAGAACATGTCCTACCAACCGATCCCTTCTTCTTGTCAAGTTGTGCCACAAATTCCTCTTCTCCCCAATTCTATTCAATACCTCCTCATTAGTTATGTGATCTACCCATCTAATCTTCAGCATTCTTCTGTAGCACCACATTTGGAAAGCTTCTATTCTCTTCTTGTCTAAACTATTTATCGTCCACGTTTCACTTCCATACATGACTACACTCCATACAAATACTTTCCGAAACGACTTCCTGACATTTAAATCGATACTCGATGTTAACAAATATTTCTTCTTCAGAAACGCTTTCCTTGCCATTGCCAGTTTACATTTTATATCCTCTCTACTTCGACCATCATCAGTTATTTTGCTCCCCAAATAGCAAAACTCCTTTACTACTTTAAGTGTCTCATTTCCTAATCTAATTCCCTCAGCATCACCCGACGTAATTCGACTACATTCCATTATCCTCGTTTTGCTTTTGTTGATGTTCATCTTATACCCACCTTTCAAGACACTGTCCATTCCGTTCAACTGCTCTTCCAAGTCCTTTGCTGTCTCTGACAGAATTACAATGTCTGTCATCTGTCCTTTTCCTATCGTTTCTTGTATAGCCTAGCATTGATCTCTCCATGGCTCTCTGTGCTAAGTTTCCCTTTTGTAAATGAGTTCGCCGAGCGGATCTAGGCGCTACAGTCTGGAACCGCGCGACTGCTACGGTCGCAGGCTCGAATCCTGCCTCGCGCATGGATGTGTGTGGTGTCCTTAGGTTAGTTAGGTTTAAGTAGTTCTTTCTAGGGGACTGATGACCTCAAATGTTAAGTCCCACAGTGGTCAGAGCCATTTTTTTTATAAATGAGTTCAGTGTCCATGTCTCGCAGCCATACGTCATCACAGGAAGAATGCATTGATCAAATACTGCTTTCTTCAGATTTACTGGCATTTTTGACCTGAATCATAGGGGGAGGGAAATCTGGCAACAACTAACCGCACTACTTGCTGTGTCATCCTCATTATAATTACAAGTGGTCCAGTTGTGTGTGACATCATTTGTTGGACCGTGACTTACTGGGCTGGCTGAGCAGACTGGCGCTGGAGCTCAGGAAGAGGTCATCGGAGGGCAGGAGGGCCCCCCTCTTGCTGGTGCGCGAGTTCTTGGCGTCGCCGTCAGCCTCTGCCAGGAGCTCCTCCTCCAGGTCGGAGGCCTCGGCTGGAGCCTTGGGCTCGTTGGTGGCCCTCTTGGTCACAGGGGACTTCCTCGCCCTGTCTGCCACCTTTTTGACGGGACTACTGGTCGCTGGCTCGCTGTCGACACTCTCCGTGGAGCTGTCGGCCTTGCTGGTGGGCGCCTCTTCGGCAGAGCTGGACGTTCTGGAGGTGGCCCACAGTTTCTTGCTGAGTTTCAGCGGCATCTTGGCCTTGTACCTGCAACACCAGAGACAGACATTGTTTTTATTCTCGAAATAACTCGTTGCTGTGCTTCTTTGCACTAACATTAGTCAATACCACACAAGACATTGGACAACCATTTGGCATAAAAAATGGATGGGATATATATATTCCATCCATTCTTTATGCCAAATGGTTGTCCAATAATATATATATATATATATATATATATATATATACACTCCTGGAAATTGAAATAAGAACACCGTGAATTCATTGTCCCAGGAAGGGGAAACTTTATTGACACATTCCTGGGGTCAGATACATCACATGATCACACTGACAGAACCACAGGCACATAGACACAGGCAACAGAGCATGCACAATGTCGGCACTAGTACAGTGTATATCCACCTTTCGCAGCAATGCAGGCTGCTATTCTCCCATGGAGACGATCGTAGAGATGCTGGATGTAGTCCTGTGGAACGGCTTGCCATGCCATTTCCACCTGGCGCCTCAGTTGGACCAGCGTTCGTGCTGGACGTGCAGACCGCGTGAGACGACGCTTCATCCAGTCCCAAACATGCTCAATGGGGGACAGATCCGGAGATCTTGCTGGCCAGGGTAGTTGACTTACACCTTCTAGAGCACGTTGAGCGGCACGGGATACATGCGGACGTGCATTATCCTGTTGGAACAGCAAGTTCCCTTGCTGGTCTAGGAATGGTAGAACGATGGGTTCGATGACGGTTTGGATGTACCGTGCACTATTCAGTGTCCCCTCGACGATCACCAGTGGTGTACGGCCAATGTAGGAGATCGCTCCCCACACCATGATGCCGGGTGTTGGCCCTGTGTGCCTCGGTCGTATGCAGTCCTGATTGTGGAGCTCACCTGCACGGCGCCAAACACGCATACGACCATCATTGGCACCAAGGCAGAAGCGACTCCCATCGCTGAAGACGACACGTCTCCATTCGTCCCTCCATTCACGCCTGTCGCGACACCACTGGAGGCGGGCTGCACGATGTTGGGGCGTGAGCGGAAGACGGCCTAACGGTGTGCGGGACCGTAGCCCAGCTTCATGGAGACGGTTGCGAATGGTCCTCGCCGATACCCCAGGAGCAACAGTGTCCCTAATTTGCTGGGAAGTGGCGGTGCGGTCCCCTACGGCACTGCGTAGGATCCTACGGTCTTGGCGTGCATCCGTGCGTCGCTGCGGTCCGGTCCCAGGTCGACGGGCACGTGCACCTTCCGCCGACCACTGGCGACGACATCGATGTACTGTGGAGGCCTCACGCCCCACGTGTTGAGCAATTCGGCGGTACGACCACCCGGCCTCCCGCATGCCCACTATACGCCCTCGCTCAAAGTCCGTCAACTGCACATACGGTTCACGTCCACGCTGTCGCGGCATGCTACCAGTGTTAAAGACTGCGATGGAGCTCCGTATGCCACGGCAAACTGGCTGACACTGACGGCGGCGGTGCACAAATGCTGCGCAGCTAGCGCCATTCGACGGCCAACACCGCGGTTCTGGTGTGTCCGCTGTGCCGTGCGTGTGATCATTGGTTGTACAGCCCTCTCGCAGTGTCCGGAGCAAGTATGGTGGGTCTGACACACCGGTGTCGATGTGATCTTTTTTCCATTTGCAGGAATATATATATATATATATATATATATATATAGGGTGTCCCAGCTATCTTGTGCACCCAAAATATCTCTGGAACAATAACAGCTATTAGAAAACGACTTTCACCGGTATCAATGTAGGGCTGGGGCCCATGAATGTACATATTTGGAACCATTCTAAAACGAAAGCATACGTATTTTTTAACACAAACTTATGTTTTTTTAAATGGACCTCCTATATTTTTTCTTCAGCAATCCATAGCATGACAAAGCACATACACAATGGCGTTGATTGCATCGCAATATTCCCATTACATCCCGAGATATTGAGACGCGAGGGTTGACGCTTGAAACACCCGACATGCGCTGCTAGCGCACGTCCTGAGGCTCAGGCGTGAACCCCATGCTGCCCGTAATCGCAGCAGGATGGCAGCAGACCGTATTATTCGTTTCGGACCTCTTGGTAAGTATGGAGGTGCGATTACGCATGTCAATCACATCGCAATTACGGGCGGCATGGGGTTCACGCCTGAGCCTCAGGACGTGCGCTAGCAGCGCATGTCGGGTGTTTCAAGCGTCAACCCTCGCGTCTCAATATCTCGGGATGTAATGGGAATATTGCGATGCAATCAACGCCATTGTGTATGTGCTTTTTATCATGCTATGGATTGCTGAAGAAAAAATATAGGAGGTCCATTTAAAAAAACATAAGTTTGTGTTAAAAAATACGTATGCTTTCGTTTTAGAATGGTTCCAAATATGTACATTCATGGGCCCCAGCCCTACATTGATACCGGTGAAAGTCGTTTTCTAATAGCTGTTATTGTTCCAGAGATATTTTGGGTGGACAAGATAGCTGGGACACCCTATATATATATATATATATATATAGGGCGGTCCATTGATCGTGACCGGGCCAAAGATCTGAATAAATAAGCGTCAAACGAAAAAACTACAGAAATCGAAACTCGTCTATCTTGAAGGGGGAAACCAAATGGTGCTATGGTTGGCCCGTTAGATGGCGCTGCCATAGGTCAAACGGATATGAGCTGCGTTTTTTTTTAAATAGGACCCCCGATTTTTATTATATATTCGTGTAGTACGTAAAGAAATATGAATGTTTTAGGTGGAACACTTTTTTCGCTTTGTGACAGATGGCGCTGTGATAGTCACAAACAGATGGCTCACAATTTTAGACGAACAGGTAGGTATTTTAAATTAAAATACAGAACATAGGTACGTCTGAACAGTTTATTTCGGTTGTTGCAATGTGATACATGTACCTTTGCGAATTTATCATTTCTGAGAACTCATGCTGTTACACCGTGATTACCTGTAAATACCACATTAATGCTCAAAATGATGTCCGTCAACCTCAATGCATTTGGCAATACGTGTAACGACATTCCTCTCAACAGCGAGTAGTTCGCCTTCCGTAGTGTTCGCACATGCATTGACAATGCGCTGACGCATGTTGTCAGGCGTTGTTGGTGGATCACGATAGCAAATATTCTTCAACTTTCTCCACAGAAAGAAATCCGGGGACGTCAGATCCGGTGAACGTGCGGGCCACGGTATGGTGCTTCGACGACCAATCCACCTGTCGTGAAATATGCTATTCAATACCGCTTCAACCGCACGCGAGCTATGTGCCGGACATTCACCATGTTGGAAGTACATCGCCATTCTGTCATGCATAGAAACATCTTGCAGTGACATCGGTAGAACATAACGTAGGAAATCAGCATACATTGCACCATTTAGATTGTTATCGATAAAATGGGGGCCAATTATCCTTCCTCCCATAATGCCGCACCATAAACTAACCCGCCAAGGTCGCCGATGTTCCACTTGTCGCATTCATCGTGGATTTTCCGTTGCCCAATAGTGCATATTACGCCGGTTAACCTTACCGCTGTTGCTGAATGACGCTTCGTCGCTAAATAGAACACGTGCGAAAAATCTGTCATCGTCCCGTAATTTCCCTTGTGCCCAGTGGCAGAAGTGTACACGACGTTCAAAGTCGTCGCCATGCAATTCCTGGTGCATAGAAATATGGTACGGGTGCGATCGATGTTGATGTAGCATTCTCAACACCGACCTTTTTTACATTTCCGATTCTCACGCAGTTTTTCTGCTACTAATGTTCGGATTAGCCGCGACAGCAGCTAAAACACCTACTTGGGCATCATCATTTTTTGCAGGTCGTGGTTGACGTTTCACACGTGGCTGAACACTTCCTGTTTCCTTAAATAACGTAACTATCCGGCGAACGGTCCGGACACTTGGATGATGTCGTCCAGGATACCGAGCAGCATAAATAGTACGAGCCCATTGGGCATTTTGATCACAACAGCCGTACATCAACACGATATCGACCTTTTCAGCAATTGGTAAACGGTCCATTTTAACACGGGTAATGTATCACGAACCAATACCCTCCGCACTGGGGGAATATTACGTGATACCACGTACTTATACGTTTGTGACTATTACAGCGCCATCCATCAGAAAGCGAAAAAAGTGGTCCAACTAAAACATTCATATATCTTTACGTACTACACGAATATGTAATAAAAATAGGGGTTCCTATTTAAAAGACGCAGTTGATATCCGTTTGACCTACGGCAGCACCATCTAGAGGGCCAACCATAGCGCCATCGGGTTTCTCCCTTCAAGCTACACGAGTTTCGTTCTTTGTAGTTTTTTCGTTTGATGCTTATTTCGTGAGATACTTGACCCGGTCACGATCAATAGACCACCCTGTATAAATGATAACCTTCAATATCTGTGATGATGATTCTCTTCAATATGTCTGATGATTAAGTACCCAAACACTCTACTGTATTGCCGGTGACTGAAGCATCCCTTTGCCTTCCTGTGTTAGACTGGGTAATCCAAAAGCCAGTGTTCATGTAAACCCAACATCGTGTGCCCCAAAGTTCGACACACTGGGCTCGAAGTGGTCCCGGCATTGACTGACCGACTGACCGCAGTAGCCCCCCACGTGGCCGGCAGTGCCCAGTAGCAGGGTGCGCTGGACAGCAGCAGGTGGGTTACCTGGGCGTGGTGTACTCGTCCTCGGGGTCCTCGGACACGGGCGCGACGTGCAGCTCCCTGCTCCTCCTGGTGGTGGAGCGGCCCTCCTCCAGCTCCAGCCTCTGGTCGTCGGAGTCCCCGTGCAGCGCCTGGTGCTCCTGCTGCCTCTTGAACAGCTTGTGGCTGGACACGGCGCCGCCCTCCAGCAGGGACCCCTCGAAGGCCTTGTTGGACAGGAAGGAGTCCCCGCCCAGTCCCAGACCGTCCACCCCGAAGATGCTTCCTGCGGGCACAAGCGGCTTCTAGTGTAGAGTCCAGCATCTGCATCCACTAACTGTGCACAGTGTGTTACAAAAAGGTACAGCCAAACTTTCAGGAAACATTCCTCACACACAAATAAAGAAAAGATGTTATGTGGACATGTGTCCGGAAACGCTTAATTTCCATGTTAGAGCGCATTTTAGTTTCGTCAGTATGTACTGTACTTCCTCGATTCACCGCCAGTCGGCCCAATTGGAGGAAGGTAATGTTGACTTCGGTGCTTGTGTTGACGTGCGACTCATTGCTCTACAGTACTAGCATCGAGCACATCAGTACGTAGCATCAACAGGTTAGTCTTCATCACGAACGTGGTTTTGCAGTCAGTGCAATGTTTACAAATGCGGAGTTGGCAGATGCCCATTTGATGTACGGATTAGCACGGGGCAATAGCCGTGGCGCGGTACGTTTGTATCGAGACAGATTTCCGGAACGGAGGTGTCCCGACAGGAAGACGTTCGAAGCAATTGATCGGCGTCTTAGGGAGCACGGAACATTCCAGCCTATGACTCGGGACTGGGGAAGACCTAGAACGACGAGGACACCTGCAATGGACGAGGCAATTCTTCGTGCAGTTGACGATAACCCTAATGTCAGCGTCAGAGAAGATGCTGCTGTACAAGGTAACGTTGACCACGTCACTGTATGGAGAGTGCTACGGGAGAACCAGTTGTTTCCGTACCGTGTACAGCGTGTGCAGGCGCTATCAGCAGCTGATTGGCCTCCACGGATACACTTCTGCGAATGGTTCATCCGACAATGTGTCAATCCTCATTTCTGTGCAAATGCTCTCTTTACGGATGAGGCTTCATTCCAACGTGATCAAATTGTAGATTTTCACAATCGACATGTGTGGGCTGATGAGAATCCGCACGCAATTGTGCAATCACGTCATCGACACAGATTTTCTGTGAACGTTTGGGGAGGCATTGTTGGTGATGTCTCGATTGGGCCCCACGTTCTTCCACCTACGCTCAACGGAGCACGTTATCACGATTTCATACGGAATACTCTACCTGTGCTGCTAGAACATGTGCTTTTACAAGTACGACATAACATGTGGTTCATGCACGATGGAGCTCCTGCACATTTCAGTCAAAGAGTTCGTACGCTTCTCAACATTTCCGGTTTTTGGAACAGTGTCTATAAAGAGGCGATTGAAATTAGGTTGGCTGATAATTTAATCAACAGAGACAATGGGTTTCCTCTTAGCAAGACGTGGAATCCTGCATTATCTCGCATCAAAACTGAACGTTCTTCGGTGCGGCCTCGATTGCGATATATCGTTGCCAGCAGTGTTTCACTAAGGGCTTCCCTGTTTTGGAAGCCAGAAACCGTGATGGGCGGTGCATGCGCCGTGTACTGTACGGCGGCCTGTATACGACGTCGATTTGCAACCTGACGTCAGTTCTGAGCGGGACTCATCAGCAGAAGCAGCATTCTCCTGAAGATGACGACCAGTTGGATCGCCGAAATATCAAGTTGATTTTAGGATCCGGCAGCAAACCCGAAGAGACTTTCAAGTCTTATTAGGCCGGGAAAGCCTACGTAATCACAACAACATGGAAGCTTATGAAAGATCAACAGAGTAAGAGTCAGCACTGGAAGACAGCTTAGAACTGCAATTTTTGGAGAAGATTGAAGCCCAGCTGTCCAGTGAGGCAGGGAGACGTCACATCGTGCCCACCTGAGAGGATCTGCTGCTGTTGCTGCGGCTGCTCGGGCAGACGGGGCCTCGAACCCTCGATCTGCTGGATGACGTTCTGGCCGCGGGGCGCGATCTGGCCGGCGACCAGCAGCGGGTGCATGAACTGCGGGGGCGGCGGAGGCGGAGGGGGCGGCGTGGCCGAGGCGGGCGACTGCCCGTTGGCCGGGTAGTCCTCGTGGTGGTTGCCGTGGTGGTGCTTGTGGTCGCGGTGGGCCTTGCCCGCGGCCAGCGCCGCGCCGAACAGGTACACCATGGTCACCTCGCCCAGCATGCCTCCAGAGCCCAGTGGCGCTCCAGGGCCCTCCAGGAAGCCGCCTCCGGGCTGGCGCTGCTCCTGGCCCGTGATGGCCACTCCGCCTCCTGGGATCGTGTAGCCCACCAGCTGGAAGGGGAGGGGCCCAAATCTCAAGCAGTATACCAGGAGTCAACAATCACATGATATAATATACCTTCATAATTCCAAAATAGGCGAGTCGAGTAGTCCATCTGCTGCAATAACAGTGACCCATTTCTGGAGGGACATACCAATAGTCAAATAAACCAAAATTAACATCCGCATGATACAATACTGACCGATCATCTGGCATCTATATACTCCACCAGCTGGAAGAGAGCAAGTCACATTTCATGGGGCACAGTGAAGCTCAGAGAAGTCATTAACACCACCCAAAACAATAGCATCGTGCTCCCCACCAGCTGGTAGGAGTCCAACACATTTCTCGAACGGCATACCATGAGTCAAGGAAAACAACATTAACAAAAAATGGCTCTGAGCACTATGGGACTCAACTGCTGTGGTCATAAGTCCCCTAGAACTTAGAACTAGTTAAACCTAACTAACCTAAGGACATCACACACATCCATGCCCGAGGCAGGATTCGAACCTGCGACCGTAGCGGTCGTGCGGTTCCAGACTGTAGCGCCTAGAACCGCTCGGGCACCAACGGCCGGCAACATTAACAACTACATCGTATAATAATGAACGAGTTTCTAAACCAAAAATAGTTGGATCATACAGCCCACCAGCTGTAACCAGAGTGGCCTGTTTCTCAAACGACAGAGTGAGTGTCATGCAAATCAACATTAACTTCTACATGATATAATCCTGAACTACTTTCTGGCATTCACAATAGCTGTATAATGTAGCTCACCAATTTGAAAAAGAGTGATTCGTTTTTTAAGCCACACAGCAAAGATGAGGCGAAACATCATTAACATCCCCATGAAAGCTGGTTGGCAACCTTCTGGGACAACTACCTTCTAGCTGCAAACAGACTGGTTTATTTCTCAAGGAAAACAGTGAGAAAAAGCATAACAAAATAAACATCGACCATTATAAATTCGCCACCTTTTAGTGGCTGTAATAGTTCTGTGACACTTTCTGGCTAGAAAGTAACTGAATTGGGCCAACCAGCTCGAAACAGAGTGTAGAATGAAAGGCCCACATGATACAGTGTCTGATAGCCCTTGAACCACTGTAATAGCTGGACCACTACCGGGTAACAATTCATGTCAATCTTTAATAATGATCAACGGGATACATTTTGCGACAGTGAGGGAGACTTTCTGGTAACAGTAAATAACATTAATTGAGCAGTCAAAAGAAATGGATTATATCACCACATTCTTTAGGAAACCAATATTGCACATTTACATCTGCGTGCATAGGGACATTGTGTGTGATCTTAGAAGAGTAGCCCACTGCCAGGAATGAATTCGGCAGTATTCAGTAACCATTGCTATCTGACATTCTTTCGTAAATATTACCTGCCATCTCTCCTTCTGACTCTCATCATCTCCTGGCATGGCGAACCGTTTCTCAGGGGAGGTACACTTGTGAAGCAGACACACAAAGCCTACATTAACTGTCACAGATAGACTGTGAGAGAGAAATGGAATGTGAGAATGAATGTGGAAGAGTAAATGAGAGGAAATTAGTGAGAATGGCTGTGACAGAATGTGTGAATGTGTGGAGTAGATCAGGGAATTTAGAAATAAGTTGTTAAACAGTAAATGAGAGACTGAGAGAGAGAGAGAGAGAGAGAGAAAGAGAGAGAGAATAGGAGAATGGGTGAACATGAGTAAACTGGAGCTTGTAAATGTAAGTGGAGAGTATTTGATGGCATATGAAAGAGAGTAAGTGAGTGTGAGTAAATGAGGGCTTGTCAGTGTGGAAGAGTAAGCGAAAGTGAGTGCAAGTGAGTGTTTGAGAATGAGTGAATGTGTGAAAGTGCAGGAGCGAGAGAAAGAGAGAGCATGAATGTGGGATATGGTGGGTGAAAACAGACGTAATGATTGTAAATTTTCACAGCTCGTGGTCAAGTGGTTACCATTGCTACTTCTAGATCATGGGGTCCGAGGTTCGGTTACCGGATGGACCAGCGTTCATCAGCTTGGGGACTGGGTGTTTTGTTATCCTTATCATCATCGGTTCGCAGTCGTGGTCTCGTGGTAGCTTTCTGGCTTCTCAAGCGTGGGGTCCCAGGTTCGAATCCCGGCGGGCTCAGGGATTTTCACCTGCCTCGAGATGACTGGGTGTTGTTGTGTCGTCTTCATCATCATCATTCATCCCCATTATGGTCGGAGGAAGACAATGGTAAACCACCTCCACTAGGACCTTGCCTAGTACAGTGAGGTCTTCTGCATCATTCCCCTATGCTCTGTCAAGGGGTATGGGGCTTCATCATCATTATTATCATCATGTGATCATCATTGACACACAAGTCTTTGAAGTGGCGTCAAATAAAAAGACTTGCACCATGTAACCAAACAACCACAGATGAGCCCATCCCCAGCAAATAATGCCATACAATCATTTCATTTTTTCATTTGGTATTATCGTCAGTTGATGTCATTTACTATTGTATTCTAGTGGAACTGCATCATTTTTAACAATGTGTTCAATCTGCATCCCATTACTTTCCTGTATAAGTTTTCTTGAATCCTTGCTGGAAGGATGCGTGTAAAGAAAATCCGCATATGATGATGTACCTCCAGACTCGCTTCACTGCCTCGCTAGAATATTAGACCTGAGCACTTCTGTGTCTTGCATGATCTCAGTACATTTCACCAGCGCCACATCGCTTACAATGACTGCCACGTCTGCAGCCCCACCGTCATTAGGTAATGGACCAGCCACGCTGCCCAACCGTGTCCACCCTTCCAGCTCCTCCAGCCACTCACCCTGTTGTGGAATCCCCTGCCGACCCTCTCGTCGTTCACCCAGAGCTGGAATTCTCCAGTCTGGCTGTTCCAGGAGGCGCACGAATGGTACCAGCGATGCAGCCGCAGTGGGTAGTTGAGCCGGTAGAAGGTGTGTCCGTTCACTGACATCTGCCAGTAGTTGGACCGCTGTGTCGATGACACCCACACGTAGATGGCGCGTGGCTGGTTTGGCACTGTAACAACAGAACAGAAATATTACAGGAGTAGAGGTAAAGCTTTAGTTAAGACTCTGAAAAAATGAAGGTCCAACCATGAAACTTTTGACGGTGTTAGTCCGCGTTTACATGTTCACCCTACAGTGCGACACATTTTGACCAACTGTGGATGACTTTAAGTCTGTAGTATTGTATTTCAGGAAATGCCCCACTTCTAAAATTACCTCATCGTCATTCTTTAATGGTTTCTTTGTCCAAGGGAAGAGGAAATAGGTACCGATTGTGTGTCAGAAGAATTCAGAGGGCGAGGGAAATTTTGATAACTCGAGAGAAGCAGTGACTGTGTGCCATAGAGAACGGCTCGGCCACAGCGGATGGCTGGACTTGTCGTGGTGGATCAAAATACTCCTTCGAAAAGCTTCCTGCGACAGTGTTCGTGACGGCATCCAACTAATTTCGTCAGACAATACTGCGTTTTCCTCCTGTAACGGTCTGTTCCTTATTAGCATAATGTGTTAGCACCACACCGGAGCGGTCCGAAAAAATAATCAAAATCAGCTTGTTCGTGGGGACTTGTACTGAATTAAGAATGTTTTCCTCTTCTTGACGGTCATGATGTCTTTCAGAGTGACTGCGAATAGTGGGAAGAGTACCAGTTCGGTATGCACTCGGAATCCTACGATTAGGATTCGGCAACAGCAGCTTTCGCATTACCATCACAGAATCCCAAAATGTATACCATCTCTCCATACTCCTGTGATGAAGTGTTGTACGGCATCGCAAAGTGTACGCCGGTTCCCGTCAGATCACCCAAGCTAAGCGCTGTCGGGCGTGGCCGGCACTTGGATGGGTGACCATCCGGGCCGCCATGCGCTGTTGCCATATTTCGGGGTGCACTCAGCCTCGTGATGCCAATTGAGGAGCTACTCGACCGAATAGTAGCGGCTCCGGTCAACGAAAACCATCATAACGACCGGGAGAGCGATGTGCTGACCACACGCCCCTGCTATCCGCATCCTCAGTGAGGATGACACGGCGGTCGGGTGGTCCCGATGGGCCACTTGTGGCCTGAAGACGGAGTGCTGCGTGCTGTTTATCGCAAAGTGTACTGTACACAGGAGACAATAACAGTACAGAGTGACTGCAGTGTCAACAACGTGGTTGTTATGCAAACGTACCACTCGCTGCACTTGTGTACCCAAGACATCGTGAACTCAAGTGTAGCACTCCATACACCGTGCCATGTTTCGGAACTCTGTTGTAGCTTCAGTGTGGAATGTTCCAGAATATTATAGCATCTTCAATAGGTTCGAAAATGTTCTAGAATTTTCCAGAATGCCCTCCAATGGCCTATTACCCTGTTGTGGTGGTGATACGTTCCAGCTGAGAAGGGCATGGAAAGACGATGGTGAGATGCTTGCGTCAGTTACTTCCGGAAATCGACTGGAGTGCATCAAAGAAACGTGAAGTAAATTTGTGGGCAACTGACTTGCTTAAAGTAGTGAGCAGTGTATTAATTAGAATTTTAGTGTGTTATGTATATTTCACATTTAACAGGAGGCCGAAACGTAAAAGAGGAGGAGACCGTCGCAGTGCCAAACCTAAAAGTCATTCTAGATCGAGTGTTTTGGAATGTTCTTGGTACTGTATAAAGAAATGAATAAGTGAGTTAAGAGTACTTAATTTCAAGTTAGGTTGTTATTGAATACATAAGTGGATTGGAGAGTACATTGAATCACTGCAGAGTATTTTTGAGCGCGAAATACCAAATTTTTTAAGTATTTTAATATTCATTTCTCATTATGTGAAATGTTCTCAAGTGATCAGGAATATTCTCAGAAAACAAATGGGAGATAAAGACCAAGGGAGTGGGGTCTTTTTCAATGAGTACTAAGTAAATTACCGTAATTTCGATTTACATGTGTTTTGTCAATTTTTTAGTGTATAACGAACTCATATTGTGACAAAACACTGACTGAATGAACAAAGCTGAAGTCCGACATGGATTCGATGAGGATAACCCATTAGTCTTAAACTGTTACCGAAAAAAAATTCTCAAAGTACCCTATTTACCCACTGCCATTTTATGAATACTGATACGACTTTACAAACGATGATACACGCTCACTAATAACGATGTACTGCCACTGCGAAATAAACGTATTAGGTTCACTTATAAAATGACTATAATTTTCACAAATATGTGCTGAAAGTTGTTATTGATATGGGCTGCAGTGTGTGTGTGTGTGTGTGTGTGTGTGTGTGTGTGTGTGTGTGTGTGTGTGTGTTCCACTTTGCCTTGTCTCGTGTCGGAATGTGTAATTAACAGTAAAAGATTATGTGGCATAGTCTAACATTCCCCTTCTCTTGTTTGTTTCAGGTAAGCAGTGTGGAGCATACGGACAATTTTCTCGTGTTTACAACTGTCCTGGGTAAGTATTTCCCTGTTTATCCGTACGGGAAGCTGTCATAGTGCCGGGTTCTGTCATTTTATTTGTAACAGGCATTGGTATGCCGTTTTTTCGGCAATGATCACCACAATAAAAGCACTATAGGCAGAGGTATCAAGGTAATCTAGGTTAGAAAAATTGTAAATTTATTGCATGAGATTTGTATTTGTTTAATGACTCTTTACATAAATAAATAAGTGTGACGTATCACCCAGCCTGCTGCAAACCTTTCAATGTAAGGACCTTGTAACTTCTCCATTTGTGGTCACGCTGGAGAAGATAAATAAAACTGTTGGCTCGGAGCACTATGGGACTTAACATTTGGGGTCATCAGTCCCCCAGACTTAGAACTACTAAAACCTAACTAACCTAAGGACATCACACACATCCATGCCCTAGGCAGGATTCGAACCTGCGATTGTAGCAGCAGTGCGGTTCCGGACTGAAGCGCCTAGAACCGCTTAGCCACCGCGGCCGGCAATAAAAAATGTTCCTCATGAGGTTAAAGTTCCCATTTTAATGGTGTTTACTTTCAAATAGTTTTTCGGGAGGAATTCTGCCGCGAGCAAAGACTTTTTTTTTCAGCCATGCATTTTAGTGCAGAGTTCCACTATCATCAGTGGGTTCATTTTAGTTTCTGTCGAATAACAGGTAAAAATTTGCACGCCAGTACACTCTAAGACAAAAGAAACGACTCACCACAGAGGATTTAGTCGAATGGGACGGAAATCGGTAGAAAAATTGGATGATTTATTCAAGAGAATGTCCCGTCGACAACGAGGTCATTAGAGACGGAGCGCAAGCTCGGATTAGGAAGGAAATCGGCCGTGCCCTTTCAAAGGAACCATCCCGGCATTTGCCTGAAACGATTTAGGGAAATCACGGAAAACCTAAATCAGGATGGCTGGAGACGGGCCTGAACCGTCGTCCTCCCGAATGAGAGTCCAGTGTGGCAACCAATGCGCCACCCCGCCCGGTGAGTCTTGGAAGACCTCTGGCCCTTATACATGCAGTTGTTCGGCGTGACATTGTTGGATGTCTTCCTGGTGGGTATCGTGCCCAATTCTGTCCAATTGGTGCGATGGATACCGAGCTGGTTGGAGCACCCTGCCCCTAATGGTTGGTATCCCTCTGCTGTTCGGGGGCTCTCGGGAAACCTCTTCAGCCTAGAATTTCATTGACTGGAGTAGAATAGCCTTCAGTGATGGGTCCCACTTCGAAATGAACCCCAATGACCAGCAGTATCTGGAGACGCCCTGGACAGCGGTGGGATACCAACCTGATTGTCACCTACCATGCGGCCTAACAAACATGGGGCGCGATTTCTCATCCGAATGGAGATATTCTGCTGTTGTAGTTCGATTGAAATACACTACTGGCCATTAAAATTGCTACACCACGAAGATGACGGGCTACAGACAGGAAATTTAAACGACAGCAAGAAGATACTGTCATATGCAAATGATTAGTTTTTAAGAGCATTCACACATGGTTGGCGACGGTGGCGACACCTACAACGTGCTGACATGACGAATGTTTCCGACAGATTTCTCATACACAAACAGCAGTTGACCGGCGTTGCCTGGTGAAACGTTGTTGTGATGCCTCGTGTAAGGAGGAGAAATGCGTACCATCACGTTTCCGACTTTGATAAAGTTCGGATTGTGGCCTATCGCGATTGCGGTTTATCATATCGCGACATTGCTGCTCGTGTTGGTCGAGATCCAATAACTGTAGGCAGAATATGGAATCGGTGGGTTCAGGAGGGTAATACGGAACGCCGTGCTGGATCCCAACGGCGTGATGGTATCGGGTGCCATTGGTTACACGTCTCGGTCACCTCCTGTTCGCACTAACGGCACTTTGAACAGTGGACGTTACATTTCAGGTGTATTACGACCCGTGGCTCTACCCTTCATTCGATCCCTGCGAAACCTTACATTTTAGCAGGATAATGCACGACCGCGTGTTGCAGGTCCTGTACGGGCCTTTTTGGATACAGAAAATGTTCGACTGCTGCCCTGGCCAGCACATTCTCCAGATCTCTCACCAATTGAAAACGTGTGGTCAATGGTCCGAGCAACTGGCTCGTCACAATAAGCCAGTCACTACTCTTGATGAACTGTGGTATCGTGTTGGAGCTGCATGGGCAGCTGTACCTGTACACACCATCCAAGCTCTGTTTGACTCAATGTCCAGGCGTATCAAGGCCGTTATTACGACCAGAGGTGGTTGTTCTGGGTACTGGTTTCTCAGGTTCTATGCACCCAAATTGTAACCACATGTCAGTTCTAATATAATATATTTGTCCAATGATTACGCGTTTATCATCTGCATTCCTTCTTGGTGTTGCAATTTTAATGGCCAGTAGTGTACATCAATTACTTTGTAATCGCTTTAAAAATAAGTGTCAATAGTGAGATGTGTAGTGTTGTCATACACAACGACAATTATTTAACCGTATCAAATACAATCGTCATAACTTCTGAACGGTTAGCGTTAGGACATTCAGACTGCAGAGTTGGCCGCTGGTTCATGATGGGAATTACAGTAGCAGACGCATGCGTAGTTCAGTTTAGCGACGAAGCCCACTATGATGTGAATGGATTCGTCAATAAGCAAAATTGGGGCATTTGGGGGACTAAGAATCCGCATTTCGCGATCGAGAAGACTCTTCACCCTCAATGGGTGATTCTGTGGTGTGCAGTGTCCAGTCACGGAATAATCGGTACGATATTCGTTGGTGGCATGGTGACTACCGAATGGTGTGTGAAGGTTTTAGAAGATGATTTGATCCCCATTATCCGAAGTGACCCTGATTTCGACGAGATGTGGTGCATGCAAGACGGAACTGCACCCCATCGAAGCAGGAGAGTGTTTGATGTACTGGAGGAGCGCTTTGGGGGCCGCATTCTGGCTCTGGGATACCCAGAGGCCACTGGCATGGGCCTCGATTGGCCGCCATATTCTCCACATGTGCCTCCTTTTTGTGGGGCTATGTAAAAAAAAAAAAAAAAAAAAAAAAAAAAGGCGTACAGTAATAAATCCAAAGCCATGCTGAGCTGAAACCAGCCGTTCAGGAGGTCATCGACAGCTTCGATGTTCCGACACGTCAGCAGGTCATGCAGAATTTCGCTATTCGTCAGCGACATATCGTCGTCAGTGATAGTAGGAATGTCCTTAGCTCGCGGTCGTGCGGTAGCGTTCTCGCTTCCCGCGCCCGGGTTCGATTCCCGGCAGGGTCAGGGATTTTCTCTGCCTCGTGATTACTGGGTGTTGTGTGATGTCCTTAGGTTAGTTAGGTTTAAGTAGTTCTAAGGTCTAGGGGACTGATGACCATAGATGTTTAGTTCCATAGTGCTCAGAGCCATTTGAACCATTTTTGATAGCAGGAATATCGAACATATCATAAGCTAAATCCGAATATCTCTAGTGGCGTTGGCATGTTGAACAAAGTGTGTGCACGCCATAGTTTGTAACTGCGAGGGTAATCCCAAAAGTAAGGTCTCCTATTCTTTATAAGTACACAGACCTGTTTATTTCTAGAATGGTTTACATCAGTTTACAGCTTGAACATTTAGCTATTTTCCGACATAATCACCATTTCTGTCGATGCATTTTTGTAGACGCTGTGGCAGTTTTTGTATGCCCATGTCATACCAGCTCGCCGCCATGCTGTTCAGAAAGTTATGAACCTCTTCTTTCACTTCGTTGTCGGAGCTGAATCGCCTTCGGGCCAAATGTTCTTTTAACCTAGGCAACAGGTGATAGTCACTGGGCGCCAAGTCAGGACTACAGGGTGGGTGAGTGAACATGTTCCACTGAAACTGTTGCAGGAGAGCAACGGCTTGCCGAGCGATGTGTGGGCGAGCGTTGTCATGGAGAATGTGTACGCCCCTGCTCAACATTCCTCTTCTCCGGTTCTGAATTGCCCGTTTGAGTTTTCTCAGAGTCTCGCAGTACCTGTCAGCGTTAATTGTGGTCCCAGCGATTCAGCTCCGACGACGAGGTGAAAGAAGAGGTTCATAGCTTTCTGAACAGCATGGCGGTGAGCTGGTATGACGTGGGCACACAAAAACTGCCACAGCGTCTACAAAAATGCATCGACAGAAATGGTGATTATTTCGAAAAGCAGCTAAATGTTCTTGCTGTAAAGTGATGTAAACCATTGTAGAAATAAACAGGTCTACGTACTTATAAAAAATAGGAGACCTTACTTTTGGGATTACCCTCTTAATTTATGTTTTTCTCCATATAGTTCAATAATTGTCACCCTGTATCAAGCTTTACAGCATTGGTTCATATAATGTCTCCCCCAGAAAACCTATCATCTCACTGCGAGTAACACGTGGATCTGACTAGCAAACAATGCTGATAAAGTAAAAATAAATAAAAGATCGATGTGGAAAGGGATGGACTATTTCAAACAGTTACGTGCAATGGCCGAATGTGCATGTAATGTTATATCAGAACCAAGTTTTATCACGTAGAATTTTTGGTTATAATTTACAAAGCAGTGTTTGATGCAATCGATTTGTCACGACGGGGCGCAGTCGATACTGACTTTGTAAAAAGAGCAGCTAGTTCGATGCAATTATATCACAATACTATTCAGTACTTCTCATAGAATTCCAAATTGATAAAAATTGTCTGCTCAATCAACGAAATACAAGAAACAGATAGTGGTAAGTTTTTGGGGCAACGGATAGGTCGGAAATGTAACAGGAGAAGCCGACCATTGCCTAGGGTTAAAGAAATGGCTCTGAGCACTATGGGACTTAACATCTGACGTCATCAGTCTCCTAGAACTTGGAACTATTTAAACCTAACTAACCTAAGGACATCACACACATCCGTGCCCGAGGCAGGATTCGAACCTGCGATCGTAGCGGTCGCGCAGTTCCAGACTGAAGCGCCTAGAACCGCTCGGCCACATCGGCCAGCTGCCTAGGGTTAATGGAACGTGTTACTTCAGTTACTTTTGTAGTACGCATGATTTCCGCTGTAGGTGTTGGGGGTCGTCGTCGTACGGTCAAGCTCGCACGTGGAATCCAAGCCGTCGCTAGATTGAATGCCTGTCGGATCAATATTTCAGTCTGCCTTTCTACCTAGCCTTCGTAGCATGGTGTGATGATTCGCCAGAAACGAAACGCGGTTCGGATTCCATTGCTAAGCCACAGCCCTTACAAGGGAACCTCCCCATCGCACCCCCCTCACATTTAGTTATAAGTTGGCGCAGTGGATAGGCCTTGAAAAACTGAACACAGATCAATCGAGAAAACAGGAAGAAGTTGTGTGGAACTATGGAAAAAATAAGCAAAATATACAAGGTAGGCAACATCAAGGACAATGTGAACTCGGGAGCGCCGTGGTTCCGTGGTTAGGGTGAGCAGGTTCTTGGTTCAAGTCTTCCATCGAGTGAAAAGTTTAATTTTTTATACAATGAAGTTCACTCTCAAAAATTCCAGGACATGTTCAGATTTGCTTGGACATATGCAGGACTTGACGGTTTACACGCGGAACAATTTGAAAACGTTAAAAACATATATTTTGACAGAGCACAGGGAAAACTGTGAAATTGTTGCATTCATTTGTTGCAGTTTATGTGACAAATTCTTATGTTTTCATCACTTTTTTGGGAGTGATTATCACATCCACAAGAAAACCTAAATCGGGCAAGGTAGAAGAATCTTTTCACTCATTCGCCAAGTGTACAAGTTAAGTGGGTCGACGACATACTCCTGTCATGTGACGCACATGCCGTCACCAGTGTCGTATAGAATGTATCAGACGTGTTTTCCTGTGGAGGAATCGGTTGACCTATGACCTAGCGATCAGATGTTTCCGGTTCCCATTGGAGAGGCACGTCCTTTCGTCTACTAATCGCAAGGTTTTGCGGTGCGGTCGCAAAACTAAACTTAATACAGTGAACACAGACGTCAATGAACGAACGGACAGATCATAACTTCGCGAAAATAAACAAAATAAACTTTTCACTCGAGGGAAGACTTGAACCAAGGACCTCTCGTTCCGAAGTTGCTCACGCTAAGCACGGGACTACGGCGCTCCTGAGCTCACATTATGCTTGATGTTGCCTATCTTGCACATGGACTACTCAGTTTGTATATTTTGCTTATTTGTTCATAGTTCCACACAGCTTCTTCCTGTTTTCTCGATTGACCTGTGTTCAGTTTTTCAAGGCCTATCCACTGTGCCAACTTATAACTAAATCTGAGGGGGGTGCGATGGGGAGGTTCCCTTGTTAGAAGGAGAAGTACCGTTAGTTCTGTTTTCGTATCTTCCATAGCTGTAGTTGCTGCGCACACCGACAGATTGCGTAGCGGTCGTTTGTGTCTGGCTGAAGCAATTACTAATATTGCGGCCCGTAAGACACATTTAGAATTGTTATTGTCTTATTTTTTTCGTTATATTAGAGAATTTTTTTTATCAAAAAGTAACAGTGGAATAATATTTTCGTGTGTGTTCGTAGACATTTTTCGCAAAACTAACCCCGAGAATTTTAGCGGCTGTGAAAACTCGGAACTATTCACGAGAGATATGAATACCGTAATGTATCAGATGCGCTCAACACTAAAATACCAAATAGCTCACTCTACAAAAATTCACCTTCGTACAGAATATTAATTTACTTTTACGAAACCATTTGCTCAGAAAACAACATATTTTCTGAGTGGGACGCAATGTCTATGGACTTCCGTCCTCAAGAATATCGCTGGAGAAACGTATCTCTCTGGACTTAGGGCAGTGTGTTCTGAGACGCCAAGTGTACAAGTTGTAACTGTCCATAAATGAGTGTAAACAAATATTGTGTATGCGAATTAACGTTGACATTCATTACACATCATGAACATCGTTTTCGTTACCCAAATAGTACAGAACAATGGAATCTCTGTCACGCGAAAAAGTACAGTGGTAGTTTCTCGGTATTTATGGTTCAAAAGTTTTAAGAACATAATGACAGGAGAAGTCAACGAAGTCCCCGCGGAACGTTATTTTGCAATTTTGAGGTCTACAGGTGTGATAACCATCCATCCATCAGGCAAATACGGAAGCGTCCGATCCCACCCGTCTGCTTTGACCCATGACGTCACAAATATGGCGGAAACAAAAACAAACACTTTCCACAAGAAGCCTAATGACACTAACGGGACAAGCGCGGGAAATGGGGTGTTTTGGGTGGGGGGCAAACTAAATATAAACAAATTTAGAAGCCTTGCGTAGCTACAACGTGTAAGGGAAGACAGCCATACATGAATACCCACCCACCTCCCCAGGGGTCGTAACCCCTGCAACCCATAGAAGATAAAGATGCTTCAGTAGCTGATTAGTGTTTTTTGTCTTTTTAAAAAAAAATCTCACGGGATAGAACGAACAGATCAGAAAGATAAATATAATAAACTAAAACAGAAATTCGAGGAAACAGATAATTAAAATAAGCAATAAGTGTTTTCAAATTTAAAAAAAACATCTCACGAGATAGAACGAACAGATCAGAAAAGTAAATAAAATAAGATAAAACAGAACTGGAGACAGCCACACTCAAACCAAACTCCATGCCGTCGTGACGTCACACACGACAACACCCTTACGTCACGGGTCAAAGCCGACGCGTGGGATCGGACGCTTCTGTCGACCCTCCATCAGTTATAGATTTTCAGCCGTTTTATATATATATATTATAGTGCGTGTATGTCCCCGTTAAGATGGCTGTATCTGCATCCGGGAACTGTAAACCGAATTCAGATGCGTTCATGTGCTAAAGAAATGGAGGTACGAAACAAACGCTTTAACTTTTCTGCCGAGGTCAAAATTAAGGCCTGCAGGTTACATTGTCAGAAAGCTTAATTAGCAGAGCAGCTGTGTGAATTGTGCTCAAGCCTTGTGAACGAAAAGCCGTCTGACACAAAAGTTACAACTTTCACCGCCACAAAGGACTTCAGCTCATTAAGTGGTCTTTCTTATTTGACTTACACGTCCGAAAGAGTTTTCTACATTTTTTTACAGGTTTCCATCTCAATCTATGGGGGGAAGGTGAGGGGGTGTATTTCATGAGTGTGTTTAAACAGCACCGACGAAATTGTTTTAGGAACATATGATTTAGGAGGTTGTTGTAGAACATGAATTTGACCTTGCCGGTAAATAAATTTTCCATTTCATGAAGAGCTGCGTTTTCTTTCGCACGAAAGATATCAGCGAAAACTACGAAGTCGTTTTCCAAAGTTTCCAACTACCAACAGCTACAAATTATGAGGGTGAGTTTATATTAACTTTTATTTCCTATATTTAAGTCTGTATTGTTGATTGGTATGTGCTGATGTATTTATTTATTTATCTATCCTGATCAGATTAGGGTCATCAGCCCTCTCTTACATCGGACCCGTGTTCCACACATGCCGCATTTTACACATCGTAGTTACATCATGACAGTAGTTTGAATAAGAAAAATAGATTAATTTAGTGACAATATGAATAAAGAGTAGTGACTAAGACCTAATAAAGTAAATACTGGCAGTATTTTTACAGCAGGTGCTATACATGAAAATTATGATAAAAGCAATAAATAATAACAGTAGAAGAAAAAATGAAATAATAGTGGTAATGTTGTTGTGGTCTTAAGTCCTGAGACTGGTTTGATGCAGCTCTCCATGCTACTCTATCCTGTGGAAGCTTCTTCATCTCCCAGTACCTACTGCAGCCTACATCCTTCTGAATCTGCTTAGCGAATTCATCTCTTGGTATCCCTCTACGATTTTTACCCTCCACGCTGCCCTCCAATGCTAAATTTGTGATTCCTTGATGCCTCAAAACATGTCCTACCAACCGATGCCTTCTTCTAGTCAAGTTGTGCCACAAACTTCTCCCCAATCCTATACAATACCTCCTCATTAGTTACATGATCTACCCACCTTATCTTCAGCATTCTTCTGTAGCACCACATTTCGAAAGCTTCTATTCTCTTCTTGTCCAAACTATTTATCGTCCATGTTTCACTTCCATACATGGCTACACTCCATACAAATACTTTCAGAAATGACTTCCTGACACTTAAATCAATACTGGACGTTAACAAATTTCTCTTCTTCAGAAACGCTTTCCTTGCCATTGCCAGTCTACATTTTATATTCTCTCTACTTCGACCATCATCAGTTACTTTGCTCCCCAAATAGCAAAACTCCTTTACTACTTTAAGTGTCTCATTTCCTAATCTAATTCCCTCAGCATCATCCGACTTAATTCGACTACATTCCATTATCCTCCTTTTGCTTTTGTTGATGTTCATCTTATATCCTCCTTTCAAGACACTGTCCATTCCGTTCAACAGCTCTTCCAAGTCCTTTGCTGTCTCTGATAGAATTACAATGTCATCGGCGAACCTCAAAGTTTTTATCTCTTCTCCATGAATTTTAATACCTACTCCGAATTTTTCTTTTGTTTCCTTTACTGCTTGCTCAATATACAGATTGAATAACATCGGGGAGAGGCTACAACCCTGTCTCACTCCTTTCCCAACCACTGCTTCCCTTTCATGCCCCTCGACTCTTGGTGGTAAACATGAGAAAAACTGGCAATAGTAATGAAGAGTTGTGCAGATGGACATTCATATATTGGTGTATAAGGTAGATGTTTACTGGTATAGCGAGTTTTGGGGAGGGGAGATTTTAGACCACATCAGTTAAGAAAAAAAAACTGGGAACTGAGGAGATGTAGTAGGAAAGAAGGAAGTAATGGGGTGAAGTGCATTCATGTACAGAGGTAGGCATTACTGTTGCTTAAGTAGATACGTCATTGACTGTTGTTTGAAGCCGGACACGTTTTTAAGTTCTCTAACATAACGAGGGAAGTTATTCCAGAGTCGGGTTCCCACTACTGTAAAGGACTTGGAGAAGGTGACTGAGCGATGTAGTGGATCAGAGGATATTATTCTGATGGGGACGTGTGTTTCTGTCATGTTGTTCGGACGTGAGTGTTAAGGACGAGGAGAGATATGAGGGACAGTGTACATTTATAAGGCAGTAGATGAGACAGAGTGTATGGAAATCTCTGCGTTTGTCTGCGCGCAGCCAGGACAGTTTTGCATATGCTGGTGAAATGTGATCAAAAAGTCGAACGTCACAGATATATCGGACGCAGGCGTTCATGACCAGTTCCAGACGTCGCAAATTTTCCTGAGTGAGACCTTATAGGATAATATCGCTGTAGTGAATGATTGCGAATATAAGCGTTTGTACAAATTTCTTGTACAGGTCGAAAGGGAAGAGTTTTTTATATTTTTGTAGGGCATGAAGGGATGCTGATGCTTTTTTGCACACTGCAGTTACGTGCTCTGTCCAGTTTAGATTTTCATCTATTATTACTCCCAAACTCTTTGCTGAGGGAGAGAAGTTGATATTTGTTCCATTTAGGATTAGAGATGATACGGATTCCCGATGTTCTGGGCTAGTGAGCTTAGAGTGACCAACAAGTACCGCGTGGGTTTAAGATGGGTTGAGTTTTAGTCCTATGTTCTGCGCCCAATTTGATAGTGCATCGAGGTCAGTATTGAGATTTTCAATAGCTTTCTTAAGATTGATTGGTTTTGCACTTAGATACAACTGAAGGTCATGTGATATTTGCAGTAGGTCAGAACCCATGACTCATCATTGACATACAGAGAGAAGAGTATAGGTGATAAGATAAGCCGTATTTCGATGTGTTATCTGCTCATGGCAAAGACTGGCAATGGCAAAGAAAGCGTTTCTGAAGAAGAGAAATTTGTTAACATCGAGTATAGATTTAAGTGTCAGGAAGTCGTTTGTGACAGTATTTGTATGGAGAGTAGCCATGTATGAAAGTGAAACATGGACAATAAATAGTTTGGACAAGAAGAGAATAGAAGCTTTCGAAATGTGGTGCTACAGAAGAACGCTGAAGATTAGATGGGTAGATCACATAACTAATGAAGAGGTATTGAATAGAATTGGGGAGGAGTTTGTGGCACAACTTGACAAGAAGAAGGGATCGGTTGGTAGGACATGTCCTGAGGCATCAAGGGATCGCAAATTTAGCATTGGAGGGTAGCGTGGAGGGTAAAAATGCTAGAGGGAGACCAAGAGATGAGTACACTAAGCAGATTCAGAAGGATGTAGGGTGCAGTAGGTACTGGGAGATGAAGAAGCTTGCACAGGATAGAGCAGCATGGAGAGCTGCATCAAACCAGTCTCAGGACTGAAGACCACAACAACAACATCTGCTCATTATACGTGATGCGATGTTTCTTAATTGCGTTAAAGGATGTCATATATTTCAGAGCAGATGGCATTGTTTGAATCTTGTCAAATACAGCGTTTTAAAGTTGTGTAAGGTCCGACTGGTACATATATTGAGACGTTCCTCGCCCAGCGCTAAGCGGCGGTAGTGCTTGTATTTGCAGGTCCCGTTTCCGCATAAGGATAACTGTGTGGGTTAGGAATACAGCAAGTCGCGTTCCATTGCAAGACTAGTGAAACGGAATTATTACTGTCGCTTCCTGCACGCGATGTAAAAATGAAGAAACTACTTTATTTTGTGTACTGGTACTTTCGTTCACTAATAGGTTACGCAATAATTTTCGTGAGAACTAGTTACACGTTACGTATTCTGAAAAAAACTCAAGCGTGTTTTAAGGATTGCCTCTTATGTTAGCGCTAGAACATCTAAAAATATGGTATTTTGACAATTTTTCGCAAGTAATATATTCATTAACGACCTTCGCCGATATTAAAGCACTCCGTCTTCAGGCCACAAGTGGTCCGTCGGGACCATCCGACCGCCGTGTCATCGTTAGTTGAGGATGCGGATAGGAGGGGCGTGTGGTCAGCACACAGCTCTCCCGGTCGTTATGATGGTTTTCTGTGACCGGAGCCGCTACTATTCGGTCGAGAAGCTCCTCAATTGGCATCACGAGGCTGAGTGCACCTCGAAAAATGGCGGCCTGGCTGGTCACCCATCCAAGTGCCGGCCAGGTCCGACAGCGCTTAACTTCCGTGATCTCACGGGAACCGGTGTATCCACTGCGGCAAGGCCGTTGCCACGCATGGACATAACATTGGCGTCAAAAACAGCCTCTGCAAAGACTTCAAGAGTTTAAGGGGCTTAGCATTACAACAGAAAGGACTCAGATACGCATTAATTCAACAACATGCTAGGGTATATTATAAATGTCATGCGTGTAATTGGGCTTAGTTTTAGAATGAATTAAATAGCTTTGTGATGGGAAGCTCCTTTTATTCTGCTGAAGAGTATCTCCACAGAATTTTACCTCTTCAGTACCACAGTCTTTCATAATATTAAGTGACGTCAATTCATTACACTGAAACGAAATGTACATCGTTGACTTTTATTCTACTGAAGAGTACCTCCGCAAAATTCTACCTAATTAGTACAACAGTCTTCCATAATATTACGTTACCTCATTGCATTACACTGAAATAAAATTTACATCGTTGACTTTTTCCACGTGCGTGGGATACATATAGTTTAGCAGATGCTCTGCAGTTTAAAAGTCCACGAAAGACTTAGTGGCCTGTCTGTGCAGCTGTGTGACAGCAAAACTTGCGAGACACCCTGTACAGTGCGTTTCTAATGACGTTGCGGAATGCGAAGGGGGAAAGAAACGGCCGATGTAGCCGAGTGGTTTCTTCCGAATAATCGATTCGCTGTCAAGGTCGATTCTTGTTCGTAGAGTCGACACAGCCAATGGCCAAGCGTGACTGTGAACGAGCGTAACATCACGTAACCAGCCCAGGCAGTGTCCGAACGAACACAGAGTAGATTACGGGGTTACCTAGTTAGTCCACCATCCACACAATAGTCAACTATACGCCTTTTCCCTTATATAATTTAACCGCTTCAAATCGTAGTATGCAAAGTACCGCGTAATATCGTTTTATTTAAAAAGAGCAGTTAGTTTGCTTGCAGTTACATCTCTGACGGAAATAAATATTCGTACATTCAATAATTTTTGTGAAATGTCCGTGTTGAAAATAACGACAGTGACTTAAACGCATGGTTAGAACAGTAACCGTATGCATCAGCATCGCTCAACTCATCCCACTTAATGGAACGGCAAAATGTTCTAAATTCCACTATTAGTATGCCGGCCGGGGTGGCCGAGCGGTTCTAGGCGCTACAGTCTGCAACCGTGCGTCCGCTACGGTCGCAGGTTCGAATCCTACCTCGGGCAATGGATGTGTATGATGTCCTTAGGTTGGTTAGGTTTAAGTAGTTCTACGTTCTAGGGGACTGAAGACCTCAGAAGTTAAGTGCTATAGTGCACAGAGCCATTTGAACAATTTTCCACTATTAGTATCAGAATTTCAGTAGTAATTTTACGTAGGCGATAGTCGAACGCCAAGCCGGAAAAAGGACACTGCGCCGAAATATGTTAGTGTACTGCTGCGTACGACCGTAACACTTTCCTCCAACGGTAATGATCTGTGCAGCCAAGTTGTATATTACCGCAATCAACCTTCTACTGATATATCTCCGTTGCACGTAAAATCGTGCTTGAACTCTGTATTTCCAGATCAGATTACAGAATGTAAGTCAAGGTAATCTGTGAATGATTGCAGCCACAGACATTAAGACTCAGGCAATGTTTGAGGTATCCTAGTTGCCTGTGAGTAATCGATCCTTCGGTTCTGCCTCGTACCAATGGAACGAGTGTATATTAGTTAACTCGTCCAGTCTGCTTCAGGCATTCCAGCCTCCAGCTACTCACATCCGTGTCACCCTCTGTATGTCTTCTGACGTCACCTCCCCACCTCTCACCATGCCGTCAGCTCGGTGTTGCTCCAGCTGTGTATAGACTCCAGCACAGAACTACCTCGCCCAATCGAACACCCATTCTCCTCGTTCAGAGTCCCGCCCATACCCATTACGGTCGTAACTAGGTCTCCCATTCCATTCTTTTACCTGACACTTTGGTCTCTTTTACTGTATCTTCTAGTGCCTCCCAACATGGGTTGGGTTGTTTGGGGGAGGAGACCAGATAGCGAGGTCATCGGCCTCATCGTATTACGGAAGGACGGGGAAGGAAGTCGGCCGTGCCCTTTCACAGGAACCATCCCGGAATTGGCCTGGAGCGATTTAGGGAAATAACGGAAAACCTAAATCAGGATGGCCGGACGCGGGATTGAACTGCCGTCCTCCCGAATGCGAGTCCAGTGTGTTACTGCACCACCTCGCTCGGTCTGTCTCAACATGCATCTCTCCATTACTCACTGTGCAGCATTCAGTTACTGGATGGTTATTCCCGTTAAAAATCCCTAACTGGCGTAAGTCAAAATTGGCATGACACGTTGACTAGAAACTTTCATTTTCAGACGAATCAATAGTTATGAAAACTCCAAGTTACAATGTAGTGTGGCTAGGTGTTGTAATGAATAGGTTAACACCTTCGTGTGCAGGAGTTTGTAAGTTTGAATCTCGCCCGGTGCAATAATTTATTTTTATTTCCAAATCTTTACTGTAATTACTTCCACAGTTATTTTGATAGTATTAATTTAAATATAATTTTTATTTCTGTTCCATTGTCATATTATTTTAATCACTGAATAAACATTTTCATTTTTTCTTTATGTTTTTCTTTTTCTAGTCTCAATTTTTGTGAATATTACTATAATTATATTCATCATAATATTCAATTATTCGAAAATTCCTATCTATCGTTTAAAAAATAAAAGAATAAGTAATCAATTTATGTTTGTGCAACCACGTGAAAAATAGTTTTTTAGCAGATTTGCAACTTTTTTTGCACAGTAATCGTTATAAGGACATTTAAAACATAACGTAAATAACTACTGCACTATGGACAAAGTGACGCGGATGAAAATTTAAATGAAAGACGGGTTTACAAGTAAAACGAAATTCAAGCAAAATGAGAAACAGATACAATGAACGCAATAATGTGGACTAAAAGACAGGGTGTAAAACAAAAGAAATTAGATGAAATTAATACAGAAAGTTAATTGAAATATGTGAACAAACATTTCAAGTGGAGAAAGAATGATAGGAAGAAAAATGAGAGCAAATGAAGAAGTTGATATTATGATTAAAATTATGATGCAAACCAATAGAATTAAAAAATTACATTTAAATCAATTAGCTGGTTAAAAATGATTATCAAAGTCATTCCGATAGAAATTTAAAAATTAAAAAAAATATTGCACCTGACAAGACTGGAACTCACGATTTCCTGCATGTGAAAATGTCATCATATATTACAACACTCAACCACATTATATTGGGCAACCTCTGTAACGTTATTGAATATCGCACAAAATTTCGAATTTTTTTTTTTCGTCAATTATTCGCAAACAGGGGTGCACCAGAGTTAATGGCTGCAGTGTGTGATACCTGGGTTCAAATAGCTCTGAGCACTATGGGACTCAACATCTGAGGTCATCAGTCCCCTAGAACTTAGAACTACTCAAACCTAACTAACCTAAAGACATCACACACATCCATCCCCGAGGCAGGATTCGAACCTGCGGCCGTAGCGGTCGCGCGGTTCCACACTGTAGCGCCTAGAACCGCTCGGCCACCCCGGCCGGCTGTGATACCTGGGACAATAACCTACACCACCGTATAGATAGTTCCAAAAAGTCGATCGCACCGCTGGGGATCTCTCCTTGTCAGTTATGGAAAAAGCATTGAAGGCGATTTTCAGTCTTCTGTCGATTTCATTTTCTGCCACTCAGTCTTTTGTCAACTGCCTCAAATACGAAAGGATTTTGAGGAGGAAGTACCGGCTGGTTATAATTAAACTTTCCCTATTTACCACGTTATAACACGGAAACTAAATACCGTACGAGTACCAAACTTGGTAGCATTAATGTCAAGGACATGGGGTAGAGAAATAATACAGAATCAATTCAGTTGAAACACTTTTAATGTGCTGCTACCGTACATCATACCACTACATACTGGTACCATTACTGCTTCAGAAGGGTCTCAATATGGCGCCCATCAGCGTACAGAAGAGTGAAAGCGCAGGATTGGGTTCTGCACAGCAGAGCGAAGCATGTCCGTAGCTATGCTGACTGTCTCTCTTGATATGATGCGCTTCAGATCGGTGCATGTGCGAATGTTCTCCTGGTAAACCCTGTCCTTCAGGTAGCCCCACAACCAGAAATCAGAGGGAGTGAGACCAGGTGGTCGTGCCGGCCAAGCATGTGGAAACGACCGGCTGAAAATTCGATCGTTTCCAAATGTTACGGAGAAGCAGGTTGACTTCACAAGCGATATGCCGTGGGGCCCCATCTTGTACGACAGTAGTTGAGTTCTGTGCGTCTCTCCCGTGTAGGGCGGGTGTGACATATCGCAGTAACGTTGGCCAGGCTCACTGCACGTCTTTGGTCCTTGAGCGCCAACCAGTTAAAAAAAGAATGGGCCAATGACGAACGTAGCCGTCAAGCCACACCATACGGTCACACGTTCACAGTACAGAGGAACTTCATGCACAGTGACTGGATGATGATGATGATGATGATGATGGCGGTGGTGGTGATGTGGTGATGATGATGATGATGATGGCCGGCCTTTGTGGCCGAGCGGTTCTAGGCGCTTCAGTCGCAGGTTCAAATCCTGCCTCGGGCATGGATGTGTGTGAGGTCTTAGGTTAGTTACGTTAAGTCCCATAGTGCTCAGAGCCATTTTGTAAAATTACATTCCCAAAGAGCGGTGGTCCAGCCTTTGCCATGTGTGTGTAGCTGGAAACAACATGTGATGTTGACATCTTGGGTTGTCGGGTGTTCTGCCGGATATCAGACTGTCTCAGGTCGCACCTGATGAAGGTTACGAGATACGTGACCGAAATATCGTGCAAGTACGACGCTGATATCCGGCAGAACACCCGACAACCCAAGATGTCATGAGATCGCCGGGAAAGCCTGAAGAGTTACAACATGTGATGTTGTTCCTAGCTAGGCACGCGTGGCAAAGGCTGGAAAGTCTTATGACTTGAGCATAGCTTCTCTAATTTCTGACCATTGCTTTTTGGCAATTTACTTTTTCGGTTCATCAAAATTTCATTCTGATGAAGACACGCTTTCTAGATGTCGAAACCTAGGTCAGTATACCGAACAGTTATCTGCAGTCGGTTGGCTGTATAATCCTGTGTTGAGGATTATGTTTAATTTTATTTACTTTTCATTGCCCATAAAAATGACTGTAACCGAAGAAATATGTAACTAAAGGGTCAGACATTGTAAGTGCCCTTTGTAACGAGTCTTTATTTTACTTTACCTTGCTGAATATAAGCAATGATCGATTTATAATTTATCTTCTAATTACCTTTCCGTTTCATTTTATATTATTTTGGGTACTATGGCGTTGAGGCTGTGTAGACATTCTTAAAGAATTGCGCTCTCTCTCTCTCTCTCTCTCTCTCTCTCTCACACACACACACACACACACACACACACACACAAAATGGTTCAAATGGCTCTCAGCACTATGGGACTTAACATTTGTCATCAGTCCCCTAGAACTTAGAACTACTTAAACCTAACTAACCTAAGGACATCACACAACACCCAGTCATCACGAGGCAGAGAAAATCCCTGACCCCGCCGGGAATCGAACCCGGGCGCGGGAAGCGAGAACGCTACCGCATGACCACGAGCTGCGGAGACACACACACACACACACACACACACGCACACACACACACACACACACACACACACGAATGTCTACATAGCCGAAGCGGCGTAGTACATAAAACAATATAAAATAAATATATAACGAATAAAAGCCGACGAAGCAACCTTATTTCCTGCAATAACTTAATTACTGCTGTTGATCCTGTTGCAACTAAGGGAAAAAAAAAGCGTAAGGTTATTTGCGGAAGGTATACGCCTGTAACCGCCCTCTATTAGTACTTAAATTGCTTCAAGCGTTTTAATAATTTTCACGTCTTGTGTAAAAAGCGAACAGCTGGTAACCGTGCCGAAAGTTCGCCCCTTTGTGAACATACAGTTTCCTTGCGAAGCCTGCCAATGTAAGCCGTGTTCTGCGACGTTCGCCGTCGGTGGGGATTGGCCGTTCACAGGGAAGACGGGAAAATAACCGGTCCGCCATATCGGTTTCGTAACAGACGCCGTCCCATTGCGCAGAAACTGATTTCACCTCAACACTGGTCGTGGAGCGGTATAGGGCGCTGGAGAAAACGGCTCCAGAGCACTGTGAGGGGGGCGGGGTGGCGGAAGAGGGGGAGGGAGAAAAGACTGAGAGAGAGAGAGAGAGAGAGAGATCGACGGGCCAGATTTTCGGAGTTGCTCGTACCTGTCAAGAGTCGTAATCGTACTTGTGGATCAACCTGTACTTCGGTTCCGCGTAACGATAATGTGCCGTGCACGAATTTGACCTACATACTGTACCTCTCATATCTATACGTGGCAGAGCGCCGAGAATGTGTGTGTGTGTGTGTGTGTGTGTGTGTGTGTGTGTGTGTGTATGTGTGTATGTTTTGGGTGCAGCGCTCATATGTCGAAAGTTCGTATGCAGCCCGATCTGAAATGACGATGTTAATGTGCGGCAAGTTGCACCGATATAGTGTGTTTCGAAAGTTGTTACAATTTTCGGTAGGCAGTGAAGGGACCTAATTTGTTGTGTTGATCGTTAAAGCTTGTGTCGAGACAGCGTCAGCGCGTTTTCTGCTCTCTCCAGCAGTAATAACTAAAATGAGATAATTGAATGTAGAAGTTTTGTGAGCGGGGTGCTGACAGGTGGATAGGGTAGTTAGAATGTTATTGCCAGAGCGGCGTTTCCTGGTGTAGTTCAGTGTCAAGTGAGGTCACCATGCGAAGACTTTATAAAGAATCTCGTGGATGAAGTCAAGTGGGGTAATTTCCTGATCCATTTGGGAATGATGCTAGTGAATAACGTCCTTATTTCGATAATGAAATTTTCACTCTGCAGCTCAGTGTGCACTGATATGAAACTTCCTGGCAGTGTGCCGAACCGAGACTCGAACTCGGGACCTTCGCAGGAGAGCTTCTGTGAAGTTTGGAACGTAGGAGACGAGGTACTGGCAGAAGTAAAGCTGTGAGGACCGGGCGTGAGTCGTGCTTGGGTAGCTCAGGTGGTAGAGCACCTGCCCGCGAAAGGCAAGAGTGCAGAGTTCGAGTCTCTGGTGATGCTGAGGGAATTAGATTAGAAAGTGAAGCAGTTAAAGTAGCAGATGAGTTTTGCTATTTGGGGACAAAATAACTGATGATGGGCGAAGTAGAGAGGATATAAGATGTAGACTGGCAATGCAAAGGAAAGTGTTCCTTTAACATCGAATATAGATTTAAGTGTTAGAAAGTCTTTTCTGAAAGTTTTTGTATGGAGTGTAGCCATGTATAAAAGTGAAACATGGAAGATAAACAGTACAGACAAGAAGAGAATAGAAGCTTTTGAAATGTGGTGCTACAGGAGAACGCAGAAAATTAGAGGGTAGATCACGTAACTAATGAGGAACTACTGAAAAGGACGAAGGAAAAGAAATCTGTGGCACAGCTTCAGTAAGAGAAGGCATCGGTTGATAGGACATATTCTGAGGTATCAAGGAATCACCAATTTGGTACTGGGGGGAAGAGGGGGAGGTAAAAATCGTAGAGGGAGACCAAGAGATGAATACACTAAGCAGATTCAGAAGGATGTAGGTTGCAGTAATTATTCGAAGACGAAGTGGCTTGCAGAGGATGGAGTAGCATGGAGAACTGCATCCAACCTGTTTTCGGAGTGAAGACCACAACAATAACATTCAAAAAGCAATATATTCCAGTTGCCATAGTCAACAGCTTGGTCTAAAACGTAGACTCAACAGACGGAGGTTCGTCATTCTTCCAAGATAATTCTTTGGGTCAATATTGCTACATTTCCCTGAAACCTAAACAGATTTTGTGCAAGGTTGGCCTCTGCCAGTTTTTCTTTTCTTCTGTAAATACTTCGAGTCAGTCTTATGCAGACAAGTGTGACTGGACTTATTATTAATAGCTACACGGTAGAAACTCTTCTTACAGAAACACCGCCAGTTTCACTGCCATATCTACTGAAAGTGGAAGCGTTTGTATTAGACAGCTTTCAACTGTGAACATGATCTGGAGATGGGTGGTAGTTTCTGAAACCGGTTATCTCGAGATGATAAAACAGCGAGCGACAGATTAGACAAAAATGTATTTCTGTCTCAGTGTGTGTAGAAACGATATAATATACGACAAAAGCGATGGTCCATGTACAGTGCCCTGTGGTAAAGCGTAATGTCATGGCCGGTTTAGTTACAAAAGCCGCAGTCAGTCAGGCAAATCGAAAGAGAGAGAGATTCAGGCAGATACACAGGGTTGGCCGAGATAAGCGGACCACGCCCACACGTCTGGACAAGCCTTCACTTGTTCTCAACAGCGTGAGGCAAGCACTGGTGCCATTGGCCGGATAGATACCTTACACACACACCCACAAACTTGCCTTTGCCTGCTTTTGTGTGTGTGTGTGTGTGTGTGTGTGTGTGTGTGTGTGTGTGTGTGACAGAGAGAGAGAGAGAGAGAGAGAGAGAGAGAGAGAGAGAGAGATTGTGGGCGTTGCAGCAACCGCATCGGTAAAAGAGAGAGGTAATGGCCGAAATTTAGCAGCGAGCGAGAGGAGCGGAAACCGAACCCAAGACCGCGGCCGTGGGTCCAGTAATACCAGCTGCCGTATCGCTTCGTGACCGGCTGGACTGTTAGTATTGGCGCTACAGCAATAGCACGCTGGCTGGAATAGAAGGTGCGCCTCTGTTGCCACCACGATCGCTCCTACAGCAAACACACCTGTCTAGTCTCTGATAGAGAAAAGTATAGTCATTAAAGCAGATATAAGGTACAATTTCTTTTTAGAACCCACAAAACGCCCTTAAATACACTAGAAAAATTCGGAACAAGAAAAAGAAAAATAAGGAAAAACAAAACGCTTCGCCATTGTATATTACTGAGTGGGTATCCCTGAACCAGGAGTTCACGCTTCCATGGCAACAAAATTTTGAATTTTCAGTATTTTGCCTAATTATTGACCACATTTAACAATTTAAAATACTGTCATGAGCCACTCATTAAAATGTAAATCTTATTTTAGAAGTTTAACAGAATAAGAAGACAAGTATCACAGTTCGAAACTGTGTATAGAGGGTGAATCAGGTGCCCCTGCCGCTGTCGTTTTATGCAACCCGCAACGTTATATATAGCCTTTCTAAACAACGAGCGAGATTTTCATATTCTCCCGCTTGGTATGTGCGTGCTATTAGTCCTACAGAAGAAAATGAACAGGACCTTTTTGTAGTAAATTTAAAGTAGTTGAATTTTGTGCTGGGATACGTTTTCGCTAGAGACAGTAGTTTTCGAGTGAAAAAGTGACCTTCAAACGCATCTCCACCCCCGCACTCATGCCTCACCAGTCAGGATTTGTAGTACGTTGTTCGTGGCAGTCAATCCTACCACGGACCAAAAACTGCCGACTACACGATTCCCGATAATAGACCTTTTCTGGGCCCCATTGATTCGGCTATTACGCCACCAGCGTATTCGTTATTATTACTGATTTAAACGTGCCCGTGAGTATTATGAAAGAAAAACGACTTTTTTAAACGTTGCACTAAAACTACTTATGTTAACAATCCTTTCCAAACTGAACCCTTACAAACACAGTAGTTTCGTATTCAGAAGGCCTGACGAATACAACGGTGTAATTGTTTATTTTATGCTGTTTAAATGCACAAAACTGTTACGTAAAATCTACACAGACGGCAGTTTTACAATTTGTAAGTGCTCGACTGAGCCGGTGACGTAATAAGGCCGGTCACTGAAGACCAAAAAAGGTCGAATGCAGGAAATGGTGGAGTGCCATGAACAACAAACTTTACACAGTAGAAATCCTCCTGATAGGTGGGGACTGAATGTGGCGTAGAGGTGCGTTTGAAGGTCATTTTTGCACATTTCTCAACTCGAGAACTACGACCTCTAGCGAAAACCTATCCCAGCACAAAATTTAACTACTTTAAACTTACTACAAAAGGTAACACTAATAGTTTGCTCGTAGCTAGCGAGAGAATATGAACATATGGTGCGTGGTTTCTGAAGGGCAAATATATAGTAATGCGGGTTGCATAAAACGTCAGCGGCAGGGGCAGCGAAAATCACGGCGCAAATTCACGGATTTTTTTCATCCAGTACTTGAGATTGAGAACAGTTAGCGACTTCCAACAAACTTTCCTCGTGATTTCAACTCTTTGTGAAACTTTTTCTCGCTGACACCCTCCACACAATGATGAAACGAAAAACGTTTACAGCTCACAACATTTTCCCTGTTCATGCAGTAAAACTTCAACATCAGATATGACGTTTCAGTTTATTACTTCTTTGCTACCAGTTCTGTTCGCAACACAGTTTTCAGACAGTATCCGCATGTTTCTTCGAATGCACCTGCAAATCATATCATTGTAAAACACATCGTTCGGGAGATATAACGTCATAAACATTGAGTTGCGTGAAAAACTAGCATATGTCTAAAACGAAGCGCAAAATTCAAAAAATGGTTCAAATGGCTCTGAGCACTATGGGACTTAACATCTATGGTCATCAGTCCCCTAGAACTTAGAACTACTTAAACCTAACTAACCTAAGGACAGCACACAACACCCAGCCATCACAAGGCAGAGAAAATCCCTGACCCCGCCGGGAATCGAACCCGGGAACCCGCGCGTGGGAAGCGAGAACGCTACCGCACGACCACGAGATGTGGGCGAAGCGCAAAATTGTTCAGAGTATATTCATGCAGCGTTTGATAATGAGAGGAGTTAGCGACGTGCAACAAACTTTAAGCATAACTTTAGACCTTCACTAAATTTTTTCTCGCTTATATGCTTAACGTCAAATATTTAACGCATTAGCCCGCATCTCGTGGTCGTGCGGTAGCGTTCTCGCTTCCCACGCCCGGGTTCCCGGGTTCGATTCCCGGCGGGGTCAGGGATTTTCTCTGCCTCGTGATGGCTGGGTGTTGTGTGATGTCCTTAGGTTAGTTAGGTTTAAGTAGTTCTAAGTTCTAGGGGACTGATGACCTAAGATGTTAAGTCCCATAGTGCTCAGAGCCATTAACGCATTAACTTATTTGTAAAGTAACCACACGTTTCAAGCTGTTTTGTGTATCGGAGTTCGACTGTTTAAAAAATTGGTGGTTTACTGGTAATTAGAGAAACATCGACGGAAACCAAAGTCCAAAAGTACCGTGGAGAAATTTCGGAACCACTTCAAACCGAAACTGTCGGAAGGCAAGCCGATGGCTTCCCGCAATGCTTTCTAACTAAAACTGTCGGAAGGCAAAGCGATGCCTTCCCCCAATGCTTTCTAACTGCGTCTTGGAAAAAGTAATAAGGGAATCGACTCTAAAAACTTCAAGAAAAATAATCCACTAAATATGATTGAGATACGATAACTGGAACGTCAAACTCAACTACCTAATCTTTGCAGATGATTTAGCAATATTTTCTGAAAATATCGATAAAGGTGGCGAGCAAATAAACCCGTTGAAAGACACCGCGAAAAATGGTTGGAGTACAAGTTTCTTTCGAGGTGACAATTCATACGGAACGTTAAAAATACTTCAAATGATCTGAGCACAAGATACGGTAGACTGAACAGAGTGAAAAATTTAGTTGCTTTGGGGAAAAGAAAATAGACAGATTATCAATTAACGAAGCACACTTACCATAAAAATCGCTTTCAGTAAAAAAGATCCAACACCACAACGCTGTCAGAAAACTGGAGTGCCTTCACACAACGGTATATTCAGTCTTCGACAAATTGGGAGGTACTGAAGAATTTGTAGACAAAGCAAAGCTAGGAACTACGGAAAAATTCAACCCAAGAAAAGTTGGGCGGTGAGGGGATGAGAGGAAAAAGTGAAGAAATGTACACCAAAACTGAGAAAAAACTGATGATCTGAAGATCTTATGGTCGTCTACATCTAAATCCATCCTCCGCAAGCCACCTGACGTTGTGTAGTGGAGGGTACCTTGAGTACCTCTATCGCTTCTCCCTTCTATTCCAGTCTCGTATTGTTCGTGGAAAGAAAGATTGTCGGTGTGCCTCTGTGTGGGCTCTAATCTCTCTGATTTTATCCTCACGGTCTCTTCGCGAGATATACGTAGGAGGGAGCGATATACTGCTAGACTCCTCGGTGAAGGTATGTTCTCGAAACTTCAACAAAAGCCCGTACCGAGCTACTGTGTCTCTCTCCTGCAGAGTCTTTCGCGATTCCTAAATGATCCTGTAACGAAGCGCGCTGCTCTCCGTTGGATCTTCTCTATCTCCTCTCTCTCTTGTATCTGGTACGGATCCCACAATGCTGAGCAGCATTCAAGCAGTGGACGAACAAGCGTACTGTAACCTACTTCCTTTGTTTTCAGATTGCATTTCATTAGGATTCTTCCAATGAATCTTTTGATTTTAAATCACTCCTAATGCGTACTCCCAGATAATTTATGGAATTAACTGCTTCCAGTTGCTGACCTGCTATTTTGTAGCTAAATGATAAGGGATCTATCTTTCTATGTATTCGCAGCACATTACACTTGTCTACATTGAGATTCAATTGTCATTCCCTGCACCATGCGTCAATTAGTTGCAGATCCTCCTGCATTTCAGTACAATTTTCCTTTGTTACAACCTCTCGATATACCACAGCATCATCCGCAGAAAGCCTCAGTGAACTTCCGATGTTATCCACAAGGTCATTTATGTATATTGTGAATAGCAACGGTCCTACGACACCCCCCTGCGGGACACCTGAAATCACTCTTACTTCGGAAGACTTCTCTTCATTTAGAATGACATGCTCCGTTCTGTTATCTAGGAACTCTTCAATCCAATCACACAATTAGTCTGACAGTCCGTATGCTCTTACTTTGCTCATTAAAGGGCTGTGGGGAACTGTATCGAACGCCTTCCGGAAGTCAAGAAACACGGCATCTACCTGCGAACCCGTGTCTATGGCCCTCTGAGTCTCGTGGACGAATAGCGCGAGCTGGGTTTCACACGACCGTCTTTCTCGAAACCCATGCTGATTCCTACAGAGTAGATTTCTTGTCTCCAGAAAAGTCATTATACTCGAACATAATACGTGTTCCAAAATTCTACAACTTGGTTCGAATGAACGTGGATAGACTGCCTAAGAAAATCCGAGCATTTCGACAAAAATTCCAAAACGCAGATCAGCTGGCCCACAGGAGTGGAAAAGGACTTGGCGGAGATCAACGTTACTAAAGCAGGTATTCTAAACAGGACAACTTTTCGAAACGAGATTAGGAATCTCGTGGGTTTTCAGGAGAAGGTGAACAAGCGAAAGAAGGAAGTAGCATTGTGAAAGAGTGAAGAAACACTAAAAAGATAGAAAACTTCTCATGATCAGGGTTCACAGTCGTGCAGAACTTTTCAAAAGACATCATGTTTGCCACTGACTGTAGAAATTATTTGTTTGCCAATTGCATTTCCGATCTTCTGCAGCATCGCTCGAAAATGGCCCAAAGACAGTTGTGAAGTAAATAATTTCTACAGTCACTGGCGAACTTGTCCTTTAAAAAAATGAGGCAGTTACTTCACGTAATCCGTAGATGGCTCTGAGCACTATGGGACTTTACTTCTGAGGTCATCAGTCCCTTAGAACTTAGAACTACCTAAACCTAACCTAAGGACATCACACACATCCATGCCAGAGGCAGGATTCGAACCTGCGACCGTAGCGGTCGCGCGGTTCCAGACTGTAATCCGTAGGTGGTTGAAACCGATGGAAGAAGAAGAAAGTAAGTTAACGTAGAGAAGGAGGATATAAAACTGAAAAAAAACTAGGGTACTATCTGAGAACATATACAGGGTGTTACAAAAAGGTACGGCCAAACTTTCAGGTAACATTCCACACACACAAATAAAGCAAAGATGTTATGTGGCCATGTGTCCGCAAACGCTTAATTTCCATGTTAGAGCTCATTTTAGTTTCGTCCACGTACGCTCAATGGAGCACGTTATCACGATTTCATACGGGATACTCTACCTGTGCTGCTAGAACATGTGCCTTTACAAGTACGACACAACATGTGGTTCATGCACGATGGAGCTGCTGCACATTTCAGGCGAGGTGTTCGTACGCTTCTCAACAACAGATTCGGTGACCGATGGATTGGTAGAGGCGGGCCAATTCCGTGGCCTCCACGCTCTCCTGACCTCAACCCTCTCAACTTTCATTTATGGGGGCATTTGAAAGCTCTTGTCTACGCAACCCCGGTACCAAATGTAGAGACTCTTCGTGCTCGTATTGTGGACGGCTGTGATACAATACGCCATTCTCCAGGGCTGCATCAGCGCATCAGGGATTCCGTGCGACGGAGGGTGGATGCACGCATCCTCGCTAACGGAGGACATTGTGAACATTTCTAGTAACAAAGTGTTTGAAGTCACGCTGGTCCGTTCTGTTGCTGTGTGTTTCCATTCCATGATTAATGTGATTTGAAGAGAAGTTCAAAAATGTCTCTGAGCACTATGGGACTTAATATCTGAGGTCATCAGTCCCCTAGAACTTAGAACTACTTAAACCTAACTAACCTAAGGACGTCACACACATCCATGCCCGAGGCAGGATTCGAACCCGCGACCGTAGCGGTCACGCGGTTCCAGACTGAAGCGCCTAGAACCGCACGGCCACACCGTCCGGCTTGAAGAGAAGTAATAAAATGAGCTCTAACATGGAAAGTAAGCGTTTCCAGACACATGTCCACATAACATATTTTCTTTCTTTGTGTGTGAGGAATGTTTCCTGAAAGTTTGGCCGTACGTTTCTGTAACACCCTGTATATGTTGACAATAATAACTAGATGTTAAAGTACTGGCGGAAAAAAAGATAAGGAAATGACTGAAGTACTGTTAAGGGATGGGGATAGTTCTGGTATGTCAAGTATGCTAGCCACACACTGTACTCATTGAGAGCTACTATAGACGTAATAGGTCGAAACAGTACTCTAGTGCAATTAAACTTTTGCTCCAGTTACGCCGTCCTCTGCACCTACGCTTGTAAGTAACTTGAACTGTTACCCAGTCCGCCTTGGAAGACTCAGACACAGTAACGACCCGCTGTGGTTGGTACTCCTGCTAACTCCGTCGCTTCCCTGCGGACGGGGGACTTCCCCTCAGAGCGGGACAAACGAGCAGCGACGGCCTCCCCTACCGCCACATCCTCCCCGGTCCGTCACGGAGGCAGCCATTACCGAATTAGTTTCTTGGATTTTCCACGGATGACTTGGTCGCCAAAGGCAGGCTGTTTCCGTCCAATTAGGGTCAACCAGGACGCAGGAGGTGAAATAGCCGGCGCGTAAAAGGCGACCTCTGGGAGCAAGTGCGGCCAACCTCACAACGGACGGAGATATAGACAGTGCTGCCACCCTACATCTTAGATCCAGCTTTCAAACAAAGTGCGCCCTGGTGGAGAACGTATGACATTTTTTCTACAATCCTGCATTCTCAAAATGAGCTGCATCTGCACCATCATATATATATATATATATATATATATATATATATATATATATATATATATACTCCTGGAAATTGAAATAAGAACACCGTGAATTCATTGTCCCAGGAAGGGGAAACTTTATTGACACATTCCTGGGGTCAGATACATCACATGATCACACTGACAGAACCACAGGCACATAGACACAGGCAACAGAGCATGCACAATGTCGGCACTAGTACAGTGTATATCCACCTTTCGCAGCAATGCAGGCTGCTATTCTCCCATGGAGACGATCGTAGAGATGCTGGATGTAGTCCTGTAGAACGGCTTGCCATGCCATTTCCACCTGGCGCCTCAGTTGGACCAGCGTTCGTGCTGGACGTGCAGACCGCGTGAGACGACGCTTCATCCAGTCCCAGACATGCTCAATGGGGGACAGATCCGGAGATCTTGCTGGCCAGGGTAGTTGACTTACACCTTCTAGAGCACGTTGGGTGGCACGGGATACATGCGGACGTGCATTGTCCTGTTGGAACAGCAAGTTCCCATGCCGGTCTAGGAATGGTAGAACGATGGGTTCGATGACGGTTTGGATGTACCGTGCACTATTCAGTGTCCCCTCGACGATCACCAGTGGTGTACGGCCAGTGTAGGAGATCGCTCCCCACACCATGATGCCGGGTGTTGGCCCTGTGTGCCTCGGTCGTATGCAGTCCTGATTGTGGCGCTCACCTGCACGGCGCCAAACACGCATACGACCATCATTGGCACCAAGGCAGAAGCGACTCTCATCGCTGAAGACGACACGTCTCCATTCGTCCCTCCATTCACGCCTGTCGCGACACCACTGGAGGCGGGCTGCACGATATTGGGGCGTGAGCGGAAGACGGCCTAACGGTGTGCGGGACCGTAGCCCAGCTTCATGGAGACGGTTGCGAATGGTCCTCACCGATACCCCAGGAGCAACAGTGTCCCTAATTTGCTGGGAAGTGGCGGTGCGGTCCCCTACGGCACTGCGTAGGATCCTACGGTCTTGGCGTGCATCCGTGCGTCGCTGCGGTCCGGTCCCAGGTCGACGGCCACGTGCACCTTCCGCCGACCACTGGCGACAACATCGATGTACTGTGGAGACCTCGCGCTCCACGTGTTGAGCAATTCGGCGGTACGTCCAAAAAAAAATGGTTCAAATGGCTCTGAGCACTATGGGACTCAACTGCTGAGGTCATTAGTCCCCTAGAACTTAGAACTAGTTAAACCTAACTAACCTAAGGACATCACAAACATCCATGCCCGAGGCAGGATTCGAACCTGCGACCGTAGCGGTCTTGCGGTTCCAGACTGCAGCGCCTTTAACCGCACGGCCACTTCGGCCGGCCTTGGTACGTCCACCCGGCCTCCCGCATGCCCACTATACGCCCTCGCTCAAAGTCCGTCAACTGCACATACGGTTCACGTCCACGCTGTCGCGGCATGCTACCAGTGTTAAAGACTGCGATGGAGCTCCGTATGCCACGGCAAACTGGCTGACACTGACGGCGGCGGTGCACAAATGCTGCGCAGCTAGCGCCATTCGACGGCCAACACCGCGGTTCCTGGTGTGTCCGCTGTGCCGTGCGTGTGATCATTGCTTGTACAGCCCTCTCGCAGTGTCCGGAGCAAGTATGTTGGGTCTGACACACCGGTGTCAATGTGTTCTTTTTTCCATTTCCAGGAGTATATATATATATATATATATATATATATATATATATATATATATCATGTGTCGATATATATATATAGGCCACGACACCATTGTTGCAGTGTCTGTGTGTTTATGGGTTGCATTTTTTCATGTGACTTGTCAAGCCAATGGCAGCACGGCATCTCTTGCCGCAATTGTCACAAGTGTATCTGGCTGCTGAGGCAGGAGCAGAGGTAGCACTGCGAAGCTTTTTTTGCCTTAATCTGTCCAACAAGCCTTCATCGTGCTTCGACATTCCAGATGATATATCATCACGCCACTCTGGTCTCGTGCTATCCCGTGCCTCCCATCTGTTTGTGTCGATTCCAAAGCTCTCCATATCTCGTTTACAGGAGTCCTTGAACCTCGCACTGAGCGAGGTGGCGCAGTGGTTAGCACACTGGACTCGCATTAGGGAGGACGACGGTTCAATCCCGCGACCGGCCATCCTGATTTAGGTTTTCCGTGATTTCCCTAAATCGCTCCAGGCAAATGCCGCGTTGGTTCCTTTGAAAGGGCACAGCCGACTTCCTTCCCTAATCCGATGAGACCGATGACCTCGTAGTTTGGTCTCTTCCCCCAAAACAACCCAACCCCAACCCATCCTTGAACCTCAATATAGGACGTCCTACAGGTCTTTTGGCTATAGAGATCTCTCAAAGCATTACCTCACGTGGTAATCTGTCAGGATCCATACGGTGGACGTCTCCCAGACAGCGGAGTCGTCTCTGCTTCAAGATAGCTGAAATACTGTTGCAGTTAGTTTTAGATAGCACTGCTTCGTTGGTCACTGGGTCTTTCCAAATTACTCCGAGGATGGATCTCAGGCACCGCATGTGGAAAGCATTAAGGCGACGTTCTTGTTTGGCATGTTTCCGATGCATACAACATATAGAATAAAATAAAGTAATCCATCCCTTCTATTGTCTCCAAAGCCCTGTTAATTGCCCATAGTCTCAAATAGATTCACAAATAGGAGAATAGAAATGAGCTTTCAGAAAGGGAAGATCATGCACTGGACCAATATAGTGCCTGAGACCAAAATTAACAAGAAGAAGGTCAAGGAATACCACAGTAACATTCGTCGACTTCAGGAAGGTCTGCGACTCTGTAGACAGAGAAACACTCTTCAACACATTGGAAGAGATGAAGGTGGTCAAAAAGAGCAGTAAGCTAATCCAGGAAACTTTAACAAACATAATATCTAAAATGAAGTTATTGGTAGGGATCTGGGAACCATTCGGAATCAATACAGGAGAGAGACAGCCCATTGCTGATGATATAGCCATCATCAGAAACAACAGAAAAGAATCCAAAGAAGCTATAGAGACACTACACGAAATGTCAGCCAAAACAGGTGTACAAATCTCATGTGCAAAAGCGCCGCACATGGACACCCAAATTTATAGATAGGCACCCACTGGTAACGAGGTATGGAAAGATAACACACAAGTAGAAAGTTTCAGATATTTGAGATTATACAGAAAACGCGACTGAACACAACATTCAATGGAGAAAGGACCACTAAAGCACAAAAAGCATACGGACTTAGATGGAAACATTACCACAAATGAAATATTTCCATCATTGTCAAATTAAGAGATTATAGTGCAGTTCACGTATCAGAGGCCTTGTATGCTTCAGAAACAACAGTAATCAAGGAAAGAAGTAAAATCAAGGAGATGGAGAAACAAGAGTGGAAATCACTGAAAAAGATCTACGGGTCGATTGAGAGAGAGAGAGAGAGAGAGAGAGAGAGAGGATGAGGATAAAATGACCAGCAAAACAGCTGAACGAACAGTGGAAGCCGGCCGGTGTGGCCGAGTTGTTCTAGGCGCTTCAGTCAGGAACCGCGCGACCGCTACAGTCGCAGGTTCGAGTCCTGCCTCGGGCATGGATGTGTGTGATGTCCTTAGGTTAGTTAGGTTTAAGTAGTTCTAAGTTCTAGGCGACTGACAACCTCAGATATTAAGTTCCATAGTGCTCAGAGCCATTTGAACCATTTCGAACAGTGAAAGAGACGATTACAAACAACACCAGGAAAAGAAGGGCAAAGTTCTACAGACACATACATAGGACTGATGGAAATAGATTTTCCAAGAAAAATTTTAACATAGTGACAACTAATAAAGTTAAGCCCAACAGTATAATGGAAACCATGAAGTCCTCAAGAAACAATATTTTCACAATTGGCAAGGCAGACAGAGAAAAATACAAAGGAAAAATAGTCATAAAACAGAAATTTCAGCACTCATACAAACAGAACAAAATTGTAAATGAGGGGTCAGAAGAGAGGAAGAAGAAACACAGTGAATATATGAGAGGTTATAGGGAAGAAAAAAAGAGACAGAAAAAAATACCGTGAAAATTGTGTTTCAACGGTGTCCTTAAGGGGGGAAGTAACGATAATGATAATGACATCCCTTTTTGGCACAGTTATCATTCTGTGACTAATTCCTGCCTGTCCTGTATTAGTTCTGCCTGTAGGAACAGGGGGAAAATCATTGCTGGTATCACACTGTATAAGTTGTTATTAACCTCTTCACTTTTCAGAAAAATGGTTCAAATGGCTCTGAGCACTATGGGACTTAACATTTGAGGTCACCAGTCCCCTAGAACTTAGAACTACTTAAACCTAACTAACCTAAGGGCATCACACACATCCATGCCCGAGGCAGGATTCGAACCTGCGATCGTAGCGGTCGCGCGGATCCAGACTGAAGCGCTAGAACCGCTCGGCCACTGCGGCCGGCTCTTCACTTTTCCAAATGGAGATTACATTTCTGGATTCACTAAAGTCAACTCTGGGTTACTCACACCTTCCTGAATAATAGGTGACTTACATGGTTTTACAATACTTTACACAACAGACGGCGTGGTTCTTACCCAGCTCTGTAACTTGTAAGTTTTTACTTTGTTGCGTCCACAGTCCTGCAGTATTTTTAGAAATGACAGCATTCTGCGCCTTTATTGTCATTAACATTGCAAAAAAAAAAAGGGGGGGGCAAGCACCCAAAGCGGCACGAGGAAACGAAATGCAACTTCGTAAGCTGAGAGCCTGTGTAATTTTACTTGTTCAAATGTGTGTGAAATGCTATGGGACTTTAATGCTAAGGTCATCAGTCCCCAAGTTTACACACTACTTAACCTAAATCATCCTAAGGACACACACACACAAACACACACACACACACACACACACACACACACACACACACACACACACTCACACACCCATGCCCGAGGGAGGACTCGAACCTCCGCCGGGACCAGCCGGACAGTCCATGACTGTAGCACCTTAGACCGCTCGGCTGTAATTTTACTTCAGTGATTGCAAAATCGAGTTAAGTTTAGAATGTACGCGGTAATTTCAGCCCACTTGTCGGTACCACCTTGTATCCCGTTTGCTATAAAGGGTGATTTTTTTCCACTGTGTAGAAACTCTAGGGACTGATCGATAAGAGAATACGGAACAAAAAAGTCAAATGAACTTAACGTTCGGAAATGCATAGTTCCCATGCTAGAGACCATTTACTCAACAATACTTTGTAACAGAGACTGTAAGTACAAATATAACAAATTTCCATGAGACTGAAATGCTTCCCTCCACAAATCAGCATGTATGTAGAAAACACCGGCCATGCGAACTCCATCTTGCGCTTTTCTCACTAAATATGCTGCGAACAAAAGAAGAAAGACAACAGGGAGATTCCACATTGCTAGATCTCCGGAAAGTATTCGGCACGGTACCACATTGCCGACTTCTAACGAAGGAGTAGGTTCCCCGATATGGTCAATGGCTCGAAGACTTCTTAAATAATAATGATTTTTCCTTCATGAGAGACCACAGTCGCATAGAATTTTTTGATAGAAATTTCCATGATTTGACTGTTAGTAGTTTATTTATTTTACACAATCATGATTTCAGCTTCGTAGCCATATTCAAGCGCATGTTGAAATACGGCTGACTCGTTCTGCGACGTGTCATCGTCGAAAAAACGTATTTTTTGCAGTATAGGCCAGTTGTCGTGTTACAGGATACGAGAACTTACCGAAGATACATAATATGACTGACACTGTGCGCAGTGAAAAACTGTTAACACCCAGTACGCCGTATTTGACAGGTAATAATGTTCCTGTGACCTGCATTCGTCATTTCTGTTCATCAAACGATCGGCCGAAATCATGATTCTGTAAAATAAATGAACCATTAACAGCGATATTGCGGTAATTTCTTCCTGAAAAAGGGAAAAAGAACCTTGTAAGTGTTAGGTTGGTGCTTAAGTTCGTAGCGTTTTTTTTTTGCGCAATGGTATTCCGGTTGCTATAGGTTTATTTATCGGTTGTCATTTTTTGTTTGTAGTTCACTGTTGCTATTTGAGTTGACGTATTGTCATTTTGTCAGTTGGTACTAGTGAATAGGTTACGGCTATGCCGCAAAGGATACGCCGGTCCCCGTCAGATCAACCGAAACTCTTTGAATGTGTCAGATAATTTGCTTTTATTAATACCATAGCACACGTGAATTCATGTTAAACCGGAAAATCAAATCTTCACAGATTCACCAGACCAATAACAAAATAAATTGAAATCATGCTTTACTTTAACCTCGTACAATTTTACGATGGCTTCATATTAGCGATGTTGCCAAAATTTCAGGCAAAATATTTTATTAGCCGTAACTCCGTAACTAAACATTTGCGGATCTGTGTTTATATGGACTTTTTTCTTTTGTTTCACTTATAGAATATCACATTACAAGACAGTGATTAAGCCAGAAGCACTGCATGCAGCAGAAACACTTAACATGAATTTCAAAGGCCAAATGGAGAAACTTGAGCTAAAGGAAACAAAAATTTTAAGAAAAATCACACGACCAAAATTTCAAGACAATAAGATTATACATACATCAAAAATCAAACTCTCTACAAGAAAATTGAAAAACTTTCAGATACTATGCGAAAAAGGAGGATAAATTTTTATGGTCATCTTCTTAGAATGAATTCCAACAGATTAACCAAACAAAACTTTGACTTTTTCCGTAACCGAAAATCGAAACCCAGCTGGTTTAAAGAAACTGAGGAAGACCTAGTAGAATTAAAGATTTCACAAAATTCAATTATCGACCGAACAGCTAAATTAATTACTAAAGATGAAAACATAAGGTTGCAAGACAAATGTACACAAAGGTCCACACCCTTCATCTCGGAAGAAGAGAGGAAAAGGATCAGAAAAAATGAAGAAATACTGGGCCCTAAGAAAAGAACAACGCACAAAGAAATTATTCATCCAGCTTATCCCAAAGAGGGCGAAACGAAGAAGAAGAATACCATATTAAAATATTTGCATATCTCTGTTATATATATATATATATATATATATATATATATATATATATATATATATATATATATACAGGGTGAGTCACCTAACATTACCGCTGGATATATTTCGTAAACCACATCAAATACTGACGAATCGATTCCACAGACCGAACGTGAGGAGGGGGGCTAGTGTAATTGGTTAATACAAACCATAAAAAAATGCACGGAAGTATGTTCTTTAACACAAACCTACGTTTTTTTTTAAATGGAACCCCGTTAGTTTTGTTTGCACATCTGAACATGTAAGCAAATACGTAATCAGTGCCGCTTGTTGCATTGTAAAATGTTAATTATATCAGGAGATATTGTAACCTAAAGTTGACGCTTGAGTACCACTCCTCCGCTGTTCGATCGTGTGTATCGGAGAGCACCGAATTACGTAGGGATCCAGAGGGAACGGTGATGGACCTTAGGTACAGAAGAGACTGGAACAGCACATTACGTCCACATGCTAACACCTTTTTATTGGTCTTTTTCACTGACGCACATGTACATTACCATGAGGGGTGAGGTACGCGTACACACGTGGTTTCCGTTTTCAATTACGGAGTGGAATAGAGTGTGTCCCGACATGTCAGGCCAATAGATGTTCAATGTGGTGGCCATCATTTGCTGCACACAATTGCAATCTCTGGCGTAATGAATGTCGTACACGCCGCAGTACATCTGGTGTAATGTCAACTTTAGGTTACAATATCTCCGGACGTAATTAACATTTTACAATGCAACAAACGGCACTTATTACGTATTTGTTTATATGTTCAGATGCGCTAACAAAACTAACGTGGTTCCATTTCAAAAAACGTAGGTTTGTGTTAAAATACATACTTCCGTGAATTTTTGTATGGTTTGTATTAAACAAGTACACTAGCCCCTCTCTTCACGTTCGGCCTGTGGAATCGGTTCGTCAGTATTTGATGTGGTTTACGAAATATATCCAGCGGTAATGTTAGGTGACTCACCCTGTATATACGTCCTGTTGTCTTTGGGTGACTGTAGGAGGATATTGGACGACTTCGGCAGAATTTGTGTTTGGTTTGGTGAGTGGCAAGTTGATCTAAATGTATAACCGACGAGTTGAGTTCTGAATGCATGCAAGTAGTGAATCTAGTCACAAATGTGGTCCGACACTCGCTAAGGTCGTACCTTGTTCAGGTTGTTCAGTACCGTGCGGAACTGTGCCGAATGCCTTGTGGAGCAACACCGCCACACCCCGAACGTTTTTATCTTCCGCGCTCTGGAGCTGCTGAAGAAACACAGCTAGCGACTCCTCCAGGATATTTAGAGGAGATCAATAGTCGGTTTAGAGAGTAAAACTGCGGAGCTGCTTTCTCACTGCTTGAAAAATACCACCTCTGGCACGACCTTTGCTTGTAGGTCGACCGCCTGCGCAATGCTCGTTGCATCAGGGCGAATCACGCCGGGCATCGAACCAGCGACCGCCTCTGCCGGCGATAGAATCTGGCCGAGACTGGGTAAGGCCCGGCTGCTCTGCCCCTCAATATTTGATTTCGAAACTCCCAACATGCCGAATAACTGCACGCGTACGTGCAAGCTTAATAACAGGTCTTACTGGAAGCAGCAGAACGATACGTTGTGTAGGCCTCGAACTGGAAGCCTCGTTCATTAATAATAGCTCCGAGTCAGACAGCATTAAGCAGGCTGCGCTGTCCTAAGATAAAAAAATTAGGCCTCGCCTCGCTAATCCACACAGAACCATCAAATTCTCTTGAAGAATAATTCAACGTTTCGACTATTGTTCGCCATCATCAGCGTCACGATATAAAGCCGATTTTCAACACACAGTTTTTTGTTCAAAAACATGGTTCAAATGACTCTGAGCACTATGGGACTTAACTTCTGAGGTCATCAGTCCCCTAGAACTTAGAACTACTTAAACTGAACTAATCTAAGGACATCACACACACCCATGCCCGAGGCAGGATTCGAACGTGCGACTGTAGCGATCGCGCGGTTCCGGACTGAAGCGCCTAGAACCGCTCGGCCACTCTCGCCGGCCAATTTTTTGTCAGACAGAGACACATAATGATAGGCATGTATCGCTGTGTGTCAGTCTGTTGTAGAATTAGCTATGTTCTCGACCCACCTTCAGTTTTTTTTTTTTTTTTTTTTTTTTTTTTTTTTTTTTTTTTTTTTTTTTTTTTTAGTCTCCTGTCTGCTTTGATGCGGCCAGCCATGAATTTTCCTCTCCTGTGCCAACCTCTTCATCTTAGAGTAGCACTTGCAACCTACGTCCTCAATTATTTGCTGGATCTATTACAGTCTCTGTCTTCCTCTACAGTTTTTCCCTCTACAGCTCCCTCTATTACCATGGAATTCATTCTCTGATGTCTTAACATCTGTCGTATCATCCTGTCTCTTCTTCTCATCAGTGTTTTCCACATATTCCTTTCCTCTCCCATTCTGCGTAGAACCTCCTCATTCCTTACCTTATCAGTCCACCTAATTTTCAGCATTCGTCTGTAGCGCCACATCTCAAATGCTTCGATTCTCTTTTGTTCCGGTTTTCCCACAGTCCATATTTCACTGCCATACAATGCTGTGCACCGAACGTACATTCTCAGAAATTTCTTCCTCAAATTAAGACCTATGTTTGATGTTAGTAGACTTCTCTTGGCCAGGAATGTTCATTTTGCCAGTGCTAGTCTGCTTTTGATGTCGTCCTTGCTCCGTCCGTCATTGGTTATTTTGCTGCCTGCGTAGTAGAATTCCATCAATCCGCATGTTGAGTTACTCGCTGTTCTCATTTCTACTACTTCTCATTACTTTCGTCTTTCTCCGGTTTACTCTCAAACCATACTGTGTACTCATTAGACTGTTCATTCCGTTCAGCAGATCATTTAATTCTTCTTCACTTTCACTCAGGATAGCAATGTCATCAGCGAATCGTATCATTGATATCCTTTCACCTTGTATTGTAATTCATCTCCTGAACCTTTCTTTTATTTCCATCATTGCTTCTCCCATGTACAGACTGAACAGTAGGGGCGAAACACAACATCCCTGTCTTACACCCTTTTTAATCCGAGCATTCCGTTCTTGGTCGTCCACTCTTACTATTCCCTCTTCACTCTTGTACATATTATATATTACCCGTCATCCTGCTTAGCTGAGTGTTAATGTGCTCACCTCCCAGTCAAGCGGGCCCGGGTTCGACTCCCGGCCGGGTTGGAGATTTTCTGCGCTCGTGGACCGGGTGTCGTCGTCATCATCGTTTCCTTCTCATTACCGGCGCGCAAGTTGCCGAGCGTGGCGTCGACTGAAATAAGATTTGCACTTGGGGCCGAACTTCCCCAGATTTTTTTTTTTAACGTCTCTCCTATAGCTTACCCCTATTTTCCTCAGAATTTCGAACATCTTGCACAATTTTACGTTGTGGAACGCTGTTTTCAGGTCGGCAAAACCTGTGAACGTGTCTTGATTTTTCTCTAGTCTTGCCTCCATTTCTCAACTGGAAAGTCAGAATTGCCTCTTTGGCGCCTATACCTTTCGTAAGGCCAAATTTTCTTTTCTATTCTTCTGTACATTATTCTTGAGGATAACTCGTATTTTGATGGTTTTAAAAGTTTTTAAAGTTCGTTGGAAGCGGCGAAGGGCAGCCATTATCAAACGCGGAGTGAGTATAGTGTGGGTAATTTTGGTTCCGTGTTAAGGAAGAACTCAGGTAACATCGAAGTTACCGAGCTATCCTGACCGACCAGTTGTGCTGCTACTGCAACACAATACTTCACGCTTCCTTGTACGCTGACGGGTCTGCCGCTCGTCGCATCTGGAGCTCAGTTCCGCATTACGTAGGGGCGCCCGGATACTTTTAATTAACTAGTGCACAGTGCGCCACATCACACTCCTGAAATTATCATTACATCTGCCCATTTCATTCCGTTAACCCTTTGCAACCAAAATTCTATGTTGCTTTAGAAAAAAAATTAAAATGACGGAAGCGGAAGAGATGAATTAAAATTTGTGCCGTAGCCGGGACTTGAACCCGGGTCTCCTGGTTACTAGGCAGGTATGCTAGCCATTACACAGCACTACAGATAACATAGCTGCAGGGACCACCCTAGTCAAATACCATCCCTAATGTTATTTTTCACTTGAAAATTCTTCTAACAACTCATTAAAAAAGGTTCCGATTTTTTTAACTAATGCAGTTTTTTCTACTGGCTCCTCTTGGTGCTGCCAACCTAGTGATCTAGACTCATGCTCATAAATTAAAGATAATGCTCATACATGGTGAAGCAACGCTCTGGTGGGCGGTTTGCGGGTTCAAATCACCTCGGGGTCTGACCGTGCGGTGCATCTGACCTGCGGTCGTCGCACGGTGGCGCTGGCAGCAGTCCACATACGCAGAGGTGTGTTGGTGCATGTCAGAGTACGGTGCAGCGAGTAAGTGTGCAGACGTGCTAAAGCTGACCGTGTCTTGAAAATGGCTCAAAGAACACATTTATGACGTTATGAGGGGTAGAATACCAGGGCGACTGGAGGCTGGTCAAACACAGCAGGTCGTAGCACGGGCCCTCTGTGTGCCACAAAGTGTGATCTCAAGATTACGGCAACGATTCCAGCAGGCAGGAAACGTGTCCAGGCGCTACAGTACGGGACGTCCACAGTGTACAACACCACAAGAAGACCGATATCTCACCATCAGTGCCCGCAGACGGCCACGGAGTACTGCAGGTAGCCTCGCTCGGGACCTTACCGCAGCCACTGGAACAGTTGTGTCCAGACACACAGTCTACAGACGACTGAACAGTCACGGTTTGTTCGCCTGGAGACCTGCAAGGTGCATTCCACTGAACCCTGGTCACAGGAGAGCCCGTAAAGCCTGGTGTCAAGAACACAGTACATGGTCATTGGAACAGTGGTCCCAGGTTATGTTCACGGACGAGTCCGTGTATAGTCTGAACAGTGATTCTCACCGGGTTTTCATCTGGCGTGAACCAGGAACCAGATACCAACCCCATAATGTCCTTGAGAGGGACCTGTATGGAGGTCGTGGTTTGATGGTGTGGGGTGGGATTATGATTGGTGCACGTACACCCCTGCATGTCTTTGACAGAGGAACTGTAACAGGTCAGGTGTATCGGGACGTCATTTTGCACCAGTATGTCCGCCTTTTCAGGGGGGCAGTGGGTCCCACCTTCCTCCTGATGGATGATAACGCACGGCCCCACCGAGCTGCCATCGTGGAGGAGTACCTAGAAACAGAAGATATCAGGCGAATGGAGTGGCCTGCCTGTTCTCCAGACCTAAACCCCATCGAGCACGTCTGGGATGATCTCGGTCGACGTATCGCTGCACGTCTTCAAACTCCTACGACACTTCGGGAGCTCCGACAGGCACTGGTGCAAGAATGGGAGGCTATACCCCAGCAGCTGCTCGACCACCTGATCCAGAGTATGGCAACCCGTTGTGCGGCCTGTGTACGTGTGCACGGTGATCATATCCCATACTGAAGTCGGGGTACATGCGCAGGAAACAGTGGTGTGTTGTAGCACGTGTTTCGGTACGGTTTTATCACCAATACCGTGGACTTACAGACGTGTGTCGTGTGTGTTCCCTGTGTGGCTATGCTATTAGCGCCAGTTTTCTGTAGTGCCACGTTGTGTCGCATCACATTCTGCAGTTGTCCTTAATTTATGTGCATGAGTAGTTTACACACCAGAACGCAATGATGCCACATGGTACCAGTGGAATTTCGTGGGTATTCCAGAAACATCTAAATACTTTAATGAGTCCAAATGGAGCCATTGGGCTGCGAAGGGTTAAGAGCAGTATGGTGAACTCTACCTGCAAGGAAGTGTTTAATCTAGTCACAAACCTGGTCCAAAACCCGGTAAGTTGCTGTTTTCTGCACTAAATGACAGTACGGAACTAGGCTGAATGCCTTCCAGAGACGCAGAAACACTATGCGGATGTCTACAGCCCCTTTGCGTCTCATCAAGGAAGGGATCGAGCCGCGTTTCGCAAGACATCGTTTGTGGAGTCCACGATGCTACTTATAGCTTCACAGTAGAAGGACTGACTCGCCATACAGGAAAGTCAAAACAACCTTTGGTGACATTAAAAGCAACGGTGGTAACATTAAGAGTGCAACGGGAATTCCACTATTAAATGCAGATCACAGAGCGTATAGGTGGAAAGAGTACAATGAAGGCCTATATGAGGGACAAGATTTGTCTGACGTGATAGAGGAAGAAACAAGAGTCGATTTAGAAGAGATAGGGGATCGAGTATTAGAATCACAATTTAAGAGAGCTTTGGAGGACTTACGATCAAACAAGGCAGAAGGGATAGACAACATTAAAATAAGGCAGAAGGGATAGATAACATTCCATCTCAAGTTCTAAAATAATTGTGGGAAGTGGCAACAAAACGACTGTTCACGTTGATGTGTAGAATTTATGAATCTGGCGACATACCATCTTACCTTCGGAAAAATACATACAGTTCCGAAGATTGCAAGCTGATAAGTGCGTGAATTATCGCACAGTCGGCTTAACAGCTCATGCATCCAACTTGCTGACAAGAATAATGTACAGAAGAATGGAAAAGAAAATTGAGGATGTGTTAGATGACGATCAGTTTGGCTTCAGGAAAAGTAAAGGGACGAGAGAGGCAATTCTGACGTTGCGGATGATAACGGAAGCAAGACTGAAGAAAAATCAAGATAAAGGATTTGTCGACCTAGAAAAACCGTTCGAGAATGTACACTACTGACCATTAAAATTGCTACACCACGAAGATGAAGTGCTACAGACGTGAAATTTAACCGACAGAAAAGATGCTGTGATATAAGAAAATGATTAGCTTTTCAGAGCATTCACACAAGGTTGGCGCCTCTGGCGACACCTACAACGTGCCGACATGGGGAAAGATTACAACCGATTTCTCACACACAAACAGCATTTGACCGGCGTTGCCTGGTGAAACGTTGTTGTGATGCCTCGTGTAAGGAGGAGAAATGCGTACCATCACGTTTCCGACTTTGATAAAGGTCGAATTGTAGCCTAACGCGATTGCGGATTATCGTATCGCGACATTGCTGCTCGCGTTGGTCGAGATCCAATAAATGTTAGCAGAATATGGAATCGGTGGCTTCTTATCCGCATGGCTGTAACGGATCGTGCAGCCACGTCTCGATCACAGAGTGAACAGATCGGGACGTTTGCAAGACAACAACCATCTGCACGAACAGTTCGACGACGTTTGCAGCAGCACGGACTATCAGCTCGGAGACCGTGGCTGCGGTTATCCTTGACGCTGCATCACAGACTGGAGCGCCTGCGATGGTGTACTCAACGACGAACCTGGGTGCACGAATGGCAAAACGCAATTTTTTTCGGATGGATCCAGGTTCTGTTTACAGCATCACGATGGTCGCATCCGTGTTTGGCGACATCGCGGTGAACGCACATTGGAAGCGTGTATTCGTCATCGCCATACTGGCGTATCACCCGGCGTGAAGGTATGGGGTGCTATTGGTTACACGTCTCGGTCACCTCTTGTTCGCATTGACGGCACTTTGAACAGTGGACGTTACATTTCAGATGTGTTACGACCCGTGGCTCTACCTGCGAAACCCTACATTTCAGCAGGATAATGCGATCGCATGTTGCAGGTCCTGTACGGGCCTTTCTGGATACAGAAAATGTTCGACTGCTGCCCTGGCCAGCACATTCTCCTGATCTCTCACCAATTGAAAACGTCTGGTCAATGGTGGCCGAGCAACTGGCTCGTCACAATACGCCAGTCACTACTCTTGACGAACTGTGGTATCGTGTTGAAGCTGCATGGGCAGCTGTACCTGTACACGCCATCCAAGCTCTGTTTGACTCAATGCCCAGGCGTATGAAGACCGTTATTACGGCCAGAGGTGGTTGTTCTGGGTACTGATTTCTCAGGATCTATGCACCCAAATTGCGTGAATATGTAACCACGTGTTAGTATAATATATTTGTCCGATGAATACCCGTTATCATCTGCATTTCTCGTTGGTGTAGCAATTTTAATGGCCAGTAGTGTAGAAAGAAGTCCGCAGCTCGTGGTCTAGTGGCTAGCGTTGCTGGCTCTGGACCACGGGTTCCCGGGTTCGATTGCCGGCCGGGCCGCTGATTTCCTCCGCTCGGGAATGGGTATGTGTGACGTCCGCATCATTTCATCATCATTCGTGAAAGAGGAATTTGTGCGAACGCTGATAACCGCGCAGTTGAGCGGCCCACGAAGCAATCATCATCATCATCATCATCATCGTCATCTAGAAGGAAGCGGGGATATTTCATATTTCGACTTTTTGTAATTAGGACAGTCCGCCAAAAAACCTGTTTCACAACAGACAGCTCTCCCAACGCGCACAATGCCCCCCCCCCCCCCACCACCACTCGTTGTAGGCTATACTCAGTTTCGTGAATCATACGCAGGGGCGCTGGAGTAGATCGATTGCTCGACTGAGACAAAGGAAAGTCGCTCGTGTAGGAAAGGCACTGTACACCCTTCCTTACGCGAATCCGCCCCCCTCGACCTTACACGTTGGTAACCACTCCACCACCCACTTTGCATTCGGCCGCAGAGCCACGCTCTCCGATCCCGCACCACACTGCTGGCTGGCTGGCTTTATTACAGCACTTTCTCCCGCGTCCGCCCTTTGCCAGGACTTTCGCACGTGCTCCGTAATACGTCTCGGCTGACCGCAGCCACGGCACCCTTACGCAACTCGCCGCCGGACCATTCAGATCCGCCAACGTAAATCCTGTTGCCCGCCACACCCGCGCAAGGCAACGCCTTACCTGGAATGTGACCGCAGTTCGCAGTCTAGTAGTTACGCGTTGCAGCCACTAGTTCCTGCGGTACAGGGTTCGATTACCGGGCGGGTCGGAGATTTTCTCCGCTCGCGGACTGTGTGTGTGTGTGTGTGTGTGTGTGTGTGTGTGTGTGTGTGTGTGAATTGTCGAAATCAGCATAATGAAGGAAGTAGAAGAAATGAATTTTGTGCCAAGGCGAGGACTCGAACCCGGGTCTCCTTGCTTACTAGGCAGGAATGCTAGCCATTACACCACTACAGCCAACATTTCTGCAGAGACTATCCAAGGATAGTTGCAGGGGTAAAATACAGGAAGCGAAAGGCTATTTACAATTTGTATAGAAACCAAATGGCAGTTGTAAGAGTAGAGGGGCATGAAAGGGAAGCACTGGTTGGGAAGGGAGTGAGACAGGGCTGTAGCCTCTCCCCGGTGTTATTCAATCTGTGCATTGAGCAAGCAGTAAAGGAAACAAAAGAAAAATTCGGAGTAGGTATTGAAATCCATCGAGAAGAAATAAAAACTTTGAGGTTCGCCGATGACATTGTAATTCTGTCAGAGACAGCAAACGACTTGGAAGAGCAGTTGAACGGAATGGACAGTGTCTTGAAAGGAGGGTACAAGATGAACATCAATAAAAGCAAAACGATGATAATGGAATGTAGTCGAATTAAATCGGGTGATGCTGAGGGGATTAGATTAGGAAATGAGACACTTACAGTAGTAAATGAGTTTTGCTATTTGGGGAGCAAAATAACTGATGATGGTCGAAGTAGAGAGGATATAAAATGTAGACTGGCAATGGCAAGGAAACCGTTTCTGAAGAAGAGAAATTTGTTAACATCGAGTATAGATTTAAGTGTCAGGAAGTCGTTTCTGAAAGTATTTGTATGGAGTGTAGCCGTGTATGGAAGTGAAACATGGGCGATAAATAGTTTGGACAAGAAGAGAATAGAAGCTTTCGAAATGTGGTGCTACAGAAGAATGTTGAAGATTAGGTGGGTAGATCACGTGACTAATGAGGAGGTACTGAGTAGGATTGGGGAGAAGAGAACTTTGTGGCACAACTTGACTAGAAGAAGGGATCGGTTGGTAGGACATGTCCTAAGGGATCAAGGGAGCACTAATTTAGTATTGGAGGGCAGCGTGGAGGGTAAAAATCGTAGAGGGAGACCAAGAGATGAAAACACCAAGCAGATTCAGAAGGATGTAGGTTGCAGTAGGTACTGGGAGATGATGAAGCTTGCACAGGATAGCTTAGCATGGAGAGCTGCAGCAAACCAGTCTCAGGACTGAAGACGACAACAACAACAACAACAACAACATATCCAAGTCCGATGCCATTCCCAGCACAACATAGGGACGGCACTGGACTTTGGCAGTCCTTGCAGAAATGTTAGCTGTAGTGCTGTTATGTCGTAATCTCTGCCAAGTAAGCACGGGGGCCTGAGTTCGAGTCGCGGCCATGGCACCAATTTTAATGCATTTCTTAAGCTTCAATCATTATTGTAGACAAAGGTGAGACTTAAATTTCTCGAGGAAAATTTAATTCCAAGATATTGTCCATATAAGTTTATCTCATCTGCACCACACTGACACCCAAGTTGCTAAAGTGCAGTCAAGTAGAAAGACTTGCACGAGACCACGGAACTACCACACATGGGGTCAGTAATGCCATATAGTTATTTCATCTCACATGGAATGTAGCCCCCGTTCGGCAACAAATGTCTGCCGCACTAACACCAAAGTGTTAGCGTCTCTCTGGTCCTCTTCATGTCTTATCTTGTCATTCCACCTAATTTTCATCCTCTTTTTGTTGTTGTTGTTGTGGTGGTGGCAGTGGTCCACAAGCCATAAAGTAGCTTCATGCTGCGCCCCATTCTAGTCTATACTGCGCAAACCTCTTCGTCTCTCTATAAGTTCTACGAACAACATTATTTGAACCAGCTTATGATAGTCAAACTTCAGTCAGCTGTGCAGTTTTAAACCCCCCCTCCTCCTTACACTGCCCCACTCCCCTCCGTCACCAGATTGTCGAGTCCTTGAAAGGGCTGTTGATAAAGTACTTATACATCGACATTTCGATTAATTTTCCAAAAAGAAATGATGTACATTACCGATATTATCTAAGTCGATATATCGATGTATAAATGACATCGAGTGCCGATATTTTTATTTTGTATTCTTTTCCGCAATTTTTGGTAAATATTTGAAGTCGTTCTTTTGAAATTGAAGTAGAACATAACTGTACATTTACTGTGCGATGGAGTCATAATGCTTTTTGAGCTTTCATAACGTCCAGTCTTTGAATGTGGAAAGCTAGTATAGATGACTTACAGAAGTAGTAGGATTGCACTGGCGGTGCTGGCCGCGGTGGCCGAGCGGTTCTAGGCGCATGAATCCGGAACCGCGCGACTGCTACTGTAGCAAGTTCGAAACCTGCCTCGGGTATGGATGTGTGTGATGTCCTTAGGTTGGTTAGGTTTAAGTAGATCTACGTTCTAGAGGACTGATGACCCCAGATGTTCAGTCCCATAGTGCTCAGACTCATTTTAACCACTTTGCACTGGCGTTGGTGGTGTAACTGGAATAACAAGATTTCCGATGTGTACAACCGTCACGCCAGTTGCGTTAAAAACGATTTTTAACGCAAATAGTATTCTATTTGTTCACATCGGCATTCCTGAAAAACACTTTTTGAAAATGACGAACAATAATCTAAATGACAAGATTGGTCTTTCCGGTGGGCGAAGAAGCTTGAGGAGGAAATGTTGACGCAATCGGCGCTCGGCACCACCAACAAATGGTTCAAATGGCTCTGAGCACTATGGGACTTAACATCTGAGGTCATCAGTCCCCTAGAACTTAGAACTAGTTAAACCTGACTAACCTAAGGACATCACACACATCGATGCCCGAGGCAGGATTCGAACCTGCGACCGTAGCAGCAGCGCGGTTCCGGACTGAAGCACCTAGAACCGCACGGTCACATAGGCCGGCCTCCACCAACAGAAACTGCAACGTTTAGCTTCACCACGCAATTTTAACACTACAGCTGCTAGGTCGGTGGCCTTTGCAAAAATAAAAAAACAGGGAAGTCGACATGAAATGTTGCGGACAAATCCGATATGTGACGAAACCGAAAGACAGTCCTATCGGGCCCGCCGAAGTGCCCGTGCGGTTCTAGGCGCTGCAGTCTGGAACCGCAAGACCACTACGGTCGCATGTTCGAATCCTGCCTCGGGGATGGATGTGTGTGATGCCCTTAGGTTCGTTAGGTTTAACTGGTTCTAAGTTCTAGGGGAGTCCCATAGTGCTCAGAGCCATTTGAACCAAGTCCCAACGGACATCTTTTTTGGTGCCGCTTACATGCAATTACTATCCTTAGCAAACTGGTTATCGCAAAGCCTGAACGTGCATCGTTTTCCTTTCAATTCTTGCTCTGTGGGGGATAGGCAGGTTGCTAGCCTCCTGAGGTACAGAATATTTGATAATACACTACTGGCCATTAAAATTGCTACACCAAGAAGAAATGCAGATGATAAATGGGTATTCGTTGAACAAATATATTATACTAGAAATGATATGTGATTACATTTTCACGCAATTTGGGTGCATAGATCCTGAGAAATCAGTACCCAGAACAACCACCTCTGGCCGTAAAAACGGCCTTGATACGCCTGGGCATTGAGTCAAACAGAGCTCGGATGGCGTGTACAGGTACAGTTGGCCATGCAGCTTCAACACGATACCACAGTTCATCCAGAGTAGTGACTGGCGTATTGTGACGAGACAGTTTCTCGTACACCATTGACCAGACGTTTTCAATTGCTGAGAGATCTGGAGAATGTGCTGGCCAGGGCAGCAGTCGAACGTTTTCTGTATCCACAAAGGCCCGTATAGGCTCTGCAACGTGCGGTCGTGCATTATCCTGCTGAAATGTAGGGTTTCACAGGGATCGAATGAAGGGTAGAGCCACGGGTCGTAACACATCTGAAATGTAACGTCCACTGTTCAAAGTGCCGTCAATGCGAACAAGAGGTGACCGAGACGTGTAACCAATGGCACCCCATGCCATCACGCCGGGTGATACGCCAGTATGGCGATGACGAATACACGCTTCCAATGTGCGTTCGCCGCGATTCTGCAGAACACGGATGCGACCACCATGATGCTGTAAACAGAACGTGGATTCATCCGAAAAAATGACGTTTTGCCATTCATGCACCCAGATTCGTCGTCGAGTACGCCATCGCAGGCGGTCCTGTCTGGGTCAAGGGTAACCGCAGCCGTGGTTTCCGAGCTGATAATCCATGCTACTGGAAACGTTGTCGAACTGTTCGTGCAGGTGGTTTGTTGTCTTGCAAATGTCCCCATCTGTTGACTCAGGGATCGAGACGTGGCTGCACGATCCGTTAGAGCCATGCGTATGAGATGCCTGTCATCTCGACTGCTAGTGATACGAGGCCGTTGGGATCCAGCACGGCGTTCCGTATTAACCTCCTGAACCCACCGATTCCATATTCTGCTAACAGTCATTGGATCTCGCCCAACGCGAGCAGCAATGCCGCGATACGATAAACCGCAATCGCGATAGGCTACAATCCGACCTTTATCAAAGTCGGAAACGTGATGGTACGCATTTCTCCTCCTTACACGAGGCATCACAACAACGTTTCACCAGGCAACACCGGTCAACTGCTGTTTGTGTATGAGAAATCGGTTGGAAACATTCCTCATGTCAGCACGTTGTATGTGTCTCCACCGGCGCCAACGTTGTGTGAATTATCTGAAAAGCTAATCATTTGCATATCACAGCATCTTCTTCCTCTCGGTTAAATTTCGCGTCTGTAGTACGTCATCTTCGTGGTGTAGCAATTTTAATGGCCAGTAGTGTAAATCAGTACTTAAATATACTACTCTAAAACCGGCAATATATTTACAAATTCTAATTGACTTGTTTTTTGGCTGGTATGTCGATATTTATTACGTTGATGGATTGAAGTATCGATAATTTTTTCGGTATATCGACGAGCTGTAAGGTATTTTTAAAAAGTCAGCGTATCGGATTCCTGATATTTTTAAAAATATCGACAGTCCAGATACTAATTTTAATTCATTATAGATGGTCACTTCTCCCTCGCTCCATTCGCGAGTGGAACAGCGAACTGACTGAGTATTAGTAACACAATATACTCTCCGCCATACACCATACGGTGTCTCTCAGAGTTTTTATACAGGGTGTTACAAAAAGGTACGACCAAACTTTCAGGAAACATTCCTCACACACAAAGAAAGAAAATATGTTATGTGTAGATGTGTCCGGAAACGCTTACTTTCTATGTTAGAGCTCATTTTAGTTTGATTGGGCCCCATGTTCTTCCACCTACGCTCAATGGAGCATGTTATCATGATTTCATACGGGATACTCTACCTGTGCTGCTAGAACATGTGCCTTTACAAGTACAACACAACATGTGGTTCATGCACGATGGAGCTCCTGCACATTTCAGTCGAAGTGTTGGTACGCTTCTCAAAAACAGATTCGGTGACCGACGGATTGGTAGAGGCGGACCAATTCCATGGCCTCCACGCTCTCCTTGACTTTCATTTATGGGGGCATTTGAAAGCTCTTGTCTACGCAACCCCGGTACCAAATGTAGAGACTCTTCGTGCTCGTATTGTGGGACGGCTGTGATACAATACGCCATTCTCCAGGGCTGCATCAGTGCATCAGGGATTCCGTGCGACGGAGGGTCGATGCCTGTATCCTCGCTAACGGAGGACATTTTGAACATTTCCTGTAACAAAGTGTTTGAAGTCACGCTGGTACGTTCTGTTGCTGTGTGTTTTCATTCAATGATTAATGTGATTTGAAGAGACGTAATAAAATGAGCTCTAACATGGAAAGTAATCATTTCCGGACACATGTCCACATAACATCTTTTCCTTCTTTATGTGTGAGGAATGTTTCCTGAAAGTTTGGCCGTACCTTTTTGTAACACCCTGTATGGATATACACGTAGCTCCTTCAGCGTGTGTAAATTATGACACATGTCTCGTCAGCCGTCAATCGCTATATGGAACTCGTTAGGTAGGGAGAATGTACGCAACGACACCGATCCAGCTTTCGCCCGAGGCCTGGTAACTACAGGGCGTGTTGTGTAACCGAGTCGTGTACCGACACGGAGAGAAATATCCCGTCGGCGGACGCTTGATTGATGAGCGAGAGAGCGGACAGCTAGCAGCTACACGCGGCTCGTCTGTGTCCAGGCGTTCATTGGCTGCGTGCCGCCCGTCACCAGGGAAGCGGCAGTCATAAGCCAACAGTGCCGTCACCGCCGCTGACCGAGTTAGCAGTAATTCCTGCACTTCTGGCACAAGAAGCGCGGGGCCGGCCGACGCCGACCCGCAGTTCTCCAGAGCTTTCTCCAGCAGGATTTCCTCGCCTCCGCGTCAACTGCGGCCACGGCGAACTTGCGAAACGGAGAAGGGATTTGGGACCCGGCAATATTTCGTGGGAACTGCTCTCCAGCTGATCAGTCGCGCAACTCTTGAATCCCTTGATGCTTTGTTGGGACCGGTGTTCCTGTACCCGGAACTTTTTTTTTACACCATCAGTCTTCTGACTGGTTCTACGCAGTTCGCCACTACTTCCTCTCCTGCGCTAGCTTCCGTATCTGAGAGCACCACTCGCGCTGTACACCCGTAACTATTTGTTGTTGGTATTGAAACCTTCCCGTCTCCTCTCTATCTCTTCTGTTAATGATAACCTTCCCTTTTACAATAAACTACGAAACCTTTCATTTGTATTTCTATCTCTTGTTAAGAATAACAAATGAAATCTTCCCTTTGGAATTTATTCTCTTTCTCAATCTTCGCATACAAATTTAATTGCTGCTTATTAAAAGTGATTTTCTGATTATTTCGACGAAACATAGAGTGTGTCTTCGTCGTGGCCCTCAGTCGTTATCTGCAATAACCCAAAACTGTTCCTCACCTTTTTTTACTGTTACTGGATCGCCACTTGACTGCTACATCGAACTGCGACATGAATATACTTACTCTGGTTTACTATACTCTATTAGCTGCTGGTGGGCTATCATAATAAGTGGCTGTATTTATTACCAAAGCTGACGTTATTCTTCAATGGCAAAGCTGATGTCATTCTTTAATTAATTTGACTGAAGTTACGTGATTCATAGTTACACTTTTTCTTGACAACAATAAAATTTCTGCAAAGTTTTACTTTGATGGTTTTTGGGATGGATTATAATCAGTAATGCAACATTGCTGGCAAAATTTAATTATGTTCTGAAAACGCTTCAAATGATTTTACAAACGTTCAAATGGGACTCACTTTTTACAATAATCATACAACTAGCATTGCGCAAACATACCTTCAGTAGTCTTGAGTTTCGCAAAGAAAATTTATTCAGTAACATTAGTTCCTCTTATGATAATAGTTAGCTGATGTCTCTGTACATCCGTTTATAATCTCTTGTAAGTCATAGCTGGTGGCTGGCAGGCACACCGCTCCTCTCAACCTCTCGCTTCAGACCTGCTACCGACTCGCTTCACTTCTCGCTTACTACTGACTTCCTACGAACGCTAAAGTGCGCTCTCTCCCGCCAACAATGCTTTCTGGTGCAGACAATCCCTGCTACCATTACAAAATGTATCAATGCGCGGTCTTTCCCGCCCTTTTTAAAATTATATCAATGTGCGGTCTCTCTTGCCAACAATACTTTGGTGCAGATATTCCCTGCTACCACAATTATTTCCAACATGACAAATATTAATTATTCCTACTTAATCCTATTAATAAAATATAAACATCTTTCATAAATTTTGGTTTGACAGTAGACAATAGAAATACACGCGTCTTACAGTATATTCCAGTCTCTGCCTTCCCCTGCAGCTTTCATCCTCTCCAGCCCCTTATAGCATCGTAGAGGTTATATTGCTTGATTCCCAACAAGTGTTCTGTCGTCCTGTCCATCTTGTTAATATCAGTCCACTTAATGCTCAACATCTTTCAATAACACCATACTTAAGTCGCTTCGATTTGCTTCTCTTCCGGTTTTTACACAGTCTGCACGATGTTATGCTCCATAAATACGTTTTTCAGAAATTTATCCCCAGATTAAGGCGGCTCACGTTTGATGCAAGCAAACTTCTTGTGGCCAGGAATTTCCTCTTTGGTTCCGTCTTATATCCTCCTTGCTTTAGGATATTATGTACTCGTTTATGACAAGTACAGAATATCAGAAAGTAATAAGCCGATTAAAACCATTATATATAAACCGGGTGATCAAAACGTCAGTATAAATTTGAAAACTGAATAAACCACGGAATAATGTAGATAGAGAGGTGAAAATTGACACACATGCTTGCAATGACATAGGGTTTTATTAGAACAAAAAAAGCTCACAAAATGTCCGACAGATGACGCTGGACAGCAAAACGTCAGTGACTGCGCATGACTATCGTGTATAAAAGGAGCTGTAATGAGAGAGAGAATCAGATGCGCCAGCAGTCGCAGCATGTTGACGTTACCCGAAAAGGCGCTTTTAGTGAAGCTGTATTATCAGAATGGGGAATGTGCTAGTTCAGTGTTACGATCCTATCGTCATAGGAAGGGCATTCGAGCGGGTAAAGGTCCGTTGACAAATGCAGCTGTGGCGAGAATGATTTCGAAGTTCGAAGCCACGGGTTGTTTAGACGATAGACCCCGTAGTGGCCGACCGAGCACAAGGCGTAATGCCGCTGAGACAGTTCAGTATAAATGGAGACTGTAGCGGGTTCGTCTATGCACGGGGAAGTCAGCGCTCGTGCAGTCGCACGTCGCACCGGCATTCCGTACACTACTGTTTGGTTGGCACTGAGGCGTACCCTCCGATGCTATCCGTACAAAATCCATCGGCATCGTGAACTGTTACCTGGGGATTTAGCGAAGCGGAGGGCATTTGCGGTGTGGGCGTTTCAAAAGATGGCGGAAGATGACGATTGGTTGAGTAACGTGTTGTGGACCGACGAAGCTCATTTCACGCTCCGGGGGTCTGTCAACGCCCACAACTGCAGAATTTGGGCTACCTAAAATCCTAGAACTGTCGTGGTCACTCCATTGCACGACGAGAAAGTCACGGTATGGGTTGGATTCACCACATCTACCGTTATCGGGCCTTTTTTCTTCGAGGAAATGCGTGATTCTGGTTTTGTAACTGCTACCGTGACGGGTGAGAGGTAAGCCGGCCGATATGTTACAGAATCGCATCATCCCCAGCCTGGCTGATCAACACTTGCTGGAACGTACGATGTTATGCTGGATGGCGCTCCACCCCATATTGTTAGACGCGTGAAAGATCTCTTGCGCGCGTCGTTTGGTGATGCTCGTGTGCTCAGCCGCCCCTTTCGTCACGCTTGGCCTCCCAGGTCCCCAGACCTCAGTCCGTGCGATTATTGGCTTTGGGGTTACTTGAAGTCGCAAGTGTATCGTGATCGACCGACATCTCTAGGGATGCTGAAAGACAACATCCGACGCCAATGCCTCACCGTAACTCCGGACATGCTTTGCAGTGTTGTTCACATTATTCCTCGACTGCAGATATTGTTGAGGAATGATGGTGGACATATTGAGCATTTCCTGTAAAGAACATCATCTTTACTTCGTCTTACTTTGTTATGCTAATTATTGCTATTCTGATCAGATGAAGAACCATCTGTCGGATATTTTTTGAACGTTTGTATTTTTTTTTGTTCTAATAAAACCCCATGTCATTCCAAGCATGTTTGTCAATTTGTACCTATCTATCTACATTATTCCGTGATTTATTCAGTTTTCAAATTTATACTGACTTTTTGATCACCCAGTATATATATATATATATATATATATATATATATATATATATATATATATATATATATATAATGATGAGTCACTAACTGTTGCCACCAAGAATAACTCCGAAAGTATGATAGTAGCTGAAAAGATGGTGGCACAAATGTTGCGTGGGTCAACGGGGGCCGTAATATGACGTTGGATTTTTGTTGGTAGGTGGGGTCGCGTCAGAGTTATGAAGGATAACTTTGTTTTTTTTTAAATGGGATTCTATAGTCTGGTACTTATTTTCTGATAGCGGCTATCGAGAAGAATCCAATGATGTGTAACAGAAAGGTCTTTGAAGGTCAACAAGGTGGCATGAACGTCCATTTACAGAAGGTGTTCCAAGTGATGACCACTGGTACGAATGCAGTGCTGCAGTCTTCTTATCATGGATTGACTGGTACTCCTTATCACATCGCCACTTACCGAAGCACATGCTCTTACGATTCTCTCTCGTATATTGTGCAAATAGTAAATATTAGCCGAATACGGCGTATGCATCTAACGTGCCATTGACATGTAAACACCAGTCGACGGTTTCCCAATACAACACTAATAGGAACGGTAAGACTAGTATCGTCGAATCAAGCGTGTGTGCATGATCTATTCTTTCGAAGAACAAGTCGATATGCTTCTCGTTTATGTAGAATACCAACGAAATTCAGTGAGAGCTAGAGACTTATAAGCTGAAACATATCCTCAATGTACTCACTCTATACCTCGTACATTTAAATATGTGTATGATAAATTGAGAGCAACTGGATCTTTAACGCATCGGAAACATATCCGGCAAAGGAATGTTAATAACGACAAAACGGAAATTGGTACTCTTGCCACTGTGGTTCGAGATCCTTGTGTTAGTTCGCGTCAAATCGCAGTGGAATCTCGCATGAGCCAGAGTAGTGTTGTTCGTGTTCTGCGTCGCCATAAATGTCACCCTTACCACATCAGTCTCCACCAAGAATTAACTGCTACGGATTGTATGCGTCGCACTGAATTCTTGTCATGGGCTCAACTTCAGATTCAGAGGGATGACACATTCATTAATTTGATTTTATTTACTGACGAGGCTACATTCACTAACCACGGAAATGTTAATTTGCATGACGTGCATTATTGGGCAACTGAAAATCCATGTTGGCTGCGCCAGGTTGCACACCAAAAACCGTGGTCGGTGAATGTAAGGTGTGGGATTCTGTAGGATAGAATTACAGGCTCCTATTTCATCGAAGGATATCTTAACGGTAGGAAGTACACCACATTCCTGCAAGAAACGTTAGGTCTGTTATTGGAAGAAATACTATTAGGGACAAGTAACAGAATGTGGTAGCAACACAATGGGTGTCCAGCACATTTTTGCTGTTGGCTGGAAATGAGTTGCTGAGACAATTCCCAAATCGTTGGACTGGACGCGGAGGAGATGTGTTTTGGCCAGACTTGACGCCTCTTGAGTTTCTCTTGTGGGAATTGGTAAAAGTCATTGTTTATAAAGACGTTCCAACTACACCTGTAGATATGCGAGAGAGAATTGTCAGAGCACGTGTTTCGATGAGTCCCGATGTGATAAGGAATACCACTCAATCCATGACAAGAAGATTGCAGGACTGCATTGATACCAATGGTCATCACTTGGAACACCTTCTGTAGATGGACGTTCATGCCACCTTTGTGACCTTCGTTGACCTTCAAAGACCTTACTGTTACACATCATTGGATTAGTCTCGATAGCCGGTATCAAAAATTAAGTACCAAACTATAGCAGCCCACCCAAAAAAAAAAAAAAAAAAAGCTGACACGACCACACCTAGCAACAGAAAAGCAATGTCATATTATGGCCCCCGTTCTCCCATGCAAGTTTTGACCCACAAACTTTTCAGCTACTATCATACTTTCGGAGTTATTCAAGGTGGGAATAGTTAGTGGTTCAAATGGCTCTCAGCACTATGGGACTTAACTTCTGAGGTCATCAGTCCGCTAGAACTTAGAACTAGTTAAACCTAACTAACCTAAGTACATCACACACATCCATGCCCGAGGCAGGATTCGAACCTGCGACCGTAGCGGTCGCGCGGTTCCAGACTGAAGCGCCTAGAACCGCTCGGCCACCCCGGCCGGCAATAGTTAGTGACTCACCCTGTATAATATTTGGTGTATGTATACAAGGGGCAGTCAAATGAAAACGACTCGGATGGAAAAAAATAGGTAAACTGTTTATTATTTCGAAAGTAATCTCCATAACTGTTAACAATTCGATTGTCAGGCAAGACCGTCAGTGCCATGATGGGAAAAAAGTGTTTGCATTTGCCTATAGAGCGATAATTGTGCCCGGGGGTGCACCTCTTCCTCCGAAGGAATCCGATGGCCACGCGCTTCTTTCTTCGTGACTCCAGAAATGTGGAAATCGCAAGGGGAACAGATCGGGTCTGTAAGGAGGATGTACAGGGCTATTACAAATGATTGAAGCGATTCCATAAATTCACTGGAGCCCCATTCATTGACATATGGTCACGACACACTACAGATACGTAGAAAAACTCATAAAGTTTCGTTCGGCTGAAGCCGCACTTCAGGTTTCTGCCGCCAGAGCGCTCGAGAGCGCAGTGAGACAAAATGGCGACAGGAGCCGAGAAAGCGTATGTCGTGCTGGAAATGCACTCACATCAGTCAGTGATAACAGTGCAACGACACTTCAGGACGAAGTTCAACAAAGATCCACCAACTGCTAACTCCATTCGGCGATGGTATGCGCAGTTTAAAGCTTCTGTATGCCTCTGTAAGGGGAAATCAACGGGTCGGCCTGCAGTGAGCGAAGAAACGGTTGAACGCGTGCGGGCAAGTTTCACGCGTAGCCCGCGGAAGTCGACGAATAAAGCAAGCAGGGAGCTAAACGTACCACAGCCGACGGTTTGGAAAATCTTACGGAAAAGGCTAAAGCAGAAGCCTTACCGTTTACAATTGCTACAAGCCCTGACACCCGATGACAAAGTCAAACGCTTTGAATTTACGGCGCGGTTGCAACAGCTCATGGAAGAGGATGCGTTCAGTGCGAAACTTGTTTTCAGTGATGAGGCAACATTTTTTCTTAATGGTGAAGTGAACAGACACAATGTGCGAATCTGGGCGGTAGAGAATCGTCACGCATTCATGCAGCAAATTCGAAATTCACCAAAAGTTAACTTGTTTTGTGCAATCTCGCGGTTTAAAGTTTACGGCCCCTTTTTCTTCTGCGAAAAAAACATTACAGGCCACGTGTATCTGGACATGCTGGAAAATTGGCTCATGCCACAACTGGAGACCGACAACGCCGACTTCATCTTTCAACAGGATGGTCCTCCACCGCACTTCCATCGTGATGTTCGGCATTTCTTAAACAGGAGATTGGAAAACCGATGGATCGGTCGTGGTGCAGATCACGATCAGCAATTCTTGTCATGGCCTCCACGCGCTCCTGACTTAACCCCATGCGATTTCTTTCTGTGGGGTTATGTGAAAGATTCAGTGTTTAAACCTCCTCTACCAAGAAACGAGCCAGAACTGCGAGCTCGCATCAACGATGCTTTCGAACTCATTGATGGGGACATGCTGCGCCGAGTGTGGGAGGAACTTGATTATCGGCTTGATGTCTGCCGAATCACTAAATGGGCACATATCGAACATTTGTGAATGCCTAAAAAAGCTTTTTGAGTTTTTGTATGTGTGTGCAAAGCATTGTGAAAATATCTCAAATAATAAAGTTATTGTAGAGCTGTGAAATCGCTTCAATCATTTGTAATAACCCTGTATAAGGGCTTCCCAGAAAAACTTGTGCTGTATAGTCGAAACGGTATCATTCTGTTGCACGATGATGGCAGCCCACATGTGACCAAGACGGTTCGAGCACGCTATAGAAGTTCCGCTGGGAAGCCGTAACACGTTCTCCGTACAGTCCCGATGTCTTTTCCCTTGCGACTTCCACATTTCTGGAGCCCTCAAGAGAGTTCGTGGCCATACAAATCATCCTTCCGTAGCCGAAGGAAAACATTTTTCTGTGAAGGCATTGACCGTTTTGTCTCACAGTGGGGTAAACAGTCGAACCGATTACGTTCGAAATTATAAACCGTTTACTTACTTTTTTCCATCCGAGTCGTTTTTATTTGACTGTCCCTGATTTCGAATATCTCCAATATTTGTCAACTGCAGAGCACATAGAAGACCTTCTTCAGTGAAAGGGGTTACGTCGTAGGTCAGAAGCTGTGTGCTGGAATGGGATTTGAACTTCGTAGCTTTCCCTGTCGCGGGCATTGACTCTATCAGCTAACGGACCCAAGCACGTCTGATTCTGGAAACAATGCTTTACGCTGTGGCTAAACAGTGTCTGCGCAGTATCCTTCTTGCAGTAGAGTGGGACCACGAGGTGCGCAGAAGAACTTGTGTGCATTTGTAAAGGTAGATGAGACACTGCCGGAAGTAAAGTTGAAGTTTCGAGAACGTACCTTCACCGAGGAGTCAAGCAGTATATTGCTCCCTCCTACGTATATGTCGCGAAGAGACCGTGAGGATAAAATCAGAGAGATTAGAGCCCACACAGAGGCATACTGAAACGTCCCCTTAGAAAAATTAATGAATTACTGTGCTGGTAAACCCCTTACGTTATTTGATTTTCAAACAGCTGCGCACAACTGAACGTACTCTGACACTTCTCTCTTTACTTATTCTCATCAACACTAAACTGACACACAATATTTTTAGCGCAACGCAATCTGACTTTCAATAATCCCTACAAAAGAATGGCCCTGACTAACAATAGCGTATACCTTTCACAAATCACTTGCCTCACAAAAATCTTCGTTACTCGAACTACTGCAATACAGCGAGCGCCAATACTGCCAGCTAAGTAGAAGATTCTAACTACTGAAGTCACTAACTACTGATAGACATAGTTAGCAAATGAAAGATTTTGATAGAGAACAATGTATTTACCTTAATGGTGTTCAAAAGACATAATATATATGTCAGTTCATGATGTCCAGTCTTACAAATTTCCTCTTTCTGATGGACACTCGTCCAGATCGTCCGCTCTCAAAACTCCGCCATCTCTCTCCCCACATCCACCACTGCTGGCGGCTCACCTCCAACTGCGCAACGCTACGCGCTGTTAACAGCCAACTGCCCAACACTACACAAGCGAATATTCCAACAGTGCCAACCAGCGATAGGTTGCACAAAGCACAGCCAGTGATTTTCATACAGAGCGCTACATAGTGTTACCAACGTAGAAACCTAAACAGCCTACTTACAATACAGACAATGTTTCTTTCCACGGCTCTGAGCACTATGGGACTTAACATCTGTGGTCATCAGTCCCCTAGAAGTTAGAGCTACTTAAACCTAACTAACCTAAGGACGTCACACACATCCATGCCCGAGGCAGGATTCGAACCTGCGACCGTAGCGGTCGCTCGGTTCCAGACTGTAGCGCCTAGAACCGCTCGGCCATTCAGGCCGGCTATTACAACTTGCTTCCCGAGAAATCTTTACTCTGACATTCAGTTGCGGGTGTTCACTTCTGTTCGCCTGAGCACCATTTGAAATGCACTGTCGAATGTTCTGAGATTCCGTCCTACACGTCAGAAAGAAACAACCTTAATGTCGCTAATTGTTTGTAGTGCCGTTCACAGACCGACGTGATTATGTCTGCCTTTCGGTCAGCGCTTTCCATTTCGAAATCCTGCACCGGTACACACAAAGGGTCAGTAGCAGTACACGCACTCAAAACTGCGTGCAAGATTCGAGAGAAAAAAAAGGTAACCGGGGCGCTTTAGTAATTACGGTAGCTGTGTGCAGTTGCTCGTTAAGCTGCCTGTGCAGGCACTTTCGCCCCATACTAAGTAGAGACGGCACAAGTGTGGCCACGGAAGACGGCCATTACCCTACGTTGGCACGTCCGTGTCTGCATGGCGTTCTCCCCACAGGTAATTGGCAATTAAGATCAGTGCACGGGCGATGTGCTCAGACGGCGACCACAAGGCTTGAGAGAGAGGGAAAAAAAAATGTTCGTGTAGGCAACTGTCGTACACGCTTCTGTTTGGCTTCTGCAGTAAATCGTGTAACAGATACTTTCGTCGTCATCTACTACCTACCCAAAATGGGAAATTGTACTGAAATGCAGGAGGATCTGCAGCGAATTGACGCATGGTGCAGGGAATGGCAATTGAATCTCAATGTAGACAAGTGTAATGTGCTGCGAATACGTAGAAGGAAAGATCTCTTATCATTTAGCTACAATATAGCAGGTCAGCAACTGGAAGCAGTTAATTCCATAAATTATCTGGAAGTACGCATTAGGGGTGATTTAAAATGGAATGACCGTATAAAATTAATCGTCGGTAAAGCAGATGCCAGACTGAGATTCTTTGGAAGAATCCTAAGGAAATGCAGTCCGAAAACAAAGGAAGTAGGTTACAGTACACTTGTTCGCCCATTGCTCGAATACTGCTCAGCATTGTGGGATCCGTACCAGATAGGGTTGATAGGAGATATAGAGAAGATCCAACGGAGAGCAGCGCGCTTCGTTACAGGATCATTTAGTAATAGCGAAAGCGTTACGGAGATGATAGATAAACTCCAGTGGAAGACTCTGCAGGAGAGACGCTCAGTAAAGCGGTACGGGCTTTTGTTGAAGTTTCGACAACATACCTTCACCGAGGAGTCAAGCAGTATATTGCTCCTTCCTATCTCGCGAAGAGACCGTGGGTATTAAATCAGAGAGATTAGAGCCCACACAGAGGCATACCGACAATCCTTCTTTCCACGAACAATACGAGACTGGAATACAAGGGAGTACCGATAGAGGTACTCAAAGTACCCTCCGCCACACACCGCCACGTGGCTTGCGGAGTATAGATGTAGATACTAACGTAATTTAAAAAATCGAAGAGGATAAAACATTTCGGGGCAATGGACAACATTGTACATGCACACACAGGTATGTAAATGATAAAACTTTTTGAAAGATGTAACTGCTATTCGGCTGTACAACAGGTTTTATTGTACGATCTAGATTTCGGCCTTAAGACACTATCAAACGTTACCGGTATTAATTATCATTAGACTTGCCCTGAACGCCGGCCAATGTTGCCGAGCGGTTCTAGGCGCTTCAGTCTGGAACCGCGCTGTTGCTACGATCGGAGGTTCGAATCCTGCCTCGGGCATGGATGTGTGTGATGCCCTTAGGTTAGTTAGGTTTAAGTAGTTCTAAGTTCTAGGGGACTGATGACCTCAGATGTTAAGTCCCATAGTGCTCAGAGCCATTTGAACCATTTTTGAAGTTGTAACAGTGAGGGTGTGGTGGGGGGGAGGGGAGGGGAGGCGAAGGTGCACATGCAGAGCTGTGACGTCAGCGGAGCAAATCATAACTTGTCAGATTTGTTTGCAGTTTAATTCACACTGCCATTTGTGACTCATACTGGTAGGTACCCAGCGTTGGGATCAACTTTTTGAGACAATCTATTGCTTTATGTAGGTTAAGATTCCAGATGTAGCACACTGTACCCATTCACCGTAATGGTCCCTTGTTTTCGACTGTCTGGCAGAAGGTTCAGTGAACCACCTTCAAGCTGTCTACCGTTCCACTCTCAAACGGCACGCGGGAAAAACGATCACTTAAATATCTCTGTGCGAGCCCTGATTTCTGTTATTTTATCGTGATGGTCATTTCATCCTATGTATGTGAGTGCCAACAGAATGTTTTCGCAATCGGAGGAGAAAACTGGTGACTGAAATTTCATGAGAAGATCCCGTCGCAACGAAAAACGCCTTTGTTTTAATGATTCCCACTCCAATTCACGTATCATGTCTGTGGCACTATCTCCCCTATTTCGCGATAATACAAAACGAGCTGCCCTTCTTTGTACTTTTTCGATGTCATCCGTCAGTCCCACCAGATGCGGATCCCACACCGCACAGCAATACTCCAGAATAGGGCGGACAAGCGTGGTGTAAGCAGTCTCTTTAGTACACCTGTTGCACCTTCTAAGTGTTCTGCCAACGAATAGCACTCTTTGGTTTGCTCTACACACAATATTATCTATGTGATCGCTCCAATTTAGGTTATTTGTAATTTTAATGCCTAAGTATTTAGTTGAATTTACAGCCTTCAGATCTGTGTGACTTACTGCGTAATCGAAATTTAGCTGATTTCTTTTAGTACTCGTGTGAATAACTTCACACTTTTCTTTATTCAGGGTCAATTGCCACTTTTCGCACCATACAGCTATCTAATCTAAATCATTTTGCAAGTCGTTTTGATCATCTGATGACTTTACAAGACGGTAAATGACAGCATCATCTGCAAACAATCTAAGACGGCTACTCAGATTGTCTCCTATGTCGTTAATACAGATCAGGAACAATAGAGGGCCTATAACACTTCCTTGGGGAACGCCGGATATTACTTTGTTTTACTCGGTGACTTTCCGTCTGTTTCTTCGAACTGTGACCTTTCTGACAGGAAACGTTAAAAATGTTCTGTTATGCAGTGTGGTTGCGTGGTGTGGTGGATAGGATAATAGCTTGACCTGCAGTAAGTTTTGGGTTCGAATCTTCTCAGGAAAAGTGATTTTTTATTTTTAAATCTTTGTAGAAATGATTTTATTCAATTAATTGGTTTAAATGTAATTGTTTATTTCTGTTACTTTGTCACATCATTTTAATCACCATCTTTTTCACTTGTTTCATTCTTTTTCGAGTCGAAATTTTTGTGAATATGAATTTGATTATATTTATCTATTATAATATTGAATTATTTGAAAACTCTCGTCTATCAGTTAAAAACACAAAAGGCGAAATAATCTAATTATATTAACTGTGCAAAGGTGTGAAAAATATGTTTTTTGTTACCAGCTGTGCAGTTTTTTTTGTACTGTCTTCGTCATACAAACATTTAAAACATAAGATAAATGTCTAGTGCACTACAGACGAAATAACTCTGATGAAGATTTAAAAGAAAAAGGGGTTTATAAGTAAAACGAAATTCAATCAAAACGAGAAATAGATATAATGAACCCAGTGATGTCGATGAAAAAACAGGTGATAAAACAAAAGAAACTAAATCGAAATTAATAAAAAAGCACTCCGTCTTCAGGCCACGAGTGGCCTACCGGGACCATCCGACCGCCGTGTCAGCCTCCGTGGAGGATGCGGATAGGAGGGGCGTGGCGTCAGCACACCGCTCTCCCGGTCGTTTTCTGTGACCGGAGCCGCTACTATTCGGTCGAGTAGCTCTTCAATAGGCATCACGAGGTTGAGTGCACCCCGAAAAATGGCAACAGCGCATGGCGGCCTGGATGGTCACCCATCCAAGTGCCGACCATGCCCGACAGCGCTTAACTTCGGCGTTCTCACGGGAATAGGTGTAACCACTGCGGCAAGGCCGTTGCTCTCAAATCCAAATTAATACATAAAATTAATTAAAAACTTATGAAGAGAGAATTCAACTCGAGAAAGAACGGGAAGAAAATTCAGAGAAAATAAAGAAATTGATATTATGATTAAAATTGTGTGCTAAAGGTATGGAAGTAAAAAATTACATTTAAATGAATTAATTGAATAAAAATGATGATCAATGTCATTTCGATAAAGATTTACAAATGAAAAAAATAGCATATCTGACGAGAACTTGATCCCACAATCTCCTGCATGTGAAGCTATTAACCTATCCACGACACCATGTTGTTGATCACATTTTGTTCTATATTGTTCCTTGAATTTGTTGGGGACGGACGTCCGATGACACCCTTTTGTTTCTTCGTTGCTACATTCAAAAAAACAAAAAAACTAAAAAATAGTTCAAATATGTGTGAAGTCTTATGGGACTTAAATGCTAAGGTCTTCAGTCCCTAAGCTTACACACTACTTAACCTAAATCATCCTAACAAGGGAACCTCCCCATCGCACCCCCCCTCAGATTTAGTTATAAGTTGGCACAGTGGATAGGCCTTGAAAAACTGAACACAGATCAATTGAGAAAACAGGAAGAAGTTGTGTGGAACTGTGAAAAAATAAGCAAAATATACAAACTGAGTAGTTTGTGGGAAGATAGGCAACATGAAGGACACCGGGATTGCAGGAGCGCCGCGGTCTCGTGGTAACGTGAGCAGCTGCGGAACGAAATGTCCTTGGTTCAAAGCTTCCATCGAGTGAAAACTTTAATTTTTTATTTTCAGTTTATGTGACAAACTCTTATGTTTTCATCACTTTTTTGGGAGTGATTATCACATCCACAAGAAAACCTAAATCGGGCAAGGTAGAAGAATCTTTTTACCCATTCGCCAAGTGTACAAGTTAGGTGGGTCGACAACATATTCCTTTCATGTGACGCACATGCCGTCACCAGTGTCGTATAGAATATATCAGATGTGTATTCCTGTGGAGGAATCGGTTGACCTATGACCTTTCGATCAAATGTTTTCGGTTCCGATTGGAGAGGCACGTCCTTTCGTCTACTGATCGCACGGTTTTGCGATGGGGTCGCAAAACACAGACACTAAACTTATTACAGTGAACAGAGACGTCAATGAACGAACGGACAGATAATAACTATGCAAAAATAAAGTAAGTAAAATTTTCACTTGTGCGAACACTTGAACCAAGGACCTCTTCTTCTGCAGCTGCTCACGCTACCACGAGACCACGGCGCTCCTGAGCTCACGTGCTCCTTGATGTTGCCTATGTGGCGCATGGACTACTCAGTTTGTATATTTTGCTTATTTTTTCACAGTTTCACACAACTTCTTCCTGTTTTCTCAATTGATCTGTGTTCGGTTTATCAAGGCCTATCCACTGTGCCAAGTTATAACTAAATCTGAGGGGGGTGCGATGGGGAGGTTCCCTTGTAAGGACAAACACACACACACACACACACCCATGCCCGAGGGAGGACTCGAACCTCCGTCGGGACCAGCCGCACCAACACGCAGAGCTACCGGCATTCAACCACACTACGTAGTACCCCTTTCTTGATTGCTATTGAGTGCCACGCAGAATTCCAAAATTTTTTTCGGCTATTACTCGCAGACGAGGGCGTTCCAGGGTGAAAAAAAAATGGCTCTGAGCACTATGGGACTTAGCATCTGAGGTCATCAGTCCCCTAGAACTTAGAACTACTCAAACCTAACTAACCTAAGGACATCACACACATCCATCCCCGAGGCAGGATTCGGACCTGCGACCGGTTCCAGGGTGAATGGCTGCAGTGTGTGATAGCTGGGACCTTAACCTACGTAACCGTATAATAGATAGTTTGAAAAAGTTGATGGCAATGCTGGGGGCCTCTCCTTTTGAGTTGCAACTAATCCTAAAATGCGTTAAGGCTTCGCGGCAAGAATAGTGCGGCCAGACGGTGAAATGTACGAATTTGGACGAAAAACGTCGTAAGCTGTAGTGAAACTTCGGTGAAGGTCGGGTGGTGAGTTACATCACGACGCACGTCACGAACAGTGGACGCACTATGCGTGATGCTCGAGATACACACGATAGACATGACTGATAAAAATGGCGCGGCGACATATTGGCTAAAACCGGGCAGAAAAGACCAGTTAGGGCAGAGAACACAGATCTTTGGAGAACTCGAAACGTGGGGAGGGAATTCATGGCAGAGGGACTGGGACAACAGCGAATGCGCCCGCGGGGTATATACCGGGTGATCAAAAAGTCAGTATAAATTTGAAAACTGAATAAATCACGGAATAATGTAGATAGAGATGTACAAATTGACACACATGCTTGGAACGACATGGGGTTTTATTAGAACCAAAAAGATACAAAAGTTCAAAAAATGTCCGACAGATGGCGCTTCATCTGATCAGAATACCAATAATTAGCATAACAAAGTAAGACAAAGCAAAGATGATCTTTACAGGAAATGCTCAATATGTCCACCATCATTCCTCAACAATAGCTGTAGTCGAGGAATAATGTTGTGAACAGCACTGTAAAGCACGTCCGGAGTTACGGTGAGGCATTGGCGTAGGATGTTGTCTTTCAGCGTCCCTAGAGATGTCGGTCGATCACGATACACTTGCGACTTCAGGTAACCCCAAAGCCAATAATCGCACGGACTGAGGTCTGGGGACCTGGGAGGCCAAGCGTGACGAAAGTGGCGGCTGAGCACACGAGCATCACCAAACGACGCGTGTAAGAGATCTTTCACGCGTCTAGCAATATGGGGTGGAGCGCCATCCTGCATAAACATCGTACGTCCCCAGCAGGTGTTTATCAGCCAGGCTGGGGATGATGCGATTCTGTAACATAGCGGCGTACCACTCACCCATCACGGTACCAGTTTTGCTGTCCAGCGCCATCTGTCGGACATTTTGTGAACTTTGTTTTTTTTTTTTTTTTTTTTTTTTTTGTTTAAAATAAACCCCATGTCACTCCAATCATGTGTGTCAATTTTTACCTCTCTATCTACATTATTCCGTGGTTTATTAAGTTTTCAAATTTATACTAACTTTTTGATCACCCTGTATGTTCATCTACATCTACATGGATACTCCGCAAATCACAATTAAGTGCATGGCAGAGGCTGCATCAAACAACCTTCACAATGATTCTCGTTTATTCCCATCTCGAACAGCGTGCGGAAAAAACGAACACCCGTATCTTTACGTGGGTGCTCCCATTTCCCTTATTTTATTACGACGATCGTTTCTGGCTATGTAGTTCGGCGTCAACAAAATATTTTCACATTCCGAGGAGGAAGTTAGTGATTGAGATTTCGCCGCAACGGAAAACGCCTTTGTTTTGATTATGTCCACCCCAAATCCCAAACATTTAAGTTCCAACCAACGTATATTTATTTATTTATTTATTTTCGTGTTATGGGTTCTGCCATAATTAATTTTCATGGTTCACCTTCACTAGGCTTACTAACAAACAAAAAAAATTTTGCCCATTTAATTAAAATGATTTAAGCTTTGTAGCGACTCACTTTAGTTTTGTGCGCCAACCAAAAATTACCTCTTTATTATGGCAAAGTGTGAAGTAAGAAATTTTGAAAGAAAGCTATGTATTTCGGACACTTTTTAAGATTATTGTGCTCTTCCATTATTTACTGCATATACTCGTCTATACCCGCATGTTTAACCGTAATTGCAAAATATGCGAACTGGTCGATAATCCAAGTGTAGCTATTGTTCTTTGTTTCAGGAATGAAATGCCAGTTTGGTTAAGGTACTTCTTTAAGTGTTAAAGTAGATTCTGTAGTCCTAGTAATTAATTGCGAGTTCTTTTCTAGCCCACTTCCATTCGTGCAATTGGTATGGGCAGATTGGGATGTGCGCCTATGGTGAGCGTACTGTAAGACCTTCGGTACACACACCATCAGATTATTTGACTTGTCGCTCTAACGAAGTAGGCGAGTGTCAGCAATATGTCTCGTGGTCTTATCGTGGCGTGTTTATCTTCTGCCGTTAGGTCAGACGATAGAAATGCCACTTGCACGGTTAGAGTAGCAGATTGACGGTGACCAACTTTAAACAGAACTTGATTAATTTTCACAAACATTCATTAAAATAACAACAATTATAAACCTTACTTAAATTGATTCTGGATGCTATTTACAATTGACAATCCGAAGTTCCTTTGGTCTTGCTACGTTAATCTTATTCTCACATATCTCTGATACTTGACAAAGTGTCTATTCATTTATCTTCATGGCTGTGTACAGAAATATGATAATCTTATTAGGCGCAGACTGAAACTTGACTATAGACTGGTACAGCAAATGCAGACTGGTACAGACTAATCCAGACCAATGCAGACTGATGCAGACTAACTAATCGGAGGTCTGTACACTCGTTATAATACCTCGCGCATTCATGTATCACTGCGCGACTGTGATCCACGAGGAGAAAAGGTTCTACGTTAGCAGCAATCTCATTGGCTGCGTTATATATTAATACGCGGATCGGCGGAAGCAGAATTTGGTCCGTCTGTAAGGCAGCGCCATCTCCTAGTGCGGAGACGGACGAGCGCTGCGCCTGCGCAGTTGTGCTTAGCGGGGCGCGCTCTAGTGGGGAAGTTGTGTACGCTCTGACTACGCGGAACTGTGTACACAACAGTGCCAAGGTATCTTCTCGTTTATATTATCATTCCATGTGGACACTATTTTGGAGTGGAGGATGGTATTATTAATATTTTTCCAGACATTACTTCAGTGGACCATTGTATATTTCGCTTGCACGGGGTTTGAGCCGGCCGAAGTGGCCGTGCGGTTAAAGGCGCTGCAGTCTGGAACTGCAAGACCGCTACGGTCGCAGGTTCGAATCCTGCCTCGGCCATGGATGTTTGTGATGTCCTCAGGTTAGTTAGGTTTAACTCTAGGGGACTAATGACCTCAGAAGTTGAGTCCCATAGTGCTCAGAACCATTTTTTTGCACGGGGTTTGGCCTATGGTGTCTCGTGAGGTGGTAATATGTCCTTCTGGTGTGAAGCTGATGCGGAGTATGTTGAATATACCATTTGAACACAATGAACTCTTAACGTCTGGCTCTAATGCACATATACATCAGTTACATAATAGACTTGTAAAACTTTCTCCTGCGATCGATTTTCTCGCAATTGCCAGAGTAGTGCACCTTACTACTTGCACATTATGTTGTTTAAATGGCCTACTAAAGTTTGAAGTAAACCTGCGATCACAACGTTGTGGCCGCCCCTTGTTGGTTACAAGGAAGCAGGTCATCTGTAAATGGCAGCAAATAAAATACGAATCGTCCAGTTGGGCAATTCAGTTTGGAGGATTGCCAAAGCTGCAGTGAGGCTGCCGCGACGGTGGATGGGCGCAGGGCTGAGCTTGCGGCCGGCGGTGACCCGCGAAGGAAGGAACGAGTTGGCGACCGTGACAGGACGAGGCGAGGAGAGGCGGGGGCGTGGAAACTGGGCCGTCGCAGCCAGTGTTTCTAGAGACAGGGCGAGAGGCGTTTCGCAAGTGTCAGTCTAAAGGAGAGGAGCGCCGTGGCGAAATTAGCTGACATTTCGTCTGTGGTGATGGTAACTGAGTGCTAGTATTACGCCAAAGAATGATGGGGTGAAGGGGTGGTGGGGTGGGGTGGGAGGTCAACTGCGACCCTGCTGCTTTTCCTTCATCGACAGGATGAAATAACCCTCTACAAGCCTACTGCACATTGGACGAAAATAGGCGCAAATGAGGACACTGGAGGATAACGATACAAGCAAATAACTCTAATAAAACATGTAGTCTTCTTGGTTTTACGGCCTCCTAATAAACGTAGGTATGGAAACCGATTAACGATCTGTCATTCGTGGGGGACCACAGTCATATAGAACTTTTTGAAAGAAATTTCCGCCATTTCACTGTTAGTAGTTCATTTATTTTACACAATCATGATTTCGGCTTTATAATCATTTTCAAGAGCGTGTTGAAATGTTGGAACATGTTCGGCCTGCCTGTGAAGTGTCATCGTCGAAGAATATCGCCAAACAGATGTTTTCTTTTCTGACGACATTGCATATTGAAAGTCGTGGATCAAGGCAGCACGTAGATGTAGCATTTCTTTCGAAATGGATTCGATTGACTTCACACCGAAGATTAGGTAGGGATGTGCGACCGTATGGGGGATCGAAACGTTGTGAGTGGGTTCAGGATGTCTCGGTTCAAATGGTTCAAGTGGCTCTGAGCACTATGGGACTTAACATCTGAGGTCATCAGTCCCCTAGACTTAGAACTACGTAAACCTAACTAACCTAAGGACATCACACACATCCATGCCTGAGGCAGGATTCGAACCTGCGACCGTAGCAGCCTGAGGCCCCGAGAACCGCTCGGTCATAGCGACCGGCTCTGAATTGCACACTTTGCAAAAACAAAAAGGTAGTACCGTATGAGCATAGTGTCAGTGATTCTCAGCTGGAATCGGTCAACTCATACAAATACCTGGGTATGGTAATTTGCAGGAATACGATACAGAACGATCACATAAGCTCAGTTGGAGGTAAGGCAGGTTTCCTAATACACTGTGTAATAAAATGTACCTCATGCCACACATTTTCTGCCCGTTCACGGAGTATAGACATAAACTTGCAAGTACAAGTAAGCTACTGTAGGTCCCCAACAACTCTTACAACAATGATCAGTACGTCTAAACTTGTGGAACTACGAACTGGTTAGTGCACGCTAAAATGCAAATGAGAGCAGCCGTAGTAAGTAGTAAATGATGCCTTCTGTGCGATAGTTGAAGGCAAGGAAAATGTAATTACATAGAGAATGTCACACAAGTTAAGCGAACTCACCAGCGTACGAGAATATCGGGTGGTCGTTGGAGTGGTTGGTGAACTTGGTCCAAGCGCAGAGGGTGAACTGCTGGATGTCTGGGATGTCCGCCTTGTACTGAATGTACTGAAACACAACACAAACACGCCACTCTGTGAGTTACAGTCTCACATTCCGACGTCATCTAGCATGGAGCATTTTCTGTCTGTAGCTAGGCCGGCGAATGTGTTTATACATATTAGAAATAAACGAAAATGTGACAGCCCAACCATGAAAAATCTCTCTCAGTGATCGGTGTTTATGAGTTTAGTTCCAAAGTGTGCTGAATCCCCAGTACGACAACAAAAATCCATATCAACCACCATTTATACAATTAAATCTCAATACTAGAAGCTTAATTGTAAGTGTTTAATTTTTATGTACAGGTTGGTTTCATGATGATGTTACAAAGTTCAATGGATGATGAAGAAGCATAAATGAATTAATTTGAGGAAGAGACCCTGTTCCGGAAACGATCGCGTAGAAAGTTGCAATCGAAAATCGTTCTCATACGTCAGACACTGAAACTCTTCTAATGGAAGCTCTTTGCTTTCCAAATTTTGAGAGGATGAAGTGAGAATGAAAACAATAAAAAAAAGTCTACTAAATTAGAGTCCTACAATGTATGCCTTAAAAGCTATGGGGACCTGTTCAGTAAAAGAGATTTTTTCACAGTAGTAAATATGAAAAATTCCTCATAGCTCTTAAGGTATGTACTTTAGAGCGCATATTTACTGAACATTTTATTCTTCTTTTGGTCAACACTACTTCCTCCCACATCTGGAAAGCAAAGAGCGTGTGTTACAAGGGTTGCACTCTCTGAGGTATTAGGATTTTCGCTTATAAATTTCGACTCAGTCGTTTCCGCACCGGGGTCCCTTACTTCAGGTAGATACAGTTACTCTCCTCCTTCATCCCAGAAAGTCTTTAACATCATCACGGAATCACCCTCTACATTTCTTAGGCAGCTAAAGATAATCTATAACTTGTAAATAAATCAGACTCCACTCAGAAGGAAGTGAAATACGGTTGGAGTCTGTTTTCGGATGTTATTTAATCTGTACACTGAACAAGCAATAGAGGAAACCAAAGAGAAATTTGGAAAGCGAATTATAGTTCTGGAAGAAGAAATAAAAAGTTTGAGCGCTGCCGACGAGTGTATCAGAGACGGCGAAGGACTTTGAAGAGCAGTTGAACGGAATTGATAGTGTCTTGAAAAGAGGTTGGATGTTAGAAAGTAAAAAATTAAAAGTAGCAAACGAGCTTTATTAGTTCGGCAGCTGAAATATAAGCAGCAGTCAAAACGTGAAAGTTGCCCTACCTGGTACACTGACGCGGAATCTGTTACCCCGCGAACATCATACTTAACATTATCAAAGTGATTCTCTTGTGGGATAAGTTGAGTAAAATTTCATCCTTATACCAACACAACTTTTCACCATTTTTCGGACTTTCACAAAAGTCAAAATTACTGGAACGAGGGACGTATCGCACAGACAGTTCGCTGTTGTGGTGTAACTGCAGAACGAGTGTAGACGAGGTGGACTGGGTCAACAGTGTGGAAAGAAGAGTGGGCAAGGATCCTTCCAGAAGGAATGGACCACGAGTAGAACATAGGGTTGTTGGAAGGTCTCTGACGAACTGGTGGACGACAACAGCTGAAGTCTGGACAGAGGTTGCAGGCAGGGTGTCACCACGAAGCTTAGGGAACACATTACTGGAAGCTGGGTAGAGATCTCGAGTTGGCTAGCATCTTTTACATACAACACAGTACAACAGTCAACATAGACTTGATTGATTTAGAGATCGTGCCAGATGGAATATTAAGTGGCATTCTACAGTGTTCAGCGATGAGTCACACTTCTGTTAGTTGTAGCTAGATCTATGTCAACATGTTAGTGGAAGGTCACGGCAAGCAGAGGTTTTCGAGACCCATATCTCTCCTACTCTGGGTATCGTAGTGTTGAGGAGCTACTGGATATGACAACAGGGCTGATGAGATAATTGTTGAAGGGAGGCTGTGAACGTCCCACTATGTGGCAAGAATGGTAAACACTGCAGTTACACACTTCATTAACATGGCACCAAATGGTGTATTCTAACAGGATAGCGCATGACCCCACATGACAGTTTACACCACAAATGTCTTGAAGAATGTGCAGATTCTCGATTGGCCTGCCTGGTCTTCTCATTTCTGACCCACAGAGTGTGCCTGGGATTGAAAGGATGACGTAAGCTTCCAAAGAAGCCTCCAGCCAGCGCTATCACTGTACATGTAAGACACTGCATGTGTTTCAAATATGACAAGGAATTTCTCAAAACATTCTGATATTGTTTCCTTCTGTGCCACAAGACATACAAGCATGTACTGATGCGTATGAGGATCACACACTATGCTGTTGTTGATGATGGACCATCAGTCCTGAATGGAATACCCATTATGTGATGAACATCCCCACAAAATTTGATAAATATCCAATCGATACTTCATGGTGTAACACACATTGAGGTAAAGCTTGAATAATATGAAGTTATTATATGACTTATATTACTCACCTGGAAATAGAGGTCCTGTGTGAATGTGACTTTGTAGAGGGCGCACTGCCCCCCATCCGCTTCACCGAATCCTTGACTCGCACCGTATAGTGGTGAAGATATTCCTTCGGGCCCGTCCAGGGTGGATATCTTGTTGACCAAGTTCTGGTAGGATACTGCAGGCGCTGCAGAACCCAACGTCAGGCCGATGCCGGGGCTTGGGTCTGGAATGGGTCTCCAGCCTGGAGAAGAGCTGATGACAGCGCCGCCAGTGGCAGGGCGCGGTACTAGCAGCGCTGTTGCCGCTAGCAGCACCAGTTGCACTAACATCTCTGGATCCATTGGAGTGAAATGTCTGTGCTGCTAATGTTTGGCTTCAGGTAGCAGTATTGTCGAAATGTAAACAATATTGTCCCTTCCCACACGTATTCTCTATTATTCTGTTTGTTTAGTGAAAAAAATGTTTGTATCTGTTTATAACTTCACATTAATATCCATTCACTGTCGAGAAATATAGCACCAAGAAATTCTGATGTAAACATGAAGGTGACGCCTTTCCTTCAGAAAACTGTTCTCACTGTTAATAAAGATAGTAATGTCTGAATCCTTGTTATACCGGTATGTTAACGGGACATTTATGAATGACAGTCTGCTGTGCAGTAGCTTTGCTTGCAGTTTGAAACTTGATTCTTGCGAATTATTTCCCGATAGGCTGAAGTTTCGTCTTTCAGAAGGCAACGTGAGGGAAATCGCACAGGATATTGCTTGTAAGCCGCGTTTGGCTGTGTTTCCGTCGCGAAATTTTGTCGGCGGTGCCGAATGCCGCAGATTGCGAAAACAGACGACTGTCTGGCCTAAGAAGGCGGCAGCAGGCGTGCCAACGTTTGTGAGCTAACGGATCTCAGACGTTGCAAAGAAAGCGTCTACAAAACTTTCGTGTTTCTTGCGACACTTGGCGATGTTTTCACTTTTTTTTTTCTTTCCTCTCCCTTTCAATCACACACTTTTTCTTCTCTCCTTGCTTCGTTCCCTAAATTACTTTTTTTACACTGTTACTGTGCTCCCGGTATGGTTTGCATGCGACAGAGCTTTGGTCGCGTTTTAGAAAGCCGAGCCGATTACGCAAGCTTTGCGTGTGGTATGTTAATTAAAACCACTTTCTAGTCACACTGCGGTTTCTGAAGTGCCGGTAAGTGCTAGGCGATGTCACGGGACTAAATGTTGGGACTGTCTTCTTCGTTTTCTCTTCCTTATCTTCGCTTCAGCTGATTGGACATGCGCCGGGTTGTTGAGTCTGGAACAAAAAAGACAGACGTTTGAGTTAGACGATGAATAGCGCCGAATAGCGAATTATCACAAAAGCCTGTTATCAAAGTACGTTGCGGAATGCAATATTTCTGTGTGTTGGCAAATCATACTTTCCTATACTTGTCATACAAATTATAACGTCAGCACACCAACAAAGCGAAACTCGACGCTGAACACAACAGAATAGGCACACTACGTAGAAGGAAAATCGATATGTTTTCGTTTTTCTTTCTAAATAATAAATTTTTTTGAAACAGATACTGGCAGAACTAAAGCGGTGAGGAGGGGGCGTGAGTCGTGCTGGGGTAGCTGAGATGGTAGAGCACTTGCCCGCGAAAGGCAAAGGGCCCGAGTTCGAGTCTCGGTCCGGCACAAAGTTTTATTCTGGCAGGAAGTTTCATATCAGCGCACACTCCGCTGCAGAGTGAAAATCTCATTCTGGAATAAAGTTTTTTGTTGGATTTTATTGTCCAATATTTCATCTTATCCATCCACCTCTTGATATTCGTTCATCTGTTCAGACAGGAATGTAAAATATAATATAGCACAAAAAATGCCGTGGGCTTGTGTATCGACTTAGGAGGCAGCTTCAGACACATTCAAATCAAAACATGCTGATATATTCGCGCATTTTTACTTGATAGTATTAGTGCCCATGTAATGTAATATAATGCATCGTCTAGGGAAACGTGACATGATGCATGTTACACTCCTGGAAATTGAAATAAGAACACCGTGAATTCATTGTCCCAGGAAGGGGAAACTTTATTGACACATTCCTGGGGTCAGATACATCACATGATCACACTGACAGAACCACAGGCACATAGACACAGGCAACAGAGCATGCACAATGTCGGCACTAGTACAGTGTATATCCACCTTTCGCAGCAATGCAGGCTGCTATTCTCCCATGGAGACGATCGTAGAGATGCTGGATGTAGTCCTGTGGAACGGCTTGCCATGCCATTTCCACCTGGCGCCTCAGTTGGACCAGCGTTCGTGCTGGACGTGCAGACCGCGTGAGACGACGCTTCATCCAGTCCCAAACATGCTCAATGGGGGACAGATCCGGAGATCTTGCTGGCCAGGGTAGTTGACTTACACCTTCTAGAGCACGTTGGGTGACACGGGATACATGCGGACGTGCATTGTCCTGTTGGAACAGCAAGTTCCCTTGCCGGTCTAGGAATGGTAGAACGATGGGTTCGATGACGGTTTGGATGTACCGTGCACTATTCAGTGTCCCCTCGACGATCACCAGTGGTGTACGGCCAGTGTAGGAGATCGCTCCCCACACCATGATGCCGGGTGTTGGCCCTGTGTGCCTCGGTCGTATGCAGTCCTGATTGTGGCGCTCACCTGCACGGCGCCAAACACGCATACGACCATCATTGGCACCAAGGCAGAAGCGACTCTCATCGCTGAAGACGACACGTCTCCATTCGTCCCTCCATTCACGCCTGTCGCGACACCACTGGAGGCAGGCTGCACGATGTTGGGGCGTGAGCGGAAGACGGCCTAACGGTGTGCGGGACCGTAGCCCAGCTTCATGGAGACGGTTGCGAATGGTCCTCGCCGATATCCCAGGAGCAACAGTGTCCCTAATTTGCTGGGAAGTGGCGGTGCGGTCCCCTACGGCACTGCGTAGGATCCTACGGTCTTGGCGTGCATCCGTGCGTCGCTGCGGTCCGGTCCCAGGTCGACGGGCACGTGCACCTTCCGCCGACCACTGGCGACAACATCGATGTACTGTGGAGACCTCACGCCCCACGTGTTGAGCAATTCGGCGGTACGTCCACCCGGCCTCCCGCATGCCCACTATACGCCCTCACTCAAAGTCCGTCAACTGCACATACGGTTCACGTCCACGCTGTCGCGGCATGCTACCAGTGTTAAAGACTGCGATGGAGCTCCGTATGCCACGGCAAACTGGCTGACACTGACGGCGGCGGTGCACAAATGCTGCGCAGCTAGCGCCATTCGACGGCCAACACCGCGGTTCCTGGTGTGTCCGCTGTGCCGTGCGTGTGATCATTGCTTGTACAGCCCTCTCGCAGTGTCCGGAGCAAATATGGTGGGTCTGACACAATGTGTTCTTTTTTCCATTTCCAGGAGTGTATGTTGTATAGCATGACACACGCCAACATATCATCTAACATTGCATCTGCCATGTCGTGCAATATGATACAACGTGTCACTAAAATTTAGGATGCATGCATTCCCCTCTGGGATACTTCCTATTATAGATGCAATCGAACTCTCGGATATTTACTACTTCAGATGAATCTGATTTCACTGTCAACAAGCATATGAATTTGTGTCTATTTGTTCTTACACTGGACATCATACATGTAACAGGAGGTGAGAGTGGAGAAGAAATGGTCCATTTGGAGGAAAAAAAATCAACCTTCCCCACAAATAAAGAACATGTTTTAGTGCCCCCCGCCCCCGCCCCCAAGGAACAAGTCAACCCCCAAAAATTTTATCGCCACAGAAAATCTTTTTCAGCTATAACACGTAGGCTCTTTAGCCACATTATATTGTATATTATTTACTGTAGATGGCGAGTCTTCTGGATTTTGGGCACAGGGCCATGTGCTTTATAACCTGTAAATTGCAAGGTGCAGGTGTGCCAACATCTTGCAACCAAGAGAGCTCACTACGCTTGGGAAGTAGGGTTAACTCGCAAAAAAAAAGCGCGAATATGTCAATAACTTTTGATTTGAATGTCTTTGAAGCTTCTAGATAAATCGGAAAGCTATTTCCCTTCTTTTACGTTGCTAACTCTGCCCAGGACACACGTCCGCCTTTTTTGTGTTGTTAGAGGAGCATTTTTTCATTCTGGTTCCCAGCTTTTGCTCTATCACAATTTCGGCATTAGACCGCCATAGCTTGGCAGTCCATGTAGATTTTTTGTTGACTAGGGCGATTGATTCGATACGGGTTTTTAATTCTCGACCCATGCTGCTTGTATCTTGGCAGCGGGTAAAGTTTTCTACCTTCTTACAAAATTTGAACTGGTTCGCACAAGTTTGAGACAAAGGAGTGACGAACTTAAAAGAAACCCGCAAAAAAAAAAGAATGAAGCTAGATTTTTTTGAGTTTAAAATTTTATCGTAAGAATGCATTTTTTTATTTAGTTGATTCACTTTAAACCGTTTCTGCGCACTCATTTCACGTAAGAACGAATTTTACGCTCTACATTTAGCTCGGCTTTAAACCATAGTATCTAGACAACGGATAAAGATTACTGGATTCAAAAAAAAATTTTTTTTTGAATCCAGTGCTTCCAAAACCTCCACGAAAAACTTGTTTTTTGCACATAATACCCAAACCAAGCAAGGCTTTTTCAAACGGTTAAAACTTCTCTTCGACCAAGGTTCGACACACCGGTGGACCTAATTTGAACCATCAGTCTCGCAGCAGCCCGGAGTTATTTAATGATGACTGTTTTTGCTCGTAAAATCCGAACAGTGCACATACAAATGGTATCATTAGCTGAGCAGTAATTGCAGCCCAATTAAAATCTTTTGTAAAAGGAATTAACGGATTCGAACAATTTGCCTGAGCGCCGGTTCGTCGTCCAAACCTTGCTTAATAAACTGTAACATAGTTACTGCAAGACAGATGTTCGCATGTCTATACAAATGACCGGTGGTCCGGACCAAACCAAAAACTTTTCACCCCATATTCCGAGCTCAAATGCAACCGAGCAGCTAGCCCTACCCAAACCACTATTTAGCGCGCAGCCTTCTCAAACATATTTGTCACTGCGCTTCCGAGCTATAACTATTGATGCAAAATGTTCTTATCCCTCTGCTTATCCACCTAGACTTCTGTTTCTTGGAAATTTTTCACTTTCTTCCGTCCTGTCTTTGTTCTTATATCTCTTCCTATTCTTTCCTCAGTATTATTCCTCCTTACCTATTCTTATCCTCCCTACCTATTCCTCCCTCACTACCTATTCAACCCTCACTGCGTCTTCTTTTCTTTGTACCTATTCTTTCATCACTTCTAATCATCCATTTCTTTCCTCTCAATGTGTTTTCTGTACTCTTCAATATCTTTCATTTTTTTTCATTTTGTTTTCTTCTCACTCTTCCAAATCAATCCCTTCTTCACATATTCTCGCCTCTCTCAGATCTTCATTCACGTCTCCCATCTTGATCAACTTATTCCGTTACTACACTCAAAATCCACTAAAACATGTGTTCCATAGTCTAGTCGCTGCCTATACAATTCATCTCCTGTATTGCTCCTTCCAACGCCATTTTCGCTATTCTTGAAGTCCTACTAACGTCTTCGTGCCTATGGCGAACTTTTCAATAGCTTTCTTTCCTTTCCTATTCTTTTCAGTCTCACCAGCATAATAAAACACAAACATGACACCACCCTATCTAGGCACACATCTATTACGATTACCTACACCCAAAAGACTCATTAACGTACAACTATATTAAGGATAATGCTGATACATGGTGAAACAAAGCTCTGGTGGGTGGTTTGCGGGTTTAAACCATCTCAGGATGTGACCTTGCGGTGCATTTGACCTGCGGTCGTCGCACGGTGGCGCTGGCAGCAGTCCACATACGCAGAGGTGTGTTGGTGCATTTCAGAGTACGGTGCAGCGAGTAAGTGTGCAGACGTTTTCAGACGTGCTAATGGTGACTGTGTGTTGAAAATGGCTCAAAGAACACATATTGATGACGTTATGAGGGGTAGAATACCAGGGCGACTGGAGGCTGGTAAAACACAGCAGGTCATAGCACGGGCCCTCCGTGTTCCACAAAGTGTGATCTCAAGATTATGACAACGATTCCAGCAGACAGGAGACGTGTCCAGGCGCTACAGTACGGGACGTCCACAGTGTACAGCACCACAAGAAGACCGATATCTCACCATCAGTGCCCGCAGACGGCCACGGAGTACTGCAGGTAGCCTCGCTCGGGACCTTACCGCAGCCACTGGAACAGTTGTCTCCAGACACACAGTCTACAGACTACTGAACAGACACGGTTTATTCTCCCGGAGACCTGCAAGGTGCATTCCACTGACCCCTGGTCAGAGGAGAGCCCGTAAAGCCTGGTGTCAAGAACACAGTACATCGTCATTGGAACAGTGGTCCCAGGTTGTTCACGGACGAGTCCAGGTATAGTCTGAACAGTGATTCTCGCCGGGTTTTCATCTGGAACCAGATACCAACTCCTTAATATCCTTGAAATGGACTTGTATGGAGGTCGTGGTTTGATGGTGTGGGGTGGGATTATGATTGGTGCACATACACCCCTGCATGTCTTTGACAGAGGAACTGTAACAGGTCAGGTGTATCGGGACGTCATTTTGCACCAGTATGTCCGCCTCTTCAGGGGTGCAGTGGGTCCCACCTTCCTCCAGACGGATGATAACGCACGGCCCCACCGAGCTGCCATCGTGGAGGAGTACCTCGAAACAGCAGATATCAGGCGAATGGAGTGGCCTGCCTGTTCTCCAGACCTAAACCCCATCGAGCACGTCTGGGATGCTCTCTATCGACGTATCGCTGCACGTCTTCAAACCCCTACGACACTTCAGGAGCTCCGACAGGCACTGGTGCAAGAATGGGAGGCTATACCCCAGCAGCTGATCCAGAGTATGCCAACCCGTTGTGCGGCCTGTGTACGTGTGCACGGTGATCATATCCCATACTGATGTCGGGGTACATGCGCAGGAAACAGTGGCGTTTTGTAGCACACGTGTTTCTGGACGGTTTTCTCAACTTACCACCAATACCGTGGACGTGGAGACCTGTGTCGTGTGTGTTCCCTATGTGCCTAAGCTATTGGCGCCAGTTTTGTGTAGTGCCACGTTGTGTGGCACCACATTCTGCAGTTATCCTTAATTTATGAGCATGGGTGTATATGTGTGTGTGTGAGGAGGGGGGGGGGGCTCGAACTCTTACAGGAATCGGCGAAATGCCGCTAATAATAAGGATAATGGGCAAAGAGCGTCACATTAGTAGTGTGTGGAAAAGTCGAGGATTTGAGTTTGACAGGAAGCGTGGAAGGGTAGTCTTAGCAGTTACGGTGACCAGCTCAGTGGTCAGAGCACATGGCTAGTAAGCAAGAGGCCAGAGTTCGACTCCCAGTATGGCACAAATTTTCAACTTGCCCCACTGATTTCAATCAGTGCCCGCTCATAGCCACTGTCTCTAATTCCTTTGTGTCTTAATACACAGTTGTCACACATTTGGACAAAAGGGGCCATTATGTGTGGAGAAAGAAACCTGAAGGCGCCTGAAACTAACACTCGGGATATTTCAGGCACCAGTGCCGTGTGACTTTACCTTTCCTCTTTCTGTCTCTTCATACTTCGCTTTACCTGTTCCCTTAACATCCACTTGTAATGCCATGTTACAAATGATCCTGTCTTTGCCACAAGACAGCGTAATTTGACAAACAGGTTAACTGCAGTACAAGAATTAAAGTATAACACGTGAACTGCTTATTACGTATTACGCCACCAATCTCTGCATTGCCACATGAGATACTGATGGGCCTCATACGCTAGGAAATGAGTTTAGAAAGTCAGAGTGTAGCGAAATATCGATAATTAAGGAAGTGCATGTCGTATAGGGAGCACTTTCACTCGTGTGTATCGGGCTGGCTGATACGGCCTTTCACGGAATACCCGGAAATCGCTTTTTCGCGGCGCGGTCGTTGCAAAAGCGGCCTCTTCCGTTCTGGATACACTTGCGTTTGACACCCGTTACGTCAGCAATGCGCCGATTTCTCGCGAGGGAAGTGTCTAGTCAGCTAGAGCAGTTCCCACGTCTGCTGCAGCTTCAGAGTGATTAACGAAGATATGCAAATACTTTAATACGTTATTCTACAAGTAAAACTAAAGAAAAAAGTTCGTATAAATATAGGTCCGCAAATGTTTAGTTACCGAGTTACGGCTAATAAAAGATTTTGCCTGAAATTTAGCAACTTCGCTAGTATAAAGCCATCGCAAAAGTGCACAAGGTTAAAGTAAAGCGCGATTTCTATTTATTGTGTTGTTATTGGTCTTGTGAATCTAATAAAACATGTCCCACGCGTATATCTGCAGTAGTTTTTCAGAACATCCAGAGAAGCAAAGAAGTAATTTCGTAAAATTTTTAATTTATTAAATAGTTGGCACCATTTATTTTTTAAATTCCAGACAATTGCGCAGAGTTTTCCAGAGAAGTTGTAGAGAATTTAATTTTGGAAAAATGATGGTAATAAACACCATATTGCCGGCGTTGTGGCCGAGCGGTTCTAGCCGCTTCAGTCCGGAACCGCGCTGCTGCTACGGTCGCTGGTTCGAGTCCTACCTCAGGCATGGATGTGTGTGATGTCCTTAGTTTAGTTAGGTTTAAGTAGTTCTAACTCTAGGGGACTGATGACCTCAGACGTTAACTCCCATAGTGCTTAGAGCCATTAAACACAATATTGGCTTATTCCTCTGTCGAAATTTTGTAAGGCATCCCAATTTCATAAATAATCTACAACAGTTACTATGTGGTTTCACTTAAATACACTATTGTTATTATGTTCTTCCACTGAACAATAGAGAAATCTCGTTTCATGGTTGGGAAACGACTGAAACAACTCACTAACGGTTGCCAACAATGGCATAAACGTTTCTACATTCTTAATGGAAAGCAAACAAATTTACTTGTATAATAATCTTTGCTTCTCTGGATGTTCTGGAAAGCTACTGCAGATACACGTCTGGGACATTCTTTATTAGATTCACCAGACCAATAACAACGAAATAAACGGAAATCGTGCTTTACTTTAACCTCTTACGGTTTTGCGGTGGCTTCATATTAGCCAAGTTGCTAAATTTCAGGCAAAATCTTTTATTAGCCGTAACTTCGCAACTAAACATTTGCGGGCATGTTTTTTCTTTAGTTTTACTTGTAGAATAACATCCTAAAATATTTGCATATCTTCGTGAATCGCCCTGCGTATCTACTAATGTACTGCACCAGTGAATGGCCGTGGGTGTTTTGTACCAATATCACCGATTTCGTATCCCATACCATTCGCGCATTGAACGAGGAACTACCTACATGCGTCATACGCGCCCTAAGCTCTCTTTTTATCTTAACAGAGTTCTACACGATGCACCTATCGTACAGAAGCCTGCACCAGCGCCCCAAGCGTGCAAGTCTGCTACCGCCATATTTTCGTTGGCCCTGTTACGCAGTACGCCTAACGCGAAAGTCCGCACCAGCGCCCCAAGTGTACATATTCGGAACTGCTTGCTTACGTCGTTGAGTGTGAAAATTGATTTTTTTAAGGTGTTCTTTACTCGTATTGAAACTTCTGAGAGGACTAGCTTCGTATTTATATACTGTTATCTTGCGCAGCTATAATGAAGTTACGTTATGATTATACAGAATTGCAGAGTACAGTGTTCCTTTCGTGTACAAGCAAATGACTGAGCTAACGTTTCATAGCATTTTGAACATGGGGGACGTAATTATCTATACAGCGTTTGCCATGACAGTGTCGGCCTTAGTCGTCAGGAGAAAGGCAGAGCGAGGACGTAATGGCAGGAACGGGAATAGGGTATTCGACTTTTACTGGAAATTGTCTGAAACGGTTAAATATCTCGTTTTAAGTTAATAACATGCTTTTTCCCTCATGAATTTCGGTATTTTTAAAAACAGACGAAAATTAAATCCAAATAATTTGAAAACCCGCTAAAAGGCTCCATTTCAGCCATGTAGTGCTTGTGACGTCACTGGCTACCACACTGCCCCTACAGTCGTATTCACACTGGTATCTTATCTGAAACTTAATGCTTGATGCAACTCTTTTTAAGAAGGAACTGAAAAGCCATGTAACAATTTGTGACCACATTATTCTTCTCAAACAAGCCGCTGAAGAAAATAATTTGCTACTTGGAACTGTGTCCACTGATCATGCTGTAAAGCTCTTCGATTTTTGACGAAGTTAAAAATTAAATATTGCTCGGAACCTAGTAGGGTATGTAATAAGACCAAGCCGTTACGATAAAATGAAAGTTGTTTCTGCTTAAGCACTTTTAAATCACAGTGTTTCAGCAGCAGTAATAATAATAATAATAATGTCGTGTGACTAGGGCCTCCCGTCGGGTAGACCGCTCGCCTGGTGCAAGTCTTTCGATTTGACGCCACTTCGGCAACTTGCGCGTCGATGGGGATGAAACGATGATGATTAGGACATCACAACACCCAGTCCCTGAGCGGAGAAAATCTCCGACCCAGCCGGGAATCGAACCCGGGCCCTTAGGACTGACATTCCGTCGCGCTGACTACTCAGCTACCCGGGACGGACAGCAGCAGTTAAGTATACAGTAGAACAACAGATACTTTAAGGTTCTGCTGCAGTAAATTTTAGAGACATAATTTTCCGGAGGTTTAAACTAATGACACGGAGGAACATAAAAACTGCACAGCGCAGTCCGCAAACACGAGAATGCTGCGTGTTCCGGACGAGTGTTACTACGCTGTCTGAAAATATGAAAATTGGGAAAAGCGGTACCTGTAAAACTGTGGTAGTTCTGGCAACAAAAACAGCAATAACCCAGCTTTAATACGGTTCTGCTACTTACTGCTACGTCACAATGGAAGTCGCTATGCAGTTGGGTTTCTCCCGTTTCTTCTTTGGGAAATATAAAAGCCCGGTCTAGCCGCTACAGTCTGGAACCGCGCGACCGCTACGGTCGCAGGTTCGAATCCTGCCTCGGGTATGGATGTGTGTGCTGCCCTTAGGTTAGTTAGGTTTAAGTAGTTCTAAGTTCTAGGGGACTCATGACCTCAGAAGTGAAGTCCCATAGTGCTCAGAGCCATTTTAAAAACCCGGACTGTTTTCGAAGAACGAAGACACCATAACGCATCAACTTTCGGAAGGTTTCAACTATTGTACTTCACAACCTTTCCTTACATCGTCAATTAAGAGCTGCAAATGCGTTTTCCATCACTAAATAACTAAATTGTTTGCAGAAGAAGTACCGAAAAACACTAGTAAGTTTACGTAAGACTCCTATAACAAACGTAAACTATGTGATCAAAAGTATCCGGACACCCCCAGAAACATACGTTTTTCATATTAGGTGCATTGTGCTGACATCTACTGCCAGGTACTCCATATCAGCGACCTCAGTAGTCATTAGGCATCGTGAGAGAGCAGAATGGGGCGCTCCGCGGAACTCACGGACTTCGAACGTGGTCAGGTGATTGGGTGTCACTTGTGTCATACGTCTGTACGCGAGTTTTCCACACTCCTAAACATCCCTAGGTCCACTGTTTTCGATGTGATAGTGAAGTGGAAACGTGAAGGGACACGTACAGCACAAAAGCGTACAGGCCGACCTCATCTGTTGACTGATAGAGACCGCTGACAGTGGGAGAGGGTCGTAATATTAATAGTCAGACATCTATCCACACCATCACACAGGAATTCCATACTGCATCACGATGCACTGCAAGTACTATGACAGTTAGGCGAGAGCTGACAAAACTTGGATTTCGCGGACGAAATTCTGGAACATGTAACACCTCGGTTCAGTTTACAGTGATAAAAGCTATAGAAAGAATAATTTAAAATTAAGAATTGAATTTTTAGAGGGGAAAATTGTGTAGAATGAGAGTTCGGTAATTGCAGATGAAAATTATAGTATATCAGCAAGTAGTTTAACATATAAGTACAGCAAAGCCACGGAAGCTCCGTCACAGAGAAGGCAGTGACGTTAATCTCTTGTGGTGAAAAACCTATAAAAAGGCCTGAGCGTCATTATTGCCGCCTTTTTTGCTTCATTGTTTCGTTAAAGGGGGGGAGCCCGTGTCAGACAGCGAGACAATAATTAGATTGGACTTTATCGTGTTAAGATTCACGATAAACTGTTAGAATATTACAGAGATTAGAAGTGATGTAGTGTACGATCTCTGACTGTTGGTACAAGGTGCATTCAAGTTCTAAGGCCTCCAATTTTTTTTCTCCGGACTGGAAAGAGTTAGAAACATGCGCATTGTTTTAAAATGAGGCCGCGTTCATTGTCAATACGTCCCAGAGATGGCAGCACCGTACGGCAGATGGAATTTTACCGCCAGCGGCGAGAATGAGAACTGTTTTAAATACTTAAAATGGCGACGTTTTCCTTACTTGAACAGCGTGCAATCATTCGTTTTCTGAATTTCGGTGGTGTGAAACCTATTGAAATTCATCGACAGTTGAAGGAGACGTGTGGTGACGGAGTTATGGATGTGTCGAAAGTGCGTTGGTGGGTGCGACAGTTTAATGAAGGCAGAACATCGTGTGACAACAAACCGAAACAACCTCGGGCTCGCACAAGCCGGTCTGACGACATGATTGAGGAAGTGGAGAGAATTGTTTTGGGGGATCGCCGAATGACTGTTGAATACATCGCCTCCAGAGTTGGCATTTCTGTGGGTTCTGTGCACACAATCCTGCATGACGACCTGATTTTGCGAAAAGTGTCATCCAGGTGGGTGCCACAAATGCTGACGGACGACCACACGGCTGCCCGTGTGGCACATTGCCGAGCAATGTTGACACGCAACGACAGCACAAATGGGACTTTCTTTTCGTCGGTTGTGACAATGGATGAGACGTGGATGCCATTTTTCAATCCAGAAACAAAGCGCCAGTCAGCTCAATGGAAGCACACAGATTCACTGCCACCAAAAAAATTTCAGGTAACCGCCAGTGCTGAAAAAATGACGGTGTCCATGTTCTGGGACAGCGAGGGCGTAATCCTTACCCATTGCGTTCCAAAGGGCACTACGGTAACAGGTGCATCCTACGAAAATGTTTTGAAGAACAAATTCCTTCCTGCACTGCAACAAAACCGTCTGGGAAGGGCTGCGCGTGTGCTGTTTCACCGAGACAACGCACCCGCACATCGAGCTAACGTTACGCAACAGTTTCTTCGTGATAACAACTCTGAAGTGATTCCTCATGCTCCCTACTCACCTGACCTGGCTCCTAGTGACGTTTGGCTTTTTCCAATAATGAAAGACACTCTCCGTGGCCGCACATTCACCAGCCGTGCGGCTATTGCCTCAGCGATTTTCCAGTGGTCAAAATAGACTCCTGAAGAAGCCTTCGCCGCTGCCATGGAGTCATGGCGTTAGCGTTGTGAAAAATGTGTACGTCTGCAGGGCGATTACGTCGAGAAGTAACGCCAGTTTCATCGATTTTGGGTGAGTAGTTAATTAGAAAAAAAATCGGAGGCCTTAGAACTTCAATGCACCTCGTAGCAATGGAGTATTAAGGGGATTTTAGGACTGTAGTGCTAGATTGGAACTTTACGGACATACAGACGGCAGAAACTCAAATTATCTGCTGATACGAGTGAATTCAGGGGTACCGATATTCAGATATTAACGTGTGGACTTTTGAAAGTGTCGTGTGCCGTTAGTTGCGAAAATGGACATAGAGCGCGTGCATATCGGCATTTGCGGACTATTTAGATTCCTCCAGGCTAGGAACCTTTTAAATAGACCATCACCATCTTAATCCTTGAATATAGAGTGAAAGTGAAATACAAGAGTGTTGTACTTATTTCATTTACCTAGTACTAATTAGTGGAGGTATTACGGAACCAAAGCTATTCACCAGTACGTCAGCACCATCTAGCGGAAAGCGTAGGCATTAACTAACGCGCTAACTGAAGTGAAGGTTTACGTGTTTTACGGACTGCTTAATATGAACTTTTGTGACTCTTTGACGTCCCCACTCCCTCCGAAAGGTGGCGCAGGCTGTCTTAATGATAAAAGGGGAGAGTTTTAGCCGGGCAAATTACCAAATAAAAGCGATATTTACAAGACTCGCAGTAATAGCAGAACACAAGGCCCGCACCTCATCGGAGAGTCGTCGCTGTCACGTCGGGAAGTAAAGCCGGAAAACCTACCGACGATACGTATCTACGAGCAGACGTCGACGTGGAGTACCTAAAATCAGGGAACCACAAGAGAGTTGTGGATGCTTCAAACTCAGTACAGCACTCGTGGCTGCCGCACCGCGGTCGCGAAGTGGGGCCGAGGCAGTTTCAGATAAGTTTTTACAGTCTGACGATAATTTATGGATTTGTAGTTTTAGCTTGACGATGTCCACTATGGACAAGAAGGTTGGGTTATCACGACTGAAACGTAGGTAAATTCTAGGTCAACGGTGCAACTCAGGCTGTTGAATATTAAAATTAAAAATATATAGTTTTGTTTCCAAATTATACTGTGTCAATTAAGTATGATTTACGTCCGTAAGATGCCGACACATTTCGGACACAGCCGCAACTACTTGCAGCTAGCTACTGGGTCGCAGCGCACACCCATCATGCCAGAACGATGACTTATGTATGAAAGCGGTCTGGTCGCTATATCCGAGGTACATAGGCGAATCGTCTCAGGCAGTAGCGTCGTGTGAGTGAACAAGCGAGAGTCAGAATCCTAGGTATCTGGATGCTTCCAAATACAAGCGCGCCTATTTCATTCCTTCGACACATCACGCGACCGCTACGGAAAAAAAAACCGGAGTACTCTTGGATTTGGAAGTCTGTTGACATCCTCACGGAATTGTAGAAATTTTCACCTCTCTAAGGAGAAGCCACTGGCTGGATTGCTGCCACTTGAGAAGTGAAAGAGCGTGGCAATGAATTTGAACGACCCATCTGTGTCACCGCTTCCTTTTGATGTCGCGTTCGCAAAAGCATCTTGCCCTGTGGTGGCAGAATGGGTTTGGAAAGCGAATGGGACGTGTCTGCCGGCTCGTACAGTTAAGTCGGACCGGTTTCTCGCGAGAATGCTATCGCCCGTCCAAAACCGGATATCCGACCCATTATCCAGTTCTCTCACGGCCGCAGAAGCGACTTACTTCACTGCTACAGGTTTCTTTATTCCGCCCGCGGGCCTACCGTAAAGCACATACCGCGCTAAACCATACAAAGGCAACTAACCACAGTGGACGAAAAAACTATTCAGGCCCAGGAGAGACCACCCGTATACCACGTACCACGACTTCTAGCGTTGATAATGGCTAGGAAGAGTGCCCGCAAGGTTCTGCAGGTATCCCATATCCAGTTGAAGCCAGTCATTAATGATTACATCCCGTGGAGCTACCAAACGTTGGGGGTGTCGATTGCTGTGTTTCACCTGCTGCTCCACAAAAATATTTTCTTAGAGATTAAGACCCGGTGAAAAAATTTAGAAATTTGTGGTAAGATGTTATGGGATCGAAGTGCTGATGTCATCGGTCCCTAAGCTAACATGTCCGAAAGAACAGACACCATATCCAAATAAATACACTACTGGCCATTAAAATTGCTACACCAAGAAGAAATGCAGATGATAAACGGGTATTCATTGGACAAATATTTTATACTAGAACTGACTTGGGATTACATTTTCACGCAAATTGGATGTATAGATCCTGAGAAATCAGTACCCAGAACAACCACCTCTGGCCGTAACAACGGCCTTCATACTCCTGGACATTGAGTTAGACATAGCTTGGATGGCGTGTACAGGAACAGCTGCCCATGCAGCTTCAACACGATACCACAGTTCATCAAGAGTAGTGACTGGCGTATTGTGACGAGCCAGTTGCTCGGTCACCATTGACCACACGTTTTCAGTTGGTGAGAGATCTGGAGAATCTGCTGGATAGGACAGTAAACATTTTCTGTATCCAGAAAGGCCCGTACAGCACCTGCAACATGCGGTCGTGCATTATCCTGCTGAAATGTAGGGTTTCGCAGGGATCGAATGAAGGGTAGAGCCACGGGTCATAACACATCTGAAATGTAACGTCCACTGTTGAAAGTGTCGTCAATGCGAACAAGAGGTGACAGAGACGTGTAACCAATGGCACCCCATACCATCACGCCGGATGATACGTCAGTACGGCGATGACGAATACACGCTTCCAATGTGCGTTCACCGCAATGTCGCCAAACACGGATGCGACCCTCATCATGCAGTAAACAGAAACTGGATTCATCCGAAAAAATGACGTTTTGCCATTCGTGCACCCAGGTTCGTCGTCGAGTACACCATCGCAGGCGCTCCTGTCTGTTATGCAGCGTCAAGGGTAACCGCAGCCACGGTCTCCGAGCTGATAGTCGATGCAGTTGCAAACGTCGTCGAACTGTTCGTGCAGATGGTTGTTGTCTAGCAAACGTCCCCATCTGTCGACTCAGGGATCGAGACGTGGCTGCACGATCTGTTACAGCCGTGCGGATAAGATGCCTGTCATCTCGACTGGTAGTGATACGAGGTCGTTGGGATCCAGCACGGCGTTCCGTTTTACCCTCCTGAACTCACAGATTCCATATTCTGCTAACAGTCATTGGATCTCGATCAACGCTAGCAGCAATGTCGCGATACGAGAAACCGCAATCGCGGTAGACTACAATCCGACTTTCTCAAAGCTGGAAACGTGATGGTACGCATTTCTCCTCCTTACACGAGGCATCACAACAACGTTTCACCAGGCAACGCCGGTCAACTGGTGTTTGTGTATGAGAAATCGGTTGGAAACTTTCCTCATGTCAGCGCGTTGTAGGTGTCGCCACCGGCGCCAACCTAGTGTGAATGCTCTGAAAAGCTGATCATTTGCATATCACAGCATCTTCTTCCTGTCGGTTAAATTTCGCGTCTATAGCACGTAATCTTCGTGGCCAGTAGTGTATATAGTTCTGGCAATACCGGCCATGGCCTCTTTCTTCTGTGCGGATGCAGATATACTACCCGAACTCTTACTGGACTTGGTAAGAATGTCTTCCACGAGTAATGAGTGTGTTGGGTAGGGACACTACGAATTTAGTGTGTGGACATATACGGTGAGAATGTGGGTCTCGCGGGAGGCGTGCGCGAGATAGTTCTTGCACTATCCTCTGTGCCCTCGGTGGCTAAGATGCATAGAGCGTCTGCCATGTGAGCAGGGGATCCCGGGTTCGAGTCACGGTCGGGGCACACATTTTCCCATGTCCTCGTTGATATATATCAACGCCCGTCAGCAGCTGAAGGTATTAATTATATAATTCTAATTTCGCTGTAGACGGCTGCAGGTCATCAGTGGTGTCTGTTCTTTCAGGCATGTCCGAAAGAACAGACACCATATCCATATAAGTATAAATTACGCTGTGGACGACACACACACCGATGCCCGAGGGAGAACTCGAACCTCCGACGGGGGGAGCTGCGCGAACCGTGACAAGGCGCTCAGACCGCACGGCTATCCCGCGCGGCTAAGACCGGATGATTTGAAGAGTTGGTTGACTCTGATTGAGGTTTGTCTGAGCGTTTGCAAGACCAGGAATGTAATGTGTGCAGCTCTGCGAACACGGCAGTGTCCACAGCATACTCATCATGAAGACGTAGATGAGAGGGCAACACTTGGTCACCCATAACATTGAAATAACCACACTGGTGACATGTACGAGGTGCATTCAAGTTCTAAGGCCTCCGATTTTTTTTCTCCGGACTGGAAAGAGTTAGAAACATGCGCATTGTTTTAAAATGAGCCGCGTTCATTCTCAATACGTCCCAGAGATGGCAGCACCGTACGGCAGATGGAATTTTACCGCCAGCAACGAGGATGAGAACTGTTTTAAATACTTAAAATGGCGACGTTTTCCTTACTTGAACATCGTGCAATCATTCGTTTTCTGAATTTTCGTGGTGTGAAACCAATTGAAATTCATCGACAGTTGAAGGAGACGTGTGGTGATGGAGTTATGAATGTGTCGAAAGTACGTTCGTGGGTGCGACAGTTTAATGAAGGCAGAACATCGTGTGACAACAAACCGAAACAACCTCGGGCTTGCACAAGCCACTCTGACGACACAATCGAGAAAGTGGAGAGAATTGTTTTGGGGGATCGCCGAGTGACTGTTGAACAGATCGCCTCCAGAGTTGGCATTTCTGTGGGTTCTGTGCACACAATCCTACATGACGACCTGAAAATGCGAAAAGTGTCATCCAGGTGGGTGCCACGAATGCTGACGGACGACCACACGGCTGCCCGTGTGGCATGTTGCCGAGCAATGTTGATGTGCAACGACAGCACGAATGGGACTTTCTTTTCATCGGTTGTGATAATGGATGAGACGTGGATGCCATTTTTCAATGCAGAAACAAAGCGCCAGTCAGCTCAATGGAAGCACACAGATTCACCGCCACCAAAAAAATTTCGGGTAACCGCCAGTGCTGAAAAAATAATGGTGTCCATGTTCTGGGACAGCGAGGGCGTAATCCTTACCCATTGCGTTCCAAAGGGCACTACGGTAACATGTGCATCCTACGAGAATGTATTGAAGATCAAATTCCTTCCTGCACTGCAACAAAAACGTCCGGGAAGAGCTGCGCGTGTGCTGTTTCACCGAGACAACGCACCCGCACATCGAGCTAACATTACGCATCGATTTCGAGTGAATAGTTAATTAGAAAAAAAATCGGAGGCCTTAGAACTTGAATGCACCTTGTATGAGTAGCCCGATGTCGTGGTACGGGAATCACTCCCAAAACATGCCAGAGCCACCTGCTGCCTAAGGCTGCTGATAAAATATCGATATTTTGCCAAAAAGTATTTTCTCAAGATATGCGATACATCGATATCAAAATGGAAATACCGGGTGTCGATATTTATATTTTATATTATATTTATTTCCCAATTTCCGGTAAATATTTGAAATTGTAGTAGAACGTAATTTCACTTTCATTGTGTGAAGGAATGTTACTACTGCTTGAGCTTTCATCACGTCTAGTTTTTTCTCTTTGATTGTGTGAAGCAAGTGGCATAAAGTGGTAGTCCAATTGCAATGGGGAGTGGCAGTGAGAATGAAATAATAAGATATACGATGTGAAGAAATGAAAAAAAAAATTAACGCAAGTAGTGTGCTAGTTCTACAAATCGGCATTTTTAAAAATCAGTTGCTTAAACTCTTTTGGCTTCTTGAGTTGTTGGCAGTTCGGCTCTCTCAGTGCTTTCTGATGTTAATACATGCGGATTGAAGGGGATTATGCCCGTTCACTCGAAGGATTTCTCAGCTGTTTGGACTGCAACAACTCTAGAATATACAGCTCGAAAGAAAGCATTCACATCTCTCTGGCTAATGGGTCTTCCTGGACCAGTAACCATTAGAAATGGAGAGGGAAAGGGGGGTGGGGCAGTTAAGACTACGTGCCTAATCTTTCCAGCTATCTTACAGCGTACTCTTAACCAATGCGCCACACATTAAAAAAGAAGAAAAAAATAATCATAAATGGCAGTCAGTCATTGCTTGGTTCTGCTGTCTGTCATGCCATGTGTTTGCTCCTCACAGAACCGTGATTCTTTTGGCAAATAATTCTATTTTGTGGTGCATACCTAGATAGTGCTTACTGCTTCAATGTACAACTTCAAGATTACATAATTTGAAACAAAAACTTATATTTGCCTCCTACAACCAATAAATCTAGCGTAGCTTTTCAAGATTACGTGTGTTGGTATCAATATAGAACCAACAGCTGAATGCAGTTTTCCGTTGTCAGTCAATGTTGTCAGTGTAGAGAAAATGCCACTGCATACTATTACCTGACCTTACCCTGCAGGCACACTTCGTCGACCTGCTTTGTATGGCAGCCTGCATGTCAGGGGCAAATAAATGATTTTCAGGCCCCTGATATGTAGCCTGCCCTGCATGACAGGGAAGTTGTGGGAGTAGCATCGGCCTGCTTCATGGAACTCTAATGCAGGGGTTGCAGGTGCTGATTAGCATAGATAGGGACAGGTTGAGATAGATGGAGGAGGCTGATGGACGAGCCAGTTGGAAGGTTCAGTTGTGGTGGGTAGGTCGAAATGGAAGAGGGGAGGTAGGGATAGATATGGAAAGAGAGAGGAAGAGGAGGATATTGTCAGAGGGACACAGAAGGAAGATATGGCCAGAGATAGGGGATGGAGGAAATGGACAAAGACAGGCAGGTGAGCATATGAAAGAGAGAATGGGGAGGAATAGATGGATAGATAGAGATGGAAGGATGAGATGGACATACAGTGAGAGGAAGAGGTGGACAGAGAGAGAGAGAGAGAGAGAGAGAGAGAGAGAGAGAGAGAGAGAGAGAGAGAGAGAGAGAGGTAGGTAGGTGTCTTCAGTATATGTGTTGAGCACATATGTAGGCTAAACCACGGGGAAAAGGCTAGTACGTAATACAATATCTTGAACAGAATGATCTCCCCATGCCGACCAGAAATACGAAAACATTGATTCGAAATGCAGAGCCCTTAGACACATGACATCCTAAAACAATGGATCAGGGTATCATGTGAATACAGTATTTCTTGACTTCATGGAGGGATTTTACATTGTACCGCATCAACGCTTATTGACGGAACTGAGATCGTAAATCGGGCACAAACAAAGTGTGTCTGGTTTGAAGATTTCTTGATAGACACGACACAAGATGGAAATTTGGATGAAAGCTCATCGAAAGAATCTTGAGTAACTTCAGACGTTCTCCAGGGAAGTGTGGCGCGACTGTTGCTGTTCATGTTGTATGTCAGGGACTTTACAGAAAATATTAACAGTAACCTTTAACATTTCGCATATGAATCAGTTATCTGTAACGAAGTACTGTCTGAAAGAAGCTACACACATATTCACAAGATACTGATGGGATCTAAGGTGGTGCAAAGATTGGCAACATTGATGTCAGTACCAACGACTCACAATGGTAATCGATCATCTCGTACGAATAGCTCGGTGTAACGCCTGGTGAGTATAAGGAATGGACTGAATAAATACGCCCAGTGGCACATACAGCACACTCCCCTTCTTTGGTAATATACTGGGATAATGCAGTCAATCTACAATGGAGACCCCTCTGTCTTTATAGCCTGATGTAGCCTGCAACTTCGGTCTCTACTTTTGTATTCGTCTTACGACTCTGTACATCTAACTCCAGTTCATACCTCTGAAGGCTTTCTCTGCGTCCGTAAATGACACTGCCCATACTCCGAGACAAGAGCGCGCGGGACAGAGTAGTAATCTCAGAGTCATGCCGTGGACCGACTGGTCATCGGCCCGACAGCTGCAACTTACAAGTCACCGTGAGCTGTCACACTGCACACGGACAAGTCATCGCTAGGTCTGTGGCGTATTCACTGTGAATGGGATTCCAAAAGAATCAAATCCGCATCTGTCTCTCTCGTACGCTTACCACTTACAGTACCAGTAGGTGGGAATATTTTGAGTGGTACATTTAATACTTCTTTACAAATTTCAGTGCTTGTTTATATATTTGATTTAAATTCTTCGTGATGATGATGATGATGCTCATCATCATCATGATCATCATCATCATCATTACAGACTAATTAAAATTACTTGATAGTTGACGTCTGTTACTAGCCACTACAGTCTTATCACGTCGGCTGCCACTTGTTTGAAGCCGGCCGTTGTGACCGAGCGGTTCTAGGCGCTTCAGTCCGGAACCACGCTGCTGCTATGGTCTCAGGTTCGAATCCTGCGTCGGCCATGGATGTGTGTGATGTCCTTAGGTTAGTTAGTTCAAGTAGTTGTAAGTCTAGGGGACTGATGACCTCAGATATTAAGTCCCATAGTGCTTAGAGCCATTTGAACCATTTGAGCCTCTGTACCCGATGTAATCAGTCACGTCTTGTCCTCTCAGTCACTTCAGGAGGGACACGTAGTGGGTGTAGTAGTATATTCCTAGAGTCATTATTTAAAGCCTGTTGTTGAAACTTTGTAAATAGGCTCTCTCGGGATAGTTTGCGTCTATCTTCAAGATTCTGCTAGTTCAGTTTCTTAAGCATCTCCGTGACACTCTCCCCAGGGGTTAAACAAACCCCTGACTGTTCGTGGTGCCCTTCTCTGTATACTTTCAGTAGCCGGTGATAGTCCTGTTCGGTACAGGTCCCAAACAACTGAGCAGTATTCTAGAAAGGAGCGCGTAAAGCTTTGTGTCGTACAGTCATCGAGGGTACACGAGTGGGCCTTCGGCTCCGAATGCCCACATCGGTGATGTTTCGTTGAACGGTTCGCACGCTGACACTTGCTGATGGCCCAGCATTGAAATCTGCAGCAAGGAAGGGCTGAACTGTCATGTTCAACGATTCTCTCCAGTCCTCGTTGGTCCCGTTCTTGCAGGATCTTTTTCCGGCCGCAGCGATCTCGGAGATTTGATGTTTTAGCGGATTCCTGATGTTCACGGTACACCCGTGAAATGGTCGTACTGGTAGAAACACTTCATTGCTACTTTGGAGATGCTGTGTCCCATCGCTCGTGCGCCGACTATAACACCGCGTTCAAACTCACTTAAATCCTGATAACCTGCCATTATAGCAGCAGTAACCGATCTAACAACTGCGCCAGACACTTGTTGTCTTATAAAGGCGTTGCCGACCGCAACGGCGTATTCTGCCTGCTTACATATCTCAGTATTTGAGTACGCATGTCCATAGCAGTTCCTTTGGGGGTTCAGCGTAAATCGTGTGTTGCAGCTTTCCGGAGGAAACGGCAGTGTACAGAAACACATTATACGAGAGAGGAAAAATTTCCAGTATCTGTGTGATAATGCACTCTTCCTTCCCTTCCTTCCTTCCTTCCTTCCTTCCCCCTGTTTGTCCATCTGAGCTAATTCTGCCACTTCTGAAACATCCTGGCAGATTAAAACTGTGTGCCGGACCGAGACTCGAACTCGGGACCTTTGGCATTCGCGAGCAAGTGCTCTACCAACTGAGCTACCCAAGCACGACTCACGCCCCGTCCTCACAGCTTTACTTCTACCAGTACCTCGTCTCCTACCTTCCAAACTTTGCAGAAGCTCTCCCGCGAACCTTGCAGAACTAGCACTCCTGAAAGAAAGGATATTGCGGAGACATGGATTAGCCACAGCCTGGGGGACGTTTCCAGAATGAGATTTCAACTCTGCAGCGGAGTGTGCGCTGATATGAAACTTCCTGGCAGATTAAAACTGTGTGCCGCACAGAGACTCGAACTCGGGACCTTTGCCTTTCGCGGGCAAGTGCTCTACCAACTGATCTACCCAAGCACGACTCACGCCCCGTCCTCACAGCCTCACTTGACAGCGAATAGGCAAAGGTCCCGAGTTCGGGTCTCGGTCGGGCACACAGTTTTAATCTGCCAGAAAGTTTCATATCAGCGCACACTCCGCTGCAGAGTGAAAATCTCATTCTGGAAATGTCCCACTTCTGTTGACCTCGACGGCAACAAGACGCTAAACCCAAATTTACAGTCTACTTTCGGCCGTTTGACGTACAAGGTTGCACACGAAGGAGAGCGGCCGTTGAGGTGCCCTGGAAGGAGTTTCAAGCTATCGTACTCCGTAATAACAGACCCGCTTTCTCGCCCGCTCGAGAGAGAGAGAGAGAGCGAGAGAGAGAGAGAGAGAGAGAGAGAGAGAAGTGAACGAGCTATTAGCTTCATCATGGAGAGAGGCTGGGTATACCGTAAGGTAGTTAGGATCCACTGTTCGTCCAGGTTCGTGAAAGTTGATCGCCCGACATTGGCGTCCTCTGGGTTTGGGGAGCCGAAGAGACTGCTACCAAACGTCTCTGTGCGCGGTGTACCTTCTCAAGATGGTTCGCACTACACCAGCGCTCTCCTCCTCCACGTGTATCTGGTGAGTGAATGAGTTGTTCAAAGTGTCTCCTCTTAGCTATCCGTATTTCCCAGTCACAAGGTTACGACCTACGGATTTTGTAGTTAGTGAAACGAAGAGGGCCACTTGATGAATGACATCCATTCTGCAAGTCCTCCCAGATTAGGACGGTAAGAAACATTCTGGGGATTCAACTATCAGTATTATTGAGCAGCTAAAATGGTCACGCGGTCACGGTTGCAGGTTCCCTATGGAAAGGATTCAAAGAACAACAAATATTATTCAGTATACAGGGTGGTCCATTGATAGTGACCGGGCCAAATATCTCACCAAATAAGCATCAAACGAAAAAACTGCAAAGAAAGAATCTCGTCTAGCTTGAAGGGGGAAACCAGATGGCGCTATGGTTGGCCCGCTAGATGGCGCTGTCAGGTCAAGCAGATATCAGCTGGTTTTTTTTAAATAGAAACCCCAATTTTTTATTACACATTCGTGTAGTACGTAAAGAAATATGAATGTTTTAGTTGGACCTCTTTTTTCGCTGTAATAGTCACAAACGTATAAGTACGTGGTATCACGTAACATTCCGCCAGTGCGGACGGTATTTGCTTCGTGATACATTACCCGTGTTAAAATGGACCGTTCACCAATTGCGGAAATGGTCGATATCGTGTTGATGTTTGGCTATTGTGTCCAAAATGCCCAACGGGCCTGTGCTATGTATGCTGCTCGGTATCCTGGACGACATCATCCAAGTTTCCGGACCGTTCGCCGGATAGTTACGTTATTTAAGGAAACAGGAAGTGTTCAGCCACATGTGAAACGGCAACCACGACCTGCAACAAATGATGATTCCCGAGTAGGTGTTTTAGCTGCTGTCGCGGCTAATCCGAACATCAGTAGCAGACAAATTGCGCGAGAATCGGGAATCTCAAAAACGTCGGTGTTGAGAATGCTACATCAACATTGATTGCACGCGTACCATATTTCTATGCACCAGGAATTGCATGGCGACGACTTTGAACGTCGGGTACAGTTCTGCCACTGGGCACAAAACAAATTACGGGACGATGACAGATTTTTCGCACGTTTTCGGTTTAGCGACGAAGCGTCATTCAGCAACAGCGGTAAGGTTAACCGGCGTAATATGCACTATTGGGCAACGGAAAATCCACGATGGCTGCGATAAGTGGAACATCGGCGACCTTGGCGGGTTAATGTACAATGCGACATTATGGGTGGAATTATAATTGGCCCCCCATTTTATCGATGGCAATCTAAATGGTGCAATGTATGCTGATTTCCTACGTAATGTTCTACCGATGTTACTACAAGATGTTTCACTGCATGACAGAATGGCGATGTACTTCCAACATGATGGATGTCCGGCACGTAGCTCGCGTGCGGTTGAAGCGGTATTGAATAGCATATTTCATGACAGGTGGATTGGTCGTCGAAGCACCATACCGTGGCCCGCACGTTCACCGGATCTGACGTCCCCGGATTTCTTTCTGTGGGGAAAGTTGAAGGATATTCGCTATCGTGGTCCACCGACAACGCCTGACAACATGCGTCAGTGCATTGTCAGTGCATGTACGAACATTACGGAAGGCGAACTACTCGCTGTTGAGAGGAATGTCGTTACTCGTATTGCCAAATGCATTGAGGTTGACGGACATCATTTTGAGCATTTATTGCATTAATGTGGTATTTACAGGTAATCACGCTGTAACAGCATGCGTTCTCAGAAATGATAGTTCACAAAGGTACATGTATCACATTGGAACAACTGAAATAAAATGTTCAAACGTACCTACGTTCTGTATTTTAATTTAAAAAACTTACCTGTTATCAACTGTTCGTGTAAAACTGTGAGCCATATATTTGTGACTATTACAGCGCCATCTATCACAAAGCAAACAAAGTGTTCCAACTAAAACATTCGTACTACAGGAATATGTAATAAAAATGGGGGTTCCTATTCAAAAAAACGCAGTTGATATCCGTTTGACCTATGGCAGCGCCATCTAGCGGGCCAACCATAGCGCCATCTAGTTTCCCCCTTCAAGCTAGACAAGTTTCGTTCTTCGTAGTTTTTTCGTTTGACGCTTACTTCGTGAGATATTTGGCCCGGTCACGATCAATGGACCACCCTTTATAACGCAGGTATTGACTGAATAAAAAATTTAAAATCCTGTCATAATCTACTCATTAAGAGGAATGATCTTACGTTATGCGTTTAGTCGAGTGTGAACGTTAGGAACTGTGTAAGTGTCTTGAGGAAGCGTAACTCAAGGCACGCAAATTACCCAGACTATATACACCCAGTATTTGAGAATGAGAGCACATAGCGACTTCCAACAAAAAATTCACATCTAATTTTTAGCTGGCATTTTCGAATCATTCTCTCTGATACCCCCATACCCTTCTCGCCGCACACATACACAAAATAATCAACGGAAAAAAAGAGTTATCAGTTCCCACATTTTCGCTGTTCTTGCAGTAAAATTTCAACATCAGGCACGACGTTTTAATTTGTTACTTCTTTACTGTTAACCACATTCGAAACACATTTTGCACACAGTTCCTGCACATGGCACTGAATGGACCTGGAAAATTATATCATTGTAGGACACGTTCAGGAGATATGATGTCACGATAAATCAGACTGAAGGTATAACTGGGCGTATAATCAAGATGAGTATGATCAGAATGGGGGAAAGAGTGAGGGAGGCATCAGGGAGGAAAGACAGGACCCAAGTGGTTTGCTGAACTCCCGAACGATTGGGCAGAATTGAGGGTCGAGGTGGAAGGAAAGCAAGTAGACACCGATCAATACGCCGAAGATCGACCATAAACAGATATGCAGGGGAAATATGTCACCAGTAGAGAAGACAAGAGAAGAGTATGTTCAAGGTCTCAGAAGAAAAGTAGGAGGAAAGAAAGGATGAAGAGGTTTGGGAGGAGAAGAGGGAAACGCAATCCATGAGAGGCCTACCCATCGTCTTAGAGAAACTGCAATGTGAGAAGAAGGAGTAAAAGAAGGAGAAGAAGAAGGTCGTTAATGGGAGATGAAACTTGGATAAATTCGCACGAGCTGAAAACGAATCGACAGTTAACTGTTTGAGTGTGGCAAGATGAAGACAAACCATTAAAAATCGTTCGTTCGTGAAGCACATCTAAATATTATGTTTGTCTCCCCCTGCTTACATTGGGCATGCCCCGACCATTGCGTTTGATGATCGACGAACACTGAATCCTGAATGGTATACAAGTATTTGTTTGACACAAGTGATGCACGAAATCAAGAAAAGCAATCATAAATGGTAGGACAGCAGGAAGCCAGTATAGAGACTGTCTACATTTGTGTGTTCGAGGTCCTAATTACACCTAACGAGCCCACACCTCTCTGTGACATTTGTCGTCCCCCCCCCCCCCCCCCCCCACCACCACCACCACCACCACCACCACCACCAATCCTAACTTTCTGGAATATTCAAATTATGTAAAGAATTCCTCCTGCACCATCTACCTCAGTGTCGTCATGGTATGGTTGTGCATTTGGGCTATTTCCACCGTCTTGGATTTGGAATGTAGTGGGTGAATGACGTCATTAGGAGGCTGATTATGGGTAATTAGGATCCAGACGACACTAACGTACATAACTGTCTTCATGCTGTCTTTCATTCACTACTAGCGTCGCACCATTCTTCATCATGACAACGGCTACTGTCGCACATCTGCTGTGGGGAGGTGTGCGGTTATGAAGCCATAGGGGTGTAGGGTCACTAGGGGTAACTAGGACTGTGATGACACTAGTGTAGACGGCCTCTATACTGTCTTTCTGCTGTCTTCCGTTCATTACTGATGTCGCATCATTCTTCATCCACCACGCTGGACTGCAAGGAGAAGTGAAGGAATGACATCATACGGTGTCATACGATTGGGATGTGTTTAGGGATAGTTTGAATATTGATGACATTACTTGCACGCTTCCTAAACTGTCTTCGTGCTCTCTAATAACGCCGCATCATTCTTCTTCATGGCAGCTACGAGGCAGTACACCGAATAGCTGACTACGTGACGGGAAAAAAATGGAATGCATGTCTCGTTTCCCGTATTCATCTGATGTATCGCCAAACTGTTTCTCTTGAATTCTTGATGTGCAACAAAAAATGCGCAAACATCGGTTTTCATCACCTGAACCGTTCAAAAACCATGTTGCTGAGTACCAACATTACAGTGGAAAAAATTGTAGGCAGTATTTTTTTTATAGTGCATGAAAAAGTGGCCAACATTTAGAAGACGAACGTTTTGAGTAATGCTAAAAAGATTTGTATCAAAAAATTTATTGTTTCATTGTTTTTGTAAAATTTTAGAAGGCGACACTTCAGATTGCTTCACTTTCTAATTACATTGTCCAACTTCACTTCAACCACGTAATCCGATTTTCTCTTTTGTTGCAGGTAAGAACCATCTACATATACCTATCTACATATACTTCATTAGGTGAGTACCTCATTCGCATTTCTCCCAGATACAGCAACCCCAAATATTTTTTCCAACAGGTTTGTAATTCATCTAGGCTCGCAGTCCGGAACCGCGCGACTGCTACGGTCGCAGGTTCGAATCATGTGATGTGTGTGATGTCCTTAGGTTAGTTAGGTTTAAGTAGTTCTAAGTTCTAGGGGACTGATGACCACAGATGTTAAGTCCCATAGTGCTCAGAGCCATTTGAACCATTTTCCACCGTTCCACTCTCGAACGGCACGCCGGAAAAACGAGCACTTAAATTTTTCTGTGCGAGCCCTGATTTATTTTATCGTCGTGATCATTTCTCCCTATGTAGGTGGGTGCCAACACAATGTTTTCGCAATCTGAGGAGAAAACTGTTGAAAATTCATGAGATCCCGTTGCAACGAAACACGCCTTTGTTTTAGTAATTGCCACTACGATTCAAGTGCCATGTCTGTCACACTATCTCCCCTATTTCGCGATAATACAAAACGAACTGCCCTTCTTTGTACTTTTTCGATGTCATCCGTCAGTCCCACCTGATGCGGATCCCACACCACACAGCAATATTCCAGAATAGGGCGGACAAGCGTGGTGTAAGCAGTCTCTTTAGTACACCTGTTTCACCTTCCAAGTGTTCCGCCAATGAATCGCAGTCTTTACTTTGCTCTACCCACAAAATTATCTGTGTGATCGTTCCAATTTAGTTTATTTGTAGTTGTAATCCCTAAGTATTTAGTTGAATTTACAGCCTTCAGATCTGTGTGACTTATCGCGTAATCGGAATTTAGCGGATTTCTTTTGGTACTCGTGTGAAGAACTTCACACTCTTCTTTATTCAATGTCAATTGCCACTTTTCGCACCACACAGACATCTTATCTAAATCATTTTGCAAGTAGTTTTGATCATCTGATGACTTTACAAGACGGTGAATGACAGCATCATCTGCAAATAATCTAAGACGGCTACTCAGATTGTCTCCTATGTCGTTAATACAATAGAGGGCCTATAACACTTCCTTGGGGAACGCCGGATATTACTTCTGTTTTACTCAATGACTTTTCATCTATTACTATGAACTGTGACCTTTCTGGCAGGAAATCGCGAATCCAGTCGCACAACTGAGGCGATACTCCGCAGGCACGCAGTTTGGTTAGAAGACGCTTGTGAGGAACGGTGTCGAAAGCCTTCTGGAAATACTAAAAATATGGAATCAATTTGACATCCCCCGTCGATAGCACTTATTACTTCAGGAGTATAAAGAGCTAGTTGTGTTTCACAAGAATGATATTTTCTATTGACTATGTGTCAATAAATCGTTTTCTTCGATGTACTTCATAATGTTCGAGTACCGTACATGTTCCAAAACACTACTGCAAATCGACGTTAGTGATATGGGCCTGTAATTCAGCGGATTACTCCTACTTCCCTTTTTGGGTATTGGTGTGACTTGAGCAATTTTCCAGTCTTTAGGTACTGATCTTTCTGCGAGTGAGTGGTTGTATATAATTGCTAAATATGGAGCTATTTTATCAGCATACTCTGAGAGGAACCTGACTGGTGGTCGAAGACGCGCTAACAGCTAGGAACCACCTGCATCCCTACGTGCTTGATATCTTCCCTGACGGCGATGTCATCTTACTGCTGTATAATTGTCCGTGTCTCGGAGCCGGAATCGTGCTACAGTGGTTTGAGGAGCATTATAGCCAACTGACGTTGATGTCTGGGCGACCGAATTCGCCTGATGTAAATCCTATGTAACCCATCTGGGTCGCCATCATCGCGTACGCAAATTAGGGGCCCGTTATTTAAGCGAATTATGTGACCTGTTCGTCACATTATACCTCCCCAAACGTACCAACAAACTGTCGGATCCCCGATCCGCAAATCAATGGTTTACTTCGCTCCAAAGACGGACAAACAAGCTATTAGGTAAGAAACTTCCTGGCAGATTAAAACTGTGTGCCCGACCGAGACTCGAACTCTGGACCTTGGCCCTTCGCCGGCAAGTGCTCTACCAACTGAGCAACCCAAGCACGACTAACGCCCGGTACTCACAGCTTTACTTCTGCCAGTATCTCGTCTCCTACCTTCCAAACTTTACAGAAGCTATTAGGTATGTAGTCATAATGTTTTGGCTCATCACTGTACATAGTGGTGTATGTGGACACTGTGCGAAATGGTTTTCGAATAGGCTTACTTGTTAGTAGTAAAGAAATAAGAAACTACAACGTCGCGCCTGATACTAAATTTCTACTGCTTGAGCAGCGAAAACATAATAGGTGACATACTTTTTTTTTCATTATTTTGTTGGGGGTATCAGCGGGAAAAGCTTTCAAAAAATTAGAAATTATGTGTAAAGTTTGTTGGAAATCGCTAAGTGCTCAAATTCTAAAATACTGGATGAGTATACTCCGGGTATCTGTGCGCCGTCAGGAACGATCGCTGAAAGCATATATAGAATTTAAGTTTTGACCTTAACATGTTTCATTAGAGTATACGAGATGCGGCAATAAAGTAATGAGACTGATTTTGTTTGTAAGATGTGGCAACCCTGCAGGCTTGCGTAGGCGCAATATCTATGACCTCGGTCTATAAGCTGCTTCTAGACCAAGCGGCACATCGATGCAACTGATCAGTCCTGAGTTGTGCTGTAATAAGTTTACACGTGTTTGTGTCTCTCGTCAAGAAAATGGAACCGCATAATATTGCGCAATGGTATGCCATTTCATTTTGCGTTAAATTGGGTGAACACGCGACGACAACGTACGGTGAGCTTCCAAGGCTTTTGGAGAGGAGGTTATGTGAAGAGCTCAAGTTTTTCGTTGGCATAAAATGTTTAGTGAAGGCACGACGAATGTTGAAGATGAAGACCGCAGTGGACAACCATCAACCTCACGGACGGATGTCAACTTGGCCAGGGTGCGAGAACTCGTCCAATCTGATCGAAGATTATCCGTGAAAATGATTGCAGAAGAAGTGAACATCAATCGAGAAACGGTTTGTCTAATAATGACTGAAGGTCTTGGTATGAGAAAGATTTGTGCAAAAATGGTCTGCAAAAATTTCACACCACAACAGCAAGAAACACGGAAAAATGTGGCAGCTGATCTGTTAGACCTAACAGAAATCAATCCAGAATTGTTGAGCCATGTTATCACTGGTAATGAAAGTTGGTTTTTTTCAGTACGATGCAGAGATAAAACGCCGAAGTTCGCAATGGTACTCAAAGGGATCAGCCAGACCAAAGAAAAGCTCGCATGTCAAAGTCAAAAGTGAAATGCATGCTTGTGTGCTTCTTTGACTCCGAGGGAATTGTTCATAAAGGGGTGCCTCCTGGACAAACAGTTAACCAATATTACTACAAAGAAATTTTAGGAAGATTCGTAAAAGAGTTCTTCGTGTCCGTGAAAACACTGCTGATAATTGGATTCTGCATCACGATAATGCGCCATCGCATACTGCTCTGTCGGTGCAGCAGTTTTTAACCTCAAAACAAATTTCAGTACTACCACATCAACCTTATTCACTAGGTAACGCTCCGTGGGATTTTTTTCCGTTTCCAAGAGTCAAAACGGCGGTCAAGGGACACAATTTTCAAACAACACGAGATGTCCAAATAGCTGTTACGAGGGTCTTGGAGGATATTACAGAAGCTGAGTTCCAGAAATGCTACCATCAATGGCAGAAACGCTGGAAAAAGTGTGTGCAATCAGAAGGGAATTACTTTCAAGGAGACAACGCTAAACTTGACTAAAACGGCAAGCAACATTTTTTCCCACATCAGTCTCATTACTTTATTGTCGCTCCTCGTTCCTCCTAACGTTAGATGAAAATGGTTCAAATGGCTCTGAGCACTATGGGACTTAACAGCTGTGGTCATCAGTCCCCTACAACTTGGAACTACTTAAACCTAACTAACCTAAGGACATCACACACATCCATGCCCGAGGCAGGATTCGAACCTGCGACGTAGCGGTCGCGCGGTTCCGGACTGAGCGCCTTAACCGCGAGACCACCGCGGCCGGCCCCTAACGTTAGATTAGACCTCTTAATGACTAGATTACGACATCGTTTTAAAGTTTTAGGTTCAATCAGGAATTATATGAAGCACTGAATATCACCTTTTTTTCCGCCTACGAGCACCTAGATTTGTAATCTGCAACTGGGACTGCGGCGCAGTCGTAGTGACTGCGAGTGAAAAGTGAGCACTGGAAATGAATATATCCCTAACCTATTACTCTTCAGTCTCTTTCTCGTAATAGAGCGCTGTCTAGCCGGCCGCAGTAGCCGAGCGGTTCTAGGCGCTTCAGTCCGGAACCGCGCTGCTGCTACGGTCGCAGGTTCGAATCCTGCCTCGGGCATGGATGTGTGTGATGTCCTTTTGGTTAGTTAGGTTGAATTAGTTCTAAGTCTAGGGGACTGATGATCTCAGATGTTAAGTCCCGTAGTGCTCAGAGCCATTTGAACCAGCACTGTCTAATCGTCTTGGACAGATCGGTTTGAATCCGTACCAGATCGGTTTGACGGAGGAGATAGAGAAGATCGAAAGAAGAGCGGCGCGTTTCGTCACAGGGTTATTTGGTAACCGTGATAGCGTTACGGAGATGTTTAATAAACTCAAGTGGCAGACTCTGCAAGAGAGGCGCTCTGCATCGCGGTGTAGCTTGCTCGCCAGGTTTCGAGAGGGTGCGTTTCTGGATGAGGTATCGAATATATTGCTTCCCCCTACTTATACCTCCCGAGGAGATCACGAATGTAAAATTAGAGAGATTAGAGCGCGCACGGAGGCTTTCCGGCAGTCGTTCTTCCCGCGAACCATACGCGACTGGAACAGGAAAGGGAGGTAATGACAGTGGCACGTAAAGTGCCCTCCGCCACTCACCGTTGGGTGGCTTGCGGAGTATAAATGTAGATGTAGATGTAGATCGTCATATCCTGATCGCTCTCTTTATGTCGTGTGGTTTTTTTCGTATACAGATACTTTCACATCTCTGCGAGGTCAAAAACAGCCCTGTCACTTAGAGATTAGAGAGTGTAGTCTGGGCCCTGCTTTCTATAAGGTTGACAGTGCCATTGTTACGACTCTGCGCGTTATAACAGCGCGTTAATCTTTTTTTTTCCACGTCGCAAAGGAGCCATTGTGTGTCGGCGCATTCACGGTTGTAGCGAAGGAGGCGGGGCAACTTTCGCCCGCCGTTTCGAACTGTCGAGGGACGAATGGCCAAATTTCGGACGCGTGGGAGCAGAGCACTAAGCGGGATCACGCGCGTACGGTTTCGCCACGATCCTCGCTTTGGAAACTGAAAATCTCGCCTGTAAGAACGGATTCCGCGAGCAGCTTATCTTGCGAAACGCGTCACTGTGTTGGCCCACGAGGGCTGCAGGGTGGAGACAACCGGCGCCCACGCTTGCGTCGGTGATTCCTCGACTGCCAGAAGGGGTTCGGCAAGGGGTCCGCACTGCCGCCAGATGAACACAATGCCAGTTTAAGGAAAAAACGGACAGACTTCGTGACTTACACTACTGGCTATTAAAACTGCTACACCAAGAAGAAATGCAGATCATAGACGGGTATTCATTGGACAAATAGATTATAGTAGAACTAACATGTGATTACATTTTCACGGTATTTGGGCGCATTGATCCTGAGAAATCAGTACTCAGAACAACCACCTCTGGCCCCAATAACGTCCTCGATGCTCCTGGGCATTCAGTCAAACAGAGCTCGGATGGCATGTACAGGTACAACTGCCCATGCAGCTTCAACACGATACCACAGTTCATCAAGAGTAGTGACTGGCGTATTGTGACGAGCCAGTTGCTCGGCCACCATTGACCAGACGTTTCCAATTGGTGAGAGATCTGGAGAATGTGCTGGCCAGGGCAGCAGTCAAACATTTTCTGTACCCACAAAGGCCCGTACAGGACCTGCAACATGAGGTCGTGCATTATCCTGCTAAAATGTAGTGTTTCGCAGGGATCGAATGAAAGGTAGAGCCACGGGTCGTAACACATCTGAAATGTAACGTCCACTGTTCAAAGTGCCGTCAATGCGAACAAGAGGTGACCGAGACGTGTAACCAACGGCACCCCATACCATCTCGCCGGGTGATACGCCAGTATGACGATGACGAATACACGCTTCCAATGTGCGTTCACCGCCATGTCGCCAAACACGGATGCGACCATCGTGATGCTGTAAACAGAACCTGGATTCATCCGAAAAAATGACGTTTTTCCATTCGTGCACCCAAGTTCGTCGTCGAGTACACCGTCGCAGGCGCTCCTGTCTGTGATGCAGCGTCAAGGGTAACCGCAGCCACGGTCTCCGAGCTGATAGTCCGTGCTGCTGCAAACGTCGTCGAACTGTTCGTGCAGATGGTTGTTTTCTTGCAAACGTCCCCATCTGTCGACTCAGGGATCGAGACGTGGCTGCACGATCTGTTACAGCCGTGCGGATAAGATGCCTGTCATCTCGAGTGCTACTGATACGAGGCCGTTGGGATCCAGCACGGCGTTCCGTATTACCCTCCTGAACCCACCGATTCCATATTCTGCTAACATGTCGCAATCGCGACAGGCTACAATCCGACCTTTATCAAAGTCGGAAACGTGATGGTACGCATTTCTCCTCCTTACACGAGGCATCACAACAACGTTTCACCAGCAACGCCGGTCAGCTGCTGTTTGTGTATGACAAATCGGTTGGACACTTTCCTCATGTCAGCACGTTGTAGGTGTCGCCACCGGCGCCAACCTTGTGTGAATGTTCCGAAAAGCTAATCATTTGCATATCGCAGCATCTTCTTCCTGTCGGTTAAATTTCGCGTCTGTGGCACGTCATCTTCTTGGTGTAGCAATTTTAATGGGCAGTGGTGTAGTACCAAAGGTGTAATAAATTGCAGCGGCTTGCGTGTGAGACTTGCCTCCATCTGGGAAGTGTAATCTACTATCTTTTAAATGTTGATCTGTAAGTGTGGAAACTGATGTTTCAGGACCGTGTAATGGATCTGGGAGATGTTATTTTTTTACCGTATTTGTCGATACCGAATTGTAAATGTTTTCTTATATTTTTATCAGAATTTATTATAATTTGTCTTATTATATGTTGATTTGCTTCTGTTTTTGAGGGTAAAAGCATATTGATTTCTATTAGAAAATGTATCGAAGAATAGCAAAGAGACTGATTACAAGTGGAAACTTGTGAATTGTGTAAAATATCTTTGACGTTGGAGTCGTCTTTGACTATAGTCAGTCGGCAGCTAACTCTTGGTGTGTGTTGACGGAAGAACAATGTGAAGGTCGCAGTCATAAATAATTTTGAATTATGTTACTATTATTTTTGTATTAACTAAAAAGAAGAAACTACATTTGAAGAAACTGTGTTTGAAACACCAAAATGAGAGAAACACGTTGAACCACGTCATTTCTGCAGCTGACATTCATGCATTGTGGAATCATACTTAGACAACTGAAGCCAAGACTAATATCGCCTTGCAAACGTCTAACGGAAAAGGTACTGTCACGAAATATGGCAAATTTAAGTAAATAAAAAATAGTGACCATATTTTCAACTTGTGTCTTAGCCGGGAAGCCATATTTCAACCGACACGAGACAGAGTGGACTAGAGCTAGTAGCATCGGCGGCGCGGCAGAAAGCTCTCTCCGCCACTCGCCTGAGGCGTGAGGTCGGCAGCGCACGCGCTGACTCAGCCGGTCACGGTCAAGAGTAGCGTTAAGCGTTAACAGCGGTCTGAGCCGACGCAAACTGTGACACGTAGCCGAGGCGTCAGCTGGCGGAGAGAGAGTAAAAAAGAAGTAGTGAGCGAACTAAAAAAAAAGTCTGCCACGTGTGCAGGCGTACCGGTTCCCCAGCGACTCAGGTCCTTGCGTCAGTTCCCTGACTGAGGGACTCACTTTCACTGCCTGGCAGCCTCCAGTTTATTGGCCCGCAACTCACTCGCCTGTTTTTGCAGACTACGACTTCATTGCCGCCTTGGCCAGCAGCTGTTGCCCGTAATGTGACCGCGACTGTGACTCGAATACTTTCCGGAAGACTAGAATGTACTGCGCGTCTACCTGACTGCCACGATCCACGGTTTTCGGGATGTCAGGATGCATCCTGACTTAACCGATAAGGTTTCCCGTAACTCCAGCGTCGAGTGTTAAACACTAAAGTGCCAAAGAAACTGACGTATAACAGAACGCAGCACGTCATTCTCAATGGAGTGAAGTCTTCCGAAGTAAGAGTGATTTCAGGTGTGCCGCAGGGGAGAGTCGTAGGACCGTTGCTATTCACAATATACATAAATGACCTTGTGGATGACATCGGAAGTACACTGACGCTTTTTTGCGGATGGTGCTGTAGTATATCGAGAGGCTGTAACAATGGAAAATTGTACTGAAATGAAGTGCAGGAGGATCTGCAACGAATTGACGCATGGTGCAGGGAATGGCAATTGAATCTCAATGTAGACAAGTGTAATGTGCTGCGAATACACAGAAAGAAAGATCCTTTATCATTTAGCTATAATGTAGCAGGTCAGCAACTGGAAGCTGTTAATTCCGTGAATTATCTGGGAGTAGGCATTAGGAGCGATTTAAAATCGAATGATCATATAAAGTTGATCGTCGGTAAAGCAGATGACAGACAGATCCTTTGGAAGAATCCTAAGGAAATGCGATCCGAAAACAAAGGAAGTAGGTCACAGTACGCTTGTTCGCCCACTGCTCGAATACTGCTCAGCAGTGTGGGATCCGTACCAGTTAGGGTTGATAGAAGAGATAGAGGAGATCCAACGGAGAGCAGCGTGCATCGTTACAGGATCATTTAGTAATCGCGAAAGCGTTACGGAGATGATAGATAAACTCCAGTGTAATACTCTGCAGGAGAGACGCTCAGTAGCTCGGTACGGGCTTTTGTTAAAGTTTCGAGAACATACCTTCACTGAGGAGTCACGCAATATATTGCTCCCTCCTACGTATATCTCGCGTAGAGACCATGGGGATAAAATCAGAGAGATTAGAGCCCACACAGAGGCATACCGACAATCTTTCTTTCCACGAGCAATGCGAGACTGGAATAGAAGGGAGAACCGATAGAGGTACTCAAGGTACCCACCGCCACACACCGTCAGGTGGCTTGCGGAGTATGAATGTAGATGTAGATATAGACATACGCATGCATATTCAAATACAGAGATATGTAAACAGGGAGAATACGAAGCTGCGGTCCTCAACACCTATGTAAGACAACAAATGTCTGGCGCAAATGTTAGATCGGTTAGTCCTGCTACAATGGCGGGCTGTTAAGATTTAAGTGAGATTGAACGTGGTGTTATAGTCGGCGCACGGGTGATGGGACACAGCATCTCCGAGGTAGCGATGAAGTGGGGATTTTCCCGTAAGACTGTTTCACGAGTGTATCGTGAATATCAGGAATGCGATGAAGCATCAAATCTCCGACATCGATGCGGCCGGAAAAAGATCCTGCAAGAATGGGATCGACAAGTACGGAAGAGAATCGTTCAATGTGACAGAAGTGCAACCCTTCCGCAAATCGCGGCAGATTTCAGTGCTGGGCCATCAAGTGTCAGCGTGTGAACCATCATGGATATGGGATTTTGGAGCTGAAGAAGCACTCGTGTATCCTTGATCACTGGACGACAGAAAGCTTTACGCCTCGCCTGGCCCTGTCAACACTGATATTGGACTGTCGATGACTGGAAACATGTTGCCTCGTCGGACGAGTCTCGTCTCAAATTGTATCGAGCGGATGGGCGTGTACGGGTATGGATACAACCATGTGAATCCGTGGACCCTGCATGTTAGCAGGAGACTGATGAAGCTGGTGGAGGCTCTTTAATGATATGGAACGTGTGCAATTGGAGTGATATGGGGCCTCTGATACGTCTAGATACGACTCTGCCAGGTGACACGTACGTAAGCATCCTGTCTGATCACCTGCATCCATTCGTGTCCACTGCGCATTCCGAAGGACTCGGGCAATTCCAGCAGGACAATGCGACACCCCACACGTCCAGAATTGCTACAGAGAGGCTCCAGGAACACTCTTCTGAGTTTAAACACTTCCGCTGGCCACCAAACGCCCGAGACATGAACATTACTGAGCATATCTGGGATGCCTCGGAACGTGCTTTTCAGAAGAGAGCTGCACCCCTTCGTAGTCGTACGGATTTATGGACAGCACTGCAGGATTCACGGTGTCAGTTCCCTCCGGCACTGCTTCAGACATCAGTCGAGTCCATGCCACGTAGTGCTGTAGTACTTTTGCGTGCTCACGGGGGCCCTACAGAATATTAGGCAGGTGTACCAGTTTCTTTGGCTCTTCAGTGTGAGACTGCGTTCGCAGTTGCACCGACAGTAGTCGTTAGACACCGTCGCCAGAGATCAGCCGATAAGATCGGCCCACAGCGTGGCTCATAGTGCGTCCGATCTCCTTCGTCAGTTTGTAGCAGGTTAGGTTACGTTATGCTAGAATCTACTGTATGCATGAAGTAGGCTAGATTCTAACCTCTTACGGTGGGGTGGATACCGCGACGCCTCTGTCCTTGGATACGAGTGCTGCAAAGCGGCTTCTGCTATTAAAGACACGGAGAAAACTCGTGAATGAGCTTCCCTGTCTCGCAAAGAGCGTGGCGAGTACTATGTACTCTGTCCTCGGTTATCGGAAGAACGAGACAAGTTTTACGAATATATGAGATGACGGGCGGAATGTTCTATTACATGTTGTTGTTGTTGTGGTCTTCAGTCCTGGGACTGGTTTGATGCAGCTCTCCATGCTACTCTATTCTGTGCAAGCTTCTTCATCTCCCAGTACCTACTGCAACCTACATCCTTCTGAATCTGCTTAGTGTATTCATCTCTTGGTCTCCCTCTACGATTTTTACCCTCCACGCTGCCCTCCAATGCTAAATTCGTGATCCCTTGATGCCTCAAAACATGTCCTACCAACCGATCCCTTCTTCTAGTCAAGTTGTGCCACAAACTTCTCTTCTCCCCAATCCTATTCAATACCTCCTCATTAGCTACGTGATCTGCCCACCATATCTTCAGCATTCTTCTGTAGCACCACATTTCGAAAGCTTCTATTCTCTTCTTGTCCAAACTAGTTATCGTCCATGTTTCACTTCCATACATGGCTACACTCCATACAAATACTTTCAGAAACGACTACCTCACACTTAAATCTATACTCGATGTTAACAAATTTCTATTCTTGAGAAACGCTTTCCTTCCCATTGCCAGTTTACATTTTATATCCTCTCTACTTCGACCATCATCGGTTATTTTACTCCCTAAATAGCAAAACTCCTTTACTACTTTAAGTGTCTCATTTCCTAATCTAATTCCCTCAGCATCACCCGACTTAATTTGACTACATTCCATTATACTCGTTTTGCTTTTGTTGATGTTCATCTTATATCCTCCATTCCGTTCAACTGCTCTTCCAAGTCCTTTGCTGTCTCTGACAGAATTACAATGTCATCGACGAACCTCAAAGTTTTTACTTCTTCTCCATGAATTTTAATACCTACCCCGAATTTTTCTTTTGTTTCCTTTACTGCATGCTCAATATACAGATTGAATAACATCGGGGACAGGCTACAACCCTGTCTCACTCCCTTCCCAACCCCTGCTTCCCTTTCATGCCCCTCGACTCTTATAACTGCCATCTGGTTTCTGTACAAATTGTAAATATCCTTTCGCTCCCTGTATTTTACCCCTGCCACCTTCAGAATTTGAAAGAGAATATTCCAATGAACATTGTCAAAAGCTTTCTCTAAGTCTACAAATGCTAGAAACGTAGGTTTGCCTGTCCTTAATCTTTCTTCTAAGATAAGTCGTAAGGTCAGTATTGCCTCACGTGTTCCAACATTTCTACGGAATCCAGAACTGATCTTCCCCAAGGTAGGCTTCTACCAGTTTTTCCATTCGTCTGTAAAGAATTCGCGTTAGTATTTTGCAGCTGTGACTTATTAAACTGATAGTTCGTTAATTTTCACATCTGTCAACACCTGCTTCCTTTGGGATTGCAATTATTATATTTTTCTTGAAGTCTGAGGGTATTTCGCCTGTCTCATACATCTTGCTCACCAGATGGTAGAGTTTTGTCATGACTGGCTCTCCCGAGGCCATCAGTAGTTCTAATGGAATGTTGTCTACTCCCGGAGCCTTGTTTCGACTGAGGTCTTTCAGTGCTCTGTCAAACTCTTCACGCAGTATCTTATCTCCCATTTCATCTACATCCTCTTCCATTTCCATAATATTGTCCTCAAGTGCATCGCCCTTGTATAAACCCTCTATATACTCCTTCCACCTTTCTGCCTTACCTTCTTTGCTTAGAGCTGGGTTGCCATCTGAGCTCTTGATATTCATACAAGTGGTTCTCTTTTCTCCAAAGGTCTCTTTAATTTTCCTGTAGGCAGTATCTATCTTACCCCTAGTGAGACAAGCCTCTACATCCTTACATTTGTCCTCTAGCCATCCTTGGTTAGCCATTTTGCACTTCCTGTCGATATCATTTTTGAGACGTTTGTATTGCTTTTTGCCTGCTTCATTTACTGCATTTTTATATTTTCTCCTTTCATCAATTAAATTCAATATTTTTTCTGTTACCCAAGGATTTCTATTAGCCCTCGTGTCTATTACATACTCGAGATAATTCGTGGTGACCTTGAAAGCAAGTTATAAACACTCTGTTTCGCTGTATTTATTTGAAGTTGTCCAGACGTAGTCACCTAACCTTCAATGACTGTTATTTAGCGCACAGTGAAAGACAAGCACAAGATACTCTGAAAACCCACAGGACTTAAAAAGTGTAAACACATACCGTAATCATATTTGCGGAGCACTTCATATTAACAGAATCACACACTGCTAGTAAGCAGTAATAATAATTTGTAGACAACTAATGACAACCTACCACAAAAAGATGCAGTGCAGTAGCAGTAGATACGGCACCCTTTTCACTTGAACAAATTATTTCTTAAGATTATAATCTATGCCCAAAATTTCCAATAAAGATTTTACATGTTTCAGGTACGGTATTTTCATCCTCAGCATGCCACAAATTCACTCTTTCTTGGACTGAGCTTATCAGTTTGTCACGCTCCATATTTCGTATGTGAGGACGCCGATCGATTTGACCTCAGACAACAGACTAATTTGAATTTCACCGATTGTGCCCGAAGTCTGTACGTTCGAGAGACACAGGGTAACAATTATTGAAGTATATGAAAAAAAACGTAAATTACTTACAAACTACGGCGTGCACGCACTTCATTCAACACGTAAACGTCACGATGGATGAAACTTCCTGGCAGATTAAAACTGTGTGCCCGACCGAGACTCGAACTCGGGACCTTTGCCTTTCGCGGGCAAGTGCTCTACCATCTGAGCTACCGAAGCACGACTCACGCCCCGTTCTCACAGCTTTACTTCTGCCAGTATCTGGTCTCCTACCTTCCAAATTTACAGAAGCTCTCCTGCGAACCTTGAAGAAGGAGACGAGATACTGGCAGAAGTAAAGCTGTGAGTACCGGGCGTGAGTCGTGCTTCGGCAGCTCAGATGGTAGAGCACTTTCCCGCGAAAGGCAAAGGTCTCGAGTTCGAGCCTCGGTCGGGCACACAGTTTTAATCTGCCAGGAAGTTTCATGTCAGCGCACACTCCGCTGCAGAGTGAAAATCTCATTCTGGTCACGATAGATATTTGGATTTAGTTTACGACATGTTCAATATGCCTGTCATCATTGACCATGTTGTGGCGCAGACGAAAAGCGAAATTCTGCATTAACTGCTGTACCTGGTTCAAATGGCTCTGAGCACTATGGGACTTAACTTCTGAGGTCATCAGTCCCCTAGAACTAGTTAAACCTAAGGACGTCACACACATCCATGCCCGAGGCAGGACTCGAACCTACGACCGTAGCCTTGCTGTACTGTCGGAAAATCGATGCTGTCGATTACTGGAATGACATCATCTTCCAAAACCTTCACACACCTGTTCGTCAGGGTAGAGGTCAGGAGCGGAGGGCGTTGTAAAATGAAAAGTAATGAAGTGGAATGGACCCAGTTCATTCCTGTAATGATGATAGAGTGGTGTCTACGTAGGGCTGAGCAGCCCCAAGAGGGGTTGCCGTCTGCTCATCAGAGGGGCAGAGGCTAGAGGCCGAGGTCTGAAGCTAAGAGAGCGAGGAGCTGTTTCCGAGCCGCCCTCGCCGCTTCCGGCCGCGTCCCCACGTGATCACACGATTAGTCTCTGATTGGAGGGTCGATTCCGCCAACACGCCTTGCTAGTAGCGTACCCCCGTCAGCGCAACCAACCCGTGGGACTTGAGTCTGACCGAGGAGCACGTGGCAGGAATGTGCCGACCGTGGTCTTCCGGCCAGCACCTTCCACCACAGTGTGCCGAACATTATGCATGGAAAATTTATTTAATAAAATTTTGTCGGCAATGATTCCTCTTGGGGGGTCTCCTCCCTGCACACACCGTTCGGTAGTCACCGTGCCATCAAGGACTATCGCGCCGCTTATTCCGTGACTGGACACTGCATACCACACAGTCACCCGTGACTTCTCCAACGCGAAATGTAGATTCTCAGTCCACTAAATGCGCCATTTCTGATTACTGATTAACCCATACAACCGCCCATCATGCCCCACGGCCAACCGTGCAGCTAGAACGTCGTAACGCAAACCGTTCAGAAGTTATGACGATTTTATTTCGTATAGCTCAACTATTATCAAGCCGTAAGATCGGCTGTAGTATGGCCGCGCACGTTGTAGCGTACTGATTTGGAAAGATGGGCCGTGTCCGACCTCGTCGGCCGAATCCACCGATATCGCTGCCACTGTGACCACAGCCTAAGAGTTGTATCGTATAATGCTGCCGTGCTTCGTGAGAAAAAGGAGACTTTGGATGTCTACGTCTCTATCGCGCACACACTGCAATAGCCAGCTGGCAGTAGTGAAGTCGTGCAGGTACCACCCCCCCCCCTTCCCCCCCTCCCCCTCCTCCCTCACGAATGTTTCGCAAGGCCAGCTCACGCCCGGTAACCCGTCTTGGGTGCCAGTCCGCACTTTCGCGGAAATGCCTCAGTCGCTGCTGCTACGGGCACAGTGCCCGGTGACGTCATCGGTACAGCGTCTTGTGTGCCGGATAGAAGTTGTCTGGTCCGGCAGGTTGGTTCGGGGGTGGAGAGGGGGCGGGGAGAGTAGACTGGAATTAATAGTCGAGTGTCGCTAAACTGCTGTGTCGGGTGATTTCTACATTGCCGGCCATTCAAGCTGCAACGCCACGAAAGCTACAAGCAAGACACGTGAGATAGGCGTGAAATGCGGAACATCCTCATCCACTTGTTGCAGAATCTTGGAAGATATTCTGGGCTAAAACGTGATGATGTATCCCGAACAGAACAATTCCTCCATGCCAACCAGCGTCGATTTCGAAAACACAGACCATGTGAAAAACGAGGCAGTCAGTTGGGTGCAGTACTTCGCGATTTGCGAAAATCATTTGACACAGCACCAATCTTACGCCAATTATCAAAGTTACTGTCATGTGGAGCATCAGACGAAATTTGCGACTGGACTGAGGATTTCATGGCAGCGAAGACGCAGCATGTTTTCTTTGATGAAGAGCCAATGACAGCCGTAGAAGTAACTCCGGGTGCACCCCTGGGAAGTGTGTTAGTTCTGTTGCTGTTCCCGTTATATACTGATGATCTCGCGGACAACATTACTAGGAAGCTCAGACTTTTCGCAAATTATGCACTTACGTATAACGAAGTACAGTCTGAATGAAGCTGTACAAATATTCAGTGAGATCTGATAAGATTTCAAAGTGGTGCATTAATTGGCAGCTTGCTTCAAATGTTCAAAAATGTAAAATTGTGCACTTTACAAAACGAAGAGAATATAGCAGCCTGTCAATGCACCATTAGTGAGTCACAGCTGGAATCTGTACACTCGTACTAGTACTTGTGTGTAACAGTAGTGACACGAAGTGGAACGATCAAATAGCCTCAGTTATAGATAAAGCAGGTAGCAGACTTCTGTACCTCGGATACCTCTCCTTGTCAGTAGAGTCCCAGCTAGCGTCACGACGGGATCATCACTTGTCGTTCCCGTAGACGATAGTTTGAACAGCAGGCGTAATACTTCTGACGTATTAAAGGCAATGGCTGTTCCAAATCTTCTAAGTCTGTGTGACGGTATCTTCCGACAAGATAACGGCAGACCGCACGCTGCCCGCGCTGCCCTAACCCGCCTCTGCACAGAGGGTGTCGTGCTGCCGCCCTGTCCAGACCTGTCAGCCAATGACCACAGCTGGCCACAGAGAGGCTGGCACGCATCCATTCACCACACGGCTGGTGGACCCTGGCATAAGACAGCTGGAGCAACACCGAATGACGTAGCCGTCTCTGCCATCCCAGTCCAGTTACTGCGTACTAAATTTGACTCCCTCCACAGGCCTGAATCACCCAGACAATTTAATCGACGATTCTTCCTACGTTGCTGCCCACACACATGAAGTGAACTTCCGTTACCTCTTGCCGACCTGGTATTGCAGTTTTAGTTCAAAAATGGTTCAAATGGCTCTGAGCACTATGGGACTTAACATCTGTGGTCATCAGTCCCCTAGAACTTAGAACTACTTAAACCTAACTAACCTAAGGACATCACACACATCCATGCCCGAGGCAGGATTCGAACCTGCGACCGTAGCGGTCACGCGGTTCCACACTGAAGCGCCTAGAATCGCTCGGCCACAGCGGCCGGCGCAGATTCACGAGTGTTTGGTTTGGACCGTCATAATTTCCCTCAGCTTTATAACAGCATAGGTGCGTCCACACGATGCCTTTTTTTTCTGTTCAACTTTGCGCATGCACGTTAACTTCCGACAGCGCCAGTACGCATGCGCATTTGTGCATGCGTGATTTCGTAAAAATCGTAAGGCCGTGCGTTAAGCGCATTGCTCCGCGCCTTCGGTGGGGATCATTGCGCATTTTAGCAGACGCCAGGAAACTGCTGCGCATCTGTGTTTCACTCTGTGGTGCGTTGAGGTTATGCCGCGAAGCGATTCATGTGTCATAATATTTGTTTACTCCAAACGAAGCGTGTTTAAATTTATAGATGAAAACAGACAAAGAAAAACCTTAGGGAACGCCACTTTTTAAGATTATTTGAATAAAAATTTGACTCCCTGGGAATCAAGTATTAGATAAAAGTATGCGATCTCATTACTGTAAAGAGTAATGCATCGTAACTTTTGAAGTAGGAAAGCAGAGAAGAATAAGCCAGAAATCTATGAAAAGTTTAAAAGAAAGCTGTGGGCGAATACTCATATGGCGACTTAATAGCACAGCTGTGGAGCCTGACATCTGAAGAAAAGAAATGATGCGGTACGTGTAGCTCATCAACAAATTCCTAGAAATGAAGGACGTTGATACAATTTGTAAAACGCGATCTCCGTTCTAGTGGATTTGGCGTCTATGAAATTTCCATATTTCTCGAGTCCTAGGGTGTTAATCTGTATATAATCTTTCATGGCCGGCCGAAGTGGCCGTGCGGTTAAAGGCGCTGCAGTCTGGAACCGCAAGACCGCTACGGTCGCAGGTTCGAATCCTGCGACCGCTACGGTCGCAGGTTCGAATCCTGCCTCGGGCATGGATGTTTGTGATGTCCTTAGGTTAGTTAGGTTTAACTAGTTCTAAGTTCTAGGGGACTAATGACCTCAGCAGTTGAGTCCCATAGTGCTCAGAGCCATTTTTTTAATCTTTCATGACTAAAGTTGTGTAAATAACTTTCCTGTAAAATAAAATACAAATGATGGAATAGAAAGTTATACTGAAGCCCCAAAGACACTGGTATAGGCATGCGTAATCAAATACAGAGATATGTAGACAGACAGAACATGGCGCTGCGGTCGGCATCGCCTACGTAAGACAACAAGTGTCTGGCGCAGTTGTTAGACCGGTTGCTCCTGCTACAATGGCAGGTTATCAAGATTTAAGTGGGTTTGAACGTGGTGTTATAGACGGCGTACAAGCGATGGGATACAGCATCTCCGAGGTAGCGATGAAGAGGGGATTTTCCCGTAAGACCATTTCACGAGTGTACCGTGAGTATCAGGAGTCCGGCAAAACATCAAATCTGCGACATCGCTGCGGCCGGAATAAGATCATGCATGAACGAGACCAAAGTCGACTGAAGAGAATCGTTCAATGTGACAGAAGTGCAACCCTTCCGCAAATAGCTGCAGAATTCAAAGCCGGGCCTTCAACAAGTGCCAGAGAGCGAACCATTCAACGAAACATCATCGATATGGGCTTTCGGAGCTGAACGCCCACTTGTGTACTCTTGACGACTACACAACACAGAGCTTTACGCCTCGGCTGGACCCTTCAACACCGACATTGGACTGTTCATGACTGGAAACATATTGGCTGTTCGGACGAGTCTCGTTTGAAATTGTATGGAGCGGATGAAGGTGTACAGGTATGGAGACAATTTCATGAATCCGTGGATCGTGCAAGACAGCAGGGGACTATACGAGCTGGCGGAGGCTCTGTAATGGTGTGGGGCGTGTGCAGTTGGAGTGATATGGGACCCCTAATATGTCTAGATACGACTGTGACAGGTGACACGTACTGTATGTAAGCATCCTGTCTGATCACCTGCATTTATTGACATTCATTGCGCATTCCGACGGAGTTGGGCAATTTCAGCAGGACAATGCGACACCCCACACGTCCAGAATTGGTACACAGTGGCTCCAGGAACACTCTTCAGCCTTTAAACACCTTCGCTGGCCACCAAACTAGCCAGACAGTAAATTATTGAACATTTCTGCGATGCCTTGCAAAGTGCTGTTCTTTCGGATTTATGTACAGCCCTGCAGGATTCATGGTGTCAGTTCCCTCCAGCACTGCTTCAGACATTAGTCGAGTCCACGCCACGTCGTGTTGCGCCACTTCTGCGTGCTCAAGGAGGCCCTAAACGGTATTAGGCAGGTGCACCACTTTCTTTGGCTCTTCGGTGTAATTAATCTTCGCATAACGGCTGCGAATCTCCCGTAGCTCACATTTTCAGGAATAATCACTGAAATGCTTTGTTTTGAAATGCGAAATAAACGGTTTGAATTGGTATATATGTCGCCTGATACTGTGGTCCGATCCATGAACAATGGCGGTTCGCGCAGGTCGGGGATTGCTTGGTTACCGGTTTCTAGCGACAGTTGCGGTATGCGCCTGCATGTACTTCGCGCTCGATGTGAGCGTGTCTCTTGCAAATTATGCCTCTCACTTGCGTGTATAGGATTTGTCGCTCACAAACAGGCATGGTAACTGGCTACAAAATGGAATAAATATTCGCTAAATGACTCGCTAAGAGCACGTTCAACGCACACACTGGATACGACGTCCACAGAACACTACTGAACGCTCATTGGCTATTCGAGGATGCATGACGTAACTGCCCCCTCCATGTAATTCTATACTGTGCAAGTCTCTTCATTTCCCAGTACCTGCTGCAACCTACATCCTTCTGAATCTGCGTACTGTATTCATCTCTTGGTCTCCCTCTACGATTTTTACCCTCCACGCTGCCCTCCAATGCTAAATTATGAGTCCTTCCCCTCGCAGAAAGTCTAAAATCTCGCTGTGACCACCTCAAAATTTGCAAACAAAACGTTGTCGTTGTACGTATTTCTCGAATTTCTGTATTAGATAGGTAGTTCTTTATGTACTGTCGCTAGTAACAAGCAGACAAGGGGATCTGTAGCAGATTACTTGCACAGAGGCAACATCTGGACACGAGAACGCCCATACGTAAACGCGTGCCCTCCACAAATGTGTGTGCCCTGCTATTCCCACGTATCTGCGATTGCTCAGCCGGCCGTTGTGGCCGAGCGGTTCTAGGCGCTACAGTCTGGAACCGCGCGACCGCTACGGTCGGAGTTTCGAATCATGCGTCGGGCATGGATCTGTGTGATGTCCTTAGGTTAGTTAGGTTTAAGTAGTTCTAAGTTCTTGGGGACTTATGACCTCAGATGTTGTCCCATAGGGCTTAGAGCCAGTTGAACCAGAAATCAATATGTTGTCTCTGTTAGAAATTCCGTTTGAGACCGTTTGCAGAAAACCATTGAATATACATCCAATGACATTACTTACCATTCCTCTAGTACTGTATCTATGTTCAGGAGGGTAATACGGAATGCCGTGCTGGATCCCAACGGCCTCGTATCCCCAGTCGAGATGACAGGCATCTTATCCGCACGGCTGTAATGGATCGTGCAGCCACGTCTCGATCCCTGAGTCACCAGATGGGGACGTTTGCAAGACAACAACCATCCGCCCGAACAGTTCGACGACGTTTGCAGCAGCACGGACTATCAGCTCGGAGACCGTGGCTGCGGTTACCCTTGACGCTGCAGCACAGACAGGAGCGCCTGCGATGGTGTACTCGACGACGAACCTGGATACACGAATGGCAAAACGTAATTTTTTCGGATGAATCCAGGTTCTGTTTACAGCGTCACGATGGTCGCATCCGTCTTTGGCGACATCGCGGTGAACGCACATTGGAAGCGTGTATTCGTCATCGTCATACTGGCGTATCACCCGGCGTGATGGTATGGGGTACCACTGGTTACACGTCTCGGTCACCTCTTGTTCGCATTGACGCCACTTTGAACAGTGGACGTTACATTTCAGATGTGTTACGACCCGTGGCTCTACCCTTCATTCGATCCTTGCGAAACCCTACATTTCAGCAGGATAATACACAACCACATGTTGCAGGTCCCGTACGGGCCTTTCTGGATACAGAAAATGTTCGACTGCTGCCCTGGCCAGTACATTCTCCAGATCTCTCACCAATTGAAAACGTCTGGTCAATGGTGGCCGAGCAACTGGCTCGTCACAATACGCCAGTCACTACTCCTGGTGAACTGTGGTATCGTGTTGAAGCTGCATGGGCAGCTGTACCTGTACACGCCATCCGAGCTCTGTTTGACTCAATGCGCAATGCCAGAGGTGGTTGTTCTGGGTACTGATTCCTGAGGATCTATGCACCCAAATTGCGTGAAAATGTAATCACATGTGAGTTCTACTATAAGATATTTGTCGAATGAATACCCGTTTATCATCTGCATTTCTTCTTGGTGTAGCAATTTTAATGGCCAGTAGTGTAGATAGGTACTTCTTTATGCACTGTCGCTAGTAACAAGCAGATAAGGGGATCTAAAGCAGACTACTTGCGCAGAGGCAACATCTGGACACGGGAACGCCCATGCCTTCCACAAATGTGTGTGCCCTGCTATTCCCACCAATTTGCGATAGCTGAGGAAAGAGGCAAGGTGTAGAAGTACCGTAAGACTGATTGTGACTGGCGATTACAGGTGTCGGCCGAGCAGCCAGTGACGGAGGAGCGATGTTGTCGTTACCGCCCGCCGCCTTTGATGTCGCCGGCCGCTATTTCGGCAAGGCCAGTCGCCGCAGGCGGAACAGAATGTGTCTCGCCTTGGCAGTCGCACGGAGAGGTTCCCTGGCCTAGCCGCCGCCGCCGCCTCTCGCCCCTAATTGGCCAGACACTTCCCAGCGCTCTCCCTCGCTCTGCTGGTCGCACTCCGAGCCGCCGTGCCAACTGCAACCGGGTTTCTCGCCGGGTTTTCCTCGCCAAACTGTTTCCACACTGTGTCGACAGTGCGCCGCGACAACAGAACTGATTACGCGACAGATATCTCAGTATCGCGCCCTTCACTAAAACGTCGCCGCAATTTCCTTGCGAAAGAATTCAGAAAGCTGTACTTCATACACCACTGAAGAGCCAAAGAAACTGGTACACCTGCGTAACACCTTGTAGAGCCCCCGCGAGCACGTAGAAGGGACGCAACACGAGGTGGCTTGGACTCGATTGATGTCTGAAGCAGTCCTGTAGGGAATTGACACCATGAATCCTGAGAACTGTCCACGTTGCAAGGCATCCCACATATGCTCAGTAATGCTCATGTCTGGGGGGGGGGGGGGGGGGGGGTTGGTCGCCAGCGAAGTTTTTAAACTCAGAAGAGTGTTCCCGGAGCCACTCTGTAGGAGTCCTGGGCGTGTGGGCTGTCGCATTGTCATGCTGGAATTTCCCCAGTCCGTCGAAATGCACAATGGACACGAATGGATGCAGGTGTCCAGACAGGATGCTTACGTACGTGTCACCTGTCAGAGTCGTATCCAGACGTATCACGGGTCCCACATCATTCCAACTGCGCACGTTCCACAGCATTACAGATCCTCGACCAGCTTGAACAGTTGCCGCCTGAAATACAGCGTCCATCGATTCATGAGGTTGTCTCCATACCCGCACACGTCCATCCACTCGAGACAAGTTGAAACGAGACTCGTCCGACGAGGCAACATGTTTCCAGTCATCATCAGTCCAATGTCGGTGTTGACGGGCCCAGGCGAGGCGTAAAGCTTTGTGTCGTGCAGTCATCGAGGGTACACGAGCGGGCCTTCGCCTTCGAAAACCCATGTCGTGGTCATCTCCCATACTGGTCGATGCAAGTTTATTAAAAAAAGAAAAAATAAGTTTGAATGGACACACCAACTTTGACGCCATGTTTACAATCACAATATAGGGACGTCAAATAGCTGGAGCGACGCCTGCGCACCAAGCGGTTACATTTCACATTGCTGTGAACAGAAGACGAGCGACTTTTACGATCAGATCTACGGCGAGGCTCTAGATTTGATCATATCTATTTGACGAGAGGCGAGATCTGACAAAGTTCCCTACTACACCATCACATTTCTTTGACATAAATATTTGAGATGTCAACTTTGACAAAGAAATGTGATAGTGTAATACATCTCTATATAGTTGGTGCTCCGACTTAGACATTTGTTGTGCCGTGGTACCAACATTCCAATATCGTCGTCGTAGGAGGCGACCGCCTGTGATTTCCACCACTTTCCTACGCTGATCTGTAGCTCGCTGTCAGTGCTGAAATGCTGTCCCCATACCCAGCGGTCATTACGAGCAAAGTGATGAAAATCAGCTGGACAGAGTGGGCATGCGGTTCTAGGCGCTACGGTCTGGAACCGCGAGGCCGCTACGGTCACAAGTTCGAATCCTGCCTTGGGAATGGATGTGTGTGATGTCCTTAGGTTAGTTAGATTGGAGTAGTTCTAAGTTCTAGGGCACTGATGACCTCAGATGTTAAGACTCATAGTGCTCAGAGCCATTTGAACCATTTGATGAAAATCAGAGGAAGCCAAGTCGGGGCTGTGCATGGTGGATGATGTAACACTTCCCATTTAAAACGCTGCAGGGGTGTCTTCTGCCCCTGCAGTATGTGCCCGAGAATTGTCACAGAGAAGGAAACGCCTGACATTTACGTTATGTGGGCTGCATGACTTCAGGCGGAACTCCTCAGCAGTACTTCACGCTTGGCGGGAGACGCTATTGTTCTAGGCATCTTTACGTGTTCTCTGTGCGCTCAGGACTGAAAAGTGCGACGTGGCGCGATACACAGGTGTACTAGAGACACTGCCCAACATATCTGTCCAAAGTTTCAAAAGATTTTCACTGTGATTTTAATTTCATGACCGATCGGAGGTAAAAAAAAAAAGCCTTCGTACTCAGGAGTTTGATTCCGTAAAGAGTCGTCGGGGAAACATTGGTTGGGGGGGGGGGGGGGAGGCGGCGTGAGGAGGGAAGGTTGTGTTGGTGATTCAGACGAAGAGGCGTTTAAGCATTCTCCTCGCACTTTATACGCGAACTATAAGAAACCTAGTATGCGATAGAGCGGGAAGTCCCTTTTCCCAAAGTACAAGGAGGGTTTTTTTTTTTTTTTTCAGAGCGTATAGGCAGATATAGATGGATTGTTCGGCTGTGTTCCAGCCCTGCTGAAAACGTCGTCGACGAAACGTAAGATGGACGACTTCGTCCCTCTGTATAATTTACAGACATTCCTCGACAGTTCATGTGCTCGCACAATGCGGTGAGACAGCACATACGATTGTTGCCTCTTTTCTTGCAGCAAGTTTGAATTCGCAACTGGCTAATCACCCAGTGGCATTCAAACGGCGTACCGTCGTATTAAACGCGTTTAGTACCAGCTACAGCTCTACAACTTGACCTTCGTGGCGTTAACTGATGCAGTCCCCGTTTTTATGTCCCTACTGTTTGTTCAAACAGCCGTCGAGGAGAGAGTGACTGTTTAGACACCCTGTAGCAGTCACGTGCCACGGATCGCCGCGATACGGGAACCCTGTGTCCTTGCGTAGTATGTCCGTTCGCGACCAGGAACTGGCTACCAGGAGAGAGGGAACAAAAATACCACTATTTAGGCTTCACCAGCGCCAGTCCGGGCTACAAAAAAGTCACTCACAAACACATGTGTTAGTAGTAAAAATGAGATGCCATCATATTTTTTCTTCCTCATTTTCCTTTTCTTCTGCCTTTTACAGATTAGGCCTCTCGACTTGTCCTCCGTTCCATCTTGTAACTAGCGCTCCTACGTCCCTCTGTCCATAGGGCCTTCTTCGTAATCCTTGTTTCTTCCACTCGTTCGAGATGTTCCATCCAGTTTTCTTTATGCTCTTATACTAGCTGACTACTCGGCTGTGCCCTGGTTTGTATTTATTCCAACTAGTATCGCCTGTGGTCGAAATTCGACCAACCGAGTCAATCGACCTGATAAAAAATGTAAGCTATCTTAAAGTGACAACACGTGAAACTGTATCTGAAATTTCATCCTCAGAACTGACCAATAGCAAATGCTGCATTGTAGCTACCACTATTGTTGACATACTTCTTTGATTTCTCTTTAATTGTTAGGTCATTTAAAGTGAGACCGCGGCACAGTGCTTAAAAACTAACTTTTGCGTTAGTAGCGGCGAATTAACTTTTGCCTTATGACAACACAAAAATGGTTCAAATGGCTCTGAGCACTATGGGACTAAACATCTAAGGTGATCAGTCCCATAGAACTTAGAACTACTTAAACCTAACTAACCTAAGGTCATCACACACATCCATGCCCGAGGCAGGATTCGAACCTGCGACCATAGCGGTCGCACAGTTCCAGACTGAAGCGCCTAGAACCGTTGGGCTACACCGGACGTCTATGGCAACACAACGTGAATACCGTTGTATCGCATAATCTCAGATGCGAAGTGATTTGCGTTGTAAATCCATCAAACCGCAGTTATAGCTCTCAAAATTATTTGGAATTACGTTCAGTGCATATTTAAACGTATCTTTCAAATTATCATTATCAACGCCCGCATTATTCCTATTACTTTGTCGACGCAATAATTGTCTGTCTCTACCGCTCAGTCTTTCAATCCGACCCGTCAACGTTATTCTCCGAGGCGTAGCTCAAGACAAATATGCTTTCAGTATAATAAAGGAAGTCGTAGCTATTCAAACCGAAGACACTGAAAATTAGCAACACTTCAAATTTTATTATGACGGCGGAGAACAAGCGCAAAGTTAATTCCGTTTATTCTTCGACAAAGGTAATTGAAAAAAAAGACGCTAATGAACAATGTTGCTTCCGATGGCATCGTGATTGCTGCGTTTTGTTTCCCACTACTGACAACATTAACGAAGTATCATTTGTGGCATTGTAGTTGCCCGGTATGCGTGTGTTACTCCAAACGAATATCTGCAACATTTAAACTTGAAAGCTACTAGAACGCGATGTCACGAAACAATGTTACTTTCGCGTGCCATTTATACCATATGATATGCAGCGCAGAAGTTGGTACCAGTTCGATTTTCGATGTTGCACGTATTGTAGACTTTTAATGCAATAAAGAACATCTTTCCTTTTACCATTCAGTAACAGTTTCGCACACACATTGTTTTCTTCTTGTACATCTATGGCAAACATCCTTTCATATAGTATGGCTCTGAGCACTATGGGACTCAACTGCTGAGGTCATCAGTCCCCTAGAACTTAGAATTACTTAAACCTAACTAACCTAAGGACATCACATCCATGCCCGAGGCAGGATTCGAACCTGCGACCGCAGCGGTCGCGCGGTGCCAGACTGTAGCGCCTAGAACCGCTTGGCAAATTCCGTCGGCTTTCATGTAGTTTAGTTGGCTACTTGTGCAGTTAATATAAAAAAAATCGATATTTCAATTTTCGTGTTCACGTATTAATATTATGATGATTCTATTAGTCAGCCTCCTCTTTCCCTCTGTCTCCCTCTCTCTTCTCTGCCCATGTGCTTCTACCCTTTCTCTCTGTCTACCTCCTACACTCCCATTCTTTGTCTATTTGCTACCCCCCTATCTCTGTTGGTTTCCACCTCTTTCTTTCTCTATGCGTCTCCTCGTCCCCTCTCTGTGTGCCGCACACTGATCTTATTTTGTAGGTTCATTCAGCGGCATACGGGGACTCTGTCTGCTAAATGTTTTGCCAGTAGTTACTATCGTACAAGTTATGAATTCGAACGCCATGCACGGCGTGGCAGGTTTTGACGCATATCAGTGTTTACGACGTCATATCTTCTGAACTATGTGCTGTGCAATGATATAATTTTTCCCAGATATTCATTGCTATATGCCGACGGCCTTTGAGGTAGCAAGTTGAGACGAACTGTTTGATACGGGACACTTGTGGTCTACCAAGTCGGGGAACTACCTCCAACTGGCCTACAAAAACTAAGTAAGCTACAGCGCATGCGCGACGAGCGAGTTTTTCAATGCTCTCGCGCTCTCTTCGCACGAACCATTAGTTCTAGAGAAAAAAACGAATAGGACCCTTTTTGTAGGAAATTTAATACAGTTTAATTTTGTACTGCGACACGTTTTCGCTGGAGGGTGCGGTTTTCGAGTTCTTCAAGTAAAAGGTACAAAAGTGGTATTAAATATGTTCTATCTCGGAAACCATTCGGAATAGGGCATACGTCCATATGAAGCTTTTTGTTCAGAATCACTAATACTATCACCCCTCAAACCATGTACCTTTCCTCCTGACTCACCCTGTACATGAATATCTTTTTTTTAATGAAATTTAGCCTATACGGCGTCCTAGCTACATCTTGGAAATTAGTGTGTTCAGTCCGACAGGTCCGACACACAAGAAAGTTTTAGTAAAACTTCAAATCACGATTCTTCGTCAAGTAATTCTGGATATTAGCATGGTCAAAAAAAAAAAAAAAAAAAAAAAAAAAAAAAAAAAAAAAAAAAACCAGACACGACGATTTTCAGATTTATTACTAATATAGATTTTGCCACTGACTGCAAAAATATTCAGTTCTTGTCTAACGTTATCGTTACGGGTCATGTCGAACGTAGTGCAACCTTTAATGCTCTTAAAGATTTCATTTTAGCCGCCTGCACATGGTTAAAATCTTTTCTCTTCATAACGTAGGTTTCACAGGCATACAGCAGAACAAGAGCAGCCATTACTTCATAGTATCTCATTTTCTCTCCCTTCGTGCATTTCTCAGTATTCTGTTTACAGTGGCACATATAGTCTGATATCTCCCTAATTTAATATTTACATCATTATCTTCGTTAAAATTAATATAGCTCCCTAGACGGTTGAAGTGGTGGTCTTCAATTGCAATTTTGTTTCGTACTGGTTATTCTTCGTAGAACCCCATTGTCTTAGTTTTATTTACTGTCTCGGTTGTATTTACTGCTGTATTAAAATTATAATGGGTTGATTTTTGTATTTCGTATTCAGAAAAATAGGATCTCAAAATCCAACAGAAGCAGAAATAGTTGGTGCCGTGGAACAGGTAGGCAGTAGAGCAGGTTTAGCAATCTCTGGGGAGGGAACCATTTATGACTAACATAAAAAATGGATACTGAAAAGAGAGAGATTCTAATAGCCTTCAAGTATCTAAGGGAGATAGCTGAAGCTAATGGATGTGAAGAACCATGACTTAAATCAACGGACTTCCGAACTGAAAAGAGCATATGGATTATAAACCTTTACAGTCAAAAAGTGCGTATTAAGAAATGCAAAAATATGGAATACGATTATCAAACCAGAATGCCTCTAAGCAAGTGAATAATTGGCGCTCAGTTCTAATTTAGAGACACTAGAAATATTAAGTAGATGAATTTTAGATACAATATGACGAAAACAAGCCTGGATATTAAGAAACAAAGATGGAATATGTCGAATAAAAAAATAACAAAAACAATAAGGAAAGGAGGTCTGATATTTTTTGCGCATTCATATGCAATGAATGCCGAAAGGGTGACAAAACAGATCTGCAACTAGCTCTAGTGAAGGAAATCAACAAGAATCTGGAACTGAGGAGCTGAAAGAAATTTAGAATTGGGCAACTTAAGAACAGAAGAATCAGAAAGAGATATTTCCACAAGGAAAGCTTAAAAGGATTCCAAGGGGGCCCCAGCAGTAAGAGAACAGGTTTGAGTTGGTTTGAAGAATGAAAAAACAGACAAGGTGAAGAGATGAAAGGACATTGTAGGGAGAGAAAAAACCTTTCATCCATTATGCATGTGGAACACAGCGACTGTGGGGAATAAAGGTTATCAGAAATGACAGAAACCAGTCGTCTTTTGCGATTGTAGCGTTTTTATTTATTTATTTATTTTCTATTCTTTTTTTTCTAGTGCCCGTTTCAAATCGCCTAGCGACGCATCATCGAATGGTTTACGGTTCTTAGTAGCATTATGGTGGCACTGTGTAGTTTTTTACCTTCTGTAAAGTAGTTGGGGGCCGTTTAGTGGGGGCACGGTTTGTGAATTGCTGTGTAATGGTCAGATGTGGAAAACATAAACAACGTTGTACAAGGTGATTTTTGCACCTATGGTAATCCCATTACTATTGGTAATCGCAAGTCAGATTCCACAATGCTACACGAAACACTAAGAACTGTGTACCATTTATTGCTGATGAGTCACTAGGCAGCTTGCAACCGCTAACTGGAACACAAAAAGTGTACTGCGAGGCAGCTGTCGGTATGGCTAACTGTTTGTAAAGAAGTTTCAGAGTGTGCGCCACACGTTACCGTCATTACTACACGTTACTATGCAAGTTCACTTTCTTCCCACATGAAGAGTTGTTCAAGAATATAATACCAACAACGCGGTGAATGAACTTCTCTCCATAACCTGATACTCCTCGTAACGCAAAAGTTGCAGTGCTTGAGATGGCCTGTGACATTTGACTCCCACTTCACGTTTCGATCAATGTAAATAGCTGAGAATTTAGAATATTCTGATCCATCCATTTATTGATTTACCCTCGTGCATTATTTCTAGTAGCTTGCTCAGGCTTTGTGCAGTGCTGAATTATGTGTATTCTGTTTCATGTAAATTCATTGGTAAATCATTAGCAGTGAACTAGCTTTTAATTTGTAGGAAAATGTTATTCTCATTCGCAAAAGTGAAAGTTTCTGCGTTGGGTGTGGCCTATACTACTTCCGTCGTCTGCAAAGAGATATCCCTATCTTGTAGCCGGCCGCGGTGGTCTAGCGGTTCTAGGCGCGCAGTCCGGAACCGCGCGACTGCTACGGTCGCAGGTTCGAATCCTGCCTCGGGCATGGATGTGTGTGATGTCCTTAGGTTAGTTAGGTTTAAGTAGTTCTAAGTTCTAGGGGACTGATGACCACAGTACTTAAGTCCCATAGTGCTCAGAGCCATTTGAACCCTATCTTGTATGTATTGTTTATCTGTAGAACAAGAACAAGAGTGGACCCAATATCGACCCCTGTGGTACATTCGAATACGCTGTTTCGTTGTGCGCACTCCGTCAGTTCGTTATAAAAACTCTACTTCCTTTTAGTTACACAGACGAAAACCACTTATCAGCAAATACGTAATACTGCACCATAATATTTTAACTTCTCTGGGAGAAAATGACTGAACTGTTACGTGGGGTGCCATAAGGCTTTAAAAACAGTGACAGCTCGTAGGTGATTTAGTTGCGCTATGTTACTGATTAGCGCAGGTACACAATGACCCATAATATGTTGCTCCACTAGGTGCCGGTCTATCGGCAAGAACTTACATGCATGTCTGAAATAACAGACACTTTTAGTGATCCATCGCTGTACGAAATAAATAGAAATTAATTCGCTAGCTGCTAATTGCTTGATATGAGCTGTATTAGGTGCTAGCGAAGCGGCCACAGCTTCTCTCGCATAGACTGTATGGTCTGCAAAATTTTTTTTTCCTTTAATCAAATTTTTATGTTGTTCACAAGTTGGATCAGCTTCTAAAATCTTCACGCTAAATAAGGCCAAAAAAGCACGGTCTTTTTCGAACGTACTGACCAAAAAACGATTGTGGTAGCTGGAATCCACGGTTTTTGTTAACCGTGCCTTTTGCGTTCTTGTCATGATATTTTCGTCCTCTGACGCGTATTTCTTTTGTATCCAACCGAGAAGTGAGTTACGCCGGCCGGAGTGACCGAGCGGTTCTAGGCGCTACAGTCTGGAACCGCGCGACCACTACGGTGGCAGGTTCGAATCCTGCCTCGGGCATGGATGTGTGTGAGGTCCTTATGTGAGTTAGGTTTAAGTAGTTCTAGGGGACTGATGACCTCAGAAGTTAAGTGCTATGGTGCTCATAGCCATTTGAACCATTTGGGAAGTGAATTACAGATTTTCAAAGATTTAGCTTCAAAAACTTAGTAATATAGTGAAATATTTTCTTAAAGATTTGCGTCGCCTATTTCACTCCGTTAGGGGTTCAATTTCCAAAACAGGCAAACATTTGTAACCGAGAAGGCAAATACAAATTTTCATAGATTTAACTTTGAAAAGGCTTTCATCCAATGTTTTGATCCCTTAGGAGTGCGGTTTCGAACAACCCTTTGTTAAACAGTCCCTGCAGTACAAGATCCACGCCCTCTGCAGATTTCAAGTTTCTACCCTTAGTCGTTCGGTCAGTGAATCAGTCTGGCCCTATTTCGCCCCCTTAGGCGTCGAATTTGTAGAAACAGTGGAACACGTGTTTTTTCATTTCCAACCGAGATCCAAATAATAATTTTCATAGATTTAGCTTTAAAATTGCTTTCTCAGTGAAATATTTTCGTAAAACGTTTCGCCCGCTGTTTCCCCCTCCTTAGGCGCTGAATTTTCGAAAACAGTCATTGCGCATTTTTTTATGTGTAACAGAGAAGCCAAATACACTCCATAGGAGTTGAATTTCCAAAAAACAGTGAAGCACGGACTTTTTTATTTGTAAGCTAGAAGCCAATTTTCAAAATTTTCGTTGATTTAACTGTAAAAATTCTTAGATAAGGCAATATTTCATAAAACATTTCATCCTCTATCTCAGCTGCTTAGGGGACTGAATTTCCAATAATGCTGACACATCTATTTTTTTATTTTGTAATCAAGAAGTCGGATATCATTTTTAACAGATGTAGCTTTAAAACTACTTTAGCAGTTCTTTAATAATGATTTATTTTCGAAAAAAGATGCATCCGCTATTTCTTCCTATATGGGTTTAAATTTAAAAAAAAAAAGCTCGTATTTCTTTATCTTCGACTGAGAATCCAAATACTAATTTTGGAAAGTGTAGCTTCAAAATTGCCTTAATGGCGACGTATTTTCAAAAAGCATTTTATCCCCTGTTTCACTCCCTTAGGGGTGAAATTTAGAAACCTACAGAATAAGGTGAGCACCATCTGCAAACTTCTACTTTCTGTCAGCGGTTTTGGCTGGGCGATTATGAGTTGGTGAGCCAGGGCAGTGCTTTTTGCATATTTACTACGCGACAGGACGTACGAAAATTTGTGTCGGATTGGGACTGGAACCTTGATGGCTTTAGTGGACTACAGTATAGGGATATAGGCGGTGTGTCATACGGAAGTTTGGATCTGTCTGAATCCTGCACGGGTAGCCGAAGACGTTAAGCCGACCGCTCGCGGGAAATGCGAGTTCAACTCCTCGTCCGACCCAAGTTAAACCTGGAGATACTAGAAGGTATCAGATAGATTATGTAATGGTAAGACAGAGATTTAGGAACCAGGTATTCAATTGTAAGACATTTCTAGGGGCAGATGTGGACTCTGACCATAATCTATTGGTTACGAACTGTAGATTAAAACTGAAGAAACTGCAGAAAGGTGGGAATTTAAGGAGATGGGACCTGGATAAATTAAAAGAACCAGAGGTTGTACAGAGATTCAGGGAGAGCATAAGGGAGCAATTGACAGGAATGGGGGAAATAAATACAGTAGAAGAAGAATGGGTAGCTCTGAGGGATGAAGTAGTGAAGGCAGCAGAGGATCAGGTAGGTAAAAAGATGAGGGCTAGTAGAAATCCTTCGGTAACAGAAGAAATATTGAATTTAATTGATGAAAGGAGAAAATATAAAAATGCAGTAAATGAAGCAGGCAAAAAGAAATACAAACGTCTCAAAAATGAGATCGACAGGAAGTGCAAAATGGCTAAGCTAGGATGGCTAGAGGACAAATGTAAGGATGTAGAGGCTTATCTCACTAGGGGTAAGATGGATACTACCTACAGGAAAATTAAAGAGACCTTTGGAGAAAAGAGAACCACTTGCATGAATATCAAGAGCTCAGACGGAAACCCAGTTCTAAGCAAAGAAGGGAAAGCAGAAAGGTGAGAGGAGTATGTAGAGGGTTTATACAAGGGCGACGTACTTCAGGACAATATTCTGGAAATGGAAGAGAATGTAGATGAAGACCAAATTGGAGATACGATACTGCGTGAAGAGTTTGACAGAGCACTGAAAGACCTGACTCGAAACAAGGCCCAGGGAGTAGACAACATTCCATTACAACTACTGACGGCCTTAGGAGAGCCAGTCCTGACAAAACTCTACCATCTGGTGAGCAAGATGTATGAGACAGGCGAAATACCCTCAGACTTCAAGAAGAATATAATAATTGCAATCCCAAAGAAAGCCGGTGTTGACAGATGTGAAAATTACCGAACAATCAGTTTAATAAGCCACAGCTGCAAAATACTAACGCGAATTCTTTACAGACGAATGGAAAAACTAGTAGAAGCCGACCTCGTGGAAGATCAGTTTGGATTCCGTAGAAATATTGGAACACGTGAGGCAATACTGACCTTACGACTTATCTTAGAAGAAAGATTAAGGAAAGGCAAACCTACGTTTCTAGCATTTGTAGACTTAGAGAAAGCTTTTGACAATGTTGACTGGAATACCCGCTTTCAAATTCTAAAGGTGGCAGGGGTAAAATACAGGGAGCGAAAGGCTATTTACAAAAATGGCTCTGAGCACTATGGAACTTAACAGCTGTGGTCATCAGTCACCTAGAACTTAGAACTACTTAAACCTAACTAATCTAAGAACATCACACACATCCATACCCGAGGCAGGATTCGAACCTGCGACCGTAGCAGTCGCGCGGTTCCGGACTGGGCGCCTAGAACGGCTAGACCATGGAGAAGAAATAAAAACTTTGAGGTTCGCCGATGACATTGTAATTCTGTCAGAGACAGCGAAGGACCTGGAAGAGCAGTTGAACGGAATGGACAGTGTCTTGAAAGGAGGATATAAGATGAACATCAACAAAAGCAAAACGAGGATAATGGAATGTAGTCGAATTAAATCGGATGATGCTGAGGGGATTAGATTAGGAAATGAGACACTTAAAGTAGTAAAGGAGTTTTGCTATTTGGGGAGCAAAATAACTGATGATGGTCGAAGTAGAGAGGATATAAAATATAGACTGGCAATGGCAAGGAAATCGTTTCTGAAGAAGAGAAATTTGTTAACATTGAGTATAGATTTAAGTGTCAGGAAGTCGTTTTTAAAAGTATTTGTATGGAGTGTGGCCATGTATGGAAGTGAAACATGGACGATAAATAGTTTGGACAAGAAGAGAATAGAAGCTTTCGAAATGTGGTGCTACAGAAGAATGCTGAAGATTGGATGGGTAGATCACATAACTAATGAGGAGGTATTGAATAGAATTGGGGAGAAGAGGAGCTTGTGGCACAACTTGACTAGAAGAGGGATAGGTTGGTAGGACATGTCGTGAGGCATCGAGGGTTCACAAATTTAGCATTGGAGGGTAGCGTGGAGGGTAAAAATCGTAGAGGGAGACGAAGAGATGAATACAGTAAGCAGATTAAGAAGGATGTAGGTTGCAGTAAGTACTGGGAGATGAAGAAGCTTGCACAGGATAGAGTAGCATGGAGAGCTGCATCAAACCAGTCTCAGGACTGAAGACCACAAAAAAAAAAAAAAAAAAAAAAAGTTTGGGTAGTAGATTTGTACGTAATAGAGCTAATGTCAAGAAACGCGCAGTCAGCGAAATAATTTCGAACCGTCAAGAACTGCCTGTTTTACCGCACTGTGTGGGGAATTAATGAGTTGCACTGCGATGCCAAGAAGTGAAACAGCTCGGAAGTGCAAAACGTACTTTACATATGAGGCGCGGTGCGTGGTGCAGTGCAGTATTTCTTGCCAGCCAGTCGTCGACTGCAGACAGGTTGCACTTAACTCACTGCCTGCATAATAGATGCGGCAGCGGCGCTACAGGGTGTTCCACAAGCTGTTGACGGTCGGCGCAAAAGTTGACACTGACCTGCGAACGTGTGAGTGAAGCGTGGGCGGTGACGGTGGCGGCCGCTTCTGTCCTGGCGCTGCGTGCGTCTTCTAGGCGGCGGGGAACCACTGTGCGCCTATTGTTCGCTACCGAGACACGGCAGGAGGCTGCAGAGCGTCAAGACCAGCCCTGCCGGTAAACGGAGAGAAGGGTAGCCGGCAGCAAGACGGAGGCGGGGGGGGGGGGGGGGGGCGGGGGGGGGGAGGTGTGGTGTCCCGTTTCACTTTTACTCTCTCGCCTGCCGCGGTCATGCATGTGTGAGGCTGGAGACTGGTACGAACCGGTAGCCTAATTTGCTAGCGCGTCTTTCCTGAGGGGAGGGAAACCAAAAAAAAAAAAGAAAAGTCTCTGTAATAACGGCCGCGATTACAAATACATTTTCGAAAGTTAAATTTATGGGCGAACTATCGGAACCCTTTGAAATAAAAACGGGAGTGCGACAGGCCGACGGGCTCTCACCGTTGCTGTTCAATTGTGCGCTTGAGAAAGTAGTCAGAGAATGGAACACAAATATTAAGAGTGGTATAAGACTGGGTTGCAAAAAGAGGAACCTTAAAGTAAATTGCATTGCTTTTGCAGATGATATGGCCCTGTGTGCTGAAACAATGGAAGAAGCACGGGAGCAAATGCTTGAACTAAAGAAACAAGCAGCTAAAATTGGTCTTCACATCTCCTCTGAAAAAACTAAGATATTGACAAACATCAAGCACTCATGTAAATACCTCAAAGTTCAAGAACAGAAGATTGAAATAGTAAAAGAATTCAAATATCTCGGAGAATGGATTACTTGGAATGCTGGGGAAAGCAATGGAATCCAGAAAAAATAAACTTGAATTGGCCTTCCAACTAACAAAAAATACATACAACAAAAAATCCCTTTCATGGGGGTCCAAAATTACACATTACAAGACAGTGATTAAGCCAGAAGCACTGTATGCAGCAGAAACATTTAACATGAATTTCAAAGGCCAAATGGAGAAACTTGCGCTAAAGGAAAGAAAAATTTTAAGAAAAATCATTGGGTCAAAATTTCAAGACAATAAGACTATATACATCAAAAATGAAACTCTCTACAAGAAAATTGAAAAACTTTCAGATTCTATGCGAAAAACGAGGATAAATTTTTATGGTCATCTTCTCAGAATGAATTCCAACAGATTAACCAAACAAAACTTTGACTTCTTCCGTAACCGAAAAACGAAGCGCAACTGGTTTAAAGAAACTGAGAAAGACCTAGTGGAATTAAATATTTCAGAAAATTCACTTATTGATCGAACTGCTAAATTAATTACTAAAGATGAAAACATAAGGTTCCAAGACAAATCCACACAAAAGTCGAAATCCTTCATCTCAGAAGAAGAGAGGAGAAGAAGATCAGAAAGAATGAAGAAATACTGGGCCCTAAGAAAAGGACAACGCACAAAGAAATGATTGATCCAGCGTACCCCAAAGAGGGTGAAACGAAAGAAGAAAAAGCCGCGATGTTGTTGAGCGGCGTAGTACAGGGTGTACCATAAGCACACGTCACTGCGAAAAGTAGCGTAGCCAACAATAAATGCAGGACGGAGCGCATTCCCCTGTGACGTCAGCAATGTAGTGCTAACTCTCGGCCGACACAAGTGCATGCTTTCTCAAAGATTTCTTCAAACTACTTCTTACACGATCGTAAAACTTTTCGTCGTAGTCGTTCAGGAATGGATGCCGAACAGTTAACAACATACGTTGGTGGCGAGTGTATTGCTTGAAAAGAAAGAGAAATGGGAACGACAGCGGATGAAACCGTGGACAGCGAGAGGAAGTGTTCAGCTGAATTAGCTACACGATTTGCAGTACGTGCGCATAAAAAACAACAAAAATTACTTGAGAATGGGATCATCCGAGCGGTCTAAGGCTGCAGTCATGGACTGTGCGGCTGGTGCCGGTGGAGGTTCGAGTCCTCCCTCGGGCATGGGTGTGTGTGTGTCTGTCCTTACCATAATTTAGGTTAAGTAGTGTGTAAGCTTAGGGACTGATGACCTTAGCAGTTAAGTGCCATAGCATTTCACACACATTTGAACATTCTTGAACTTGAGAATGGGCAAACAAACGTTTCAGTTTGCTCTCATGAACGTGGCCCCTCGCATTTGCACACACGATATTGATTTAAGAAATGCCATTTCTTAACTTCATTCATGGTAATCGGTGTTTTTGGAAAGCCTGCAAGTGTGTCATTCACGATTTAAATAATGAACCGCTGCACTAGGTATGTATTTTTTCGTGCTTAATATGACGCTTTTCGAGATTTATTCTCATTATCAAATGGAAATATTAACCTAGGTATTTTATGTGCTGTTTACATATGTTCAATGTTATTTATATTCCGTCTTGATTGCAAAAAATGTTTATTCAAATGACAGGTTTCGGTTTCTCTAGAACCATTTTCAAATCTGCAGTTTCGGTTACAGGAGTAACCTGTCCACACACAACCACCTCCACATGCTGCGTCACGTATGTGACGCAATTGGACAGATTTCTTTTGTCCAATTTTCCGAAACGTTCAGCTAATACACCTATGTAAATAATTGTACTCGATCATGAGAATAAATTATCGAAAAGCATCGTATAAAAATACTTAATTGGTAAGGAGTTTCATTATTTAAATCATGAATGCTACTTCGGCTAAAGATTGCCTCATGACTCAGATAAGATTTCAGCAACAAGCGGAGCTATTCCATCTTTCAATATAGTACTCGAATCTCCATGTACTGTTCTACATATTATTCCACAAACATGTGAACCAATATATAAGTCCCCAGAGCCGGCCGCTGTGGTCGAGCGGCTGCAGGCGCTTCAGTCCGGAACCGCGCTGCTGCTACGGTCGCAGGTTCTCATCCTGCCTCGGGCATGGAAGTGTATGATGTCCTTAGGTTAGTTAGGTTTAAGTAGTTCTAAGTTCTAGGGGACTTATGACCTCAGAGCCATTTTTTAGAGGAAGCTGGTCACAATGGCGACTGGAATTGTCGTCGTCTTCACTCCGAAAACAGGTTAGAAGCTGTTCTCTATGCTACTCTATCCTGTGCAAGCCACTTCATGCTCGAATAACTACATGCTTCTGCGTCCGCTTTCTGTTTTCATCTCTTGCTTAGAGCCATTTGAACCATTTAAGCCAGCATCTCGTGGTCGTGCGGTAGCGTTCTCGCTTCCCACGCCCGGGTTCCCGGGTTCGATTCCCGGCGGGGTCAGGGATTTTCTCTGCCTCGTGATGGCTGGGTGTTGTGTGCTGTCCTTAGTTTGGTTTAAGTAGTTCTAAGTTCTAGGGGACTGATGACCATAGATGTTAAGTCCCATAGTGCTCAGAGCCATTTGAACCATTGAACCATTTAAAATCACCGGATGAGGAATTTATGAAGATTAAGTTAGCTTATTTAGAGTATAAATAAATACATGTGTTTCACTTACGTACACTTTGAGCATACTTGTCTTTTCACATCTCCATCTCATTCCACATGCCTCCTCTTTATACGTAAGCTTAAGTCATCCATAGTGCAACAACTTCGAATGTAGCTGATGGCTGCACCAGTTCGTTTGTAAGGTTCCACCCGCTTATTACCGTTTCTGTAGTTAGCCTGCGTGGCATTACGAAGAATTTCGTATTCTTCATACTCTGCAACGGTGAGTGTGGTGGTAGCCACGCACGAAAATACTTCGTCAAAAATGGCTCAAACGGCTCTGACCGCTATGGGACTTAACATGTAAGGTCATCGGTTCAAAAATGGCTCTGAGCACTATGCGACTCAACATCTGTGGTCATAAGTCCCCTAGAACTTAGAACTACTTAAACCTAACTAACCTAAGGACATCACACACATCCATGCCCGAGGCAGGATTCGAACCTGCGACCGTAGCAGCAGCGCGGTTGCGGACTGAAGCGCCTGGAACGCTCGGCCACACCGGCCGGCAAACACTTCGTCATTTTGTAGCTTAAATGCACTGAAGCAAGCGAAGCAACAAGTAAACATCAGCCCTCCCTCTGGCTTTTATCAAAGATCGCTGCTAAATGCTTCCCTACTCCACTGAAAAGATTTGACCTAATGGCTTTGATAATTATTTAACGCTGACTACGAACACTACATTGCTGACGTCATACACACTTGCGCTCAGGCCTGTTTATATCGTTGCCCACTGAAAATTAGTATTAGTAGCTAAACCTATCAACTGTGTGTGTGTGGTTCAAATGGCTCTGAGCACTATGGGACTTAACTTCTGAGGTCATCAGTCCCCTAGAACTTAGAACTACTTAAACCTAACTAACCTAAGGACATCACACACATCCATGCCCGGGGCAGGATTCGAAACTCTCTGTGTGTGTGTGTGTGTGTGTGTGTGTGTGTGTGTGTGTGTAAGCAGGAGGGGGGTGATTCCAGGCTACAAAACAGCACAAATAGATAGTGTCTTTCTTCATTTGATTCTTTGCAAACTCATAACACTTTGAAAGACGAACACGAGAACTACCGAAGGGTACTAACTGCTGGCCTTTTATGAGGAGCTCAGTCGCAGAGACAGCAGTGTACGGCAATCCAGTGTAAGACGGTCACACGCCCTTGCGGCCCATCAAATTTTTTCGCTGTTTCTCTGATTCTCTGAAATAGTTGCTGGGAATGCTGGAGTTGTTCCAGGTGGCACCTGTTATTCATTCGCCATCATTGACCACTCCAAGTGCTTCTTGTCTAATGATGTCGACGTCTGTCTGGTCTTCAGTATTACCCTGGCACTTCCTCGATATTTTTGTTTTTAGGCAAGGTTCTTTTCCTTGAGGAATAGGGGAGAGAGAGAGAGAGAGAGAGAGAGAGAGAGAGAGAGACAGAGAGAGAGAGATTCTGGTTGCTTCAGAGAAAGATATTGACGGGTAGAGGGAGACTGATAAAAAATTATTTGAGAGGCGTTGAATGAGTAGAGCGAAGGCATAAAGAAAAGATCAATCAGCGTTCTTCTCTTGTCGACAAGGTCAAAATTAAGGAGCTCAAGCTCGTACTGAAGACCGGAACTGGCCGTTTAGTCTGTAATTATGTTTTACGATACGGCTAGCACAGTCATATGGTCCAGTGGGCAGCAGAGATTGGACTTTCAGTATTTGTCATATAATTACTGACCGAACGCAAAAATTTAAATGGTTCAAATGGCTCAAGCACTATGGGGCTTAACATCTTAGGTCATCAGTCCCATAGACTCAGAACTACTTAAACCTAACTAAGCTAAGAACATCACACACATCCATGCCCTGCGACCGTAGCAGCCGCGTGGTTCCGGACTGAAATGCCTAGAACCGCTCGGCCACAGCGACCGGCTAATGTGGACATTGCTAATGATAATCCTCTTGTTGTTTTGAAAGATATATACAAATAAACATTGAAGGTAATTCGAAAGAATTTTGAGAATTATAATTGTGGTTTGATGATTTTGGAATGCAAATCACTTCGCATCTCACGTGGCTTTACGTGATATAGCGGCATTCACATTATATTGTCATAAGTTAACCTTCCGCCGTTAACACAAAGTTTATTTTTTTGCACACTGTATCAAGGACTCACTTCAAACGATCGAATAGTTAAAGAGAAATCAAAGAACTGTTTCAAGAATACTTGTAGCTACAATGCATTGTTTGCTCCGGGTCTGCTCTGAGGGCAGTCTGGAACCGCAAGACCGCTACGGTCGCAGGTTCGAATCCTGCCTCGGGCATGGATGTGTGTGATGTCCTTAGGTTAGTTAGGTTTAAGTAGTTTCAAGTTCTAGGGGACTGATGACCTCAGAAGTTAAGTCCCATAGTGCTCAGAGCCATTTGAACTATTTGAACCTGAAATGACTTTTCCTTAAGATGTAGGGCAAATTGTCAAGACTCCATTGATCCAGTTTCCGTCTCCGTAGGCAAGTGGTCAGCGCGGTTGACTGCCGGACGGAGGACCTGGGTTCGATTCCCGGTACTCAGAGTGGTTTTTGTCTGCTGGGACTGCTGGTATGGAGTGCACTCAACCTCGTGAGGTTAATTGAGGAGCTACCTGGCATAGCAGTAGCGGCTCGAACGTCAAAAAACTCGTTGACGTTTGGGAGAAAGATGTGACTGCGCCACGCCCCTCCATACAGCATCCAGTGACACCATTCGCGTAGGATGAGACGGTTGTCGGTCGGTACCGATGGACTAGCCAGGATGTGTGAGCGTAGTTTACGAGTACGTGTAGTCGTCCCGTATTTGGTATGTTCTAGCGGAGGGGTCACTGGTACAGGAAAACCGGAGAAAACCGGAGACGTTGGCAGCGAGTTGCGATTCACACAGTCCTAGCCAGTTCGCACTGTGTGGCAGAGTGAATGGAGGGAACGGCTCTAGCGCCGGATGCCTGGGCCGGGAGAAAGCAGAAGGCAGCCGCCTGTTTCCTGCCTCCTGTTTCCTGCGTGCGACACCCTGGCGAAGCTCCACCCGACTACCCGCTGTCTCACGCGCCTGGCTACACGAGTCGTGGCGCCAACAAAGGCTTGCAAATTCTTCAACACAGCCTCACTCTCTACTGTAGCTGCCTCGCCCACATTGCTTCACCTTACAGTGAGAAGTACGCTACAATGAGATTTTCACTCCGCAGCGGAGTGCGCACTGATACGAAACTTTCTGGGAGATTAAAACTGTGTGCCGGACCGAGACTCGAACTCGGGACATTTGCCTTTTGCGGCCAAGTCCTCTACCATCTGAGCTACCGAAGCACGACTCACGCCCGGTCCTCACAGCTTTACTTCTGCCAGTATCTCGTCTCCTACCTTCCAAACTTTACAGAAGCTCTCCTGCGAACCTTGCAGAACTAGCACTCCTGAAAGAAAGGATATTGCGGAGACATGGCTTAGCCACAGCCTGGGGGATGTTTCCAGTATGAGATTTTCACTCTGCAGCGGACTGTGCGCTGATATGAAACTTCCTGGCAGATTAAAACTGTGTGCCCGACCGAGACTCGAACTCGGGACCTTTGCCTTTCGCGGCCAACTCCTCTACCATCTGAGCTACCGAAGCACGACTCACGCCCCGTCCTCACAGGTTTAATTCCGCCAGTACCTCGTCTCCTACCTTCCAAACTTCACAGAAGCTCTCCTGCGAACCTTGCAGAACTAGCACTCCTGGCCGAAAGCTTTGAGGACGGGTCATGCGTCGTGTTTGGTTAGCTCAGTTGGTAGAGCACTTACCCGCGAAAGGCAAAGGTCCCGTGTTCGAGTCTCGGTCCGGCACACAGTTTTAATCTGCCAGGAAGTTTCATATCAGCGCACACTCCGCTGCAGAGTGAAAATCTCATTCTGGAAACATCCCCCAGGCTGTGGCTAAGCCATGTCTCCGCAGTATCCTTTCTTTCAGGAGTGCTAATTCTGCTAGGTTCGCAGGAGAGCTTCTGTAAAGTTAGGAAGGTAGGAGACGAGGTTCTGGCTGAAGTGAAGCTGTGAGGACGGGGCGTGAGTCGTGCTTCGGTAGCTCAGATGGTAGAGCATTTTCCCGCGAAAGGCGAAGGTCCCGAGTTCGAGTATCGGTCCGGCACACAGTTTAATACCCTTTCTTTCAGGAGTGCTAGGTCTGCAAGCCTCGCAGGAGGGCTTCTGTGAAGTTTGGAAGGTAGGAGACGAGGCACTGGCAGAAGTAAAGCTGTGAGGACGGGGTGTGAGTCGAGCTTTGGTAGCTCAGTTGGAAGAGCATTTGCCCGCGAAATGCGAAGGTCCCGAGTTCGAGTCTCGGTCCTGCACACAGTTTTAATCTGTCAGGAAGTTTCAAGAAGTACGCTCTACAAAAAATCGCACGGCAGCAGTGGCTGCTTAATTGAGACTACTGCCCGGTCTGTAGTGCCGTAGAAGACTGCAAGAGCCGACAATTGCAAGAATTATTGCACAATCAGCTCATGCATCCAAGTTGATGACAAGAATAATAATCAGAGGAATGGAAAAGAAAATTGAGGCTGTGTGGGATAATAATCAGTTTGCCTTTAATTATGGTAATGGAGCCAGAGAGGCAACTCCGACGTTGCGGTCGGTAATGGATGCAAGACTAAAGAAAAATCAAGACACATTCACAGGATTTGTAGACCTGGGAAGAGCGTTAGATAATGTAAAATGATGTAAGGTGTTCGAAACTCTTACAAAAACAGGGTTAAGGTATTGGAAAATGCCGGCAGGATTGGCCTAGCGGTTGTAGGCGCTCGTGTCTGGAACCGCGCGACCGCTACGGTCACAGGTTCGAATCCTGCCTAGGGAATAAACGTGTGTAATGTCGTTAGGTTAGTTAGGTTTAAGTAGTTCTAAGTTCTAGGGGACTGATGACCACAGCAGTTGAGTCGGATAGTGCTCAGAGCCATTTGAACCATTTTTTTTTTGTGTTCGTCGCTGCACGCGTGTTTGTTTATTTCTTGATTATTTAGCCTGACCAGATTAGAGCCTTAAAGCGTTCTCTTACATTTGACCAGGAAATACGTACCAAAGAATACCACATAACGATTACGATAATAATTTACATTAACAGTAATATAAACAAACACCGTCCGAACAGGCCTTCAAGAACCATGGGGACCGACCGGCCGCCGTGTCATCCAATCCTTAGGTGTCATTGGATGCAGATACGACGGGCAAGTGGTCAGCACGTCGCTCTCCCAGCCATGGTCGGTTTCCGAGACCGGAGTCGCTACTTCTCAGTCGAGTACCTCCTCAGTTTGCCTCACAAGGGCTGTGTTCACCCCGCTTGCCAACAGCTCTAGGCAGACCCGGACAGTGTCCCGTCCGAGTACCACCCTAGTTCGACAGCGCTTAACTTCGGTGTTACCACTGCGGCAAGGCCGTTGGCTACGTTAACGATAGTAGTAGCAATAATAATAATAATAATAACCAGACATCCAGACATAACGTCAGACAGGAAGGAGAAATACCAATAATAATAATAATAATAATAATAATAATTATTATTATTATTATTATTATTATTATTATTATTATTATTATTATCTTTCCTTTCTCAGCCGTTATGTCTGGTCAAAAATGGAAAGTGACGCGGACCTTGATCAAGCGTAACTTCCTTTTAACTGTACGGTATATCTTATATTGCATTTAGGAACTTTCGGGTAATTGAACATGTATCAATAATTACGGATTTCTGTAGTTGTATTTATAAGTTTGGATGTAGCTGTATTGCATTGATGTACTGGTGGATATTGTGTGGTATGACTCCTGTAGTTGATAGTATGATTGGTATGATGTCAACTTTATCCTGATGTCCTTGACTTCCTCAGCCAGTTGGATGTATTTTTCAATTTTTTCTCCTGTTTTCTTTTGTATATTTGTTGTATTGGGTATGGATATTTCGATTAGTTGTGTTAATTTCTTCTTTTTATTGGTGAGTATGATGTCAGGTTTGTTATGTGGTGTTGTTTTATCTGTTATAATGGTTCTGTTCCAGTATAATTTGAATTAATCGTTCTCCAGTACATTTTGTGGTGCATACCTGTACGTGGGAACGTGTTGCTTTATTAGTTTATATTGTAGGCCAAGTTGTTGATGTATTATTTTTGCTACATATTCGTGTCTTCTTGGGTATTCTGTATTTGCTAGTATTGTACATCCGCTTGTGATGTGATCTACTGTTCCTATTTGTTGTTTGCAAAGTCTGCATTTATCTGTTGTGGTATTAGAATCTTTAATAATATGCTTGCTGTAATATCTGGTGTTTATTGTTTGATCCTGTATTGCAATCATGAATCCTTCCGTCCCACTGTATATATTGCCTTTTCTTAGCCATGTGTTGGACGCGTCTTGATCGATGTGTGGCTGTGTTAGATGATACGGGTGCTTGCCATGTAGTGTTTTCTTTTTCCAATTTACTTTCTTCGTATCTGTTGATGTTATGTGATCTAGAAGGTTCTAGAAGTGGTTATGAAATTGCAATGGTGTAGCCGACGTCTTTATATGAGTGATTGCTTTGTGTATTTTGCTAGTTTCTGCTCGTTCTAGAAAGAATTTTCTTAAATTGTCTACCTGTCCATAATGTAGGTTTTTTATGTCGATAAATCCCCTTCCTCCTTCCTTTCTGCTTAATGTGAATCTTTCTGTTGCTGAATATATGTGATGTATTCTATATTTGTGGCATTGTGATCGTGTAAGTGTGTTAAGTGCTTCTAGTTCCGTGTTACTCCATATCACTACTCCAAATGAGTAGGTCAATATTGGTACAGCATAAGTATTTATGGCTTTTGTCTTGTTTCTTGCTGTCAATTCTGTTTTCAGTATTTTTGTTAGTCTTTGTCTATATTTTTCTTTTAGTTCTTCTTTAATATTTGTATTATCTATTCCTACTTTTTGTCTGTATCCTAGATATTTATAGGCATCTGTTTTTTCCATCGCTTCTATGCAGTCGCTGTGGTTATCCAATATGTAATCTTCTTGGTTAGTGTGTTTTCCCTTGACTATGCTATTTTTATTACATTTGTCTGATCCAAAAGCCATATTTATTATTATTATTATCATTATTATCATTATTACTATAGACAGCTTTAAGAATCATAGCAAAATGGTTCAAATGGCTCTGAGCACTATGGGACTTAACAGCTCTGGTCATCAGTCCCCTAGAACTTAGAACTACTTAAACCTAACTAACCTAAAGACATCACACACATCCATGCCCGAGGCAGGATTCGAACCTGCGACCGTATCAGTCGCGCGGTTCCGGACTGCGCGCCCAGAACCGCTAGACCACCGCGGCCGGCAGAATCACAGCATACTTCAGGCTGTGTTTGTGATCATGAAAGAGGAGCAGCTGGAATGAGACACTGGTAGTTAATAAAGAATAGAATATCAGTTAAGAACTCTGTTGACGAGAGGGAGGGAAAACTGGCGGATGTGGGAAGACTGAAGAGAGCGAACTGCAGACAGTTATATGGAACAGGAAGCTATAGGGGCAGAAAGTGGTCCATAAGCTGTTTTTTAAACTTTGAAAGGATTCCCATTTCTGATGTTTTGAGGAAGATTGTTCCAAAGGTTCCTGTTACTGAAAGTGATTTAGAGAACATGGCAGTGTTACGTGGTGGCACAGAGAGTATTTCAGTTAGCTCAAAACGAGTATTTCTGCTGTGCTGTTCACACAGAAGTGTCAGGATTGAAGATGAATATGAGGGACTGCGATGACTCAGAAGATAAGCCGCACGGGGTAGCTGCGTGGTCCAAGGCGTCTTGTCACGGTCCGGACAGGTCCCCCCGTCGGAAGTTCGAGTCCTCCCTCGGGCGTGGGTGTATGTGTGTTGTTCTTAGTGTAAGTTAATTAGTGCGTAACCTTAGGGACCGATGACCTCAGCAGTTTGGTCCCTTAAGACCTTACTACAAATTTTCAACTTTTCAGAAGATGATACAGCGAACACTGGGCATGACAGACTGTACATTCATCGACACGCAGCAGTGATAACTGTTTGAAGTAGGAGTCAAATTGTCGGCATAGCGTTCGTCACAAACGTATCGCACACAAGCATTCATCACCAGTTGGGAACTGGTCTCAGCTCTCGTAGAAACGTCCTTTGAGAATAGGATCACCATAGTCAAGAACGGGGAATTTTTATGACCATGAGAGTCTCTTAAAGCTCGAAAGGAAATTTTTTATATTTTGGTAGTGAGTGAAATGACGATAACTCCTTATCACAGACTGCAGTTGTGTGTTCAGTCCAGTCTGATGGTCCAGAATTATCTCCAACAAGCTCTTTGCAGAAGAACAAAAGGATGAAGTGTGGAAGAGATTCTTTGAACTGAGGGGCAAAAAAAAAAAAAATCATTTGCGAGTGACTAGAATTGCTTGCATTTTAGATGGATTCAGTTCCAAACCTATTTTTTCTGCACCCGCTCCGATATAGCAAATAATTCAGCATTTTCGTAGTGGACAGATGTATGTAGTTTTTTTGGGCATGCAGTCAGATGTAACTGAACGTCTTAAGCGTATGGATGATATCTGCTATGGGAAAGAATGGTCGACACTCATTAAAATACAGCGAGAAAAGTAATGGGCCCAATACTGATCCATGTGGGACTCCTTATAATACACCCCTTTCATTGTGACCCTTTTTGTTTCGATCACTACCAGTTATTCGCGGTGTGTAAATGAGTGCAACCTGTGTACAGTACTTGAGAGAAAAATTCAGACGAATATCAAAAGGGGCAGTGTGGGAAGCTTACTTGAAAATCAAAAAGGACGTAACAGTTCAAATGGCTCTCAGCACTATGGAACTTCTGCGGTCATCAGTCCCCTAGAACTTAGAACTATTTAAAGCTAACTAACCTAAAGACATCACACAAATCCATGCACGAGGCAGGATACGAACCTGCGGCCGTAGCGGTCCCGCGGTGCCAGACTGAAGCGCCTAGAACCGCTCGGCCACAGCGGCCGGCGACGTAATAGTCACATTTTCCTTCTCCATAGCATGTCCCTGTTCCGACGCATGCAGCCTATGACATCTCGGCTTGCCCGTTAAATCGTCGTATGTAATAAATATCTGGCGCAATTCTGAACTGAGGGTGGAATGTAGCCTTCAACATCCTCACAGTCAGTCTGGTACCTCTCCACGAGCTGGCCATCAGCGAATTGGGATTCATCTGAGTACGGCATACTTGGAACAATATGGGAGATCCGTTCTTTGTGAATTGAGGCCATTACCAAGCCAATAAACATCGCATTACAGCCTACTACGGACCATGTTTACGTTTATTATTTCTTTTCAGTTCCAAAAGCATGTTTTGCGTAAATCGTTCATTTCCGACGTAAAAAATCTATAGCTCTGCGTATAGGCTACATGCTCTTCAATAAATTAGTAACAACCTGATACAAAAGCTTTGCTAGGAATATGTTTTTGTGCATCATTACAGAGTGGCCAGCAAGTTACTAGCCATTTCTCTGCCAGAGAATTTTAACGGCGCGGTGCTGTGCAAGAAGTGCAACAGTTCCTGGCCTGTTGAAAGTGTCCCTACAGATGCAACCGCGACGATTTATGGCCAGAAAAAGAAATTAGTCCTGAACGTGGCTCAATACTGGGCTGAAAGACTATGATTTGCTGCTGGACACGAAAAAGTAAAGTAATGGAGTGGAAGAAAATTTGCCCCTGATAACTTCATGCAATAACGACTGAGGTTTTATGTTCGAAACTCAAGTTTTGCAAAGCAGGTACACCTCACATGTGAGTTAGGTTGGAGAGCATGTACACATACCAGTAATCCACATGTCATTAACTGTTTACGCGATGTTAAAAATGTTTTCCCTAGGCGAGTGAGTGTACGAACTCTACAGTTTGCTCTCCCCTTAACTGTGAGAGCAGAATAGGCGCCCACGCAGACCTGTGGCCGTTTGCAGTATGCTACAGGAATTGACGTTCTATTTTTCTTTTCCAAAACCATGTTGTGGGGAACCGATTCATACCACAAGTGACATACAGTCGCACTGAAAGTATACATCGTAGTGCTCTACAAGCTAGTATCGAATTACAGGGTGTTACAAAAATCGAAGTTAATCAGCCAGAGCAGTGGATGAATAGTACAGGGTGATCCACAGATGGTTATCTGCATATGTCTCAAAGAGGAATGCGGGTCCAAATAAGGGTTTTTGTTAGCGCACTGGATCCATCAGCTCTTGACGTTCCATTTTCCTGTTCGGAATTACAAATGCCATAACTGTTCATATCACATGTGAAATCTAACAGCACTGTATTACGCAGTATGATATTCCACGAATTAGTATCAGGTGACACGCTGGTGGAAAAGTCTCCGCTAGGCGCCCATGTGAAACCATAAAGAGCATAACGTGACCCACAGATGTATACCGAATTACATGTGTACATTGCATGTCCAAGAATACCTATCTCCGTCTGTTGGTTCCTACAGTAAATAATATTGTGATTTCCATTCCAGAATCTTGTATCGCCAAACTGGTTCATGTTACAAATACAATCACGGCGCATGTACACAACATGCTACGGTGCTCCACAAGGCAATATCAATGTGAGTTATATTTCAAAAGTCCTAGCCAGGGGTGACAGAAAAATCTGCCTCCGTTTCTACATCTACATTTATACTCCGCAAGCCACCCAAAGGTGTGTGGCGGAAGGCACTTTACGTGCCACTGCCATTACCTCCCTTTCCTGTTCCAGTCGCGTACAGTTCGCGGGAAGAACGACTGCCGGAAAGCCTCCGTGCGCGCTCTAATCTCTCTAATTTTACATTCGTGATCTCCTCGGGAGGTATAAGTAGGGGAAAGCAATATATTCGATACCTCATCCAGAAACGCACCCTCTCGAAACCTGGACAGCAAGCTACACCGCGATGCAGAGCGCCTCTCTTGCAGACTGCCACTTGAGTTTGCTAAGCATCTCCGTAACACTATCACCCTTACCAGATAACCTTGTGACGAAACGCGCCGCTCTTCTTTGGATCTTCTCTATCTTCTCCGTCAACCCGACCTGGTACGGATACCACACTGATGAGCAATACTCAAGTATAGGTCGAACGAGTGTTTTGTAAGCCACCTCCTTTGTTGATGGACTACATTTTCTAAGGACTCTCCCAATGAATCTCAACCTGGTACCCGCCTTACCAACAATTAATTTTATATGATCATTCCACTTCAAATCGTTCCGCACGCATACTCCCAGAAATTTTACAGAAGTAACTGCTACCAATGTTTGTTCCACTATCACATAATCATACAATAAAGGATCCTTCTTTCTATGTATTCGCAATACATTACATTTGTCTATGTTAAGGGTCAGTTACCATTCCCTGCACCAAGTGCCTATCCGCTGCAGATCTTCCTGCATTTCGCTGCAATTTTCTAATGCTGCAACTTCTCTGTATACTACAGCATCATCCGCGAAAAGCCGCATGGAACTTCCCACACTATCTACTAGGTCATTTATATATATTGTGAAAAGCAATGGTCCCATAACACTCCCCTGTGGCACGCAAGAGGTTACTTTAACGTCTGTAGACGTCTCTCCATTGATAACAACATGCTGTGTTCTGTTTGCTAAAAACTCTTCAATCCTGCCACACAGCTGGTCTGATATTCCGTAGGCTCTTTGTTTATCAGGGGGCAGTGCGGAACTGTATCGAACGCCTTCCGGAAGTCAAGGAAAATAGCATCTACCTGGGAGCCTGAATCTAATATTTTCTGGATCTCATGAACAAATAAAGCGAGTTGGGTCTCACACGATCGCTGTTTCCGGAATCCATGTTGATTTCTACAGAGTAGATTCTGGGTTTCCAGAAATGACATGATACGCGAGCAAAAAACATGTTGAAAAATTCTACAACAAATTTACCTGAGCAGAGTACAGGTCTGGGGATGTGTGGTTGCTCCAGAAGATAACATTACACTTTTCGTTCCAAAATAATGTGTCACGAAACAGTTTCATCTCATACGCGAAATACATTCGCAGATTATACGTGCAAACGGTACTCTACAAGTTAGTGTCAGTTAGTAGGGTGTTACAAAATTCTCGGCTGGGCTCCTATGTGAGTGCAGGAAAACGACAGGGTGACCCGCAAGTTGGTGCCTGCTTACCTGTCAGAACAGATTACGACTCTAAGCAAGTCTGTGGTCGATTACTGGATGCAGTAGTAGTTGATCGCAGTCCTCTCCGAAATCACGTACGTGAAAATCGTTTCACACGTAAAATACTGCAGCAATATGCCTATCTGTGTGCAGTGTGCTGTTCTGCAAGTTATTATCAGTGTACACTGTGTTACGAAAGTTGTGGCTTGGTATCCAAATGAACAACTGAAAGGTACAGGGCGCCCCAGAAGTTGAACACAGTACAGGGCCTAGAACGTGTATATCCGTCAGTTGGTTGCTACACGAGTTAACATTCCAGTTTCCACTGCGAAGTCACGTATCACTGAATTGTTTCATCTGGAAAGCGAAATACAAGTGCAGTGTAAATAGGCTGCACTGTGCCCCACAAGTTATACTACTGTATAGGGTGTGGCAGAAGTCTTGACAGAGAGCCTTTGCGAGCTTAGTAACAGTACAGGATGCCCCATAAATTTCTTCCTTCTTACCATTGCAGACTGTAGAATGTTTGTGACTATCAGTTGCTTGCTGCGCGAGTTCTCATTCCACTTTTCTGTCGAAAAATGGTGAATCGCGATGCTGTCACAAGTGAAATACAGTTGACGTCTAAATATGCAGCACGGTGCCCCACAAGTTACTACCATTACGAGGGTGTCAAAAAAGTCTTGACGTAGCGCCAATGCAAGTGCAATTACCGTACAGGGTGCCTAGCAAGTTAGTATTATTTTATAGGGCGTCACAAAAGTCTTGACACAGCACCAATACTAGTGTTCTTATGGCACAGGGTGCCCCACAAGTTAGCGCTATTGTATAGGGCGTTACAAAAGTCTTGACAAAGCACCAATGCGCGTGTAGTTACCACACAGGGTGCCCCACAAGTTAGCGCCATTGTATAGGGCGTCACAAAAGTCTTGACACCGCACCAATTCGAATGCACTTACCGAACAGGGTGCCCCACAAGTCAGCACTATTGTATAGGGTGTTAGAAAAGTTTAGGCTGAGATCCTATGCTAGCAAAGTAACGGTACAGGGCGCCCCGCAAGTCGGCGCCCGCTTACCTGTCGGAGAGGCGGGGTGGTCCAGACGGCCTGGCTGGGGCTGGCTGCTACTGGGACGTGTGCCCGGGGCGCGCCTTGTCGGCAGACTGAGCTCGGCCGCGCGGTCCCGTGCTGCCTCTCTCGCAGTACACACCGCTCCTCGACTTTCTCCGTACACAGCCTCCGTCCACAATCTCCCACCTCCCACCGCCGAGTCTCGTCTGTAGGCGCCCACTGCCAGACACAGCCGACTCACCGCCGTCCTGGAATCTCGGGCGCCTTCCGGCACGCGCCGTTTGTGTAGAGCGCAGCTGTCGCATCCGCGATGGAACCCACCGACTGTGGTGGCATAAGTGACGTGGATCCACAGAGAACACTTCTCGGTTTTTGACTGTGCCATCAACGTCGAGAAAACCGCCTCAGTGACGAATGGAGTAGAAAATATATTTACAGATGTACTACCCCAAGAGAGAAAGGAAGATCGGGGTTTGACGTTCCTTCTACGATGAAATAATAGGCATAGAGAGGAAAAGAGAGAAAGAGGGGGGGGGGGGGGAAGAGAAGACAGCCCTTCATCCCCCCATCTCCACACAACCCACACAGACGGGTAGATAGAAAGAAAAAAGAGTGGGGAAAGGGGGGCAAAAACAGACAGACCAGGTGAACCCAAATTCGGGCTAAGGGGCACCGTAGTGGAATTTCTGGCATACTAACAGTACAGAAATGTCGTTTGTAAAATTTCGTCCCGTTCATATTTTTGGTAGAGAAATAGACGTCAGACCAATGCAATGAGTGAGCAACAAGTATCTTCATTCGACGCTCTGTACGTGTTGAAAATGGTTGAAATGGCTCTGACCGCTATCGGACTTAACTTTTGAGGTCATCAGTCCCCTAGAACTTAGAACTGCTTAAACCTAACTAACCTTAGGACATCACACACATCCATGCCCGAGGCAGGATTCGAACCTATGACCGTAGCGGTCGCGCGGTTCCAGACTGTAGCGCCTAGAACCGCTCGGCCACCTCGGCCGGCTCTGTACGTGTGTTGCGCAAGTATTGCAGTATGTTAGTAGTCGAGTTCGATTCTGGGTCACGGCGTAATTTTTTTTTTATCTCCAACTTGATCTACCCGATAATGCTCTAGTACACATTGTTCCTTACTATATATCGTACAACTGCAGTTTTTTTAATGTTGAACATAATTATTATTTGTCAGGCACATAAGAAATATCGACCAAGTGTAATAATCAGTTAAGAACAAATTACCTCTCATAGGACTGGAGTGACTACGAAGCTCATGAGCGTGGAGTTGTTAAACACAGGGTTTCTACTACGTTCAGTGACACGGGTCAGCTCCGATACTTTTAATACGCTTTCAGCGCAAGCATGTCGGTGGACTGGAAAGAATGTAAGGCTGTTAGTGCACGGTAGGGTACAGTAAACGCTTATTAGAAAAATACATCTTTAAAAGTGGAACGATAAATAACAAAATAAAAATTTCTACGTGCGCATTTCGGGCCCGTGCTGCAGATTTTTGGTGAAAAAAAATGTTCAAATTTGTGTGAATTTCTAAGGGACCAAACTGCTTAGGTCATCAAATGGTTCAAATGGCTGTGAGCACTATGGTTCAAATGGCTCTGAGCACTATGGGACTCAACTGCTGAGGTCATTAGTCCCCTAGAACTTAGAACTAGTTAAACCTAACTAACCTAAGGACATCACAAACACCCATGCCCGAGGCAGGATTCGAACCTGCGACCGTAGCGGCCTTGCGGTTCCAGACTGCAGCGCCTTTAACCGCACGGCCACTTCGGCCGGCTGTGAGCACTATGGGACTTAACATCGGAGGCCATCACTCCCCTAGATTTAGAACTACTTAAACCTAACTAACATAAGGACATCACACAGATCCTTGCCTGAGGCAGGATTCGAACCTGCGACCGTAGCAGCAGCGCGGCTCCGGACTGAAGCGCCTAGAACCGCTCGGCCACAACGGTCGGCTGCTTAGGTAATCGGTCCCTAGACTTACGCACTACTTAAATTGACTTAAAGTAACTTATGCTAAGAACAACACGCACACACATGCAAGAGCGAGGACTCGAACCTCCGGCGGTAGGGACCGCGTAATTCGTGATATGGCGCCTCTAACCGCGCGGCCACTCCGCGCAGCTTTTTCACGGAAGCATCTGCAAAAAATCATAACAAGTGCTTCGTTGCTTCGTATTAGTACGTAATTTAATTGTCAATGCCTTTAAGACAGTGTTTAGACAGAGCAGTATAATTGTTACAGAAGTTAGCGTCGGCTAACAACACGCGATAATTCGTAGTCGCCACACAAACTCGTCTGCCGCCGTCACGTTACGGTCTGCGTCTGTATTATTTACTTTTTCGGTGTGGCCTTCCAAGGATCATCCGCTCGCCGCTTGTAATTTTTCCTCCTATCTATGTAATTATGTAGTTCTCAATTCGTTCGAGCAATCAATCATTCATGATATGAAACACAGTCATAACTCAGACACTCAAAATGATTCAGAAATTTTACTTGTTAGAATGAAATCAGGCGATGATCCTTCTTCTCTGCAGGTTCGTGCTTTGCGGCAGTCTGCTGATCTGTACAAATAAAAAGCCTCGTAGTTTTGGGAGCGTTGTATAATCAGTCGGGAAACCTCAGATCAAGCGGATATTCGGCTTTGATTAAGTTTAATCTCCCGAAGAAGTGATGGAGCTGTTGGATTATTAAATGCAGGTTCGTATCCAGTCTTTCGGAAGTTCGCTTCTGATTAACAACGACGCAATATATTGATGAATATCATTAATTCTCAAATGTCAAATACACACCTTTTGTATGAAGGAGCGATTTATATGTATATTTCCCTTTTAATCGTACAATTTCGTCTCAGTTGTCATAAATCTCAATTTTCAGATTACGATTCTTCAAACAATACTCAGGCTAATCGACACGAAGACACTCTCGGAAGCTTTTTTTTTTTTCTAACAACCACCAGAAAGAGAGTACTACATAGGATACTTATGCGCTCATGGCATTGCTATTGTATGAAACTACTTTGCGCATGGATTCTGCGAGTATGAAGATAGAAAATTAGTAATTGTCATTCAAGGGTAGAATTGTATCAGAATAATTCGTGGAATATAAAGAGATATTACACGCTGTCTGCCCGATGGGCCAATTTTCCTAATGGCTTTGCGCTGTTTTTTTATATTTTTTTTTCGTTGTGGCAGTAGTCTCTCGCATTCGCTCGGTGCACTGGACTTTTCAGGCTTTGTGGATTCTTTTCGACGCGAGCTTTCCTCTCACTTGCGGCCTTTATAATTCTGAACGTTTATGGGCGACAGTGCGTAATGGCGCCGGGCCAGGTTTGTCCGCGCTTGTTTTGAAAAACATTCTGGAAAATACGAACGTATCATGTGGCCAGCTCCATCGACCGAGATGAATTCCATCCAACATTTACGGGTCGCATGGACGTCTTTCACTATTTTCTAATTTTCAGTTTAATGCCGATGTTGCCTAGCTATATTTTGGCGAATATTTTTATTGCCTCTCTTTGCTCTCTAGTAGCGTTCCGCAAGTTCTTCAAAATGACAAAAATTTAAAACGCCACACAAAGCTAATTCGTAACAGTCAGCTGCATGCGTCTACGTTAGTGCCGGCCGGTGTGGCCGAGCGGTTCTAGGCGCTTCAATCCGGAACCGAGCGACCGCTACGGTCGCAGGTTCGAATCCTGCCTCGGGCATGTATGTCTGTGACAGGTTAGTTATGTTTAAGTAGTTCTAAGTTCCAGGCCACTGATGACCTCAGCTGTTAAGTCCCATAGTGATCAGAGCCATTTGAACCATTTCCACACTAGTACGATGACGTCACACGCAACAGAATTGCTACGCGACAAACGCGCAGAGAGATGAACTGTCTGTTGTTTACACAGTTACCTTTTCACAGCAGTTATTTGTGAACCAGACGTCACGGTATTTTCTTACGCAAGAAGATTCGAGCGAAGATATGTTTGCACGTGATATCGTTTTTACTCTGTTTTTGTATTAAGTGACTGCAGGTGTTTCGTATAGGACTTGCTGTAACTGCTGCATAACTATGAACTGTTAAGAAGCAAGTTAACAAATGATGCAGTGTAAAATTAGGAAATTAAAAAAAATTGCACCTAGACCTGCAATGGAAATCTCGAGCTAGGGTGTTCTGACGGAACATGGACTCAGTATGGCGTAAAGACATTTGACGTACGTGTGAGCAAAACGTTGCCAAAGTGCCCTCCTTTGACGTCCAATTCGAACCGAAAACATCCACAGGAAGGAATTTTGGCACAAACATTTTTATTCTGTTAGTGTGCAAGGAATCGCGCTGTGGTACCAGACCGCCCGAGTTTTGTTCACCCCGTAAAATGAGACAGAAAGATACACTATGTGATCAAAAGTATCCGGACACTTGGCTGAAAATGACTTACAAGTTCGTGGCGCCCTCCATCGGTTATGCTGGGATTCAATACGGTGTAAGCTCACCTTTAGCCTTGATGACAGCTTGCACTGTCGCAGGCATACGTTCAATCAGGTACTGGATGTTTTCTTTGGGAATGGTAGCCCATTCTTCACGGAGTGCTGCACTGAGGAGAGGTATCGATGCCGGTCGGTTCGGCCTGGCACGGCGTTCCAAAACATCCCAAAGGTGTTCTATAGCATTCAGGTCAGGACTCTGTGCAGGCCAATCCATTACAGGGATGTTATTGTCGTGTAACCACTCCCCCTCATGCCGTGCATTATCAGCAGGTGCTCGATCGTGTCGAGGGATGCAATCACCATCCTCGAATTGCTCTTGAACAGTGGGAAGCAAGCAGGTGTTTAAAACATCAACGTAGGCCTGTGCTGTGATCGTGCCACGCAAAACAACAAGGGGTGTAAGGCCCCTCCATGAAAAACACCACCACACCATAACACCACCGCCTACGAATTTTATTGTTGGCACTACACATGCTGGCAGATGACGTTCACCGGGCATTCGTCACACCCACACCCTGCCATCGCATCGCCACATTGTGTACTGTGATTCGTCACTCCACACAACGTTTTCCAAGTGTTCAAACGTCCACTGTTTACGATCTTTACGCCGAGCGATGCGTGATGTGTGGCTTAAAAGCAGCCGCTCGACCATGAAATCCAAGTCTTCTCACCTCCCGCCTAACTTTCGTAGTACTTGCAGTGGATCCTGATGCAGTCTGGAATTGCTGTGTGATGGTCTGGATAGATGTCTGCCTATTACACGTTAGTACCCTCTTCAACTGTCTGCAGTCTCTGTCAGTCAACAGACGAGGTCGGCCTGTACGCTTTTGTGCTGCACGTATCCCTTCACGTTTCCACTTCACTATCACATCGCAAACAGTGGACCTAGGGATGTTTAGGAGTGTGGAAATCTCGCGTACAGACGTATGACACGAGTGACACCCAGTCACCTGACCACGTTCGAAGTCCGTGAGTTCCACGGAGCGCCCCACTCTGCTGTCTCACGATGTCTAATGACTACTGAGGTCGCTGATATTGGAGTACCTGGCAGTAGGTGGCAGCACAATGCACCTAATATGAATAAACGTATGTTTTTGTGGGTGTCCGGATACTTTTGATCACATAGTGTAGGTATGTGTGTGTGTGTGTGTGTGTGTGTGTGTGTGTGTGTGAGAGAGAGAGAGAGAGAGAGAGAGAGAGAGGGCGAACTAGTCGCGTTCCGCTTTCTCATATCGTTAGACAAACGAATATATCTACTACATTTTGTTTCACAGAGTTTAGTTTACACATTTTAACTGTTAGGTTCATTAATACACAATTTCTGGAGTTCTGCTTCACCCTGTAAATCCTCCCTTTTCCCAATATGTCTTCCTCCCTTTCTCTCTCCCGCCTCCCTCTTCTCTCTCTCTCTCTCTCTCTCTCTCTCTCTCTCTCTCTCTCTCTCCCTCTCCCTCCCTTCCCTCTCCCTCTCCCTCCTTCCCTCCCTCCGTCCCTCCCCCACCACTATTTATTCTGTCTAGGTATGTATCATTCTCTCAGTATGTATCACGCTTGCATTCTCTCTCTGTCTATCTGTCTATCTTTCCGTCGTGTGTCTGTGTCTGTGTGTGTGTGTGTGTGTGTGTGTGTGTGTGTGTGTGTGTGTGAGAGAGAGAGAGAGAGAGAGAGAGAGAGAGAGAGAGAAGGGGGAGGGGGGAGAGAGAAAGGGAGGAAGACAGATACTGGGAAAAAGGGAGGATTTACAGGGTGAAGCAGAACTCCACTGACAAAATTTCGGGAGGTCATTGAGGAATATTTTCAGAGTATTGTGGTACAAGGAACCAACGCTCCGTAGCACATAGCAGCTTTGAAAACTCTCGTAAAAGCTGCCAAAGAAGTCTGAAGTCTGAGGTATCGTAAAGTGCCGCTTGGCTTGAAGCTAAAGCAACTACGGATCAACTGACAACAGGCCACGCAATTACGTCACAAGTTGTAGAGAACATACGACCGCGCCGCGAGCTGCATTTCGCTTAAGTGTTCCAGGAAACAGCTGATGAACAGTTGCCTCGTACCGCTCAGCTGTTGGCATGTTTCTCGCGGAAGGGAGGAGAGTGGCAATCACGGTATTGAATTGTGTCTCGAGACGGGAGCTTCCGTGAGAACAGCCTCTTAACACGGCGAGTGCGGAGACAGCGTCTGTCTCACTCCGCTCGGTCGGAGGGCCCGTGCTGGAGAGATTCGCATCTGCTAACCGGGGCGCCGTTTCTGCCACGGTGGGACGTCGGTGTAACGAGCGCTCCGGAGACGGTCGGTTACCCAGGGCTGTCGGCTGTCGGCGAGAAGAAATGGCTTTCACCGGCCTGCCCCGGGAAGTGACGGCTTTATCAGCCGAGCTCTGTGGTGTCCGTCTTCGCACGCGCAGCTCCACATAATACAGGGGATTTCGCAATTCCTGTTACACGCTTTTGGTATGGAACCCACGTCTCGATATGTGCAGTTCCGATGAAGATCCAAGTTTGAACATGGTGTAAGGTGGCTATAATTTCGCACCTTACAAGCACCCATCCATATACTTTGCCGTGATCTACAATTAGGAACCCACGTCTCGATATGTGCAGTTCCGATGAAGATCCAAGTTTGAACATGGTGTAAGGTGGCTATAATTTCGCACCTTACAAGCACCCATCCACATACTTTGCCGTGATCTACAATTAGGAACCCACGTCTCGATATGTGCAGTTCCGATGAAGATCCAAGTTTGAACATGGTGTAAGGTGGCTATAATTTCGCACCTTACAAGCACCCATCCACATACTTTGCCGTGATCTACAATTAGGAACCCACGTCTCGATATGTGCAGTTCCGATGAAGATCCAAGTTTGAACATGGTGTAAGGTGGCTATAATTTCGCACCTTACAAGCACCCATCCACATACTTTGCCGTGATCTACAATTAGGTATCGTGTGATAGGTTGCACATCGTATATGTGAATATATAAAGGAGACTGACATTGTCACGTACGCCTTGTAAATAATCGTTAACTCTTGAAACTTCCTGGCAGATTAAAACTGTGTGCCCGACCGAGACTCGAACTCGGGACCTTTGCCTTCCGCGGGCAAGTGCTCTACCATCTGAGCTACCCAAGCACGACTCACGTCCCGTCCTCACAGCTTTACTTCTGCCAGTATCTCGTCTCCTTCTGCAAGGTTCGCAGGACAGCTTCTGTAAAGTTTGGAAGGTAGGAGACGAGATACTGGCAGAAGTAAAGCTGTGAGTACCGGGCGTGAGTCGTGCTTCGGCAGCTCAGTTGGTAGAGCACTCGGTCGCGAAAGGCAAAGGTCCCGAGTTCGAGTCTCGGTCGGGCACACTGTTTTAATCTCCCAGGAAGTTTCATATCAGCGCACACTCCGCTGCAGAGTGAAAATCTCATTCTGAAATCGTTAACTCTTGTTGCATGAAAGGTGACGGAGTGTCTTTACTATCGGAACAGTGTAGTGAATGATTGCGTAAAATAGTAGAGGTTGGAACGCCAGTGGAAATGAAAGGGCAGGCAGAACTGAAGCCCTGGGTGGAAGGCCTACACAGGAGTGTTGGTCCTGCTTAAACACAGGAAGTAGCCAGACAGACGTCGTAGCACCCAAGCACTGGAGCACAATACAGTCGCGATCGGCCGGTTGTGTAGCTGGACGGGAAGGATTGTACTTCGGAAACTACGAAAATCTTGGACGCAGCTGAGAGGAACGAAAAGCGTCACCTTGGGAACCACGCAAGCTGGGTTATTTCCATGGATTTTCACTCAGAAGCGTACCATTGTACGAGTACAGGTTTTTCCTCGCAAACTTTCCGCACTGGACGACAAAAGACTAAAGTATGGTTGGTCGGCGTTCGGAAGAATCTGTAGAGAGGGAGGATATTTCCTGGCTTCGGGAATATGATTCGTTTTCGGGATTACGAGGGTGGGGAGCCGAGCCTCGCTGGCAGGCCAGCGGTGGAGAGACGAAGTCTTCCGATGTGAGCGCCCCTGTGTGACGGTCGCTCGGTATCAGCTTTGTTGGTACAGACGGACTTGCTGTCTTTGCTCTTAGTAGAGTTTATAGTTACAACAGTTAGGCACTGTACTGTTGCCAACCTACACGATTGTGGACTTCACCTCCGGGTTGGAAGTCGTCGTTGAGTACGCAGCGTTCAGCAGTTGAGAGCACTTCCTCTGCGTTGAGACGTTATCTGAACTCCGTCCTTGTGGCAGGGAGTTGGCGTTTCTCGTCTGTAGAACACAGAGAGGAGAAGACAGAGAGTATATTAGTCAGAGGACCGCCTTCTTGAAAGAGTTTATTTGTGGCTGGAATTCCTGCATCATCGCAGAAGAGTACGACACCCATCACTTCGATGCACCGGACGCAGAACATACGGCGATGTCGCAAATTGCTGCGGCTTATTAGGGCTATAAAACCTAAACAGCTGTGATCACGTTAGTTTATTTCCACTGAGGCTCCACACCACCGTAGATCATCTTTGAAAGTAGTGTCTCCTAGTGTTTGGTACATGGATGATGTCAGTCATTTCGCGTTATTGATATCAGACCGCGCAGTTATAATAAAAGGGCAGAGTTGTTCAATGGATCAGTAATTTTAGTTGGGAAATATAAAAATTCGTAATAAAGGCTGTTTTTTTTAATAAACAGTAAATGTATAAGCAGCAACAACGTTTATCATTTAATATAATTAGCTCCCTTAATCATTCATTTCTGTTTAGGTTGGAATTCATATGTTAAAGTCCATTAAGAGATCCTAAGATGTCGTTGAGGGGGTAGGAAGAGAGGGCCAAATCTTCATTTTAGCTTATATTAGAACAAATAAGCCCTCGGTCACAAATATTAAGTCAAAACTGACCAGGTTTCGACGCTACTATGAGCGTCGTCTTCAGAATTAAACTAACTGTTCTAAAACATAATAGGAATATAAGACATTAATAAACTAAACTGTGTTCTGACTGTAAAGAGATGCAGTACTTACAGGTCACATTCTAAAAAAAATAAGAACTGCATCTCACTCTGATCTATTGCTGATAATTATTTGGGTTGGCATTCATTTACTGTGAGCTAAAACTGTACTCATTGTTCATTTGCTTTTTTTGATTGAAAAATTCGATGTCATTTTTTGATTGAAAAAATTCGATGTCATTGTTAAATTAAAAATTAAAATTGAGAAAACTCAACAAAAGTTAAATGTTTTGGTTACTGCGTTCAATGAAAAATAATACGATATTGACTAACTGATCTATTCTGAAAATGATTGAATACTAATTTTTAGCTCTTTATAGTCATTCAGTGTATAAAACTTTAGTTTGGGGATCGTTTACATAAAACAGATTAAAAATGTAACAACGAACTTACAGTATGCAGTTAGCGCTTGAATACGATTGATGTCATCATGACGTCGATTTTCAATAATTCCTGAATAATTACCAACTATATAAATACAGTATTCTTAAAGTGATATATAGCTGGAGGCGAACAGGCACACCGCTCTGTCTCTACAAACAACTTCACTGTACGTGATTCGTATATACGTACAATATAACCCCTGCACCATTTCAGTGCAGTAATGTGTTCATTGTAAATAAGTGTGTGTGTGTGTGTGTGTGTGTGTGTGTGTGTGTGTGTACACAATCTAACTTCTGCATTATTTCAGTGCAGTAATGTGTTCATTGTAAGTAAGTATTGCAGTAGTTCTATTACATATTTACTACCTCATGAATGAAAAAAGAACCTTTTTATTTTAAATTCATTGCATTACTGTTTGTAAAATGATTCATTCATACAGCATTCTTTTAAAAAAATTACGATCATTCCACTTGGGATCTGTAGAAGGTACATTAGCTTATTCGTTTTAGTTGGAAATATTCGTCATGTATTGTTATTTTTCTGACATATTGCGCATCCTGGAGGACCTCCTCACTACGGATCAATTGGAATGAAAGTAAATCTAGTCAAAAAAAAAAGGGTTTGACTCAAGAGAATTCTGTAGACAATGCTGCTCGCTTGTCCCCGCTCCCCCTACGTATCAATGCGCGGCCTGTCCCGCCAACAAAGAGCTTGGTGCGGATACTTCACTGTCACCATCGATATGCAAAGAACTTAAATAAATTTTACGAAACTTTTTTCTTAACATTTTCCTGACACACTGTGTTATTTACATATTTCTTCGTGCGGCCTCTCCCGCCAACAAAGAGTTTGGTTGATTTCCTGTTGACATATTTCGAGATGTCATTACAGACTAAGCAAAACTCGGATTGGCAGTAGCGGAGCAGTTGGTGGTGGGAGGGGGAGGGGGGGGGGGGGGGGGGGAGTTGGCCGTGCGCTGTTCGAGGACACTCCTGCTTCCTGCTGAGCCATCTAGGCAGGACTGCCAGCCATCCCCAAATCTTCCTGTATCCCTCCCAGATTCTTCAGCAGCTCTGCCCCTTAATGGTGCGCCACTTGCGGGATAAAGAATATCACTGGAAGCCGATCAGCCACGATTTGTGGAAATCTGATACTCAGATACCCAAGGTCGTTTTCCGTTCTCGAATGGGGAGACAGTGAGTGGCGGTGTGAGTTACACAGCACCCCTGTTACACTGACAGCTGAGCGGGTGGAGAAAAAGCGAACCTTTCCTCTTCATCTCGAAGCGTGCTGTGCGGGAGTAACCCAAATCTACACTCGTTGGCCACGAGCCTTATTCGTTAACGACCGTGACTCGACCTCTCCGCGCAGAAGGCGTCGCGTACCTAGAATGAGCGACGTGTGAAGTAAATTACGGTGTTCTGGTTCGTGAACATTTATAACCTCAATGCTCCAAATAGCGTTTGACTGCAGTGTAATTGAACGACTGGCTAGAAAGAGCAGGGACGTAGGATTGCTCTGGATTCGGCGAGATGTTGGAACTCGGGAGGCGAACAGACCGTACGGCTTATGCATGTCAGGAAACCGCTAAAATCACCTCACCCATTGCCCTCTAAGGGCTTCCACGAGCATCACAATTTTGATTTTCAGTATTTACTACCATTACCACCCGAATTTAAAAGTTTAAATTGGTGTCATAACCTCCACGTGAGACCTACACTACTGGCCATTAAAATTGCTACACCACGAAGATGATGTTCTACAGACGCGAAATTTAGCCGACAGGAAGAAGATGCTGTGATATGCAAATGATTAGCTTTTCAGAGCATTCACACAATGTTGGCGCCGGTGGCGACACCTACAACGTGCTGACATGAGGAAAGTTTCCAACCGATTTCTCATACACAAACAGCAGTTGACCGGCGTTGCCTGGTGAAACGTTGTTGTGATGCCTCGTGTAAGGATGAGAAATGCGTACCATCACGTTTCCGACTTTTATAAAGGTCGCATTGTAGCCTGTCGCGAGATTGCTGCACGCGTCGGTCGAGATCCAATGACTGTTAGCAGAATATGGAATCGGTGGGTTCAGGAGGGTAATACGGAACGCCATGCTTTAACCCATTGCCTCGTATCACTAGCAGTCGAGATGACAGACATCTTATCCGCACGGCTGTAACGGATCGTGCAGCCACGTCTCGATCCCTGAGTCAACAGATGGGGAGGTTTGCAACACAACAACCATCTGCACGAACAGTTCGACGACGTTTGCAGCAGCACGGACTATCTGCTTGGAGACCGTGGCTGCGGTTACCCTTGACGCTGCATGATAGACAGCAGCGCCTGCGATGGTGTACTTGACGACGAACCTGGGTGCACGAATGGAAAAACGTCATTTTTTCGTATGAATCCAGGTTCTGTTTACAGTATCACGAGGGTCGCATCCGTGTTTGGCGACATCGTGGTGAACGCACCTTGGAAGCGTGAATTCGTCATCGCCATACTGGCGTATCACCCGGCGTGATGGTATGCGGTGCCATTGGTTACACGTCTCGGTCACCTCTTGTTCGCATTGACGGCGCTTTGAACAGTGGACGTTACATTTCAGATGTGTTACAATCCGTGGCTCTACCCTTCATTCGATCCCTGCGAAACCCTACATTTCAGCAGGATAATACACGACCGCATGTTGCAGGTCATGTACGGGTCTTTCTGGATACAGAAAATGTTCGACTGCTGCCCTGGCCAGCACATTCTCCAGATCTCTCACCAATTGAAAACGTCTGGTCAATGGTGGCCGAGCAACTGGCTCTTCACAATACGCCAGTCACTGCTCTTGATGAACTGTGGTATCGTGTTGAAGCTGCATGGGCAGCTGTACCTGTACACGCCATCCAAGCTGTGTTTGACTCAATGCCCAGGCGTATCGAGGTCGTTATTACGGCCAGAGGTGGTTGTTTTGGGTACTGATTTCTCAGGACGTATGCACCCAAATTGCGTGAAAATGTAATCACATGTAAGTTCTAGTATAATATATTTGTCCAATGAATACCCGTTTATCATCTACGTTTCTTCCTGGTGTAGCAATTTTAATCGCCAGTAGTGTAGCATGGAAAGCTTAGAAGGTGTTTAACTTTGTTAACCACATAGAAAGCCGATTACATGAAACCAAAAATATCTCAACGGGCCATACAATCAACGCGAGTGAAGCAGCGGCCGCTAGGCAAGTATAATACAACTCATAAATACTCTGCTCTAAATTGACGTTGTAAGCAGAAACGGTGTGGGGAAACTGAACTAAAGCGCGCAACACGGAGAATAAGAAAGCTCGCGTTGTCAGCTGCTGTGTTGGTGGCAAATGCACACAAGCGCGTCGGATTTTGGTAAGTCTGACCGGCAACATACGCCTCTTCCTTTCTGTCATTGACGGCCGCCCAATAACGGCTTAAATAATTTTCAGTAGATTTCAGTGCGTTAAATTTACTAGTTTTGATCACTAACTTTATTTTATTCTTCAGTCACCACAGGGCACATCACTTCCCTCAATAACATCTGCATGGGGCATTTAGTTGCTTGACATGGGCCGACAAGAGCATATTGCAATCTGAATGTGTACAGATCGCGACTTAACACAAGTCAGGCCCGATTTTGGCTGTTGATCCACGTTACATGGAGATGGTCCCCATCTATTTTTCATTTGAGTCACTGTTCACTGTTTTTTAATTAGGCATCAGTTCTGATTCCTAATTCTATTCCTTCGTTTTAGACATGACTTTCATCATTGACGATGGTTCAAAAATGTTCAAATGTGTGTGACATCTTGTGGTACTTAACTGCTAATGTCATCAGTCCCTAAGCTTACACACTACTTAACCTAAATTATCCTAAGGACAAACACACACACCCATGCCCAAGGGAGGACTCGAACCACCGCCGGGACCAGCCGCACAGTCCATGACTCCAGCGCCCGAGACCGCTCGGCTAATCCCGCGCGGCTTCACTATCGTCTTTTTATCGTTTGACGATGGCTATTTCTCAATTGGGGAGAGCTGAAATCCTTACCCAACCACGAAAATTGTTGCTCTGCGGCATTCTGTAACCTATGACACAGCATCTGCAAGTACTTTCTCTTTGTATGTACTTACCAGCTTAATCTATCAAGCGTATATAAACCCGTTCATGTGAACCAAATCAGTTTCCTAGCTTGGTGCCTCATATTTTTTTCCATGCTTGTGTCTAGTCATTTAGTATTTTAGAATGTCTCAGATAACGGCATTAATTTGAAAAACCGTTTAGTACAGATATTTGCACCAGAAGATGCAGCTCAAGAGTTGCGAAACCGTGTTGTGTGAGTTTATAAGTGACCTGAACAAATACGGCTACAGCGGATGATTGGACATTTCATTCAATGTAAAAAAAGAAGAAAAAAAAGTAGTTCAAATGGCTCTAAGCACTGTGGGACTTAACATCTGAGGTCATCAGTCCCCTAGACGCAGTACTACTTACACGTAATTAACCTAAGGACATCACACACATGCATGCCCGAGGCAGGATTCGAACCTGCGACCGTAACAGCAGCGCGGTTCCGGATCGAAGCGCTTACAACCGCTCGGCCACAGCAGCCGGCTATTCAATTTCATTTTAATAGTTTTAACACCTGCATTAAAAAAAACTATTCACTGTATGAAGTGTTAAGCAATCCTGTATATCTACTTTAGCTGTGGTTGCTCCGGTTTTAAAATTATCTTACTATTGCACCAAATGAAAATTCTTTCCACAGAATGTTCCATTGTAGTACTGACTAAATCCATGCTAAATTTAAGCACTATAATGTCAGTGGTTTGTCAGGAAAAGGTATATAAAGTTGCCAAAATGTGAGTGACGGGAAACCTGAAAGAAAGATTTGACAGTGTTCGTATTCGAGCTTACCTTCGGTGGGTGAACTATTGCAAACCATATGCATTCTCCTCTTCATCCTCAAGTAGCATCTTCTTCGCTTGCCCTTTTAGGTTAGCTTGATTTTCGAAGTAAGTAGCAATAATACCAGCTGCATCAGTTCTCCTGTTACTGATTTCTTTCAACATCGACGCTGTGAATGCCCAGGAATCAAATACTAGACTCTGTAGAGTTCTTAGTATGCCAAGATTAGCCCAGTTAAAAACTAAACAAGCATCTTACGCTGCATCTTCATCAGCAGTTGTGAAAACAAATGTTGTCTCGGGGCGTGGTTTTCCAATATGACGGTTGTAAAGTTCAGTAGGATAAAAAAAAAAGGTTCAAATGGCTCTAAGCACCATGGAACTCAACATCGGAGATCATCGGTCCCCTAGACTTAGAACTACTTAAACCTAACTAACCTAAGGACATCACACACATCCATGCCCGAGGCAGGATTTGAACCTGCGACCGTAGCAGCAGCGCGGCTCCGGACTGAAGCGCCAAGAACCGCTCGGCCACAGCGGCCGGCTTCAGTAGGATTTTGAGCTTTTCAATACACACAGTGTTGTAGAAGTTGTGGATCTGCTAAACACCGAAACATTCCCCACACAGTGACTACATTAAACTGGAAGACAACACCGCAGGAATAAATAATATGAGGAAATACAGAACAACAAAGGGGCGTGGCCGTGTGCAAGCTTTTCTTAATTATTATTTTTATCACACTTGGGAATGGAACTGGAACTTAATGTCCAGGGATTGAAATTTCGATACCATGTAGTAAATGAAGATCCGATGAAAATTTTTCACAATTTTGGTCGCTTTCGCGTACGTCCTCCATAGCACGAAAAATATTGGGCTGGTGCTTTGTCGTGTTAAGATTTCCATTCCTATCAGCCTATGTTCGTTATCAATTGGTTACTGCGTAATGATTTGAATGACCGGCATCCTACTACGCTGAGGGTCAAGTTCTGCACACAGGGCTGTTCACAAGGTCGCATATGTCTGTTCGGCAAGCCCCTTCAGACCTGTCTGCCAACCCAAGAACGGAAAAATCGCGCGAATCGGACTAATAACAACTAATTTCCGTATATCCATAATTAAAACGGACGACTTGGGACGTCAGCTGGTATAATATATGTTAAAAAAATCACACCATTCCTCCAGCTGTATTAAGGTGTTGGTTTTATTGGCAACTAGTTTCAATGTTGTAACAACATCGAAACTAGTTGCCATAAAACCTATACCTTAATACAGCTGGAGGAATCACGTCATTTTTTAACATATAACAACAACTAGGAGCGATGTGAAAAAAAATGTTCCTTATCGTTTTAGTCAAGTTTAGTGTTGTCTCCTTCAAAGTAGTTCCCTTCTGATTGCACACACTTCCTCCAGCGCTTCTGCCATTGACGGTAGCATTTCTGGAACTCATCTTCTGTAATATCCTCCAAGACCCTCGTCACAGCTTTTTCGACATCTTGTGTTGTTCGAAAATGGTGTCCCTTGACCGCCGTTTTGACTCTTGGAAATTGAAAACAGTCGCACGGTGTGATATCTGGTGAATGAGGTGGCTGTGGTAGTACTCATATTTGTTTTGAGGTTAAAAATTGATGACAGAGTAATATTGGATGGCGCATTATTGTGATGTAGAATCAAATTACCAGCAGTGTTGGCATGGACACGAAGAACTCTTTTATGAAGTCTCTCTAAAATTTCATTGTAGTAATATTGGTTAACTGTTTGTCCAGGCGGCAACCACTCTTTATGAACAATTCCCTTGGAATCAAAGAAGCACGCAAGCGTGCATTTCACTTTTGACTTTGACATGCGAGCTTTTCTTGGTCTGGGTGATCCCTTGGAGCACCATTGCGAACTTTGGCGTTTTGTCTCTGGATCGTACTGAAAACACCAACTTTCGTCACCAGTGATAACACAGCTCAAGAATTCTGGATTGATTTCTGTTAGGTCTAACAGATCAGCTGCCACATTTTTCCGTGTTTCTTGCTGTTGTGGTGTGAAATTTTTGCAGACCATTTTTGCACAAATCTTTCTCATACTAAGACCTTCAGTCATTATTAGACAAACCGTTTCTCGATTGATGTTCAGTTCTTCTGCAATCATTTTCACGGATTATATTCGATCAGATCGTACGAGTTCACGCACCCTGGCCAAGTCGACATCCGTCCGTGAGGTTGATGCTCGTCCACTGCGGTCTTCATCTTCAACATTCGTTCTGCCTTCATTAAACATTTTATGCCAACAAAAAACTTGAACTGTTGACATAACCTCCTCTCCAAAGCCTTCTGAAGCTCACCGTAAGTTGTCGTCACGTTTTCACCCAGTTTAACGCAAAATGAAACGGCATGCCGTTACGCAATATTATGTGGTTCTATTTTCGTGACGAGAGACACAAACACGTGTTAACTTATTACAGCACAACTCACGACTGAGCAGTTGCATCGATGTGCCGCTTGGACTAGAAGCAGCTTATAGACCAAGATCAAAGATACTGTGCCTATGCAAGCCTGCAGGGTTGCCACATCTTGCAAACAAAATCAGTCTTGTTACTTTATTGCCGCACCTCGTATTTTTAAAAATATCGAGGATTCTATATACCGATTTGCAGAAGGATCATTGGTATCCATCGATATATCGATGAAACATCGATGCATCTATGGAAAAAATATCTACGTATAGGCGTATAAAAATATCGGCTATACATTGTAAATATACAGCTGGTTTTAAGAGCTATACATTTAGGTATTGATTTATTAATACATATTCTGTACATCACAAGTTACTAACCTGGTTATCTCCCTTACAGCAAGAGCTGGAAGGAAAACAATGCACTTTCTCGTATGGTGACAACTGCTTTGCTAACAATGGCACCTGCTTGTAAGTGGCACAATAAAAAGTGTCAAACGGGGACCGTCGTTCGGTTACATCACACATTGGATTTTGTCGCTTCATGTCGATTTCCATGGTTTTTTTTTTTGTTTCTATTTCTTCCTTTCTGCAAACGCCAGTGAACTAGCAGTGGTAGATTCAAAACTGCGTGGTGTTCTAGTTTCTGTTGGTAGCGCCGAGCGCCGATTACGTCAGCATTTCCACACAGACATCTCCTCCCAAGACCAATCTTGTCATTCGGATTTTTGTTCATCATTATCGGCTACTGTTTTGAAAAATGCCGATGTGAAGAATTAGCGCCCTGGTTGCGTTAAAAATTGTTTTTTGAACGGAGCTGGTGTGCTGTTCGTCCACATCTGAAATCTTGGTATCCCATTCACACCGCCACCCTCCCACTGCAATGGATGTTCTCGTTGTGTGCCACATACACTAGCCATATGGACTCCCAAAGGTACATAAACCACGTGCCATAGGATTTCCAACACAGGAGGTGGCCAGACACCTCGCCTGCTTGTTGCAGTCATACATCGGCAGAACGGACAGTTGCATCAAAAACTCGACGCACTTCATTGAAGAAACTGAGGGAGATTAACGTCAGCTCAAGTGATATTCTTGTGAGCTTCGATGTAGTGTCATTGTTCACCATGACGCCTGTGTTGTGACTTGGCAAGACGGCCAAGCCACTATGAGGTGAAGCCGAAAGGCACGCGTTTAAGCTCACGCAGGCTGGCGTGAGGTCTGGAACAGTTAAAGGAGTTGAGTCTAGTAAAAAAAGTACGTAGCTTCTGGAATACTTAACTTTAATCCATAATTGGTGAACATCGCTCTTGACGGTACATGTTTTACAGCATCAATAGTAAATGGTAATGGCGCCTTGCTAGGTCGTAGCAAATGACGTAGCTGAAGGCTATGCTAACTATCGTCTCGGCAAATGAGAGCGTATTTTGTCAGTGAACCATCGCTAGCAAAGTCGGCTGTACCACTGGGGCGAGTGCTAGGAAGTCTCTCTAGACCTGCCGTGTGGCGGCGCTCGGTCTGCTATCACTGACAGTGGCGACACGCGGGTCCGACGTATACTAACGGACCGCGGCCGATTTAAAGGCTACCACCTAGCAAGTGTGGTGTCTGGCGGTGACACCACAGGCTGTAAACGAAGCTGTTTCATATATAGCAGATATTTTTCCAACTGACATAGTGGCTTTGCTTAAACACTGCCTGACCACAAATTATTTCCAGTACGACAACGAGTTTTACGAACAGGTCGACGGGGTGGCGATGCGAAGCCCTCTCAGCCCAGCTGTTGCCAGTTTATTTGTGGAGATCTTCGAACAGCGAGCGCTGCAGACTGCCAGTAAAAAACCAGCGAAATGGCACCGCTATGTTGTAGTGTGAGCTCATGGTGAAGAAGAGCTGGATATCTTCTTGGTGCATCTGAAGACTATCAACCAGAAGATACGGTACACGATGGAGAAATTTCCTGGATGTGTCGGTAATTAAACGGGTGGATGGGACGCTGGGCCACAAGGTATACAGAAAGAACACTCACACGGATGGATACCTCCACAAGGAATCAAACCATCATCCTAGACAGAAAAGAGGTGTCATCAAAACAGAGTCAACAAAATGTGCGAGCCGGCTTACTTGCAAGATGAATTAAATCACTTGCGGTGAGCCTTCATGAAAAACGGATAAACCAGCAAGGAAATTGATGGAGCCCTCCATCAAAGAAGAAAAGAAGCCAGAAGTCCAGAGCAACAACGGTCACCTGCTGGAAAAGTTTCCCTACCGTTCATTAATAAAGTCACGGACCGTAACGGGGAAGTTCTGGCCAGGTATGGGATCGAAACAGTCTTGAGACCCACGAAGTAGTTTAAGGAATATTTAAGAACTGCAGAAGACACCCGACGCCCCCTAGCAACACCTGGGGTATACAAGATTCCATCCAGTTGTGGACAAAAGAAGTGTAAACACTCGCTTAGCCCAACATAAAAGAAATTGTCGCTTAGGACACATTGAAAAATCGGCCGTAGCCGACCTTTTTTTTCGAGGTGGGAACCACGACATTAAATTTAATGAGACAAGCGTTCTAGCACGAACATCCCATTATCATGCGCGCATGTATAGAGAAGCAATAGAGATTCACAATGCAATAGAAAATTCGAAGTATTAAAGATGGACAAAATGTGGATGTCGACGTTGCGCCAGCAGAATGACAATCGATTACTCTTAATCGAGAATGATGACGCCTTCCAAAGAAAGGCATACCGTCGCCGTCACGTGACGAATGGTGGTGCCCTCTATGCGAGAGTACCTGGAGCCTCAGCGGCAGCAGCCGGAAGACCTCAGAAGATGTCTCCCGCAGGTGGAGACGAAACGTCAGGTGGGAATTTTATACATCGACCACGGCCTCTCAGCTCGGAAGTTTCAACTGAAGATTGTTTCACACAGTTAAAGAGAAACAACGGACGCGATGAAAGCTCAAAAACTAGTTAGACTGTTTACACAGTGACAGTAAAATAATGTTCTATTACAATTTCAAAAGAAGAATTTCGAATATTTACCGAAAATAACGAAAAAAATATCAATATAAAATAAAAATGTCGACTGTCGAAATTTCCACTTCTACGAGGGCAGTTCAATAAGTAATGCAACACATTTTTTTTCTCGGCCAGTTTTGGTTGGAAAAAACCGGAAATTTCTTGTGGAATATTTTCAAACATTCCCGCTTCGTCTCGTATAGTTTCATTGACTTCCGACAGGTGGCAGCGCTGTACGGAGCTGTTAAAATGGCGTCTGTAACGGATGTGCGTTGCAAACAACGGGCAGTGATCGAGTTTCTTTTGGCGGAAAACCAGGGCATCTCAGATATTCATAGGCGCTTGCAGAATGTCTACGGTGATCTGGCAGTGGACAAAAGCACGGTGAGTCGTTGGGCAAAGCGTGTGTCATCATCGCCGCAAGGTCAAGCAAGACTGTCTGATCTCCCGCGTGCGGGCCGGCCGTGCACAGCTGTGACTCCTGCAATGACGGAGCGTGCGAACACACTCGTTCGAGATGATCGACGGATCACCATCAAACAACTCAGTGCTCAACTTGACATCTCTGTTGGTAGTGCTGTCGCAATTGTTCACCAGTTGGGATATTCAAAGGTTTGTTCCAGCTGGGTCCCTCGTTGTCTAACCGAACACCATAAAGAGCAAAGGAGAACCATCTGTGCGGAATTGCTTGCTCGTCATGTGGCTGAGGGTGACAATTTCTTGTCAAAGATTGTTACAGGCGATGAAACATGGGTTCATCACTTCGAACCTGAAACAAAACGGCAATCAATGGAGTGGCGCCACACCCACTCCCCTACCAAGAAAAAGTTTAAAGCCATACCCTCAGCCGGTAAAGTGATGGTTACAGTCTTCTGAGACGCTGAAGGGGTTATTCTGTTCGATGTCCTTCCCCATGGTCAAACGATCAACTCGGAAGTGTGTCGTGCTACTCTTCAGAAATTGAAGAAACGACTTCAGCGTGTTCGTAGGCACAAAAATCTGAACGAACTTCTCCTTCTTCATGACAACGCAAGACCTCACACAAGTCTTCGCACCCGAGAGGAGCTCACAAAACTTCAGTGGACTGTTCTTCCTCATGCACCCTACAGCCCCGATCTCGCACCGTCGGATTTCCATATGTTTGGCCCAATGAAGGACGCAATCCGTGGGAGGCACTACGCGGATGATGAAGAAGTTATTGATGCAGTACGACGTTGGCTCCGACATCGACCAGTGGAATGGTACCGTGCAGGCATACAGGCCCTCATTTCAAGATGGCGTAAGGCCGTAGCGTTGAATGGAGATTACGTTGAAAAATAGTGTTGTGTAGCTAAAAGATTGGGGAATAACCTGATGTATTTCAATGCTGAATAAAACAACCCGTGTTTCAGAAAAAAATGTGTTGCATTACTTATTGAACTGCCCTCGTATATCGATGTATCGTTTAGTGATATTTTACTAGCTGTCCTAATAACAACCCTCGAAATTACAGAATTCGCGTTACATTTTGAAGTCATCTGGTATTTCAGCAGCTTCTTTCTGGTTCTGCTGAAGGTGAGGAGTTGCAAAATATGGCGGGCGTAGTCCCAGCCGGGAAACCTTTGACCCACGACCGACTGATTGCGGCGGAATTTCTCGAGGGTGCGGTGGCCACGGGTTAAAGGGATCGCCGCCGCAGCCGCGGTTGACCTAACCCAGCGTTGGCCAAGCCGGTTGCGAGTCCAGCCCAGCCCGTGACTGAGTCGAGGGCCGGCAAGCCGCCCCCGCACCGCACCGGATTGCAGAAACACCGGACGCAATTCCGCTCTTAATAGCCGGGTCGGCCGTCCAGGGTCAGGGGTAGGTGGGTGGGTACTGTGTATCTGTGTACAGTGGAGCCGGCGCAGGCGAGATGGAATAAATACTGGCGCCGAGACGGACGCGGCTGACTCACCTGGCGTTTAGCGATTCTGCTCGCTGCTGCAACGCGAAGGCGGAACTCTGCCCGACAGCACCAAGTTCTGCGTCTCAAAGAGCCGCGTGTTCACAAGCCACGGTCGCGACCCGTTGCGTACAACTTCCTGTTAATAAAGCCAATAAATTCATTGAGTGCATCAGATCGGCCGGCCGCATTGACAGAGCGGTTCCAGGCGCTCCAGTCCGGAACCGCGCTGCTGCTACGGTCGCAGGTTCGAATCCTGCCTCGGGCGTGGGTGTGTGTGACGTCCTTAGGTTAGTTAGGTTTAAGTAGTTCTAACTTCTAGGGGACTGATGACCTCAGAAGTTAAGTGGCATAGTGCTCAGAGCCATTTTTGAAGGGGATTCGAACAGGTAAAGGTCCGTTGACAAATGCAGCTGTCGCGAGAATGATTGCGAAGCTCGAAGCCACGGGTTGTTTAGACGATAGACCCCGTAGTGGCCGACCGAGCGCAAGGCGTAATGCTGCTGAGACAGTTCATGAAGAAATGGAGACTGTAGCGGGTTCGTCTGTGCACGGGGAAGTCAGCGCTCGTGCAGTCGCACGTCGCACCGGCATTCCATACACTACTGTTTGGTTGGCACTTAGGCGTACCCTCCGATGCTATCCGTACAAAATCCATCAGCATTGTGGACTGTTACATGGCGATTTAGTGAAGCGGAGGGCATTTGCGGTGTGGGCGTTTCAAAACATGGCGGAAAATGACGGTTGGTTGAGTAATGTATTGTGGACCGACGAAGCTCATTTCACGCTCCGAGGGTCTGTCAACGCCCACAACTGCAGACTTTGGGCTACCGAAAATCCTAGAACTGTCGTGGAAACTCCATTGCACAACGGGAAAGTCACGCTATCGGTTGGATTTACATCTACCGTTGTCGGGCCTTTTTCCTTCGAGGAAATCCGTGATTCTGGTTTTGTAACTGCTACCGTGACGGGTGAGCGGTACGCCGATATGTTACAGAATCGCATCATCTCCAGCCTGGCTGATAAACACCTACTGGAACGTGCGATGTTTATGCAGGATGGCGCTCCACCCCATATTGCTAGACGCGTGAGAGATCTCTTGCGCGTGTCGTTTGGTGATGATCGTGTGCTCAGCCGCCACTTTCGTCACGCTTGGCCTCCCAGGTCCCCAGACCTCAGTCCGTGCGATTATTGGCTTTGGGGTTACCTGAAGTCGCAAGTGTATCGTGATCGACCGACATCTCTAGGGATGCTGAAACACAACATCCGACGCCAATGCCTCACCATAACTCCATACATGCTTTACAGTGCTGTTCACAACATTATTTCTCGACTACAGCTACTGTTGAGCAATGATGGTGGACATATTGAGCATTTCCTTTAAAAAACATCTGTGCTTTGTCTTACTTTGTTATACTAATTATTGCTATTCTGATCAGATGAAGCGCCATCTGTCGGACATTTTTTGAACTTTTCTATTTTTTTTTGGTCTAATAAAACCCCATGTCATCCCAAGCACGCGTCTCAATTTGTACCTCTCTATCTACATTATTCCGTGATTTATTCAGTTTCCAAATTTATACTGACTTTTTGATCACGCCGTACTGTTTCCATGGTCTGTTGCTTGATTTGGCGGAGGGGAGCAAACAACGAGGTCATCGGTCCCGTGGGATTAGGGAAGGATGGGGAAGGCAGTCGGCCGTGCCCTTTCAAGGAAACCATCCCGGCATTTGCCTGAAGCGATTTAGGGAAAGGTCGGAAAACCTAAATCTGGGTGGTCGGACGCGGGTTTGAACCGCCGTCCTCCCGGATGCCAGTCCAGCGTGATACTGTTTTGACCCAGGGGTACGGCTGAAGTGGCCGAGCGGTTCTAGGCGCTGCAATCTGGAGCCGCGCGAGCGCTGCGGTCGCAGGTTCGAATCCTGCTTCGGGCACGGATGTGTGTGTGATGTCCTTAGGTTAGTTAGGTTTAAGTAGTTCTACGGGACTGATGACCTCAGATGTTAAGTCCCATGGTGCTCAGAGCCATTTTTTCAGAGCCAGGGGTACGGGGACTTGTCAGACACCTGTAGAGGTCGAACGAATAACGCTGGCAGACCGGACATTGTGAGAAGCTGCCTGAAAAGCGTATAGCGTGCGTCTGTGTCCACACACACGGTGAGTGGACCGCTTTGTGCTGGGATAACAATGGGGTCCGGCTGTTACACCCGCAGAGGAGAAAGCGCTCTTTATGAAGGAACCGCCTTTCTCTGCCGTCTGGATACCGCAGGCCCGGACCAAGGAGACAGCCGGTTCCAAGGACGCACACACACACACACACACACACACACACACACACCTGACCTACGGACAAGTCGTGTTCTTATTCTGTGGCGAGCGAGTTAGCTGAGGGCGAAGACTGCACTCAGACGCAGCCTCGCGTTGTTTATGGACAATGAATGCGCTTGCCAACGCGGTCAGGTGACTTACGTCCCTCAACGGTGCAGACAGCCGTACCGTAGGTCCAGCCATAACAGAGGGGTGTGTCTCTGGAGAGGGAAAACATCATAATATAAATACATGAGCACCGACTTTTAATATCAATTGTACAAGGAATCCAATGATACAGTTCCAAAGGTACTTTGCTATAGATGTGCACAAAGATGTGCAGTGCCGAAGATTGGCGAAGTTCGAAACATGGCGCGTTCTTCAATGCGAGATGCTTTTAATAATTTCCACAACTAAATTCTGTCTCGAAATCTGGCAGAAAATACAAAGAGATTCTCGTCATAAATAAAGCAGACCAGTGGCAAGACACAATCAACACCTTCAATGCGCGATAACAACGGTGAAGTCACTGATGACAGTGCCGCTAAAGCAGAGTTATTAAACACGGTTTTCCGAAACTCCTTCACCAAAGAAGACGAAGTAAATATTCCTGAATTCCAATCAAGAACAACTGCCAAGATGAGAAACATAGAAGTAGATATGTCTGGTGTAGCAAAGCAGCTTAAATCACTTAATAAAGGCAAGGCCTCCGGTCCAGATTGTATACCAGTCAGGTTCCTCTCAGAGTATGCTGATAAAATAGCTCCATATTTAGCAATTATATACAACCACTCGCTCACAGAAAGATCCCTACCTAAAGACAAGAAAATTGCTCAAGTCACACCGATACCCAAGAAGGGAAGTAGGAGTAATCCGCTGAATTACAGGCCCATATCACTAACGTCGATTTGCAGTAGGGTTTTGGAACACATACTGTGTTCGAACATTGTGAAGTACCTCGAAGATAACGATTTATTGACACACCGATTCAGAAAATATCGTTCTTGTGAAACACGACTAGCTCGTTATACTCATGAAGTAATCAGAGCTATCGGCAGGGGATGTCAAATTGATTCCATATTTCTAGATTTCCAGAAGGCTTTCGACACCGATCCTCACGAGCGTCTTTTAACCAAACTGCGTGCCTACGGAGTATCGCCTCAGTTGTGCGACTGGATTCGTGATTTCCTGTCAGGGAGGTCACAGTTCGTAGTAATAGACGGAAAGCCATCGAGTAAAACAGAAGTAATATCCGGCGTTCCCCAAGGATGTATTATAGGCCCTCCATTGTTCCTGATCTATATTAATGACACAGGAGAAGATTTCAGTAGCCGTCTTAGATTGTTTGCAGATGATGCTGTCATTTACCGTTTTGTAAAGTCATCAGATGATCAAAACGACTTGCAAAATGATTTAGATAATATATCCGTATGGTGCGAAACGTGGCAATTGACCCTGAGTAAAGAAAAGTGTAAAGCTTTCACACTAGTACTAAAAAAAAATCAGCTAAATTTCGATTACGCGATAAGTCATACAAATCTGAGGGCTGTATATTCAACTAAATACTTAGGGATTACAATTACAAATAACCTAAATTGGAACGATCACTTAGATAATGTCGTGGGTTGAGCAAAACAAGGACTGCGATTCATTGGCAGAACACTTGGAAGCTGCAACAGGTCTACTAAAGAGACTGCTTACACCACGCTTGTCCGCCCTATTCTGGAGTACTGCTGTGCGGTGTGGGATCCGCATCAGGTGGGACTGACAGAGGACATCGAAAAAGTACAAAGAAGGGCACCTCGTTTTGTATTATCGCGAAATAGTGCCACAGACATGATACGTGAATTGGAGTGGCAATCATTAAAACAAAGGCGTTTTTCGTTGCGACGGGATTTTCTCATGAAATTTCAATCACCAGTTTTCTCCTTCGATTGCAAAAACATTCTGTTGGTACCCATCTTCATGGGGAAAAATGATCATCATGATAAAATAAGAGAAATCAGCGGTCGCACAGAAAAATTTAAGTCTCTTTTTCCCGCACGCCGTTCGAGAGTGGAACGACAGAGAGACAGCATGAAGGTGGTTCGTTGAACCCTCTGCCAGACACTTTATTGTGAATAGCAGAGTAATCACGTAGATGTAGAAAGAAAAAGAAGTGGCTTTCACATTCATGACGCTGATGTTACACTCTCTATCGGACATTAAAATCTCCAATACCTGAACATTGAGAACTGAAGAACTGCCGACCTCCGATCAAGTGCTGTGGAAGAAATGACACACGAAAGTAATAACACTTCGTGGCTATAGTAGAAATGACACACGAAAGTAATAACACTTCGTGCAATCTCATTCTAGGTGCTTTCATGTTGACATGCTTCATTTGCAGTGTAACACGCACACCGGGCAGCCAAAATGCGCCAACTGCGAGGTCGATAATGTTGTCAGCAGTGAAAATCAACGTATCGTAGAAGTCTGTAAATAACGTTGTATGTTGGCGTCGTTATTGCGCTTAATTTTCTATAAGAGTAGCTGTGTGGTCATTCTCTGCCATTACCGGAAAGTATGAATTATGGACCTAATTTTTAACTTCTTCATTTTGAAAAACCACGAGTTCCGACTACCCTTTTTATGCGGAAACTATATTTGTTTTAGGGTAGGCATAGAAGGGGAAAACTAATGGGCCAGAGTGAAAGACACACAGGTAGAGAGAGACAATTTTTGCGTAGAGAAAGTAATAGCAAGGTGGACATTCATAATGATAATGCAAAATGGTTCAAAAGGCTCTAAGCACTATGGGACTTGACATCTGATTTTCTCTGCCTTGTGATGACTGGGTGTTGTGTGCTGTCCTTAGGTTAGTTAGGTTTAAGTAGTTCTAAGTTCTAGGGGACTGATGACCTTAGATGTTAAGTCCCATAGTGCTCAGAGCCATTTGAACCAACTTAACATCTGAGGTTATCAGTCCCCTAGAACTTAGAACTACTTGAACCTAACTATCCTATGGACATCACATACATGCACGCCCGAGACAGGATTCGCACCTGCGACCGTAGTGGTCGCGCGGTTCCAGACTGAAGCGCCTAGAACCGCTCGACCACAACGGCCGGCAGTGATAATGCATCTGTTTTATTTTTGCGATCATAATATTAATACGTGAGCATAGAAAATTTTAGTACCGATTTTTAAAATTATGTTACGGTGTCAACGAAACTTTTATAATTCGAAAGTAGCTTTGGCGTAGATGTGGACAAAAGAAAATAATCATGTGTATACATAGCTATTAGAAGAGGATGTAGACACACACACACACACACACACACACACACACACACACACACACACACACACATAAAGGAGAAAGGTTTTCCTTTGTCTCTGACATTGGTGTGGTCTTCTACCACGCTTAAGTATCAGGTGCTATGGCAGAAACGACATACGAACCTAACAACGTTTCGTGAACTTGCATTCTAGGGACGTTCATGTTTAAATGTTGCAGACATTTCATTTGCAGTAACACACGCTTACCAGACAGCCACAATACCGCAACTGCTACGTCGATGATGTTGAGAAGAGTGAAAAACGAAACGTAGTTACGAAGCCATCGGGGACAACAAACGCTGTTTATTAGCGTCGTTTTTTCCCCTTACTTTGATTAGAGAATAAACGGAACTAACTCTCTCTTCGTTTGCCGACAAAATTGAGTGTTTCTTATTTTCAGTATCTTCCTTTCGAGTGACCTTATTTTAAGGAAACCATATGTGATTTACGCTATACCTCGAAGAGAAAGATTAACGGGTCAGATTGAAAGAGGAACAGCTAGACATACAGAGTTTTTCCGTAGAGAATGTGATAGGAACAATGCAGATGTTGATAACGGTAATTCTGTTGTCGTCCAGAAAGATACATTTAAATTTAGCACTGAACGTAATTCCAAATAATTTTGTGAACTGTAATTGCGGTTTGATCAATTTATATTGCAGATTTTGTAAACAAATCATTTCGTGTTTGAGGTAATTTTACTGGACACAACGGAATTCACATTGTGCTGTCCTAAGGCAAAGGTTAATTTGCCGTCATTAACACAAAATTTATTTTTCAACGCAGTATATCAAAGAATCCCTTCATATGACTGTGCAGTTAATGAGAAATCAAAGAATTATTTCAAGAATATACGTAGCTAGAATGTAGCATTTGCCACAAATCAGTTCTGCGGCTAAAATATCAGACAGTTTCAGATTAACGATATTCGCTATTAAAGATAAGGTCCGCTGATGCAACTGGTCGAATTACGACCACACGCGATTCTAGTATATGTAAGCGACTACAGGGGTTGGACAAAAATATGGAAACACCGCTATAAACGCATGTTTGAAAATACAGTGAAGAGCCAAAGAATCTGGTACACCTGCCTAATACCTGTAATGGCTCCGCCAGCAGGCACAAGTGCCGCAACATGACGTGGCGTGGCATGCGCTCGACTAATGTCTGGAGTAGTGCTGGAGGGAACTGACACCATGAATCCTGCAGGGCCGTCCATAAATCCTTAACAGTACGAGTTGGTGGAGATCTCTTCTGAACAACACTTTTCAAGGCGTCCCAGATAAGCTCACTAAAGAGCTAGTCTGGGGAGTTTGGTGGCCACTGGAAGTGTTTAAACTCGGAAGAGTGTTCCTGGAGCCACGATGTAGCAATTCTGGACGTGTCCAGCTGGAATCGACCAAGTGCGTCGGAATGCACAATGGACACGAATGGATGCAGGTGATGAGACAGGATGCTTACGTACGTGTCACCTGGCAGAGTCGTATGTAGACGTATCATGGGTCCCATATCACTCCACACTCCCCACACCATTACGAAGCCTCCACCAGCTTGAACAGTCTCCTGCAGGGTCCATGGATTCATGAGGTTGTCTCCATACCCCTACACGTCCATCCACTCGATACAATTTGAAACGAGACTCGTCCGACCAGCCAACATGTTTCCAGTCGTCAGCAGTCGAATGTCGGTGTTGACGAGTCCAGATGAAGTGTACAGCTTTCTGTTGTGCAGTCATCGAGGATACACGAGTGGGCCTTTTGCTACGAAAGCCCATATCGATGATGTTTCGTCGAGTGGTTCGCACGCTGACACTTGTTTATGGCCCAGCATTGAAATCTGCAGCAGTTTTCGGAAGGATTGCACTTCTGTCACGTTGAACGATTCTCTTCAGTCGTCGTCGGTCCCGTTCTTGTAGGATCTTTTCCCGGCCGCAGCGATGCCGGAGGTTTGATGTTTTACCGGATTCCTGATATTCACGGTACATTCGTGAAATGATCGTACGGGAAAATCCCCACTTTATCGCTACCTCGGAGATGCTGTGCCCAATCGCTCGTCCAGAGACTGTAAACTCCACGTTCAGACTCACTTAAATCTTGATAACGTGCCATTCTAGCAGCCGGCACGGTAGCTCAGCATGTTCAGTCAGAGGGTTTAGCTACCCTCTCTAATAAAAAATTGAGTGAACGGGTGAACGAACAACCTGATCGAGTGTCATCGGACGTCCGCCACGAACAGAGTCAACGAACAATATAGAACAAAGTGAGATAAAAAAAAAGTGGTCAGCGCGACAGTGTGTCAGTGCTTAGGGCCTGGGTTCGATTTCCGGCTGGGTCGGAGATTTTCTCCGCCCTGGGACTCGGTGTTGTGTTGTCCTCATCATCATCATCATCATCATCATCATCATCGTCATCATCATCTCGTCCTCATCGACGCACAAGTCGCCGAAGTGGCGTCAAATCGAAAGACTTGCACCAAGCGAACGGTCTACCCGACGGGAGGCCCTAGCCACACGATATATATTTTACCAGTTTCTGTGGCGCTTCAGTGTAAATGCGAATGCTAGCGAAGCGTGCAAGCTGCGCTTTTGTGTTCGACGACGAACGTTACCTCTGCAATGCCCACAATACGGGTAAAAAAAAAAAAAATGGTTCAAATGGCTCTGAGCACTATGGGACTTAACATCTGAGGTCATCAGTCCCCTAGAACTTAGAACTACTTAAACCTAACTAACCTAAGGACATCACACACATCCATGCCCGAGGCAGGAATCGAACCTGCGACCGTAGCAACAGCGACCCGGCGGACATATTACCCGGGATATATTCATGCAAACTTTACACATAATATCAAAGCTTTTCGCAACTTTTACTCGCTAACGTACCACACAAAATGATGAAAGGAAAAAAGTTATCACCTACTATATTTCCGCTGTTCATGCAGTAAAACTTGAGCATCTGGCGTGAAATTTTAACTTGTTACCTCTTTACTACCTATTCCATACGCAAACATCGTGGAGATAGTACCAACATATACCACTGAATGAATCTCCAAAATTGTGCCAACGCTCTAAGGCGCTGCAGTCACGGACTGTGCGGCTGGTCCCGACAGAGGTTCGAGTCCTCCCTCGGGCATGGGTGTGTGTGTTTGTCCTTAGGATAATTCAGGTTAAGTAGGGTGTACGCTTAGGGACTGATGACCGTAGCAGTTAGGACCTATAAAATTTCACACACATTTTTTTTCCAAAATTATGTCATTTCAGAAACATTTTCGGGAAATATGACGTCGTATAGTTTCAAATACGTTAAAAACTGGAAAGTCTGCAACGTAAATATCTTAAATGGGTAACATCAAATGTTTAAGACGTTAAGTCATTTGTAAATTAATGACACTTTCGATAGCTGTTTTATACGTGGGAGTTCGATCCTCTTTAGAATTATGGGGTGACGGTTACCGCCATAGTTCCTGGACAGTACAGGAAGCCTTTCAGTAGTTGCACAGGCAAAATCTGCATGATTCACAGATCTGGCCTTGTAACATTAGCCAACATGGCCTTCCAATGCCGGTACTCCGGCTCTGTTGAAAGCAAGGAGAAACTACAGCCCGTTATATTTCTTATGGATATCCAGCTTTGCTGAATGGTTTAATGATAATTGCATCTTCTCCTACAGTGGCATACTTTTGGATACAATATGACAGGAATTCAATAGGCATCCATTGTGATCTCCAGTTGGGTGGGGTGAGGGGGTGGGGGGAGTGGGGGGTGCGGAGGAAGAACACACACACACACACACACACACACACACACACACACCACTCGCCAGGGTACAGTCATCAGGAATGTACGGGAACCAGTCCATGCGATCCCTACAGGAGGGAAAGATACGGGGTGAGCAGTTTCTCTAGATTACTGGCTTGCAGCTGATTCGTGAAACGGAATAGGTGATTTATGTAGTATGTCCGTGACACTCTCCCATGAGTAAAACAAACGTATAACCTTCTCTGAATGTTTCCTATTTGTCCTGTTGGTACCCGTGTCACACATTTGAGCAGTATTCTAGAATGGGTCATACGAGTGTTTAGTAAGGAGTTTGCTTTGTAGAGTGAAGGCAATTCCTAAGTAAGCTATTAATCAACAGAAGTCTGCCGCCTGCCTTACCTATGACTATATCTATGTGATCAGCCCATTTCATATTCCTACAAATTGTTATAATCAGGTGAAACGTCCTGGCAGATTGGAACTGTGTGCCGAACCGAGACTCGAACTCGGGACCTTTGCCTTTCGCGGGCAAGTGCTCTACCGTCTGAGCTACCGAAGCACGACTCACGCCTCGTCCTCACAGCTTTACTTCTACCAGTACCTCGTCTCCTGCCTTCGAAACTTAACAGAAGCCCTCCTGAGAAACTTACAGAACTAGCACTCGTGGAAGAAAGGAAATACCAGGTGTTCGTACGAGCTGGCTGATTGCAGTGGCAACTTACAGATACTCCACTCGTAGGATAGCACGTTTTTGCGGTTTGTAAAATGCACAGTTATACGTTTCTGAATGTATACTACAAACTGCCAAACTTCTAACCATTGTGAAACATTATCAAGATGTGATCGCGTAAAGTCCAATTCACACTAGCTGTCATGTCGCGTCACGTCACTTCCCGTGACGTCAAGTCACGTCACGTTAAGTTACGTCACGTCACCTTCAAGGTCCGTCGGGAAGAAAGTTTTGACGGCTGACGTCATCGTCCGTTGTTGATGACGTGACCCACAAGCTCATTTCCTCCCGATACACGGTTGTGCGTTCATCCTCCATACTTCGTTTCGTCGTTCTGTTCCTGGGTGGATATTTGTTTTTATAAGCCTTTGTTGTTCTTTTTTGTGTTATTTGCTGTAAATTCTTTCGTTTCGTTATTTCTTGTGGTGAAATTTATGATGCTATAATGAATGACGCTAAATTAAATGACGCACTGAGAGAGTAATCTGAATTGTACGACATGAGCGTACCAACTTTGTTGCCCTCTACTATGTTTATAAAGTGCATCTTTACATATACCAGTACCGTATTTAATATTTTGTGATGAAATCAATTCCAATATGGCTGCAGCTTGAAGTGAGAAAAGTACTGTGTAGAATCAGATCGGTCAGTGAATGGAATTTATTTGTATGTCTTATTTTACGTACTGTTAGGCCTGCAGCATAGAATACATCGGTATAACACACAATATGGAAATCAACGCTCCAAACAAGCAGCAATTACGTAAAATGTTTTAATATTTTACACGACAGGCTTGTTTCGGCTTATTGCCATTATCAAGTGACCTGTAAAATAACATTAGTAAGATTATCTGTACATAAATTGTGGCTGTTTCACGTTTACATTTGCGCTGAGTGTTTCTGTCAGGTCTCGGAAGGTGTAATAGTTCACGTAGTTACGATACGTAGAAATACGTTTTTGTCGGATATTTTGACAATTCAGGTTTGACTCTATAATGCTACATGTTTACAAAGTGTATACAGCTTACCACAAATGATGTTACCTATCGTTGTTCTTATTTTCCTTTAATTTTTATATATGGTCTGTGTAAGGCATTTGAAATGCTTCATAAAGAATTGGACTGAAACTTTCAGACACTGGAACCATAAATTAATACCTTATCATGGACTGTTAGACTAGCTTAAGTAAAAATGTCTGGTAGATTTCAGTTTTGACAAAAAAGCCCTTGTTGACAGCAGTCAAGATTAGGTTTTTTGGTGTTTGATAAATGTATTAAAATGCCTAACAGTGTTCCATTCTGACAGTGTATTAATTCTGTAAATATTAGCAGTTCCCGGCCGTTGTGACCGAGCGGATCTAGGCACTTCAGTCCGGAACCACGCGGCTGCTACGGTCGTAGGTTCGAATCCTCCCTCGGGCATGGATGTGTGTGATGTCCTTAGGTTAGGTAGGTTTAAGTAGTTTTAAGTCTATGGGACTGATGATGTCAGATGTTAAGTCCCATAGTGTCATTTGAACCATTTTTTGTAAGTCTAGCGACCGATGACCTCAGCAGTTTGGTTCCTTACGAAGTCGAATACATTTGAGCATTTTGACTGAACGCGTGTAATTATAAGCCAATAACGCGGCGCTGTTCTTTTATTTTAATTATCCTAATTTACATTAGACAGTAAATTGTGTGAAATATGTATATAGTGTAAAAAACGCACGTAGTTCATTTACATTACATTTACACAAGACATTTTACGTGTCTTAAAGACGTTGTTGTGGTCTTCAGTCCTGAGACTGTTTTGATGTAGCTCTCCATTCTACTCTATCCTGTGCAAACCTCTACATCCCTGCATAAATACTGCAGCCTACATCCGTCTGAATCTGCTCACTGCATTCATTTCTTGGTCTCCCTCTACGATTTTCGATCCCCTCACTTCTCTCCATCACCAAGCTGACGATTGTTGATGCCTCTGGATATGTCCTGCAAACCGATCCCTTCACTTAGTCGAGTTTTAGCGTAATCTCTTTCTCCCCAAATCGATTCAGCATTTCCTCACGGTTATTAGACCTACCCATATAATCTTCAGCATTCTTCTGTAGCACCACATTTGAAAAGCTTCAGTGCTCTTGTTGTCTGACTTTTTCGTCAACGTTTCAGTTCCATACAATGCTACCTAGAGGCAAGTACCTTCCGGAAAAACGTTGGAAGGAGACTGATTAGGTTTTTATGTTGGTAACGCCACGTAGCGATCTGTATGAAAATCTCTGGCTGTGCTGTGTGCAGTCTGTGGCTAGTTTGCATTGTTGTCTGCCATTGTAGTGTTGGGCAGCTGGATGTGAACAGGGGGTAGTGTTGGGCAGTTGGAGGTGAGCCGCTAGCAGTGGTGGATGTGGGGAGAGAGATGGCGGAGTTTTGAGAGCGGACGATCTGCACGTGTGTCCATCAGAGACAGTAAATTTGTAAGACTGGATGTCATGAACTGATATATATATATATATATATATATATATATATATATATATATATATATAATGACATTTGAACACTATTAAGGTAAATACATTGATTGTTCTCTATCAAAATCTTTCATTTCCTAACTATGCCTATCAGTACTTAGTGTCTTCAGTAGTTAGAATCTCTTATTTAGCTGGCAGTATTGGCGCTCGGTGTATTGCAGTAGTTCTAATAACGAAGATTTTTGTGAGGTAAGTGATTCATGAAAGGTATAGGTTATTGATAGTCAGGGCGATTCTTTTGTAGGGATTATTGAAAGACAGATTGCGTTGCGCTAAAAATATTGTGTGCCATTTTATTGATGATCAGAATAAGTAAAGAGAGAAATGTCTGAGTACGTTCAGTTTTACTCAGCTGTCTTTGTATCAAATAACGTTAGGGGTTTACCAGCACAGAAATTCATAAATTTTTCTAAGGAGACGTTTGAACGTCTTGTTAGACAACCCCAGAGACAGAACTCACATGAACACATATGGGGTGATACTGAAGGCCATGCATCTGGAAAATCTCTGGAGATAACACGTTTGTGGAAGGTTGCATTAAGCATATCTTTGAGTGGGCGAGCAACATGAGGTGGTGCCTCATCTTGCATAAAAACTGTGGTTTCCATACAGTTGCGCTCTTCCAGAGCAGAGATCGTATGCTGTAAAAGGATGTCTCGATGAGACGGAGATGTCACGGTGCACCTGAATACCCCCTGGGTATATCCCCTTCAAAGGAGAATGCACACCACACGCTCACATACGGTGCAACTTCCCCACTATATTTGTACCTTCGTACATCCATATTTAAATTGGACGATGGTGGGACACAGCTGGTACAATTTTTATTAAAAATAGAACTCCTCCAGCTGTACTTAAGATTTCATAATTATTTGGCTACTAGTTTCAACGTTCTATCAACGCCATCTTCAGGCCCGTACACTTTGATGATATCAAAGCAGTAACTGCCCGCCATCCATGTGGAGCAGGTATTGGTCTCACAGCGGTTTTCTAGTACTCAGCCACACACAACTGATTTCATCAAACTGTACGGCCTGTAGACGGCGTTGACGCAACGTCGAAACTAGTAGCCAAATAAATATGAAATCTTAAGCACAGGTGGAGGAGTTAACATTTTCAATAAAAATATTTGTACCTGTCTAAAACGTAGCTCAAGTTTACTTCCCTCTGTATAAAATCTACGTATTACCAAAACTATGTCTCCACAAACTGTGATCCAACCTAAACTCGTATGCTAATTTTTGACTAAACAGAACCTAATTTGAGCTGAAGTGTAACTCGTCTGAAAACAACTTCTCTTTATATTAAATCCGCAAGTGAAGAAAACAGTTTCGGGCCCTAGCGAAAATTTGCATTTACGTCCCGCCTTGACAACATTGTTGCTGATTTCTTCAAAGCCCGACAGCAAACAGTAAGCAGGCAGCGGCTATGCTAGATTTGTCTTTTTTAAATGACATTTCCAAACTATATTCAAACTTTTGCATACCTCATGGTGCAATGTGGTAATGCGTAATGATAAACAGTAACTATTCCTGTGAAATGATACTCCAAGACAATGATTTTAGAATGAAATATGTATCCAAAAAGAAAGAATAAAGCTTCGTGTGATCTTTACACATTAACACTGGTCTCAACAATACCATGCTTAACAAAGTGAACGATGATTTAAAAATGGTACAGTGTTAAAAGAGAATTCCTATAAAAACCAAACAGCTTAATCAGTTAGTAAGTTAAAGCCTGACTCAGGGAACTGGGGTGGTCTTTCTCTCAGCTCTGAGCAAGTTTACTAGCTCACAATAAACATTTCTACAAATCAGGTGCACAGTGCTGCAGTCTTACCTGAGACTACTTCTTCTAAAAAGATAAAAAATGAAAAGAAACTTCAAAACTTATATTCCCTTACTATATTTTCGAATGTATACGTTTTTTCATTCTGCATGTGTGAAGATACATCCTTCCCGCTTCCTTTCAAACTTAGTTCAACCTGTTCCCGTGAGTGGCGCCGTCACAGCTTGTCTTCAAGATGGCTGCTATACTTGACGTCCGTCAGAAGCAACGTGCTGTCACAGAATTCCTGTGCTGTGAAAACGAGACAGTGGCAAACATCCACGAGAGGATGAAAAAGGTGTACGGAGATGCTGCTGTCGATCGCAGTACAGTTAGTCGGTGGGCGAGCAGGTTACGTGATGAAAGCGGGCTCTGCAATATTGAGGATTGTCCTCGCAGCGGCAGGCCTCGTACTGCACTCACTCCAGACAATGTGCAGAGAGTTAACGAATTGGTGACTGCTGACAGACGCATCACAGTGAACGAATTGTCACGCTACGTTGGGATAGGGGAAGTAAGTGTTTGCAGAATACTGAAAGTGTTGGCGTTAAAAAAGGTTTATGCCAGGTGGGTTCTCAGGATGTTGACAGTGGCTCACAAAGAAACAAGAAAAACGGTATACAGCGAACTTTTGGAACAGTACCAGAATGGTGGAGATGAATTTCTTAGAAGAATTGTGACAGGTGATGAAACATGGCTCCACCACTTTTCACCAGAGATGAAGAGGCAATCAATGGAGTGGCTTCGTGCAAATTCACCCAAGAAAAAAAAAAAGAAAATCTAATCCACACCTTCTGCTGGAAAAGTTATGACTACGGTGTTTTTCGATTTCGAAGGATTCTTGCTTGTGGACATCGAGGCGAGTGGAACCACCATAAATTCTGATGCATATGTGACAACACTGAAGGTTGGTCCAGAATTTTACCGTGCGAGTATACAGGCCAAGATGGCGTAAGGGAATTGAGAGGGATGGAAATCATGTGGAGAAATGGAAATATTGTTCCTGAAGGATGTATCTACAGACTGTAAAACTTTCAAACATGTAGAATTAAAGATGGATTAAAAAAAAAAGTGTGCACTTCTTTTGGAGTGATATTCATCCTTGCTGTCCTTTAAATCTTTCTTCACCTAACAGATACAATCACAAGTCCATACATCATTACAGACTACATCCATCACCTACAACACTTCAGCTAAGATTGTGTCAGACTGCGCCGAGGCAAAGACTGCGCCACGGCAAGATCAAAGATTGTTTAATAGTAACGGAACTTGTTCTGTCTCTGACGTGTCCATCTGTAACATACAAAAGTCAAAATGAGGTGACCACCGTACAATGGCGAGTGCAGTGGCTCCTCGTGTACAATACAAAGGTTAACAGTACCGCAAATTCGGCAGGTCTGTGTGTTCACTGCACCCTGTAGTGTAACATATGTCTCGTCAATCCATAGAAAAATTGCCCGGCCATATGTCATCAACTTTGATCTGTGCCAGAAACCAAAGAGAAAATCGGAACGTTGCTACGGATCGTGAGTTTTCATTTGCAGCACTGTCTGGATCTTGTACGGGTACCGGTGTGGAATAGCTGTGACTGTGGAGTGGACAGTTCACGTGACACTTAACGAGCACTAACACTACAGGGCGAAAGTGCTGTGTGGTCAGTTACAGCAACAGCGAGCTCGTCATTGAGCTTCCACCGGGATAGGACGCCTTCCTCTTCCAGGTGCCACACCTACCTTACCAGTGTTTCGGAATTTCATTTTTACGAGGTGCATTCAAGTTCTAAGGCCTCCGATTTTTTTTCTCCGGACTGGAAAGAGATAGAAACATGCACATCATTTTAAAATGAGGCTGTGGTCATTGTCAATACGTCCGTCCCAGAGATGGCAGCACCGTACGGCAGATGGATTTTACCGCCAGCAGCGAGAATGAGAACTGTTATAAATACTTAAAATGGCGACGTTTTCCTTACTTGAACAGCGTGCAATCATTCGTTTTCTGAATTTGCGTGGTCTGAAACCAATTGAAATTCATCGACAGTTGAAGGAGACATGTGGTGATGGAGTTAGGGATTTGTCGAAAGTGCGTTCGTGGGTGCGACAATTTAATGAAGGCAGAACATCGTGTGACAACAAGCCGAAACAACCTCGGGCTCGCACAAGCCGGTCTGACGACATGATCGAGAAAGTGGAGAGAATTGTTTTGGGGGATCGCTGAATGACTGTTGAACAGATCGCCTCCAGAGTTGGCATTTCTGTGGGTTCTGTGCACACAATCCTGCATGACGACCTGAAAATGCGAAAAGTGTCATCCAGATGGGTGCCACGAATGCTGACGGACAACCACACGGCTGCCCGTGTGGCATGTTGCCGAGCAATGTTGACGCGCAACGACAGCACGAATGGGACTTTCTCTTCCTCGGTCGTGACAATGGATGAGACGTGGATGCCATTTTTCAATCCAGAAACAAAGCGCCAATCAGCTCAATGGAAGCACACAGATTCACCAAGACCAGAATAATTTCAGGTAACCGCCAGTGCTGAAAAAATTATGGTGTCCATGTTCTGGGACAGCGAGGGCGTAATCGTTACCCATTGCGTTGCAAAGGGCACTACGGTAACAGGTGCATCCTACGAAAATGTTTTGAAGAACAAATTCCTTCCTGCACTGCAACAAAAACGTCTGGGAAGGGCTGCGCGTGTGCTGTTTCCCCGAGACAACGCACCCGCACATCGAGCTAACGTTACGCAACAGTTTCTTCGTGATAACTTTGAAGCGATTCCTCGTGCTCCCTACTCACCTGACCTGGCTCCTAGCTACTTTTGGCTTTTTCCAACAATGAAAGACACTCTCCGTGGCCGCACATTCACCAGCTGTGCTGCTATTGCCTCAGCGATTTTCCAGTGGTCAAAACAGACTCCTAAGAAGCCTTCGCCGCTGCCATGGAATCATGGCGTCAGCGTTGTGAAAAAGGTGTACGTCTGCAGGGCGATTACGTCGAGAAGTAACGCCAGTTTCATCGATTTCGGGTGAGTAGTTAATTAGAAAAAAAATCGGAGGCCTTAGAACTTGAATGCACCTCGTATTTTGAGTCATCAGTCTACTGACTGGTTTGATGCGGCCCGCCACGAATTCCTTTCCTGTGCTAACCTCTTCATCTCAGAGTAGCACTTGCAACCTACGTCCTCAATTATTTGCTTGACGTATTCCAATCTCTGCCTTCCTCTACAGTTTTTGCTGTCTACAGCTCCCTCTAGTACCACGGAAGTCATTCCGTGATGTCTTAACAGATATCCTATCATCCTCTCCCTTCTCCTTGTCAGTGTTTTCCACATATTCCTTTCCTGTCCGATTCTGCGCAGTATCACCTCATTCCTTACCTTATCAATCCACCTAATTTTCAACATTCGACTATAGCACATCTCAAATGCTTCGACTCTTTTTTGTTCCTTTTTTCCACAGTGCATGTTTCACTAGCATACAATGCTGTGCTCCAAACGTACATTGTCTGGAATTTCTTCCTCAAATTAAGGCCTGACTTTGATACTAGTAGACTTCTCTTGGCCAGCAATGGCCTTTTTGCCAGTGCTCGTCTCTTTTTTTATGTCCTCCTCATTGGTTAGTTGCTGGCTAGGTTGTAAAATTCCTTAAGTTCTCTGCTCATTACACTGTTCATTCCAATCAACAGATTGTGTAATTCTCCTTCACTTCCACTCAGGATAGCAATGTCATCAGCGAATAGTACCATTGTTATCCTTTCACCTTGAATTAATTCCACTCATGAACTTTCTTTTATTTGCATCATTGCTTCTTCGATGTACAGATTGACCAGTGGGGGTGAAAGACTAGATCTCCGTCTTAACCCTATTTAATCCTAACACTTTATTGCGTCCACACATATTATTTCCTCGTGGTCCTTGTACATATAATACACTCGTCTTTCCCTATAGCTTGTATCTATTCTGCCGCGCGGGATTAGCCGAGCGGTCTGAGGCGCTGCAGTCATGGACTGTGCGGCTGGTCCCGGCGGGGGTTCGAGTCCTCCCTCGGGCATGGGTGTGTGTGTTTGTCCTTAGGATAATTCAGGTTAAGTAGTGTGTAAGTTAGGGACTGATGACCTTAGCAATTAAGTCCCATGCACACATCTGAACATTTTGTACCTATTCTTCTCAGAATTTCGAACATCTTGCTCCATTTTACTATGTCGAACGATTTCTCCTGGTCGACAAATCCAATGAATATGTATTGATTTTTCTTTAGTCTTGCTTCCGTTATCAACCGCAACGTCAGAATTGTCTCGCAGGTGCCTTTACCTTTCCTAAAGCCAAACTGATAGCCATCTAAAACGTCATCAATTTTCTTTCCCATTCTTCTGTATATTATAATTTTATTAGCATCTTCTTTAAACAATTTCATGACATCGAGCTTCGCCCCAGACCTTTCAGTCGGCGATACCGTCTCAGTGCAGCACGCTAAGGAACACTGTGTCCGAGAAAACGTGCTGCATCCTCGCTACCAGGAAATCCTCAACCCAATCAGATACTTCGCCTCGAGCCGCACATGATCATCTCGCGACACCTGCTGTACTTCTGAATATACAGAACTAAATTTAGTGGCTTTACTTCCGTCTCGGATTCCCATTTCGCGGTAAGAAAACCGTGTGTCAGGCGTCTTTATATCTGCGACAGAGATCACGCTTCCGGCCAGCCAGACAGAGAAAGTCGTTTCCAAATAAAACGCTGCTACGCCGGCGGAAAGCTGCCGGGAAGACAATGGTTTCAGTTACGCAGTGGCAGAGTAGCATCTGCGGGACCACGGTTTGGCAACCGGCCGCGTGGCAGTATTTGCGCTGGCGTGCGGCGTTTTGTTACGCAACGCTCTGTAAGGGTGCACGGTGGGCCATTGTCTGGGCGTGTGTGTGTCTCTCTCTATACCGGTATACAAGAGCGCGGTTTTCGGCGGTATTTCTTCTTATCGGATCCAACACACTTCCTTGTCTGGCATTGGCAAACCCCACTATCTGGCTAGAGATGAAACTATAACGTATTACCGTCTTTGTTGGAGTGGCTGACTAAACTAATTAACAAATTTAAACTTTTTTCCCTGCACCTGGTGTCTAAATGGGCGGATTTACCTAATTCTGGGGTGCTGAATACGCTGGTAAAATCAGGTTTTCTCTATGACATTTCGTAGATACACAGCAGAATAAACTTTATTGTCAGAGGTTGTATCAGACGGCGCAAGGGCAAAGAAAAAAATGGTTCAAATGGCTCTAAGCACTATGGGACTTAACATCTGAGGTCATCCGTCCCCTAGAACTTAGAACTACTTAAACCTAACGAACCTAAGGACATCACACACATCCATGCCCGAGGCAGGATTCGAACCTGCGACCGTAGCAGCAGCGCGGTTCCGGACTGAGAGTGTAGAACCGCTCGGCCACTGTGGCCGACCATTTTTCTTAGAGTGAGTTTTAAACACAAAAAGTTTGCACTATCTTTCACAGGAAACACTCACTGAGGATCTCTTTCACACCACTGGATTACCACACCAACCATTTACTGACGATTTGCAGATATTCTAGCTCTCCTCTGCAAATCAAAAGCAATTAAACATCAAATTAGAAGAACAGCAAAAAGCGAAATACTGAATACGAAAGATAAAAAACCTTTAAAAACTCAAAAATGGTGCGTGCTAGAACATTTTGAAAGGTATATTCGGATTCTGCACACCAAAATACGTACTAGTTGATGTATCACATCCCAGATGCAAAATGGTTGTTGACTAGTGTTATTAACCTTGAATTGCAACGTTATTTTTATTATTTTTTTAACGGGGCGATGTATCATGTACACGTGGTTTGTCTAAAGTGTTACCGCACTGATCACAAGGTCTGTTCAAAAAATTCCGGAACATTCGTAATTTCGCGCCAATGGTATGGTGGAGCGAAATACGATTGGCATCACTGCGCACACATGTGTTTAATTTCTAACTGCCGGAAGATTCACTGTTGTACGTCTGTTAGTTATTGATCAGTGCTGTATTGAGTAGAGCGGTGTGTCGCACAGCCGGCCGTGGTGGCCAAGCGGTTCTAGGCACTTCAGTCTGGAACCGCGCGACCGCTACGGTCACAGGTTCGAATCCTGCCTCGGGCATAGATGTGTCTGATGTCCTTAGGTTAGTTAGGTTTAAGTAGGTCCAAGTTCTAGGGGACTGATGACCTTAGCTGTTAAGTCCCATAGTGCTCAGAGCCATTTGAACCAATTTTGTGTGTGTGTGTGTGTGTGTGTGTGTGTGTGTGTGTGTGAAGTGCTTTTGGATCGCTCAAATGTTCCTTAAGACAATCATAACTGCTAATGATACGTTGGTCTACGGTTATGATGTTGAGATCAAGGTTCAACCTACCCCGGTTCTCCAAGGCCACAAATAGCTCGTCAGGTCAGGTCAAACGTGAAAGCCATGCTGATGGTTTCCTTTGACTTTGAAGGATTAGTTCATCTTGAATTCGTGTCACAGGAACGAACTGTTAATCGATGGTACTATAGGGACGTGTTGCGACGCCTGAGAGAAAATGTGAGAAGGAAACGACTTGAAATGTGGCGAGACAATTTGTGGCTCTTGCATCACGATAACGCACCCGCTTATTCATCTCTGTTGGTGCTTGACTACTGCACAAAAAACGAAATTACCGTGCTGTCTCATCCTCCGTACTCTCCAGACCCGGCCTCAGCGGACATTCTTTTACTTCCAAAGTGCATAACCCCGCTGGAAGGAGCAAGATTTCGAACGATAGAGGAGATAAAAGAAAATTCGCAGTCGACCTAACCAAGACTGTTTCCGAAAGTGGAAACGGCGTTGGGAGCGGTGTCTCAATTGTGGAGGAGAGTATTTCGAAGGAGACCACACACAATCCGTAAAAGGTAAGCGTAGAGATATTTTGTGGACGAAGTTCCGGAATTTTCTGAACAGACGTATTTAGCAAATAGCGCCGGCCAGTGTCAAAAGCTACACTCTCGGATCGCGTGACACGTCCTCTCTACTAGGGATGGGCTAAACAGTGACTTTTCGATACCTGTGATTTCTGTGAATGCTACTTTTTAGTAACTGCGATTTTTAGCTGCGAATTGTCACGGATTAAAATCGCGTTTTAGAAGTTCGCAATTTGTATCCCTTCTTGACGTTAAAATGCTTTTTCGGTGATTTTTCACCGTAGATGTTTCCCTGGGTTAGTGCCAAATAGGAACTAACAGGCACTGGCAAGTATATCTGCTAACTGGTATTTCTGGCCAGGTTACCTGTGTGTGTGTGTGTGTGTGTGTGTGTGTGTGTGTGTGTGTGTGTGTGAGAGAGAGAGAGAGAGAGAGAGAGAGAGAGAGAGAGAGAGAGAGAGAGAGACAGAGACAGGTAAAATAATTCGGATTTATTAAGAACCGTTCCCGTAAAACCAGTGGGCCGTGTCTCGCTACGCATGGATCGCTCCAAATGTAAGAGGGAAAATTAATGCTTGTCTCGGAACTTTCTCATCGTCTGCTGCGGTGGTGGTACCTGCTCTCACCTGCGTACTTTACCAACCGCTCCCAAATTTCCTCCGCTCTGTTTCAGAAAGCAACACCAGTCTTTGAGAGAACCTCACCTCTCGGGGCGGCGTGGTATTTTCGTGAGATATCTCTTCGTATTCCAGCGCCACTTCTAAGAGCTTGGCGAACACATTCAAAGCGCATTTTGCACGATATGTTAGGTCGGAACTGCAGGTCAGACCTATTTAATCAGTAATCACCCACCCACATTCTGTAAAGAACACATGTATAGGAGGGCCTACCTTGGCAAAGTAAATACTTGTTATAAGGCTTGAAGTGTACTTGGCCAGCTTCGCCAGTAAAACTTTACTCGATACTTACCATTGCCCGCCAAGCGTGTCTTCGTTACGTTCTTATTTTATTTATTTTTGTAAATTTTACAGATATATTTGTGTATGAAGCTAGTACGCTTGTGGTTTTGATATCATAGTAATATAGGCTATTTACAATTTGTATAGAAACCAAATGGCAGTTATAAGAGTTTAGGGGCATGAAAGGGAAGCAGTGGTTGGGAAGGGAGTGAGACAGGGCTGTAGCCTCTCCCCGATGTTATTCAATCTGTATATTGAGCAAGCAGTGAAGAAAACAAAAGAAAAATTCGGAGAAGGTATTAAAATCCGTGGAGAAGAAATAAAAACTTTGAGGTTCGCCGATGACATTGTAATTCTGTCAGAGACAGCAAATGACTTGGAAGAGCAGTTGAACGGAATGGATAGTGTCTTGAAGGGAGGATATAAGATGAACATCAACAAAATCAAAACGAGGATAATGGAATGTAGTCGAATTATGTCGGATGATGTTGAGCGTATTAGATTAGGAAATGAGACATTTAAAGTAGTAAAGGAGTTTTGCTATTTGGGGAGCAAACTAACTGATGATGGCCGAAGTAGAGAGGATATAAAATGTAGACTGGCAATGGGAAGGAAAGCGTTTCTGAAGAAGAGTATAGATTTAAGTGTGAGGAAGTCGTTTCTGAAAGTATTTGTATGGAGTGTAGCCATGTATTTAAAGTGAAACGTGGACGATAAATAGTTTGGACAAGAAGAGAATAGAAGCTTTCGAAATGTGGTGCTACAGAAGAATGCTGAAGATTAGATAGGTAGGTCACATAACTCATGAGGCGGTATTGAATATAATTGGGGAGAAGAGGAGTTTGTGGCACAACTTGACAAGAAGAAGGGATCGGTTGGTAGGACATGTTCTGAGTCATCAAGGGATCACCGATATAGTACTGGAGGGCTGCGCAGAGGGTAAAAATCGTAGAGGGAGACCAAGAGATGAATACACTAAGCAGATTCAGAAGGATGTAGGTTCCTGTGCCCTTCGGTTTGCTTCTGACCTGGCTTTCCTTAATTCCACGTGCCTATGCAGGTTTTCGTAGTTAATTCGTACCTTGCTCATAGCCAATGTATACATGGTGAGAGACTTTCTACCAAGTGAATATGTACTTTTTTAGCGCTTACAATACCTAAGACCATAGTGCCTAGACAGGTAAAGCCCAGCATACAGGTTTTAATCGCTCGTCACATTGTACCTAAGTCGTGTTATGAACAGCTTTCTGCATATTCCTGACGTCCTTATATGAATAAAGGTAAATTATAGTATGGATAATGTCTGTGCCTCAGATGCTTTTACTTTGTAATTGGCGTACTTTACAGTGATTACAGTACGTACAGGAAATGTATGCGCAATGATGCCGACCGGTGTTAGGCGAGGAGTGGTAGTTTCATCTGGTGACTTCAGTTTTATATTTTATGGAGAGAACGACCATGAGAGCAGTTTTTTATTATTTTTTATTGGTTGTGGCAATGATGTTTATCGGATGGTCTGCCTCATACGTCATGATGTCCATATGGTTTTATAAATGTTAATCCACGTTTCAGGTATGTGGTTCTGTAATAATTGTAATGTGTATAGTTGACTCATGTAAGCCCTCCCTCAAACCTGTTACACCTTCACAGATCTGGTGATGGCACCTTCATAGTGCTGAAATCGGTCGTCTAGTAAACGATATTGAAGCGATCGTGACTTTTCAATTATTTTAAAAACAGAGTTATCACCCCACGACACACCATGTGTTTACTGCAAAAATGTATAAAACAGTTTCAAACGCCTTATTGGAAACCCTTTGGTTGAGGACGTTGTGGTTTTTGAGGCATCTCAATGTTTATGACATCATATCTGGAGAAATATACATCACACAGTGGTACAATTTCGTAGGTACGTTCTTATCATCGTGTCAGAAACATGCATGAAACACAGTTGATACAATTGTTGACGGATCGACACATTTTATACAATATTCCTGAAATTTTGCTTTTTTAATAATTAGGTACAATTTTTTTAAGGAATTAACCATCATAGAGCAGTGTAACTTACACAACTTACAGAGGGACGTTACTGACAAGGGAACCTCCCCATCGCACCCCCCTCAGATTTAGTTATAATTTGGCACAGTGGATAGGCCTTGAAAAACTGAATACAGATCAATCGAGAAAACCGGAAGAAGTTGTGTGGAACTACGAAAAAATTGTAAAGAATTCGCGTTAGTATTTTGCAGCCGTGACTTATTCGCCATCGCCATACTGGCGTATCACCCGGCGTGATGGTATCGGGTGCCATTGGTTACACGCCTCGGTCACCTCTTGTTCGCATTGACGGCACTTTGAACAGTGGACGTTACATCTCAGATGTGTTACGACCCGTGGCTCAACCCTTCATTCGATCCCTCCGAAACGCTACATTTCAGCAGGATAATGCACGACCGCACGTTGCAAGTCCTGTACGGTCCTTTCTGGATACAGAATTACGGCTGTAGTTTCCACTTGCTTTCAGCCGTTCGCAGTACCAGCACAGAAAGGCCATTTTGGTTAGTGTTACAGGGCCAGATCAGTCAATCATCCAGACTGTTGCCCCTGCAACTACTGAAAAGTCTGCTGCCCCTCTTCAGGAACCACACATGTTTGTCTGGCCTCTCAACAGATACCCCTCCGTTGTGGTTGCACTTACGGTACGGCTATCTGTATCGCTGAGGCACGCAAGCCTCCCCACCAACGGCAAGGTCCATGGTTCATGAGTCCCGATATAGTCTGGAGGATGATTCTCTATGGATTCGCATCTTGAGGGAACGTGGAACACGATTACGGGACCCAAACAATGCGGAAAGAGGTCGATATCGAGGATGAGCGCTAATCGTGTGGGCAGGGATTATGTTTAACAATCGAACCCCTCTTCATGGAACTGTTCAGGTGAATCGGCAATGTTTAACTGATGTCAGGTATCGTGGCGAGATTTTCGGATTTCATGTGCGGTTGTTGCGAGGTGCTGTGGGCCTAGACTTCTTAATGATGGACGATAACGCTCGACCTCATGGAGCATAGATGGTTGATGTTTTCTTGGAAACGGAAGATATTACGCGCATGGCGTGCTCTGCTCGCTCTCCCGATTTGAATCTCACAGAGCATGTCTAGGATGCACTGGGGAGACGGTTTGCTGGCCGGGGTGGCCGAGCGCTTCTAGGCGCTACAGTCGCGGGTTCGAATCCTACCTCGGGCATGGATGTGTGTGATATCCTTAGGTCAGTTAGGTTTAAGTAGTTCTAAGTTCTAGGGGACTGATGACCTCAGATGTTAAGTGCTCAGAGCCATTTGAACATTTAAAACTCTCCAAGACTTGCAGTGACCGAGGTGGTGCAGTGGTTAGCACAATGGACTCGCATTCGGGAGGACGACGGTTCAATCCCGCGTCCGGCCATCCGGGATTTAGGTTTTGCTTGATTTCCCGTAATCGCTTCAGGCAAATGCCGGGATGGTTCCTTTGACAGCGCAAGGCCGACTTCCTTCCCCATCCTTCCATAATCCAATGAGACCGATGACTTCACTGTTTGCTCTCTTCTCCCAAATCAATCCCATCCAATCTTGTCCAAGACTTGCGAGCAGCTGTGTGCTCAAAGAATGGCCGTTTTGGCTCAACGTAAGACTGATGACATCACTCACGGGCTACGCCCCCGTTGCCATGCCTGTATTGTTGCCAGAGGTGGTCACACCACATGCTGAGCACATTAGGTAGTTGTCAGAATAAGTGTGCAAATGCGTGAAGTTCAAGAAAAACGAACAACATTTTTGTCTACCGTTATGCATGTTGCAATTGTTACGTTCTGAATTCTTTACATCGTTTCTACACTACTGGTCATTCAAATTGCCACACCAACAAGAAATGCAGATGATACACGGGTATTCATTCGACAAATATATTATACTATAACTGACATGTCATTACATTTTCACGCAATTTGGGTGCATAGATCCGGAGAAGTCAGTACCCAGAACAACCATCTCAGGCCGTAATGACGGCCTCGATACGCCTGGGCATTGAGTCAAACAGAGCTCGGATGGCGTGTACAGTTACAGCTGCCCGTGCAGCTTCAACACGATACCACAGTTCATCACGAGTAGTGACTGGCGTATTGTGACGAGCCAGTTGCTCGGCGACCATTGATCAGACGTTTTCAATTGGTGAGAGATCTGGAGAATGTGCTGACCAGGGCAGCAGTCGGACATTTTCTGTATCCAGAAAGGCCCGTACAGGACCTGCAACATGCGGTCGTGCATTATTCTGCTGAAATGTAGGGTTTCGCAGGGATCGAATGAAGGGTAGAGCCACGGGTCGTAACACATCTAAAATGTAACGTCCACTGTTCAAAGTGCCGTCAATGCGAACAAGAGGTGACGGAGACCTGTAACCAATGGCACCCCATATCATCATGCCGGGCGATACGCACGCTTCCAGTGTGCGTTCACCGCGATGTCGCCAAACACGGATTCGACCATCGTGATGCTGTAAACAGAACCGGGATTCGTCCGAAAAAATGACGTTTTGCCATTCGTGCCCCCAGGTTCGTCGTCGAGTACACCATTGGACGAGCTCCTATCTGTGATGCAGCGTCAAGGGTAACCGCAGCCACGGTCTCCGAGCTGATAGTCCGTCCTGCTGCAAACGTCGTCGAACTGTTCGTGCAGATGGTGCTTGTCTTCCTAACTTCGTCATCTGTTGACTCAGGGATCGAGACGTGGCTGCACGATCCGTTACAGCCACGCGGATAAGATGCCTGTCATCTCGACTGCTAGTGATACGAGGCCGTTGGGATCCAGCACGGCGTTCTGTATTACCCTCCTGAACCCACCGATTCCATATTCTGCTAACAGTCATTGGATCTCGACCAACGCGAGCAGCAATGTCGCGATACGATAAACCGCAATCGCGATAGGCTACAATCCGACCTTTATCAAAGTCGGAAACGTGATGGTACGCATTTCTCATCCTTACACGAAGCATCACAACAACGTTTCACCAGGCAACGCCGGTCAACTGCTGTTTGTGGATGAGAAATCGGTTGGAAACTTTCCTCATGTCAGCACGTTGTAGGTATCGCCACCGGCGCCAACCTTGTGTGAATGCTCTGAAAAGCTAATCATTTGCATATCACAGCATCTTCTTCTTGTCGGTTAAGTTTCGCATCTGTAGCACGTCATCTTCGTGGTGTAGCAATTTTAATCGCCAGTAGTGTACTTTTCAATCACATGTTTATACTATTTTGTGGCAAAAAGTCAACGTAGCCAAATTTCTATTTCTTGCTCTAATTTTGGACACCAGTGTGTGTTACTTTGTGGTTCTTAAACTGTTATACGACGACATGGCCAATATCCTTGTATACTACTGCTACACAGGCCGCAGGAGTGCCCAGTAAGGCCGGAAGCTTGGCGACTCGAACCAGTCACTAGCTGCAGAAGACGGTAACCGGAGAGGGAAATGAATGACCGTGCTTTCGCTATACAGGTCTTCAGGTGTGGCCGGTTGCTGGGACCTTATGCGGTCGGCGTGCTTCAGTAAGGCTGTGTGGCGGGTGTGATGAAGCGAGGCGAGCACCCATGCTGGGAAACCTAACGACTCCGTAATGACCGCCACTTTCCCTGCGCGGCTCCACGTAGTGAATACTTGCAGCGAAAACTCGGCGTGAAACGCTCTGTCTAACGTCTAACTGAACGGAACGAATAGGCCGGGACAGGGTGTGTAAGTGTGTATTATGAGGTCGGTACGTCTGCACCACGGCCGTAAGACGCACTTTCACTCGCGAAGTTGCGGCACTCACAGGATCCCCTCGACAATGGCAGCAACTAGATGCTTCAGTCTATTGCTGGGTGAGGGTCCTACTTCATAATGTACAGTTGTTTGATTTTTTTTTCCGTCGCACTGCCGAAGACAGTGAAGCTTCATTCATCATCACGGTTCGCCTGAGTAATTATAAGCCTATAACGCGGCGTTGCTCTTTTATGTAATTATCCTAATTTACTTTAAATGCGAACATTTTAGGTTAGGCTTTACCGTGACTGTTGACATTAAATGAAACAACAAGTTTACTGTTACCATTCACCGTTTTATTTATTTCCACGACGCGTTTCAAAGATTTAAACCTCCATCATCGGGTGGATTTACATTATTTAGTATGACGTTTGTTTACAAATATGACAGTATACATGTGATGTGTTACGACAGCGAAAGGAACCTGCGACCACTGGAGACAGTGCCACACGTTCCTCCAAAAACTCCTAACACCACACACACACACACACACACACACACAAATGTTATGCTACCTAATGTAAATCCACCTGATGATGGATGTTTAAACCTTTGAAACGCATCGTGGAAATAAATATAACGGTGACTGGTAACAGTAAACTTGTTTCATTTAATATCCTAATTTATATTAGATAGTAAATTGGGTGATATTGGTCTCTAGTGTAAAAACAAACATAGCTCATTTACCTGTATTAAGGGGCAATTGTAGCTTCGCAGGGGGCAAAATGTGCCAACGGCCTTGCCGCAATGGTAACACCAGTTCCCGTCAGATCACCGAAGTTAAGCGCTGTCGGGCTGGGCTAGCACTTGGATGGGTGACCATCTGGTCTGCCGAGCGCTGTTGGCAAGCGGGGTGCACTCAGCCCTTGTGAGGCAAACTGAGGGGCTACTTGACTGAGAAGTACCGGCTCCGGTCTCGTAAACTGACATACGGCCGGGAGAGCGGTGTGCTGACCACACGCCCCTCCATATTCGCATCCAGTGACGCCTGTGGTCTGAGGATGACACGGCGACCGGTCGGTGTCTTTGGGCCTTCATGGCCTGTTCGGAGGCAGTTAAGTTTTTAGAGGGCAAAATATAAAAAAAAAATTGTGATAAACATTCGTTGGAGTGTATTTTACTAGAGAAATGTGTGTTCTAAGGATATTTTAGCCATTGAAAGGCATTAAGTAGTCATTTACTTTAAGGACAGCACATGTTGCCACGCCCCCCCCTCTTGTCTTCTGCCAACTTCTTGAACAGTAACCTAATTCACTGATTTGTGAAAATATCTCGTGCTCACAGTTGGCTGCCTTATTCGTGTGCTGCATTCACTTGTTCCTTGTCCTTCCAGAACCCAAATGAATCATTTAACAGTGTCATATGGTCCAGAATTCCTAAATATTTGTAGGTAAAGATACATTGAATTTGGGTGTTTATGATGCAGTTCTTTCATTTAATGGTGGCAATGTCGGGAGAATTAGGCTACTTCAAAAGTTAGGCGTAATACCTGGGGAAAATATGGTAATGACATGTTCTGAATTGGATGCTGCCTGTGTGAAAAAAGTAGATTATGAAGTGACCTTGATAGCTAGGAAGGCGAGAATGCACTCAAGGAATGCTAAGAGCGCCAGGGAGGATGAAGAAAATGCAGATGACCCAGTGTATGGTGCCGGGATGTTCTAAGGTCAGAAACAAACCATGTTAATCTTTAAAGCCGGATTCCTGAGATTTTATTTTTTTAATGATATTTTCAGGAACATACCGTCGTAGGACAGTGAAACTTACACAACATACAGAAACTGGGCTGAACACCAATAATGCATTTTTCTTTCTTTTTGCTTGCGCTGTTGTCGCGCAGTTTTCGCAGGGTCAGTGTTGTTTACAAGTGGAATTGACAAGGTTAATTTGAAGGGGTGGCCGGATGCTCTTTGTGGCACCACCTTTTACCCCCTGGGATGGAAGCAATGCACCCCAGCTGTCTGCATCTAGTGTAAACCATGAAATAATGCGAATGTGTTTCAAATGTCTAAAGTGTGTAAGTGATGTAGGATGTGGGGACCAGCCTGGTATTCATCTAGTGGGATGTGGAAAACCGCCTAAAAACCACATTAAGGCTGACTGGCACATTGGGATGTAATCAGTATACCCCAGCTGTCTGCATCTAGTGTAAATCATGAAATATTGTGAACATGTTTCAGATGTCTGCAAGGCGTGTAACTGAGGTGGGTCGTGGGGACCAGCCCATTATTCACCTAGTGGGATGTGGAAAATGGCCTTAAAAAAACATCTAGGCTGGCCGGCACACCGGGACAGAATCAGTGTACCCCAGATGTCTGTGTCTAGTGTAAATCATAAAATATTGCGAACGTGATTCGTTTGTCTGCAAGGCCTGTAACTGAAGTGAGACGTGGGAACCAGCCTGGTATCCACCTGGTAGGATGTGGAAAACCACCTGGAAACCACATCCAGGCTGGCCGGCATACCGGCTCTCATCATTAATCCGCCGGCCGGATTCGATTCAAGGCCAGCGCGCCTACCTGAGACCAGGAAGCAGAGCCTTAGCGCTCTTGGCTAATCTGGCGGATCAAATCATGAATTAATAAAGCTTAAATATGTGGAAAAAATTTTACAATTTGCAAAAAATTCTGTAAAAAATAAATTATGCAGGCAACTTATCTACTAAAATAGGTCAATGGAAAGAGACTCTTCCTCCAGCAGCCATTACAATTTTATAACATTATCATGAACCGTTCACGAGATAAATGTACCTAAAATTGAGAAATTTAACTTCGTAAGTATATAAAGTAAAATCTCCCCTTAAAGGGGGTGCTATCTTGCTGTTGTTTTGGTCTTCAGTCAGAAGATCTCTCCACGTTAATCCGTCCTATGGAAGCGCCTTCACCCTTGCGTAACTACTGAAGCACACACGCTGTTGAAAGTGCTAATTGTCTTCATCTCATGGTCTCCCTCTGCGCACTGCGTGTGCCATCTGTTTCTTTCTGAATGACCAACCAGCAAAGTGGTTCACGCCAAGCTGTTGAGTAGAGTTGGTGGAGGGGCCAAACAGTTTGGATGGAGACATTACAGTGCGCTGCTGTGATCACGAATCTGAGACCAACGCAGAGGATAATTAAGTTTAGGAAACTCTAATTTGGTACCTGAAATGTCGGAAGTCTTTGCTACTCAATTCAAAGGTGAGAGAGGTTTTATTTTTACGATCAGTAGTTTTGACTGAGTCTCTTAATCATGTTGGGTTGCGATGTTTCTTTTTTTTTTGCGAGGGTCGCCGTCAAACGCTTTTGGATCGTGTGCAAAGAAGATTCATCAGGTGAAAAAGTTTGCTCGTGATATGCACACTATCATTAACGCATTGTGCAGAGTACTGGTGGAGCAAGACTCACACCGCTGCTGCACGGTGGACAAAATAAAACTGGTCCAGAAAATATTTCGTGCACCTTAAGATATGCAACCTAGGTTACAGTATCACCTGCCCTGTTACCTACTTTAAGGGGCACGAAATATTTTTGTGGGCAGGTTCTATTCTGCGCAATCTGGATGCCAGATACAGTTTGTGAAAGCAGCGTGAGCAAATGGCTTTCAATCTAGAGCTGCTCAGTCCTGACAATGGATGATGATGAATGCATGTACCGGGATTGGAGGTCGCCACTTGAACTGTTGCTTCCAAGTTGTAGCTGTAATGTGTGTGACGCTTGTGTCAGGAAGAGAACGAATATTGATTTCCGACAATTAGTTCCTTAGGAAATGAGATATGGTAGTACCCAATCCCGATGTTTTCAGTCTGTGCATTGAGCAAGCAATAAAAGAAACCAAAGAAGAATATGGATAAGGAACTGAAGTTCAGGAAGGAGAAATAAAAACTTTGAAGTCTGCCGACGACATTGTGATTCTGTCAGAGAGAGGAAATTACTTGAATGGACAGTGTCTTGAAAGGAGGATGCAAGATGAACATCAATGAAAGCAAAACAAACCTAGTGGAATGTAGTCGAATTGAATCGGCTGATGCTGAGGGAATTAGATTAGGAAGTGAGACACTTAAAGTAGTAAAGGAGTTTTGCTATTTCGGGAGCAAAATAACTGATGATGGTCGAAGTTGAGAGGATACAAAATGTAGACTGCCAATGGCAAGGAAAGCGTTTTTGAAGAAGAGAAATTCGTTAACATCGAATATACAGGGTGACGTTAATAAAACCGACAAACTGCAGGGACGGGTTCCTGGCAGGAAATGGAGGGGAAAAGCTCCGGTGAACATGTGTCCAGAAATGCATCGTTCCCACGGTAGATGGAGCTGACGAATGAAAGTTCCTCTGACCACGTCATGGGTGTCGCTCGTGTGTTGCAGGCTGTGTGATTGATGCACCGTACTGTAAGCAGCACAATGGTCCGGTATTCATGTCGGGAACAAGCCGAGAGGGTGTTTGTGTATGGCCAAGCAAATTGGAATGGTCAAGAGGAAGCACCAAAAATGGTTCAAATGGCTCTGAGCACTGTGGGACTTTACATCTGTGGTCATCAGTCCCCTAGAACTTAGAACTACTTAAACCTAACTAAGGACACCACACACATCCATGCTCGAGGCAGGATTCCAACGTGCGACCGTAGCAGCAGCGCGGTTCCGGTCTGAAGCGCCTAGAACCCCTCGGCCACAACGGTCGGCAGAGGAAGCACCGCTACACAACTTTTAGAGCCCTTTGCGGACGTTTGTGTGATCATGGCTCCCTTCAGACAGAACGTGCAGGGGGGCGGCGAACTGTGTGTACACCGGATTTGGAGGGCCAGGTTCTACAGGATATGGAGACAAACCTTAGTAGCTCCAGGCAAGTGACCCGTCAACTTGCTGTAAGCCAGAGTACAATGCTGCATGACAACCGCTGCTATACCGACCCCCTGGAACACACAAGGAACACATGGCATGTGGTCAGAGGAACTGTCATTGGTTCAAAGGTTCAAATGTGTGTGAAATCTTCTGGTACCTAACTGCTAAGGTCATCAGTCCCTAAGCTTACACACTACTTAACCTAAATTATCCTAAGGACAAACACACAAACAGCCATGCCCGAGGGAGGACTCGAACCTCCGCCGGGACCAGCCGCACAGTCCATGACTGCAGCGCCTTAGACCGCTCGGCTAATCCCGCGCGGCGAACTATCATTGGTCAGCACCATCTAGCGTGGCAACGATGCATTTCCTGACACGTGTTCATAGGACTTCTCTTCCTCCATTTCCAGCCAGGAAGTCGTCCCTGCAGTTTATGGTTTTATTAATGTTCATCCAGCAGATGAGTTAGGATGTCTTTTCTGAAGGTAATTGTCTGGAGTATGGAAATGAGATGTGCGTGATGAACGATAAATTTGTGGCACAACCCGACTAGGAGAAGGCATCGGTTGATAATACACATTCTGAGACACCAAGGGATCATCAATTTAGTACTCGGGAGAACTGTTGAGGGTAAAAATCGTAGAGAGGTCCGCCTGCATAGCTAAGAGCTAACGTGCTTACCTACCATGCAGCGGGTTCGATTCCCGGCCAGGTTGGAGATTTTCTCTGCCGGTGGATTGGGTGTTGTGTTGTCCTCATCATCATCTCATCTTCATCGACGCGCAAGTCGCCCAATCTGGCGTCACGTAAGACCTAGACCTACAACCCGGCCAACTATGCCATACGATCATTTCATTTCATTGTAGAGGGAGGTTCACATGGTTCAAATGGCTCTAAACACTATGGGACTTAACATCTGACGTCGTCAGTCCCCTAGAACTTAGAACTACTAAAACCTAACTAACCTAAGGACATCACACACACATCTATGCCCGAGGCAGGATTCGAACCTGCGACCGTAGCAGCAGCGCGGCTACGGACTCAAGCACCTAGAACCGCTCGGCCACAGCAGCCGGCTGTAGGCTGCAGTAGTTATTGGAGATGAAGAGGCTTGCACAGTATACGGTACCTGTGGTGAGTTGCATCATACCAGTCTTCGCATTGAAGACAACAACAAGAACAACAACAAATAAAAGTGTTCGGTTAAGCTTCCTCTTCTGTGTGTATAAAATTTCACCAAACAAGTTTTCGGATGTTCTGTGTGTGCTGCTGCGCCGGCTGCTGTGGCCGAGCGGTTCTAGGCGCTTGAGTCCGGAACCGCGCTGCTGCTACGGTCGCACGTTGGAATCCTGCCTCGAGCATGGATGTGTGTGGTGTCCTTAGTTAGGTTTAAGTAGTTCTAAGTTCTAGGGGACTGGTGACCTCAGATATTAAGTCCCACAGTGCACAGAGCCATTTGAACTTTTTTTTGTGCTGCTGCTGACTTCGAACCGCACTTGTATATATTGTGTATCTACAACACCTAACTGTCCTGCAGTGAGTGTCAGCAAAGGAAACCAAGGAAGGATTTGGAAAAGCACTTCAAGTTCAGGGGAAGAATAAATATAAGCTTTGATGTTTGCAGGTGGTATTGTAATTCTGTCACAGATGGCTAACGCTATGGACAAGCAGTTGAACGGAATGGATATTGTCTCGAAAAGTCGTTATGATATGATGGCTACAAAACTAAAGTAGAATTATGACAGGCGACGCTGAAGGTTGTATTGTGTGTTAACTGGGGACCTAGAAACGACAGAGGCTCCGTCCCCACCGCAGCCGCAGTCGTCCACAAGCCCACGACGACTACCGCAGTCCGCTTCACCCCTCCGCCGCCACACACCGAACCACTCTTTCAGGGTTACTGTGCGGTTCGGCCCCCAGTGGACACCCGCTCCCCCTCCCCCAGGGAACATCTGAAGTGCGCGTCATTTACGACGGCGGCCGAGTTTAGGTTCGTTCTGCGCATCTGACGTCACAAAACACAGTCAGCCAATGAACAGAGAACGACGTTGCCAGAGCTCGACTGCAGTACAGAGCACGGACGACTGTCTTCAGTTTTAGAAACGTTCAGTCATAAATAAAGTGATTGAACAAAAGCAATGTCTTGATAGCAGACTTTCTTTTATGGAAAGGTTGGAAAAAGCATTCCTTGTACCAATTGCTCCATATTCTATTAATTAAATAAACCAAACAAGCGATAAGCCTCCTAGTTCAGGCGATAGCAAGGAAAGGTGTTTGTATCATTCTCACTAACCTCTTTTTTGCAGTAAAGAACAGTGGTAATTGTTTATTACCTATTGTATTTCGACGAAACGTGAATAATTAATAGTCATACCAACAGCGTTTATAGGATTTTTGTATGAGAGTTTAAAGTCCTCCGGTTGATCCATTGAATGACGAGCTGTGTTAGCGTAATGGTTAAAGTGTATGGCTGCCAAGTGAAAAGTTCTGAGTTCAAACCTTGTTTGGTGCTTAATATTTTCTTTAGTTAAAAACAAACAAAAAATGGCTCTGAGCACTATGGGACTCAACTGCTGTGGTTATCAGTCCCCTAGAACTTAGAGCTACTTAAACCTAACTAACCTAAGGACATCACACACATCCATGCCCGAGGCAGGATTCGAACCTGCGACCGTAGCAGTCGCACGGTTCCGGACTGCGCGCCTAGAACCGCAAGACCACCGCGGCCGGCTCAATTTAAAAACAATGTCGAAGTGTTTTACTTCATGAATTTTATTCCTTTGAATGTAATTTTTTGAAATTTCTAGTGGCAACTAAAATCGACCGTACGGAAAGTATACGCTATGGACTTTTACCTCTGCAAACTATTCAAAATATCGTGCAATGCTTTACTACATTTAATGCTGCACAATAACTGCGTTGAACTTCGAAAGAAAATTAAGTCATTTATGGGGGGAAGGTATTAGTCAAGAACATGTGTAAAAAATCAAATTTTTGGTCCAAATGCTTTTTGTGAAATCGAATGATAAAGTGTGTCAAAGCAGTCGGAACACCGTGTGTCTGCACAGGCGAGCAGTGCAGTGATGACAAAATCGCGCACAGCGCGGAATGCGGGGAGCACGTCTCTGTAGCAGCGAAAGGGTTAATGCGGCCGTGGTGGCTTTACTTCATAAACTGCGCGCTCCCCCCTAAACGTAAGCTTGCGAACTATACTATACTATGGCGCTGTTTCTCTTGGCGCGTACAACTGGCAACGCAGCAATCTCCCGCGTCTGGGCGGACATGCGCGAGCCGCCAAGATAAAAAAAATTCAACTATAACACCAGACGAGTGTAACTCCAAATGTTTGCGTCGTAGAGTAATGGTGGTGTACGCGTACGTGGAGGACTTGTTTCTGCAGCAATCGCCGACATAGTGTAGCTGAGGCAGAAAAAGGGGTAACCAGCCCGCATTTGCCGAGGCAGATCGCCTAAAAACCATCCACAGACTGGCCGCCTCACCAGACCTCGACACAGGTCTACCGGGTGGATTCGTGCCGGGGACCAGGCGCCCCTTCCCAATCCGGAAAGCCGTGCGTTAGACCGCTCGGCTAACTGGGCGGGCATGCTGAAGGTTACGAAATGAGACACTAAAATGAGTAGCTATTTGGGTAGCAAAATAACTGATGATGGGTCAAATCGAGCTTTCGATACCGCCCGTCGCCTTTGAGCCTCGACAAAGTACTGTTGTGGTGGACAACGTCATTCATTAACGAGCTTCGGCCATAGATACATAACAAGATTACGCTCCTAATCTGTCAGATCAACCATTACCTTTGCTTGTCCCAGTAACGAGCGAAAATGGTGTTCGCAATTTACGTGAAATTTCCATTACTGATGAATGCACTTTAGTTTCGACTATAAAGTTCTTGCCCAGTGTGCTGTTTGCTTTTCGAGATCAAGTTTCATTTTGTGTGTCATTGTTATGTAACCCTGTTAATCGTTCGTTTCACTCCGGCACTGGGTTTCGTTGACTGTCGTGATTTTTAGCCGACTTCGTCATTGCAGCCTTGTGGCTTTTTGTACTGCCATTGCCTTTTGGATTTTTCTGTTGTCCATGAAGTACCTTTACAACTTCAAAATTTTATTACAACGGCATTTGTTGAAATATTTTAGCAACAGTTCTTTTATTGTAATCAGTGTTTATAAAAGGTTTTTGACAGTGTTTAATAGACCTCTTTATGGTCGCCTTTAGTTGCACGAAGCATATCAAGACGGTACTCGATTTCTTGCCATGTTCGCTGTAGCTTAGCGACATTAATGGCGGCAATGGCATTACGAATCCTTTGCTTCAAGTCAGCAATGTCCCGTATCTGCGTTTGATACACAATATCTTTCACCTTTTTTTTTTTTTTTTGTCATCAGTCTACTGACTGGTTTGATGCGGCCCGCCACGAATTCCTTTCCTGTGCTAACCTCTTCATCTCAGAGTAGCACTTGCAACCTACGTCCTCAACTATTTGCTTGACGTATTCCAATCTCTGTCTTCCTCTACAGTTTTTGCCATCTTTCACATACCCCATGAAAAAAAGTCCAAGGGAGTGATATCCGACGAAAGCGGTGGCCAAGGAGTTGTTGGCCCATCCCTCCCGCTCCATCTGCCTGGAAATGTTTCATTGAGGAACCGACAGACATGCAGTCCCCAATGTGGTGGTGCACCATCTTGTTGGAAAATGATGGTTGTAAGTCAATTAGTTGTGGTGCTACATATTCGGTCAGAAAGTCGAGGTAAACATCTGCAATAATTGTTCACTTATCGAAGAAAAATGGACCAATTAGTCGGTCGCACATGGTTCCACACCACACATTCTCTTTTGGACTACCACGGTGAAGGTCCCTACTCACATGAGGGTGTCCAGATCCCCAGATTCTCACAGCGTGTCTGTTTAATCTCCCAGTTACATGAAAAGTTGCCGGCCGGTGTGGCCAACGGTTCTAGGCGCTTGAGTCTGGAACCGCGTGACCGCTACGGTCGCAGGTTCGAATCCTGCCTCGGGCATGGATGTCTGTGATGTCCTTAGGTTAGTTAGGTTTAAGTAGTTCTAAGTTCTAGGGGACTGATGACCTCAGGTGTTAAGTCCCATAGCGCTCAGAGCCATTTGAACCATTTTTTTGAAAAGTTGCGTCGTCACTGAAACAAACTCCCTTGAAGAATGCTTCATCCTCCGAAAGGCGTTCCAGTATGTTGAGTGCAAACTCTGTCCGTTTTGGCTTGTCAATTGTGTGTAACAGCTGCACTTTGTAAGTTCTTGTGGAGACCCTTACGCATAGCTGAACGTGGTAGTTTCAACTGTCTGCCAGCTGTGCGGATGGACTTCGTAGGTGAACGAGTGAAGGCGTTTAAAACGCAATCTATGTTTTCCTCAAATGTTCCTGGTCGCTCGCTCCTCCCTTTATCTGACACTCTCCGTGTCTCCATAATTTTTTTGTGCCATGCACGGATTGAAGGGCGCGATGGTGGATCCCTTCCATACTTCGGAACGAAGTTTCGTTGAGTCTGAACATCCGATTTTGTCTGAATAAACCAGGACACACATTTTGCCTTCTCTTGAAGAGTTGCCATTTTATAGAGGTTCAGATCCTTCCATCAACAGAGTATATGAAACACAAAATTTTAGTATGTATAAAAACTTTAAGTAAACAGTGATTACAATAAAAGAAATTTTGTTAAAATATTTCAACGACTACCGTTGTAATAAAACTTTGTAGTTGTAAAGGGACTTTATGGACACCCTGTATTATCCAAATTTCTGCGATACAGCTTTACAACATCACTGCTCGCACACAATCGATTCATATACCAAAATTATACATGACGCGTAACAAGTGTTGCTACACTACTGGCCATTACAATTGCTACACCACGAAGATGACGTGCTACAGACGCGAAACTTAACCGACAGGAAGAAAATGCTGTGATACGCAAATGATTAGCTTTTCAGAGAATTCACACAAGGTTGGCGCCGGTGGCGACACCTACAACGTGCTGACATGAGGAAAGTTTCCAACCGATTTCTCATACACAAACAGCAGTTGACCGGCATTGCGTGGTGAAGAGTTGTTGAGATGCCTCGTGTAAGGAGGAGAAATGCGTACCATCACGTTTCCGACTTTGGTAAAGGTCGGATTGTAGCCTATTGCGATTGCGGTGTATCGTATCGCGACATTGCTGGTCGCGTTGGTCGAGATCCAATGGCTGTTGGCAGAATATGGAATCGGTGCGTTCAGGAGGGTAATACGGAACGTCGTGCTGGATCCCAACGGCCTCGTATCACTAGCAGTCGAGATGACACGCATCTTATCCGCACGGCTGTAACGCATCGTGCAGCCACGTCTCGATCCCTGAGTCAACAGATGGGGGCGTTTGCAAGACAACAACCATCTGCACGAACAGTTCGACGACGTTTGCAGCAGCACGGACTATCAGCTCGGAGACCGTGGCTGCGGTTACCCTTGACGCTGCAGCGCAAGATAGGAGCGCCTGCGATGGTGTACTCGACGACGAACCTGGGTGCACGAATGGCAAAACGTCATTTTTTCGGATGAATCCAGTTTCTGTTTACAGCATCATGATGGTTGCATCCGTGTTTGGCGACATCGCTGTGAACAAGTGGAAGCGCGTGTTCGTCGTCGCCATACTGGTGTATCACCCGGCGTGATGATATGGGGTGCCACTGGTTACACGTCTCGGTCACCTCTTGTTCGCATTGACGGCACTTTGAACAGTGGACGTTACATTTCAGATGTGTTACGACCCGTGGCTCTACCCTTCATTCGATCATTGCGAAACCCTACATTTCAGCAGGATAATGCACGACCGCATGTTGCAGATCCTGTACGGGCTTTTTGGATACAGAAAATGTTCTACTGCTACCCTGGCAGCACATTCTCCAGATCTCTCACCAATTGAAAACGTCTGGTCAATGGTGGTCACGCAACTGGCTCGTCACAATACGCCAGTCACTACTCTCGATGAACTGTGGTATCGTGTTGAAGCTGCATGGGCAGCTGTACCTGTACACGCCATCCGAGCTCTGTTCGACTCAATGCCCAGGCGTATCAAGGCCGTTATTACGGCCAGAGGTGGTTGTTCTGGATACTGGTTTCTCAGGATCTATGCACCCAAATTGCGTGAAAATGTAATCACACGTCAGTTCTAGTATAATATATTGGTCCAACCCGTTTATGATCTGCAATTCTTCTTGGTGTAGCAGTATTAATGGCCAGTAGTGTATTTATCTCCGGTAACCTAACCGTTACTATTTCAGCGTGCTCTCTGCAGTGTTTCTCTTGATTTGCTACGTTGGAGTGCCCTTGATGGCTCCAAATTGCCTTAAGCGCAACAAAACAAATCATTATGTCGTGAATGTAACGACTTCTATCCGTACAACCGTAACGTTAATGGCACACTGCAAGCTATGTCTGACTCATCGTTGAGGCAACAATGATTGCACACTTGAGACGTCGATTGTTCGTAATACGTACTGCGGTGTTCCTGCCGTGGCCGCAAGGAATGCCACATCCGGCGTTGCTCCCCTCCCCCTCCCACCATGCAGCCGACACAGCGCGGGCAGGCCAGCTTTCCCGTGACAGCGTGTTGTTTACATCCGAGCGGGTGCCATCGTTGACAGCTGTGACGGCTTGCAGAAGAAAGTCTCATTCTTTAGTGGCATCCACACCAACAGGCACTATCGAATAAACGCCCTCCTCCAGATTTCTCCACGCACTCCAGTCTCCAGCCACTATACGCATCCACGTTGCCCTAGCGTGTGTTGTGACGTCGGCTACCCACCTCCCATCAGGGTCGTTTGCGTCCTACTGCATTACGGTTCAAAAATGGTTCAAATGGCTCTGAGCACTACGGGACTTGACATCTGAGGTCATCAGTCCCCTAGAACGTAGGACTACTTAAACCTAACTAACCTAAGGACATCACACGCATCCATGCCCGAGGCAGGATTCGAACCTGCGACCGTAGCGGTCACGCGGTTCCAGACTGAAGCGCGTAGAACCGCGCGGCCACACCGCCCGGCCACTGCATTACGGGTTTGTAGACTTTGCAACATTAATTTCGCGGGAATGCAGATTTTTTCGACCACTTTCATAGACGAAATATTCTCGCGCATTACCAGCACGAATTCAGATTATCCTTCTCATCACGTTAGTAATGTACCGGGTGCTTATAAATAAACTACACCTACTCACAGAGATCCAGTGTGGCATGTAAATATCATATCACAGCGAAACATGATGGATATTCTAATGCGTTGATGAGGAAATGATTTACTTACTTTCAGTTTACCGAACCAGGTACAAATTTAGCGCTAAGAACGCAAGAAACACGTATAGAAATGTTTCCGTACGTTTTGAGGTTGAAGCTCTTCTGTCCCTGTTTACTTACAAGTAGATTTGTGTTTGGAGATTTGAGCAAAACACAGTTACTTATTTTTCTTTTTGTTCCCCAGACATGTTTCGCTCAAGTTACATCATCAGTCCGTTTTATGTTGTCTTCTATAAAACATGAAAAGTGCTTTGTACTTACAGTATAGCCGGCCGGGATGGCCGAGCCGTTCTAGGCGGTACAGTCTGGAACCGCGCAACCGCTACGGTCGCAGGTTGGAATCCTGCCTCGGGCATGGCTGAGTGTGATGTCCTTAGGTTAGTTAGGTTTAAGTAGTTCTAAGTTCTAGGGGACTGATGACGTCAGAAGTTGAGTCCCATAGTGCTCAGAGCCATTTGAACCACTTACAGTATACATACAAATTTGAGTTCATAAACTCAGCCTTTGCATGTTTGAAAAATGAACAAAATTTTGTATGTATACCTTGCTACCATATGCTGTGGATTTTATGGATTTTACGTAATTCAGTGTAGTTGTTTTGTTTCACAGTTTGTCATCTGCAACCTACAGAACTTAATGTAGAACAATTGTGCATTAAGCTCTACAATAACTTTGTAATTTTGTCCTGGTTGTTGCTATTTGACAGGTATTTTTTCCAGCCGTTCTGATTTTTGCTCTATTTCTGATTTCTAACTACTAGTGAAGACATAATAGTGTGTAAAGTTTGTTCCTTGTTTGGGACGCGCTGAATTTCCTGGTATTAATCTTAATAAGGATGTAATTTCAGATAGCTAAGTCAAACACATAACATTCATATTAATATTTATAATAACAACTATGGGTTGGGTTGTTTTTTGGGGGGGGCGGAGGGGGGGGGGGGGGGGGAGAGACCAAACAGCGAGGTCATGGGTCTCACCGGATGAGGGAAGGAAGTCGGCCGTGCCCTTTCAAAGGAACCATCCCGTCATTTGCCTGGAGCGATTTAGGGAAATCACGGAAAACCTAAATCAGGATGGCCGGACGCGGGATTGAACTGTCGTCCTCCCGAATGCGAGTCGAGTGTGCTAACGACTGCGCAACCTCTCTCGGTAACGAATTTGTGCTCAGCATACACTGATGAAATATTAAAATTTAATTCGTCGAGCACTATATGTTCTGTAACGCACTGAATCAGTTACACCTGATATGACAGTTTGAAAATTTTGCCTGCGGTTTAATTTGGCCCGCGAACCACGGAGGATTTTTCACCCCAACAAACACTACCTGAGGTGGCTTGAATAAAATAGACGACTGCAACTGTTGGAATTCCTTATTGGAGAACACGGCAAGTTCTCGCAAATTAAATTTGCCTGTTCAGATGCTTCACTCTGTGCAAAGGGATAAAAGAACTTATCAGAAGTTTAGCCGTGCCAAGAAGCGGTCGAATTAAAGTGATGAGGTCCGTGTCTACTTACAGTCAAAAGATTAAAGGTTCCATTTAAAACGGATAAAGCCATTCCCAACATTTATATCCAGGTATTTAAAACAAAGGGTAGCCGGGAAGAAGTTTTAATTTAAGATTTCTGTAGCATACTGCTAATTCCAGTGCAAAGTCAGCTTCGAGAGCTCACTTGCAAGAGACGGCACACACACAGTCTCTGATGTTGACACCAGTCTTCAGATAGTTCACCGCGAGAACACGGGCAGTGTTCTAAATATTTTAGAAGAACTGGAGATTTTTACTAACACTGAAAAGAGCCCCAGAAAATACCCTCAACTCGCGGACAGATTTACGTCATTGAAACGTCCTAGCCGGATTTGTTTTAGTGAATGACGTTTTCCAGCCCTGCAATTGTTTTTTATCAACGTAAAAAACTTTTTATTTGTCAAAACAATGTTATTAATTACTAAAATGTAGACTTTCACGGACGGAAATATCTGTGTCACAGAATTCATCAACCGACCACGGCATAACATCCCGGATAGTTATAATGGACATGTTGTTGTTGTTGTTGTGGTCTTCAGTCCTCAGACTGGTTTGATGCAGCTCTCCATGCTACTCCATCCTGTGCAAGCTTCTTCATCTCCCAGTACCTACTGCAACCTACAGCCTTCTGAATCCGCTTAGTGTATTCATCTCTCGGTCTCCCTCTACGATTTTTACCCTCCACGCTGCCCTTCAATGCTAAATTTGTGATCCCTTGATGCCTCAGAACATGTCCTAACAACCGGTCCCTTCTTCTAGTCAAGTTGTGCCACAAACTCCTCCCCAATTCTATTCAATACCTCCTCATTAGTTACGTGATCTACCCACCTTATCTTCAGCATTCTTCTGTAGCACCACATTTCGGAAGCTTCTATTCTCTTCTTGTCTAAACTAGTTATCGTCCATGTTTCACTTCCATACATGGCTACACTCCACAAAAATACTTTCAGAAACGCCTTCCCGACACTTACATCTATACTCGATGTTAACAAATTTCTCTTCTTCAGAAACGCTTTCCTTGCCATTGCCAGTCTACATTTTATATCCTCTCTGCTTCGACCATCATCAGTTATTTTGCTCCCCAAATAGCAAAACTCTTTTACTACTTTGTCTCATTTCCTAATCTAATTCCCTCAGCATCATCCGACTTAATTCGACTACATTCCATTATCCTCGTTTTGCTTTTGTTGATGTTCATCTTATAGCCTCCTTTCAAGACGCTATCCGTTCCATTCAACTGCTCTTCCAAGTCCTTTGCTGTCTCTGACAGAATTACAATGTCATCGGCAAATCTCAAAGTTTTTATGTCTTCTCCATGGACTTTAATACCTACTCTGAATTTTTCTTTTGTTTCCTTTACTGCTTGCTCAATATACAGATTGAAAAATATCGGGGAGTGGCTACAACCCTGTCTTACTCCCTTCCCAACCACTGATTCCCTTTCATGTCCCTCGACTCTTATAACTGCCACCTGGTTTCTGTACAAATTGTAAATAGCCTTTCGCTCCCTGTATTTTACCCCTGCCACCTTCAGAATTTGAAAGAGAGTATTCCAGTCAACATTGTCAAAAGCTTTCTCTAAGTATACAAATGCTAGAAACGTAGGTTTGCCTTTCCTTAATGTTTCTTCTAAGATAAGTCGTAAGGTCAGTATTGCCTCACGTGTTCCAATATTTCTACGGAATCCAAACTGATCTTCCCCGCGGTCGGCTTCTATCACTTTTTCCATTCGTCTGTAAGGAATTCGTGTTAGTATTTTGCAGCTGTGGCTTATTAAACTGATTGTTCGGTAATTTTCACATCTGTCAACACCTGCTTTCTTTGGGATTGGAATTATTATATCCTTCTTGAAGTCTGAGGGTATTTCGCCTGTCTCATACATCTTGCTCACCAGATGGTAGAGTTTTGTCAGGACTGGCTCTCCCAAGGCCATCAGTAGTTCTAATGGAATGTTGTCTACTCCGGGGGCCTTGTTTCGACTCAGGTCTTTCAGTGGTCTGTCAAACTCTTCACGCAGTATCATATCTCCCATTTCATCTTCATCTACATACTCTTCCATTTCCATAATATTGTCCTCAAGTACACCGCCCTTGTATAGACCCTCTATATACTCCTTCGACCTTTCTGCTTTCCCTTCTTTGTTTAGAACTGGGTTTCCATCTGAGCTCTTGATGTTCATACATGTGGTTCTCTTATCTCCAAAGGTCTCTTTAATTTTCCTGTAGGCAGTATCTATCTTACCCGTAGTGAGATAAGCCTCTACATCCTTACATAATGGACATAATGTTATTAATTGTAAGGACACTCCATTTGATAGTGCTGGAATATAGGACCCTAGATGGTATCAGGAAGCCTTTTGAAATTAGTTGTAACAGTAATTGTGGCTTATGCGACTCATATACAGTGTGTATTATGTCTGATTATTGCAGTTTGGTAATTTAAAATGTGTAGCAAACCCCCAACATTTCAATGAAGGTACGTGGTTACTTAATGTTTGGAATACTGCGCATGCGCGGCTTCCCATGTGATTGGCTGCAGATAGCGTTAGTTGGCGCTGCAACGCATCCTCTCCAGGCTGTCTAATATGGAGGTTAAAGATAGTGGTGTACAAATTCCCGTTGCAGCCTGCTTGCCCCTAGCTTCTCTGCAACCATTCATGCAGGTCAGCCTGCCGCGACGTAAATACAAGAGTGCGCGTGTACTGAGGCATTGTGGGTAATGCGGCCGACTTGGGCTCCCGCAAGCCCGGGCTACCTGGGTTCCCGCAGGCCTGCCAAGCTTCACGGGACCCGCTCAGCTTGCTGCGCCTGACAACAGGTTGCGCTGTCTAGCTACCGTGACTATAGAGTAGCCGGGTAGTTATCCCGCAGTTCATTTATCGCAAGGGTAGGGGCAGCACAATGAATAGGTCGAACTTTAGTGAGATCGAAAAAAAATTGATAACTGACGAATACATGATGGTAACGAAATAGGGCTCAAGTGCCGCATGGGAAACGTTTTCGTGTGTTTATGAGGCCGCTTCAAATAAATCGGTAGGTGTGTCTCAATGCAAACTGTGTAAAAAGCTCTTAAGTACTTATTCGGGAATCTAGAGTATGCTACGACTTGTGTGTGCAAATCTGACAAGCAGTTCCCTCACTCAGTAAATATCTTGAAAGTGGACAAAGCTTTAGTGGCCGAAAAGTGCGTCGAAATGTGTCCTAAGGAGCTGAGACCATTTATCAGTATAGAGGGAGAAGGATTTCATGGTAACCCGCAAACGATGTCAAAAACTTTTGTATGGTACTCTATTCCATGCACTGTCCGAAATATTATGTAGACAGTGATGTACCTCTTGATGCTCAAGTGTACAAAATTTCTTTAAGATCGGAATAAAGCTGTAGGTCGGTGTAGAAGTGTGTAAGTAAAGTACCCTCCGCCATGCACCATTTAGAATTTCAAGCAGACAGCGCCCTTCATTCTGCTTTGAATATCACGTGTGCCAAATTTCATCAAGATCGGAACAAAAACGTACAATTTGTCGAATTCCGTTAGGTAAAATAACCTCTGCCATGCACCCTACGAAATTTTATGTAGACTGCGACCTTCCTCTTGGTTTCAAGGTATAGTGTGCAAAATTTCATCAAGATTGTATGCCATACAAACACACGGTCACAATGAAAACGCACTTTCAGTTTTTCTCAAAGTTTCCAATTTCTCGGTCGATTTTCCAAAAATTTTATTTCATGATAACGTCGTCCTGAGAATTACGAACACAGAAAAAAAAAAATACCGAATCGGTCCAGCCGTTCTGGAGTTTTACGCTTATCAACACATTTGGCAATTCATTTTTCTTTATATACATTAATAAGCCCGAAATATATGCGTAAAGGAAGAATGTACAAATAAAACCCAATATTTTTTGACCCGAAATTAATTTGTCTTTTGGTGCTCAGGTGAAACAAAACCTTTTAATTAATGTTCGTAATACGACAATGACACGCGCAGACTAAACGGCTGCGTAGCGCGACTCATCAGTAATATGGGCAGGCAAGCAAGTTTCCCGCAGCCTGCCCGGGTTGGGTTCTGCTTGGCTTGGCTGGGAGTGAAGCAGCCTGCCCGTTCTGTTGACAACGAGCGGCGGCCTGCCCGCCTGGCCACCGGGCAACCATGTGCGGGTTAAAAAGCGGGACATGTACACCACTGGTTAAAGAGTGGCAATATTGACGACTGTTTCTCTTCTAATGTCACAAACGTCGCGTTTTTCCTTGGAATTTTAATTATTTTTCGTAATAAATTATTCCTATTTTCACGTTTTATTGGGTTTTCTTTTAGGTTGGGGACGCACATTCGCGTGTCAGAAGTTCTGAATACCTGAATATAAATGTTGGGAATGGCTTTATCCGGCTTAAATAGAACCTTTTATCTTTTTCGTCTTATAGGGCCAGTAGGGCCAGTAGCGTAATACAGGGTGATTCAAAAAGAATACCACAACTTTAGGAATTTAAAACTCTGCAACGACAAAAGGCAGAGCTAAGCACTATCTGTCGGCGAATTAAGGGAGCTATAAAGTTTCATTTAGTTGTACATTTGTTCGCTTGAGGCGCTATTGACTAGGCGTCAGCGTCAGTTGATGCTAAAATGGCGACCGCTCAACAGAAAGCTTTTTGTGTTATTGAGTACGGCAGAAGTGAATCGACGACAGTTGTTCAGCGTGCATTTCGAACGAAGTATGGTGTTAAACCTCCTGATAGGTGGTGTATTAAACGTTAGTATAAACAGTTTACAGAAAATGGGTGTTTGTGCAAAGGGAAAAGTTCTGGACGGCCGAGAACGAGTGATGAAAATGTAGCACGCATCCAGCAAGCATTTCGAACAAGAAGCACAACAATTCGTATTTCAGCAGGATGGAGCGCCACCACATTGGCACTTATCTGTCCGTAACTACCTGAACGTCAACTACCCGAGGCGATGGGTCGGCCGCCAGGCAGCCCGTGACAGAGCACTTCATCACTGGCCTCCAAGAAGCCCTGATCTTACCCCCTGCGATTTTTTCTTATGGGGGTATGTTAAGGATATGGTGTTTCAGCCACCTCTCCCAGCCACCATTGATGATTTGAAACGAGAAATAACAGCAGCTATCCAAACTGTTACGCCTGATATGCTACAGAGAGTGTGGAACGAGTTGGAGTATCGGGTTGATATTGCTCGTGTGTCTGGAGGGGGCCATATTGAACATCTCTGAACTTGTTTTTGAGTGAAAAAAAACCTTTTTAAATACTCTTTGTAATGATGTATAACAGAAGGTTATATTATGTTTCTTTCATTAAATACACATTTTTAAAGTTGTGGTATTCTTTTTGAATCACCCTGTATATTTCAGATAACAACATGATTGTTAGAGTAGGTACACCAAACAGCTGCTTGTAATAAGAAATCTTTATTTGCGACACACTGTTTCGGGTTAATCGCCATTTTCAAGTAAATATGTCATTCATATTAAAGTAACTGTCTTTTACTCACGTCTGGATTGATGTGACGTCCATACTGCATCGTTAGTGGACTCTTTTGTAACTGTCACCGCTTTAATAAGGTCGTAAATGTTGATAAGATGTCGAAATTAAATGTTGATTACGATGTGACACCAGATTGGCAGTGCTACTCTTACTACGCTATATATTTACAAAGATTGTGCAGATGAGCAGCGATTTTATTAACTAAAATTTGTTACGATTATCTTTGGTTGTTGCATATGTTACTTCCGATTTATCTGTTTTCGTGTTCTAAAATTTCAATAAAGTTTTTAAGAATGTATTTGTGTCTAAATTCTGTCTGTTCGTTTAATATTTTTTGTGGGTATTTTCTCGTGTCCATATAAATTTCTAATTCCTCAAGAATGTCCATTGCAAAACCTTTTGGTATTCTTTGCATTTTCGATCGTATCAGCAGTGTGATTTTGATTTTTCAAGTGTAGAAAGAAGCTCGACTGATTATATTCGCTCTCTGTAGTGTGTTCTTTATATCTCGCGTTAAAATTTCGTCCTATTGGGCCAATGTTAAAGCTATTACAGCTACATATGCCTGGGCTATCATATTCCGATGGTCTAGTGGTGGCGGAACGTAATTTTATTGAAGAAGTGTTATTAGTTCGAAAGGCTATTTGAATATTTGTGGCTTTAAAAAGTGCATTAAATCTGTTGGAAATTCTACCAAGGTAGACTGCTGGCCTTATTTTCTGTGTCAGTGATGTTTCTCGAGTTAGGCATATCTCGCTATGTATTGTGTTCTGCTTTGGTGTTTCACATTTGTAATATAATTTTGCGACTATGTTGAGGTCAAAATCATTTGTATTGGCTATATAACGAAGTGTGTTACGTTCTTTTTGAATTGCTGGCTTTTCTAATGGGATGTTATTTAATCTATTAATCATTGAATGCCAAAATGCTAGTTATGAGCCACTGGGTGACACGAATCTGGATTTATAATATTATCAAATGGTTCAAACGGTTCTAAGCACTATAGGACTTGACATCTGAGGTCATCAGTGCCCTAGAACTTAGAACTACTCAAACGTAACCAACCTAAGGACATCACACACATCTATGCCCGAGGCAGGATTCGAACCTGCGACCGTAGCAGCAGCGCGATTAATTTTGTCAGAAGTGGTATTCTTTCTATAGATATCAAATGCGTGACGATTATTACTTTTGCTAATTGCGAGGTCTAGATAGTTAATGTTGTTGTCTATCTCAGTTTCCATACTGAGTTTTTGACTGTAAGTAGACACAGACCTGAGCTATTTAATTTGTCCCTTTCTTGGCATGGCTAAAGTTGTGGTAAGTTCTTTTATCTCTTTGTATACAGTGAAGCACCTAAAGATTTATTTTATTTTTATTTATTTATTTATTGTTCCGTGGGACCAAATTAAGGAGAAGTCGCCATAGTCATGGAACGAGTCAATACATGAAATTATAACACGGTAGTAGAAACAGATAAAATGAAATATAAAAAACATATTCAGGCGACAAGTCGTAAGTTTAAATAATGAAAATCAACAATGTAACACTGGAATTTGCTTAATTTTTAGCTCCTCGACAGAATAGAAGGAGTGAGCCATGAGGAAACTCTTCAGTTTGGACTTAAAAGTGTTTGGGCTACTGCTAAGACTTTTGATTTCTTGTGGTAGCTTATTGAAAATGGATGCAGCAGAATACTGCACTCCTTTCTGCACGAGAGTCAAGGAAGTGCATTCCACATGCAGATTTGATTTCTGCCTAGTATTAACTGATTGAAAGCTGCTAACTCTTGGGAATAAGCTAATATCGCTAACAACAAACGACATTAAAGAAAATATATACTATGAGGGCAATGTCAGAATTCCCAGACAATTGAATAGGGGTCGACAAGAGGTTCTCGAACTTACACCACATATAGCTCGAACAGCCCGTTTTTGAGCCAAAAATACCCTTTTTGTATCAGAAGAATTACCCCAAAAAATAATACCATATGACATAATCGTATGAAAATATGCGAAGTATACTTTTTGTGTTGAACTGTCACTCATTTCAGATACTGTTCTAATGGTAAATAAAGCAGCATTTAATTTCTGAACAAGATCCTGAACGTGGGCTTTCCACAACAACTTACTATCTATCTGAACGCCTAGGAACTTGAACTGTTCCGTCTCGCTTATAATATGCCCATTCTGTCTGATCAAAATATCGGTTCTTGTTGAATTGTGAGTTAGAAACTGTAAAAACTGAGTGTTACTGTGATTTAGCATCAAATTATTTTCCACAAGCCACGAACTTATTTCATGAACTACATTATTTGATACTGTTTCAATATTACACACAAGATCTTTCACTACCGAGCTGGTGTCATCAGCAAACAGAAATGTTTTTGAATCACCTGTAATACTAAAAAGCCGGCCGGTGTGGCCGTGCGGTTCTAGGCGCTTCAGTCTGAAATCGCGTGACCGCTACAGTCGCAGGTTCGAATCCAGCGTCGGGCATGGATGTGTGTGATGTCCTTACGTTAGTTAGATTTGAGTAGTTCCAAGTTCTAGGGGACTGATGACCACAGATGTTAAGTCCCATAGTGCTCAGAGCCATTTGAATCACCTGTAATACTAGAAGGCATATCATTTATATAAATAAGAAACAGCAGTGGCCCCAGCACCGACCCTTGCGGAACGCCCCAGTTAACAGTGCCCCATTGGGACTGAACATCACTAACAGTCTCAGTGTTGCGGAGAATTGCCTTCTGCCTTCTGCTTTCTGTTTTTAAAGTAAGATTCGAACCAATTGTAAGCTACTCCCCTTACTCCATAATGGTCCAACTTCTGCAGTAATATTTTGTGGTCAACACAGTCAAAATCAAAGAAAACACCTAGCGTTTAATTTGCGTAACCGGTCGTGCTCTCCAATAAAAAATACTAACAGTCGCAGCGGTCTTGTTTATTCAGATCGCGGAATATTTCATGAACGGCCCATTTCAACACGGATAATATATCACGAAGCAAATACCATTCGCACCGGCGGAATGTTACGTGATACCACGTATTCATACGTTTGTGACTATTACAGCGCCATCTGTCAAAATGCGAAAAAAGTGGTCCAACTAAAACATTCATATTTTTTTACGTACTACACTAATATGTAATAAAAACTGGGGTTCCTATTTTAAAAAACGCAGTTGATACCCGTTTGACCTATGGCAGCGCTATCTAGCGGGCCCAACTGTAGCGCCATCTGATTTCCCCCTGCAAGCTAGACGAATTTCGTTCTTTGTAGTTTTTCCGTTTGGTGCTTATTTCGTGAGACATTTGGCCCGGTCACGATTAATGGACCACCCTGTATATCCGAGAGCATGTCCTGCGACTATCTCGTGTTGAATTAACATTGAGACCGTGTGAGACTCCGTACACCAGCGTCGTGGCAAGCGCCACATCTCTCCAGCAGCGTCTCCAGTAGGTCAGAAGCCGCTCGCGCAGGGGTCCAGTGAGACGGCCGAGACTCGGTTTCCAGCGGGGCTGGAATGTTGTGTTGGGGCAGACGGCCGGCTATAGCGGCCTTGCGACATGTTCTGAGGAAACGTGCCCGAGAGATCTGCCGGCGGGCCGGGCAGAGAAATTGTCGCCCCGGGCTAGAAATCGGCCGCCGCTCCAGGATGAGGCAATCGCTCCTGGAACTTCCCGGGGACGTCTCGCCGCTTCGGTTTTTATCTCTGACTTATGTCACCGGTCTTTCGTCTAGTTAAACGCTGTCCATCTGTCTGGAAAATCGCCGCAACATGTCCCAGACACGAAACTTCCTGGCAGATTAAAACTGTGTGCACCGACCGAGACTCGAACTCGGGACCTTTGCCTTTCGCGGGCAAGTGCTCTACCAACTGAGCTACCGAAGCACGACTGACGCCCGGTACTCACAGCTTTACTTCTGGCAGTATCTCGTCTCCTACCTTCCAAACTTTACAGAAGCTCTTCTGCGAAAGGCAAAGGTCCCGAGTTCGAGTTTCGGTCGGGCACACAGTTTTAATCTACCTGGATGTTTCATATCAGCGCATACTCCGCTGCAGAGTGAAAATCTCATTATGTCCCAGACATGTCCCAACATGGCACATTTCCAGATGTTTATGAGCTATGTAAATCCAGTTAGCGGCATGATTCACTCCCTAACCGGCTGTCGACCGTTACCTGAGTATCATAAGAAAGGAGGATCATTAAGGCCAAATATGTGCGAGAACGATTGTAAGCTGATCGCAAAATCAGATTAACAACGCCTGCATCCAAGGTGTTGACAGGAGTAATATACAGAAAAAATGGAAAAGAAAATCGCGGATCTGTTAGATGACGGTCAATTTTTTTTTTAAATTCTTTATTGTCAAAACCATTATAATTATACAAATTAACCCACTACCTTAATTCATTAGTGCGTCCTAACAGTAATACATTTATATTAAATTTTGCAGCTAGTTTAGTTTTAGTAGGTGAGCTACAGTTGTTATTATTAGCAAACAATGGGCATCTAATATCTACATATACTATTTATGCCTAATTCCTATAACTAATTTAATTTGTATTTGTATTCTGCAGCGTCACATGTGTGCCAGTGAAGATATAAACCTACTTTTACTTGCTTGCTCTTCGAGCTAATCCCGAAGAGCATGCCCCTGGCACTGGGCAGGCATCGATGTTAAACTCGCTGCAGTCCCTATCTTAATTTCCTATAACTAAGTCCTACAAACTAACTTATCCTACGTCATATCCGGTGTATGTCATAATCGGTGGTTGTTCCCTACTCCCCCTAGTCCTGCACGTGGCGGATTCCAACTTAGATGTAGTCGGCCAGTCCACGCACAGGCGGCATGGGAATAGGGCTCTTGGACGCAATCGTTGGTTATTGTATCTCTCCTAAATAGTCAATTAGAACTTTTCGAGATACCTCGTTTGCCAAGGTGTTTAAGGTCTGAAAAGTTTCCTCTCGTCTGAGTAGTTGGTATGTGCCACGGTTGGGTAGTCTGTCAATTTGGCTTTAGGAGAGGTAAAGGAACCAAGAGAGGCATTTCTGACGTTGCGGTTGATAATGGGTGCAAGACTAAACAAAAATCAAGTCGCGGTCTTTTTCGACGTAGAATAAGCGTTCTACGATGTAAAATGGTGCAAAATGTTCGGAAATCTGGGAAAATAGGTGTAAACTACAGGGAAAGATGGGTAATATACAGTATGTACAAGAACCGAAAGGGGACAATAAGAGTTGTTGACCAAGAAAGAATGGCTCTGATTGAAAAGGATGTAAGACAGGGATGTAGTCTTTCGGCCCTAATATTCAGTCTATAGATCGGAGAAGCAATGATGAAAATAAAGGTTCCAGAGTGGAATTACAATCCAGAGTGAAAGGATACCAGTCATAAGATTCGCTAATGGCATTGCTGCCGTCAGTGAAAGTGAAGAAGAATTACAGGATATGTTGAATGGAATGAGCAATCTGGTGAGTACGAAGAAAGACAGAAGTAATGAGAAGTAGCAGAAATGAGAAGCTCAGCATGGTGGTCGTAAAGTAGACGAACGTAAGGGATTCTGCTAACTTGGAAGCAAAATATCCCGTGACGTACGGAGCGAGGAGGACATAAAAAACAGACTAGGACTGGCGGAGGGGGCATCCATGGGCACGAAAAGTCCATTAGTACCTTAATTTGAGGAAGAAATTTCTGACAATGTACTTTTGTAGTACAGCATTGTATGGCAATGAAACATGGACTGTGGGAAAACTGGAACGCGTATTATGTTCGAGTATAATGAGTTTTCTGGAGACTAGAAATCTACTCTGTAGGAATCAGCATGGGTTTCGAAAAAGACGGTCGTGTGAAACCCAGCTCGCGCTATTCGTCCACGAGAATCACAAGGGAACCCCCCCATCCCACCCCCCTCAGATTTAGTTATAAGTTGGCACAGTGGATAGGCCTTGAAAAACTGAACACAGATCAATTGAGAAAACAGGAAGAAGTTGTGTGGAACTGTGAAAAAATAAGCAAAATATACAAACTGAGTAGTTCACGGCAACATAGGCAACATTAAGGACACTCGGACCGCAGGAGCGCCGTGGTCTCGTGGTAACGTGAGCAGCTGCGGAACGAAAGGTCCTTGGTTCAAATCTTCCATCGAGTGAAAACTTTAGTTTTTTATTTTCAGTTCATGTGACAAACTCTTATGTTTTCATCACTTTTTTGGGAGTAATTATCACATCCACAAGAAAACCTAAATCGGGCAAGGTAGAAGAATCTTTTTACCCATTCGCCAAGTGTACAAGTTAGGTGGGTCGACAACATATTCCTGTCATATGACGCACATGCCGTCACCAGTGTCGTATAGAATATATCAGATGTGTTTTCCTGTGGAGGAATCGGTTGACCTATGACCTTGCGATCAAATTTTCTCGGTTCCGATTGGAGAGGCACGTCCTTTCGTCTACTAATCGCACGGTTTTGCGATGCGGTCGCAAAACACAGACACTAAACTTATTACAGTGAACAGAGACGTCAATGAACGAACGGACAGATATTAACTATGCAAAAATAAAGAAAGTAAAATTTTCACTCGTGGGAAGACTTGAACCAAGGACCTCCCCTTCTGCAGCTGCTCACTCTACCACGTGACCTCGGCGCTCCTGAGCTCACGTTCTCCTTGATGTTGCCTTTGTGGCCCATGAACTACTCAGTTTGTATATTTTGCTTATTTTTTCACAGTTCCACACAACTTCTTCCTGTTTTCTCAATTGATCTGTGTTCAGTTTATCAAGGCCTATCCACTGTGCCAAGTTATAACTAAATCTGAGGGGGGTGCGATGGGGAGGTTCCCTTGTCAGAGGGCCATAGACGCGGGTTCACAGGTAGATCCCGTGTTTCTTGACTTCCGCAAGGCGTTTGATACAGTTCCCCACAGTCGTTTAATGAACAAAGTAAGAGCATATGGACTGTCGGACCAATTGTGTGATTGGATTGAAGAGTTCCTAGATAACAGAACGCAGCACGTCATTCTCAATGGAGATAAGTCTTCCGAAGTAAGAGTGATTTCAGGCGTGCCGCAGGGGAGTGTCGTAGGACCATTGCTATTCACAATATGCATAAATGACCTTGTGGATAACATCGGAAGTTCACTGAGGCTTTTTGCAGATGATGCTGTGGTATATCGAGAGGTTGTAACAATGGAAAATTGTACTGAAATGCAGGAGGATCTGCAACGAATTGACGCATGGTGCAGGGAATGGCAATTGAATCTCAATGTAGACAAGTGTAATGTGCTGGGAATACATAGAAAGAAAGATCCTTTATCATTTAGCTACAGTATAGCAGGTCAGCAACTGGAAGCAGATAATTCTACAAATTATCTGGGAGTAGGCATTAGGAGTGATTTAAAATGGAATAACCATATAAAGTTGATCGTCGGTAAAGCAGATGCCAGACTGAGATTCAATGGAAGAATCCTAAGGAAATGCAATCCGAAAACAAAGGAAGTAGGTTACAGTACGCTTGTTCGCCCACTGCTTGAATACTGCTCAGGGGTGTGGGATCCGTACCAGATAGGGTCGATAGAAGAGATACAGAAGATCCAACGGAGAGCAGCGCGCTTCGTTACAGGATCATTTAGTAATCGAGAAAGCGTTACGGAGATGATAGATAAACTCCAGTGGAAGACTCTGCAGGAGAGACGCTCAGTAGCTCGGTACGGGCTTTTGTTGAAATTTCGAGAACATACCTTCACCGAACAGTCAAGCAGTATATTGCTCCCTGCTACGTACATCTCGCGAAGAGACCGTGAGGATAAAATCAGAGAGATTAGAGCGCACACAGAGGCATACCGACAATCCTTCCTTCCACGAACAATACGAGACTGGAATAGAAGGGAGAACCGATAGAGGTACTCAAGGTACCCTCCGCCACACTCCGTCAGGTGGCTTGCGGAGTGTGGATGTAGATGTAGAAGAGGCTGGAAGCGCATGAGTTGCGGTGCTATAGAAGGATGTTGAAAAGTAGGTGGACTGATAGGTAGTAAATGAGGAGGTTCTTTGCGGAATCGGCGAGAATAGAAACGTTTGGAAGGACTGAAAATACAGGAGGATAGGACATGTGTTAAGACATCAGGGGATGTCTTCAGTGGTACTAGAAACAGGGAGCTGTAGAGGGCAAAAACAGTAGAGGTAGACAGGGATTGGAATAAACCGAACAAATAATTGTGGACGTAAGTGGCAAGAGTACTCTGAGACGAAGGGGTTGGCAGGGGAAAGGAATTCGTGGCGGACCGCATCAAACTAGTCAGAAGACTGATCACTTAAACAAACAAACAAACAAAATGATAAAAAAAACGTCCGACAAATACATGTGCTTGTGGCGACATTGACTATATCGTATTAGAGGCCCTACCTATGAAAATCGGCAACGGTCTTGCCGCAGTGAATACACCGTTCCCGTCAGATCTCCGAAGTTAAGTGCTGTCGGGCGTGGTCGGCACTTGGATGGGTGACCGTCAGGCCGCCATGCGCTGTTGCCATTTTTCGGGGTGCACTCAGCCTCGTGAAGAGTTGGGCAAACTCGTTCATCCTTGGGAACTAGTTCACTGCTGATCGTTCTTTTATGGGAACCGTTCATTTTTACTCGTTGACCGTTCATTTGTGCTTGGTATATGGTTCTTATGATAAAACTGCCTCCCCCCTGGAGTATAGAGTTTTTATTCATTGTCGGCCTGTGTGGCCGAGCGGTTCTAGGCGCTTCAGTCTGGAACCGCGCGAGCGCTAAGGTCGCAGGTTCGAATCCTGCCTCGGGCATGGCTGTGTGTGATGTCCTTAGGTTACGTAGGTTTAAGTAGTTCTAGGGGACTAATGACATCAGATGTTAAGTCCTATAGTGCTCAGAGCCATTTGAACGACTTTTTTATTCATTACAGAATTCTTACACACTTTTAAAGGTAATTTCTGTGATTCTGAAGAACCTCTCGTTTAGCCAACCGTAGCCTTGTGTGGCTGATCGCAGGGGGCGCACGGAAAACCGGCCCCGAGTACAGACTGATCGCCAGTTACGGACAAACAGACAAACATATAATAAGTAGGCAGTGAAGAAATAACAAGCTAATGCAAGCAACAATTGCGAAAGAATCGATAATGTGTAGAGAGCTGGAGAAGAGAACATGAAAATCTCACGCGACGCGCGTGGGCTATAGCTCATGTAGCCTTGGTGGCTGTTTCCCAACTTGACAGACCGCAAGTACCTTGTATAAAATTCTTCGTTTCGACTTCCACCACATAGCTATGCTACGTTGTAAACAATAATCGTTTACACCCTATATATACTTCACGTTGTCTCTGAGTTCGTAGGCAAAGTAGTGACTTTATGGAAGCATAAAATAAAATGTTGCTTTCTCATACTTGCGTCACACGCTTAGTAAAAATTAGGTTTTTATGTTGCATTGTTATAGTTAATGCAGCAACAGTAATAATAATTAAGTTCGCAGTAATCAAGTTTTTGGTTTGAAAGCTCCTTCTGAACAAATCTTTTTGAGATAATAAGTAAATACGATTTTATGGCAATCCATGTCTTTTCAAAGGGAGAGGCACCGCTTTTCCTACTGAGCCAAAATGACGCACAACACACTTTTTTCTTCTTCAAAGAAACCGAACTAGCAGGTAATGCAAATTTGAAACAACCAAACTTAAAAATAATTATAGCCTTCCTAAATGTAGTGTTTTGTGTATGAAAGATACACGAAAATCGTTTTATATGAATTTTCTTACACTAAAAATTAAGCAAGTTACTGAAAGTTAGCTGCTAAATCAAGTCGATGAAACCAAAAGTATATGAATAACAAAAAAACTTGCCTAGTTATAAGCATGTCTTCTGCTGTTCATCGATATAATGAAGTGAGCTGATATGCCCTTTTGTTACCTGAAAAGACGTACCTATTACATACAACGTAATTTTTATGTAATTCACGTAACTAAAAAATACTTTTTGATTACCGGTCGTGGACACTGAATAGCCAGAACCGAGTGCAAGAACAGTTTGGAACACATGTAAAGTAGGCGAGCGCAGTGAACGAAACGAACAACTGGATGCTGAACTAACTAGGAGCAGTCGGCAGTGGAACTGAGACAGGCGGTCGTGCGAAGAACGACGGGGGAGGCCGAGGGAGGCCGAGACTGAGACGAGCACGCGACCCAGGCTGGAACGAGGACTGCCGAAGTGACCGCCGCGACCGAAGTGAACTAGTGAACTATGAACCGATCGTTCCTCGTTCCCGGGGACTATAAGAAGACCGCCGCGACCGAAGTGAACTAGTGAACTATGAACCGATCGTTCCTTGGAATTCGTTCCTCGGTCCTTTCGTTCATCTTGGTGAACCGTTCCTTTGCACCCGTTCGTTCGCGAACTACCCATCTCTACTCGTGATGGCAATTGAGGAGCTACTCGACCGCATAGTAGCGGATCCGGTCAGAGAAAACCACCACAACGACCGGGAGACACACGCCCCTCCTATCCGCATCCTCCTGCGAGGATGACACGGCGGTCGGATGGTCCCGATGGGCCACTTGTGGCCTGAAGACGGAGTGTCAGTGTGTGTCACATATGAACATCTGCAGACTTAAATAACAACATTGGTACACTAAGTCTCATTGTTAGAGACAAAGAAAAATTGAAGATTAGGGTCTGACGAAACCCGACACCGAGGTCCTTAGAGACGGAGCGCAAGCTCGTTTACGAAATGATGGGGAAGGAAATAGGGCGTGCCCTTCCAAGGGAACCATCGCGGTATTTGCTTGTAGCGATTTAGGGAAATCGCAGGACGCCTAAATCTGGATGACCGGACGCGTTCTCCCGAATGCAAGACTACTGACATTAAGCCTCAAGCGGACCAGTGGTTAAGAATGGCAGCTGGCGATAAACTATCTGCTGTGATGTTAGTGTACGAGAACAAATTGTAGTACCGTAGTGTAGTTTCGAGTGCTTTTTTTTTGTATTAGCGTATTCCGGGAGGAATGGTGAGTATTCAGGAGTGTGGCAGGAACGATCATTCGAATGAAAGGAGTCCAGAGTTTCTGAATGACAACTCCTACTCAATGGATGAAGTTTTAGATATGAAGCAGTAACTATAAAAAAATTATTATTTTGTGGAAAGAAAAGTTAAGGTGACACTTCTACATAATTAAGAAATGCCGTATTCATGATACGAGGAACATGTATGTACACTCCTGGAAATGGAAAAAAGAACACATTGACACCGGTGTGTCAGACCCACCATACTTGCTCCTGACACTGCGAGAGGGCTGTACAAGCAATGATCACACGCACGGCACAGCGGACACACCAGGAACCGCGGTGTTGGCCGTCGAATGGCGCTAGCTGCGCAGCATTTGTGCACCGCCGCCGTCAGTGTCAGCCAGTTTGCCGTGGCATACGGAGCTCCATCGCAGTCTTTAACACTGGTAGCATGCCGCGACAGCGTGGACGTGAACCGTATGTGCAGTTGACGGACTTTGAGCGAGGGCGTATAGTGGGCATGCGGGAGACCGGGTGGACGTACCGCCGAATTGCTCAACACGTGGGGCGTGAGGTCTCCACAGTACATCGATGTTGTGGCCAGTGGTCGGCGGAAGGTGCACGTGCCCGTCGACCTGGGACCGGACCGCAGCGACGCACGGATGCACGCCAAGACCGTAGGATCCTACGCAGTGCCGTAGGGGACCGCACCGCCACTTCCCAGCAAATTAGGGACACTGTTGCTCCTGGGGTATCGGCGAGGACCATTCGCAACCGTCTCCATGAAGCTGGGCTACGGTCCCGCACACCGTTAGGCCGTCTTCCGCTCACGCCCCAACATCGTGCAGCCCGCCTCCAGTGGTGTCGCAACAGGCGTGAATGGAGGGACGAATGGAGACGTGTCGTCTTCAGCGATGAGAGTCGCTTCTGCCTTGGTGCCAATGATGGTCGTATGCGTGTTTGGCGCCGTGCAGGTGAGCGCCACAATCAGGACTGCATACGACCGAGGCACACAGGGCCAACACCCGGCATCATGGTGTGGGGAGCGATCTCCTACACTGGCCGTACACCACTGGTGATCGTCGAGGGGACACTGAATAGTGCACGGTACATCCAAACCGTCATCGAACCCATCGTTGTACCATTCCTAGACCGGCAAGGGAACTTGCTGTTCCAACAGGACAATGCACGTCCGCATGTATCCCGTGCCACCCAACGCGCTCTAGAAGGTGTAAGTCAACTACCCTGGCCAGCAAGATCTCCGGATCTGTCCCCCATTGAGCATGTTTGGGACTGGATGAAGCGTCGTCTCACGCGGTCTGCACGTCCAGCACGAACGCTGGTCCAACTGAGGCGCCAGGTGGAAATGGCATGGCAAGCCGTTCCACAGGACTACATCCAGCATCTCTACGATCGTCTCCATGGGAGAATAGCAGCCTGCATTGCTGCGAAAGGTGGATATACACTGTACTAGTGCCGACATTGTGCATGCTCTGTTGCCTGTGTCTATGTGCCTGTGGTTCTGTCAGTGTGATCAAGTGATGTATCTGACCCCAGGAATGTGTCAATAAAGTTTCCCCTTCCTGGGACAATGAATTCACGGTGTTCTTATTTCAATTTCCAGGAGTGTATGTATAAATGAGCTCAAAAAGTGGATATGTAAGACCTACGAGCACTTGTCCATCTTCGCTAATGTGGAACTCATCTCTTCCAGTTACCAAGTGCTCATAGCCCTTGAGGTCTGCGTGTAGATGTGGACTAGACTGTTTCGCTTCGAATGATCGTTCCTTTCATATTGCTGAGTATTGACCATTCTTCCTGGCACACCCCGAATTTTATTTCACCTATTATTGAATTACTTTAACTACATTACAAGTCTTGAAGCAAATGCATAAATACATTTGTATTTGTTTTTTCATGTTCTGTAGCTATGTGGGAATACCACCCGCATTAAATTCCAGTTGGCAGGCGACGAGATTGTAACCAATAATAAGTCTCTTCACCACTAAGTAACCGAAATAATCAGCACCCTCTATAACGCGTCTCGCAATTTCCAGTCTGGAACCGCGCGATCGCTACGGTCGCAGGTTCGAATCCTGACTCGGGCATGGATGTGTATGATGTCCTTAGGTTAGTTAGGTTTAAGTAGTTCTAAGTCTAGGGGACTGATGACCACAGATGTTAAGTCCCATAGTGCTCAGAGCCATTTGAACCATTTTTTTGATGACCTCACATGTTAAGTCCTATAGTGCTCAAAGCCATTTGAACACTATCTGATCAATCGTATCTGGACACACACATTAGTGGACACTAATAGCTCCCCCCCCCCCCCCCTCTGCTTCTCCTTTGACCGTCAGCTAAACTATTTTCGCAGTTCTCATCCTAAAATCATAATATCATAATATGCTGCAGCAGTGTACTATTCCGGTGGGGCTCCAAACGCGGTCCGTAGATCACGATTTATCACTGATTCGCTTGAATTACGCAAGGAGAATGCTTGCTTGATTCCTTCGAGAACGAAAACTGACAAATAAGCCATCGCTCATTTGCTTTACTGTCACATAAAGCTAGCGAAATAAAAAGTAAATAGACAAAGGGAAGGTAAACGGGGCGTCGTTGGAGACTGAAAAATTACGAGAGTATTGGAAATGGCAAGATGCTACGATGAATAGCCGGGAATAGGAGTGTGTGCGAGGTCATTCACACGAGGAAAAAAAAAAGTGACACGAATAGTTAAATTGGAGTTAGAAAGAACGTTGTTGCTGTTGTTGTCTTTAACTCAAAAGACTGTTTTTATGCACCTCTCCACTGCTTTGGAGGAGGGGACCAAACTGCGAGGTCGTCGGTCCCATCGCATTTAGGGAGGCACGGGGAAGGAAATCGGCGGTGCCCTTTGAAAGGAACCAGCCCAGCATTTGCCCGAAGCTATTTAGGGAAATCACGGGAAACCTAAATCAGGATTGCCAGACACAGGTTCGAACCGTCGTCCTCCCGAATTCGTGTCCAGTGTGCTAACCACTGCGCCACCTCGCTCTGTGCCTCTTCATCTTTTCGTAAATACTGCAACCCACGCCCACTTGAAGCTTCTCATCATACTCGTCCTTTGGTCTCCGTCTACAATTTTTATCAAATAACTTCCGGGAATTCAGCCAGGTAACACTTTCAGCGACCGCCGATATTTCGGCGGGAGAACACCCCGCCATTTTCAAGGCAAACTGCAACGGACAGGCGGCGTACATGCAAATTTAATACCTCGGTTCTCGGACTGAAGCGGGGAAGATAACACACACACACTGAACACTAGTGGCACCAAAGATGGCCAAAGTCAGAGCTATCGATAGTGAGACTATGAATTCGCAGGTGAGGTAGCATTGAGTCTGTCCCTCTGTTTCTTGACAAGGGAGAGAGCCGGATTCCAAACAGAGTTTAAACAGAAACCTCCATCCCTGTTAACGAGGTTGCTCGCTAATTTAATCTCAACTGCCTCCCTAATAGCTGGACGTGCATGCCAATATCTCGGTGTTATTATATAACATGGGGTGACCAGTATCCAAGCAATGTTCGGCAATAGCAGATCTATTTGGCTGCTGTAATCGTGTGTGCCGTTTATGCTCAGTACATCTGTCTCTTTAGGCATGTGTTGACATCCACTTACTTTTTATTTAATGACCAGTATTACGAGCAGACAGACGGAGTTGCGATGGGTAGTCCGTTGTCTCCTGTGATCGCAAATTTGTTTATGGAAGACTTCGAGGAACGTGCATTGGAGTCGGCGCCTTTAAAACCCGCCTGTTTCTATAGATACGTTGACGATACCTTCGTTGTTTGGCCTCACGGTAGGGAGAATTTGAATGTCTTTCTAGAACATCTGAACTCGATCCACCCGAACATTCGTTTTACGATGGAGGTGGAAAAGGATGGTTGCCTTCCCTTTCTCGACATGTTGGTTAGGAGGAAGGATGATGGATCATTGGGACATGCAGTCTACAGGAAACGTACTCACACCGACTTGTACTTACAAGCTAATAGTTGTCACCATTCGCCTCAGCGTGAAGGGGTACTTCGTACCTTGATACACAGGGCACATATCGTTTCTGACGCTGAGACTTTGCCAGCTGAGCTGTCCCATCTTGAAGTTACATTTCGTCAAAATGGTTACAGTGATAGACAGATTGAACGTGCGTTTCGCTATCGACCCACTGTACATCAGGTGATTGATGATAATTCTGAGTCGACACCTAAGTCTACTGCCTTCTTGCCTTACGTAGGAAACACGTCCAATAAGATCGGTCGTATTTTACGGAAATACGATGTGAAATGTGTTTTCCGACCTCCATCTAAAATTAGAGCACTTTTGAGTTCCGTTAAGGATGATCTTGGACTGCGTAAGGCGGGTGTATATCGTGTCCCTTGTAGCTGCGGCATGGCATATATTGGTCAAACTATCAGGACCGTGGAGGACCGATGTACTGAGCATAAACGGCACACACGATTACAGCAGCCAAATAGATCTGCTATTGCCGAACATTGCTTGGATACTGGTCACCCCATGTTATATAATAACACCGAGATATTGGCATGCACGTCCAGCTATTAAGGAGGCAGTTGAGATTAAATTAGCGAGCAACCTCGTTAACAGCGATGGAGGTTTCTGTTTAAACTCTGTTTGGAATCCGGCTCTCTCCCTTGTCAAAAAACAGAGGGACAGAGTTAATGATACCTCACTTGCGAGTTCGTAGTCTATCGATAGCTCTGACTTTGGTCATCTTTGGTGGCACTAGTGTTCAGTGTGTGTGTTATCTTTCCTGCTTCAGTCCGAGAACCGAGGTATTAAATTTGCATGTACGCCGCCTGTCCGTTGCAGTTTGCCTTGAAAATGGCGGGGTGTTCTCCCGCCGAAATATCGGCGGTCGCTGAAATTGTTACCTAGCTGAATTCCCGGAAGTTATTTGAAAGTTGTATACGCCAGGAGAAACTCAGGTCTTACAATTTTTATCTCCGACACTTCCTTCCGTTACCAAATTGCCGAAATGTCTAATCCTTCATGCCTCGTGGCAGTATATGAGCAAAAACACTTGGCACTGACAAGGAGTAACCTGTACTGCGTCAACCTCTTCAGCCAGCAGTAGCATTTGCAGCCATTGTCCTCGGTTACGAGCTGTATACGAGACCAGTCCAATCCTTGTCTTCCCCTGCAGATCCTACACTCCACATCTTCCTGTGGGCCCACGAACTTTATTCCCTGGTGTCGTAACACATGTCCTGTGATCGTCTCTCTCCCTCTCTTCGCCGATTCTGCAGAGAACTTCCCCACTCCTTATCACTTCACCTAAATGTCAACATCTCAGTCGCTTCGATAGCCTTCTTTCCGAGTTCTACCGCAGTCCATGATTCACTACCGTACAATACTGGGCTCCAAACGTACATTCTCAGAAAGTAGAAAGTTCTTAAATTATGGCCTATGTTTGATAGTAGTAGACTTCTCTTTGCCAGGAATGCGCTTTTTGACAGCGCTAGTCTGCTTTTCATGTCCTCCTTGCCCCGCCCGTCCTGGGTTATTTTGCTTCCAAGGTCACAGTACGTAGAATGTAACGGAAAGTCATCGAGTAAAACCTAAGTGACTTCTGCCGTTGCTCGAGGTAGTGTTATAGGCATTTGGACTATCAGACCAATTGTGTGATTGGATTGAAGAGTTCCTAGAAAACAAAACGCAGCACGTCATTCTCAATGGAGAGAAGTCTTCCGCAGTAAGAGTGATTTCAGGTGTGCCGCAGGGAAGTGTCGTAGGACCGTTGCTATTCACAATATACATAAATGACCTTGTGGATGACATCGGAAGTTCACTGGGGCTTTTTGCGGATGATTCTGTAGTACATCGAGAGGTTGTAACAATGGAAAGTTGTACTGAAATGCAGGAGGATCTGCAACGAATTGACGCATGGTGCAGGGAATCGCAATTGAATCTCAATGTAGACAAGTGTAATGTGCTGCGAATACACAGAAAGAAAGATCCCTTACCATTTAGCTGCAATATAGCAGGTCGGCAACTGGAAGCAGTTAATTCCATAAATTATCTGCGAGTAGGCATTAGGAGTGATTTAAAATGGAATGACCGTATAAAGTTGATCGTCGGTAATGCGGATGCCAGACTGAGATTCATTGGAAGAATCCTAAGGAAATGCAGTCTGAAAACAAAGGAAGTAGGTTACAGTACACTTGTTCGCCCACTGCTTGAATACTGCTCAGCAGTGTGGGATCCGTACCAGATAGGGTTGATAGAAGAGATAGAGAAGATCCAACGGAGAGCAGCGCGCTTCGTTGTAGGATCATTTAGTAATCGCGAAACCGTTACGGAGATGATAGATAAAGTCCAGTGGGAGACTCTGCAGGAGAGACGCTCAGTAGCTCGGTACGGGCTTTTGTTGAAGTTTCGAGAACATACCTTCACCGAGGAGTCAAGCAGTATATTGCTCCCTCGTACGTATATCTCGCGAAGAGACCGTGAGGATAAAATCGGAGAGATCAGAGCCCACACACAGGCATACCGACAGTATTTCTTTCCACGAACAATACGAGACTGGAATAGAAGGGATGAGCGATAGATGTCCTCAAAGTAACCTCCGCCACACACCGTCAGGTGGCTTGCGGAGTGTGGATGTAGATGTAGATGTAGATGTAGGTAGACCCTCTGCAGTTCCTTATCCGTACAAACAATTTAGGAGACAATCTGAGAAGCCCTCTTAGGTTGTTTGCAGACGATGCTGTCGTTAATCGTGCAATAAACTCATCAGAAGAACAAAACAAATTCCAAAATGATTTGGAAAAGATATCTGAATGGTGCGTAAATTTGCAATTGACCCTAAATAATGAAAAGTGTGAGGTCATCCACATGAGTGGCAAGAGGAATCCGTTAAACTTCGGGCACACGATAAGTCAGTCAAATATAAAATCTCTGATTTCAACTAAGTGCATATGAAGTATATTTACGAACAACTTAAATTGGAAGGAACACACAGAACATTTCGTGTGGAAGGCTAACCAAAGACTGCGTTTTATTGGCAGGACACTTAGAAAATGTAACAGACCTACTAAGGAGACTGCCTACACTGCGCTTGTCTGTCCTCTTTTAGAATACTGCTGCGCGGTGTGGGATCCTTACCAGGTAGGACTGACGGAGTACACGAACTAGTTCAAAGAAGGGCAGCATGTTCTGTATTATCGCGAAATAGGGGAGAGTGTGTCACCGACATGATACAGGATTTGGGATGGACATCATTAAAGCAAAGGCGTTTTTCGTTGCGGCGGAATCCTCTCACGGAATTTGAAACATCAATTTTCTCCCCCGAATTTGAAAATATTTTGTTGACGCCGATCTGCGTAGGGAGAAGCGATCATTATAATGAAGTGTGGGAAATCAGAGCTCGCACGGAAGGATGTAGGTATTCGTTTTTTCCGAGCGCTATTCGAGATTGGAATAACAGATAATTATTGTGAAAGGGGTTCTGCCAGACACTTAAGGGAATTTGCAGAATATCGATGTTGATGTAGATGAAGGTAGCAGACTTCCTTAACTTCTTATAGTTCGTTGTCATCAATTTTCATTTCAAGTTTATCGCTAATTTCGTTCTTCTGCTCCTCAACACCCTTTGTCTTTCTCAGGTTTACTGCCAGTTCATATTCTGTGCTCACACCGCCCAACAGGTGCTTCAGTTGTTTTTACCATTCCACTGAGGAAGCAATGTCATCAGCAAATCTTATCATTGATACCCTTTCATCTTGAATATCGATTCCACTCCTGATTGTTTTATGTTGATCATTCCTATCTGCAAGTTGAACAGTAGGAACTATTGTCTTATGTCCTATCTAATCCGAGTACATCTCTCTTTATCTTCCATGTTTACTGTACCCTCTCGAGTTCTGTACTCCTTCGTGAACGCCTATAGCGTATTCAGTGTCTCTCTAAAGCGTATATTAATTTCGCTGAGTAGACCCAACCTCTCGCATCATATCACATTACCAGTCCTTTATTCCACAAATCGTATCAAAGGAGCAGAATACAGGAAACAAGTCGTAGGGGGATGTAACGAATATGCAGAGATGAAGACATGTAAAACTGATGAAAAGAGACAGCGTAGTTTGCGTATGACCACTTCGAAGAACACAAAGAATGCGCGATGGAAGCAAATAAAGTAATACGGGGAAGGATTGTCGCCAGAGCTGAATGCGGAAACAGCAGATGTAGCAGGTGTCTTTATAGACGTCTGGACGTTATAAGTGGCAGCTACTAGAAATCCAGAAGAGCGTACGCTGCGAAAAAGCCATTTGCGGTCATCTACCGGGGTTTCGCTGTTGCCGCAACCTGTTGGTTTTCATTCCGTAATCTCTCTTTTCAGGCAGTCAAGTCCGAGAGCTATACAATACGATCGACCATGTTTATACGTATGCCTACGTGTGATTCCTGTATCATGCTGGTAGTAACTGTTGTTCTTACTGCCGTCTAAATACGTTGACGATAAACATTATGGCCTTATGTAAACGTACGATATCTGCTAGGGCTAAGTTCTTTGGTGAGATTTCAGGCGTTCGTTTGGTAGTCTAGTGTTGACAGTCCGGTGTTATCGATTCGAATGTGCGTTAGTTATAACGTACGAGGTCAATCGTCAAGTTTTAATTATCGTCTTCAAAAATTAAGTTACGTAAATAATTCTACATCTACATGGTTACTCTGCAATTCACCCTTAAGTGCCTGGCAGAGGGTTCATCGAACCATTTTCATACTACTTCTCTACCATTCCACTCTCGAATGGCGCGTGTGAAAAAGGAATACCTAAATCTTTCCGATCTCTTATTTCTCTTATTTTATTATGATGATCATTTCTCCCTACGTAGGTGGGTGTCAACAAAATATTTTCGCAATCGGAAGAGACAGTTGGTGATTGAAATTACGTAAATAGATCTCGCCGCAAAGAAAACCGCCTTTGTTTCAGTGACTGCCACCCCAACTCTCGTATCATATCAGTGACACTCTCGCCCCTATTGCGTGGTAACACCAAACGAGCTGCCCTTCTTTGCACTTTTTCGACGTCCTCCGTCAATCCCACCTGGTAAGGATCGCATACTGTGCAGCAGTATTCCAGCAGAGGACGGACAAGTGTAATGTAGGCTGTCTCTTTAGTAGGTTTGTCGCATCTTCTAAGTGTTCTGCGAACAAAGCGCAGTCTTTGTTTCGCCTTCCACACAGTATTATCTGTGTGGTCTTTCCAACTTAAGTTGTCCTAATTATAATTCCTAGGTATTTAATCGAATTGACAGCCCTTAGATTTGTGCGATTTATTGCATACCCAACAATTTATCTTATTCCTTCTAGTATCCATGTGGATGACCTCGTACTCTTCTTTGTTTAGTGCCAATTGCCACTTTTCGTACCATACAGAAATTCTCTGTGGATCATTTTGTAATTGGAATTGATCGTCTGATTATTTTACTAGACGGTAAATTACAGCGTCATCTGCAAACAATCTAAGGGGGCTGCTCAGATTATCACCTGGATCATTTATGTAAATCAGGAACAGCAGAGGGCCTATGAGACTACCTTGCGGAACGCCAGATATCACTTCTGTTCTACTCGATGATTTACCGTCTATCACTACGAACTGTGACACCTCTGAGAGGAAATCACGAATCCAGTCACACAACTGAGACGATACTCCATGTCCACACAATCTGATTAATAGTCGCTTGTGAGGAACGGTATCAAAAGCCTTCTGGAAATCTAGGAATATGGAATCGATCTGAGATCCCTTGCCGACAACACTCATTACTTCATGGGAATAAAGAGCCAGCTGTGTTGCACAAGAACGATATTTTCTGAATCCGTGTTGGTTATGTATCATTAAGTACTCTATCAATGGCCTGCGGTATTTTCTTTTGAGTGTTCTAGAGGTGCGCTGCGGTACTATGGCGCGGGATTTTTTTTTTTTTCCGTATCGGTAGTGCAGGCATGTACGTGCAAGACAACAAACACATTGGTTATGTGAGTTTATTTTTTGGAGGTAACGACGAAGTCTTCATGACCATCTGTCGTAGTCAGTGAATCGTTGGAGTACGGTAGAACCAGCAAAATTTCGTTTGACATGGAACAGTAATCGATACGACAGAGGATTTAATGTCCAGTATGAGTAACGCAGGCCAACGCCATGAAAGAAAAATGCTGATTAATTACGTGGATGAAAATATCCTAAGAGGAAGTTACCAGTAAACATACGCGACCAACGATTCTTTAAATAATTGAAATTCCATGTATGAAACAACTTCAGACATTTGATTACTTGCAAAAGAGTTAAAAGTGCCAGATACTTGACGTTAAGCATGTAATATCTTTGCGGTTGAGGACACAAAACCCTAATTATTTTAGTTTCATTACTTTCTAATTGTTCACCCACAGACTAATGAAAAATTTTCTAAAATGTTTGAAATTATGTTTAAAGTTTGTTGTGTGTCCACAAGTGCTCTTATTTATCAAACGCTGAAAGTGTTTACTATGGGTAATTTTACACTCCGTTTTAAGGGAAGCTAGTTTTTCCCGCGTCTCAATGTTTATGACGTCATATCTCCCTAATTATGTCTCGTGCAGTGATATAATTTCGCAGGAACATTCAGTGGTACATCCAGATACTGTCCGCAAAATATGTTGCAAATGGAGTTGATTGTAAAGAAGTAATAAAATAAAATGTCATGTGTGTGATGCTGAAGTAGGGCAGCGTGAACAGTGAAAATTTAGTAAGCGATGAACTTTAGTTGTTGGTGTGTGTGTGTGTGTGTGTGTGTGTGTGTGTGTGTGTGTGTGTGTGTGTGTGAGGGAGGTGGGAGGGAGGGGGTGGTGGTGGTAGCAAGAAGAAAGTTTCGAAAAGGTTTGAAATTACTTGTTAAGTTTATTGGAAGTTGCAAAATGCTCGTATTGTCAAATACTAGAGTGATATAGTTTGAGTAAATTGCATGCCCAATTTTACGTAGCCATATACAAAGTTTCTAATTATAATACTTGTGTTACTGTGTTCAACCTTTAACGTAAGATTATGCCTTTTTTTAATTCCTTGAAACAGTGCAAATGAAATTTTCCTTGCCCCTGGAAGCCTTGGACACACAAGCTGCAATTGGATTTGAATGACAGTATTAACAGTTTAGTAATATACACTAAGTGATCAAAAGTACCCGGACAACTGGCTGAAAACGACTTACAAGTTCGTCGCACCCTCCATCGATAACGATGGAATTCAATATGGTGTCGGCCCACACGTAGCCTTGATGACAGCTTCCACTCTCGCAGGTATACGTTCAATCAGGTGCTGGAAGGTTTCTTGGGGAATGGCGGCCCATTCTTCACGGAGTGCTGCACTGAGGAGAGGTATCGATGTCGGTCGGTGAGGCCTGGCACGAAGTCGGCGTTCCAAAGCATCCCAAAGGTGTTCAGGTCAGGACTCTGTGCAGGCCAGTCCATTACAGGGATGTTATTGTCGTGTAACCACTCCGCCACAGGCCGTGCATTATCAAAAGGTGCTCGATCGTGTTGAAAGATGCAGTCGCCAACTCCGAATTGCTCTTCAACAGTGGGAAGCAATAAGGTGCTTAAAACATCAATGTAGGCCTGTGCTGCAAAACAACAAGGAGTTCAAGCCCCCTACATGAAAAGCACGACCACACCATAACACCACCGCCTCCGAATTTTACTGTTGGCACTACACACGCTGGCAGATGACGTTCACCGGGCATTCGCCGTACCCACACCCTGCCATCGGATCGCCACATTGTGTACCGTGATTCGTCACTCCACACGACGTTTCTCCATTGTTCAATCGTCCAATGTTTACACTTCTTACACCAAGCGAGGCGTTGTTTGGCATTTACGAGCGTGATTTGTGGCTTCTGCGCTCGACCATGAAATTCAAGTTTTCTCACCTCCCGCCTAACGGATCCTGATGCAGTTTGGAATTCCTGTGTAATGGTCTGGATAGATGTCTGCCTATTACACATTACGACCCTCTTCAACTGTCGGCGGTCTCTGTCAGTCAACAGACGAGGTCGTCCTGTACGCTTTTGTGCTGTACGTGTCCCTTCACGTTTCCACTTCAGTATCGCATCGGAAACAGTGGACCTAGTGATGTTTAGGAGTGTGGAAATCTCGCGTACAGACGTTTGACACAAGTGACACCCAATCACCTGACCACGTTGGAAGTCCGTGAGTTCTGCGGAGCGCCCCATTCTGCTCTCTCCCGATGTCTAATGACTACTGAGGTCGCTGATACGGAGCACCTGGCAGTAGGTACCAGAACAATGCACCTGGCTCTGAGCACTATGCGACTCAACATCTGAGGTCATCAGTCCCCTGCACAATGACTCTAATATGAAAAATGTATGTTTTTGGGGGTGTCCGGATACTTTTGATCACATGGTGTAGCTGCGAGTCGGTACAATCGACACGTAATTTCTTAAGCATACGGCTTGGTTGTTTTCTTAGGGTTAAGGAAACCATTCTATTTTAATGTGGACTATTCAATGTTAAATAATGATTTAACGCCAGTTTCCTGTTTTTGTTGCAGGTAAGACGTACGTCGAATTCTTTTCCGAGGCACGTAACACGTAAGTCCGATCATTTTATTAATATTTTCCCCTACGGTCAAAGTATCCGCTCCACACATAATGGCAATGTGGATTCATCACATCTGCACAGACGTCGGCGCACGGCTTATTGTCATAATGAATTGTTGTGCGATGATAACCGCTTGTGATTTTACAGTAGGGACACAATTCGCCGTAACTATCCTTGCTGTATTTATCACTAAACATATTATTTATTAATGTTACTGTCCTTCAAATGGAGAAAAAAGTTCTGACAGAAACTGACATTTGACTGAATCGATTGACAAACACATTCTTATACATGAGGGAGTCGTCTACTTGGTATTCGAGGAAGTGTGGGCAGTAAAAATTGTAGAGGGAGACCAAGAGATGAATAAGCAAGTTCAGAAGGTTGTAGGAGGCTGCAGTAGTTATTCGGGTATGAAGAAGCTTGCACAGTATAGAGTCGCATGGAGAGCTGAATCAAACCAGTCTCGGGACTGAAGACAACAACAACATCGAATATTGATGTCACACACCACACAATGTATCTACATCTACATTCATATTCCGCAAGCCACCTGACGGTGTGTGGCGGAGGGTACCTTGAGTACCTCTATCGGTTCTCCCTTCTATTCCAGTCTCGTATTGTTCGTGGAAGGAAGGATTGTCGGTATGCCTCTGTGTGGGCTCTAATCTCTCTGATTTTATCCTCACGGTCTCTTCGCGAGATTTACGTAGAAGGGAGCAATATACTCCTTGACTCCTGGATGAAGGTATGTTCTCGAAACATCAACAAAAGCCCTTACCGAGCTACTGAGCGTCTCTCCTGCAGAGTCTTCCACTGGAGTTTATCTATCATCTCCGTAACGCTTTCGCGATTACTAAATGATCCTGTAATGAAGCGCGCTGCTCTCCGTTGGATCTTCTCTGTCTCTTCTATCGACCCTATCTGGTACGGATCCCACACTGCTGAGCAGTATTCAAGCAGTGGGCGAACAAGCGTACTGTAACCTACTTCCTTTGTTTTCGGACTGCATTTCCTTAGATTCTTGTAATGAATCTCAGTCTGGCATCTGCTTTACCGACGATCGACTTTATATGATCATTCCATTTTAAATCACTCCTAATGCGTACTCCTAGATAATTTATGGAATTAACTGCTTCCAGTTGCTGACCTGCTATATTGTAGCTAAATGATAAGGGATCTATCTTTCTATGTATTCGCAGCACATTACACTTGTCTACATTGAGATTCAATTGCCATTCCCTGCACCATGCGTCAATTCGCTGCAGATCCTCCTGCATTTCAGTACAATTTTGCATTGTTACAACCTCTCGATACACCACAGCATCATCTGCAAAAAGCCTCAGTGAACTTCCGATGTATCAAGCATTAACCACGTTCAAGCAAATCATTAGTTCCAATTTTCTTTACAGTTACGCCATAAATCATTGCAAGGCCAAGTTACCTTAAACGTAAGATCCGCGACATTTATTCGTTACAACTGCCGACCATACAGGGTGTAACATAACAGTATTCGTTATGAAAGTATGCAGACAAACTCTGTAATGATGCATCGATGACTGAACACCAAACAGTAAGCTGCCACTCGAATTCAAAAATCTTAGCAGTTATCCACGCGCTTTCAAATCAAAACTGAAGAGTTTCCTTATGCGTCACTCCTTCTATTCTGTCGGGGAGTTCCTTGAAAAATTGAGCTGATTCTTATTGTATTGCTGATAGCGTTTACTTAAACTTATGGACTGACTTTTTTTCAGGTTCATGAACATTTCTTTTTATCTGTTATTACTTTTATGTTGTAAGTTTATGTACTGACACGTTCCATGACCTTGGAGATTTGCTCCTCAATTTCGTCCTACGGAACTTGACGTGTAAATAAATAAATAAACAACTATATTTATACCAGTCACTATGTAAGTTGCTTAAAATTCAACAATCTATGACAATGTATCTGGCATTGCGTAACAAGCTATTTAATGTCCTCTAATTTGAAACTCAAATACCAACTTATGATCAGTGTAACTAATATGTATCTCAAGGATGAAGGTTTCTCTTGGGGCTTTATCCTGGATTTTCCTCGAGATCTGCCTGCTTGCGGAAGTACAGTAAATAAATAAGTCCTGGGCGAAAGAATCAATCCAACCTTGAGCGAATAGTTGTAGCGTCGCACAATATTCTAACCATTAATGTACATAGCACGTAGTGAAGGAAGTTATTAAACAATCCAATACTAAGCATAATCGTAATAAAAGGAAAAAAAATGTTGTGACTGTTGATGCCCTCCATATCCTCTGCAAAAGTTGAGACAGTCGTCCAATCTTAAATGTTGTATCTTCATATAGTATGTTATAAAAATGATACACAGTTAACCAGAACCAAAATTCAAAGAAGACTGGCCTAATATGAATATTTTTGACGTAAAGAAACAATCACTATGAAGTGTATAACATAGAAGTATTCTCTAGGAAAAATGCAAACGTACTGTCTGTTGATAAAGCAATGATCGAACACAAAACAACTGAGTATTTGTAATTATGCAAATGTGCAATAGCGACTTCGTTTGTTTATTACGAAAACCTTTCGTGAATATGAATACGAAATAATCAGTAATCTGCAATCATATCCCAACATGATCAAAACGTACCGATTCTTTGACAGACTTTGAGGACAGATTCCTTACACCAAAACAAGAAAAAAAAATCCGACTGAACCGGCCCCTAAAATACATACATTAAGAAATAAGAGCACTGTTTCATCTTCAATACTGTGAAACAAATCTCTTCTTGGAAGCTCTTTGCTTTCCAAATTTTGGGAGGAGGTACTGTGGACCAAAGCAAGAAAATAAGGTGAACGTTAGCTCTGAAATGCATAACTTAAACAGGTTTGAGCAATTTTTCATCTTTGCTACTGTGGAACACATCAATTCTGTTGAACAGATCTTCATAGCTCCCTAGGCATTCATTTTAGAGTCTACATTTACTGGAGTTTTTTTTTTTTTTTTTGTCTATACTACCTATTCCTAAAATATGAAAAGCAAAGAGCTTACACTCGAAGAGATTGTTTTCACAGTATCTAAGATGAACGTGTGTTCAATGCTCTTTAAGGTATTTAGAGCCCATGCTTACTGGACTATTTTTTTCTTGTGTTGATGCAAGGAACCATCCTCAAAGTACGTAAAGGTAATTTAGCTACACCTGTATACATGAATGAAGACATAACTGTCTGCGTTGGCCACTTTGTAATAGTGACAGGTTTGTTCGCTGCTGGTCATTGAAAGTACAAGTCTCTGTTGGTGGCATGCATCAATTGTCAAATTGGAATAAAGTGTACTATATGCTTAGTTATGTAAACTGTTGTGACTTGACAAGACAGCCAAGCCACTATGAGATAGCCGAAAGGCACGCGTTTAAGCTCACGCAGGCTGGCGTGAGGTCTGGAACAGTTGAAGGAGTTGAGTCTAGTAAAAAAAGTACGTAGCTTCTGGAATACTTAACTTTAATCCATAATTGGTGAACATCGGTCTGACGGTACATGCATCACAAGATAAATAGCAAATGATAATGGCGCCTTGCTAGGTCGTAGCAAATGACGTAGCTGAAGGCTATGCTAACTATCGTCTCGGCAAATGAGAGCGTATTTTGTCAGTGAACCATCGCTAGCAAAGTCGGCTGTCCAACTGGGGCGAGTGCTAGGCCGTCTCTCTAGACCTGCCGTGTGGCGGCGCTCGGTCTGCAATCACTGACAGTGGCGACACGCGGGTCCGACGTATACTAACGGACCGCGGCCGATTTAAAGGCTACCACCTAGCAAGTGTGGTGGCTGGCGGTGACACCACATGAACTATTAGCATTTCAGTACAAAGAAGCTAAGGCTAACACCACGAAAAATCGGCCCCTAGACTGATCATTTTGTTTACCAATCGTCATCTGTTGTTCCGAAGTTGTTTGCATTAACTTACTTGTTATTTCTTCACTGCCTAATTATCACATGTTTATCTATTTTGCTCGTAGCGGTCAACAATTCGTGCGTAATTGGCGAGCAGTCTGTACTCGGGGCCGGTTTTTCGTGCGCTACCTTACATTACTTCACTGCTATGAGCCACATAACGCTACAGTTGGCTGAATGAGATGTTTTGCAGAATCACGAACATTAAAAGTGTGTGAGAATTCTGTTGTGAATAAAAACTCTGTACTGCAGGGGGGGGAGGCAAGCGCCCCCTCTCGGCGCCTTCCATATTCAGTCACCTACGCTACTAATTTTCAATTTTTCAGAAGAACCGTATACCATGCACAATGAACAGTGAACGACTAAAAGTGAACAGTTCTTAAAAAAGAGTGATCACCAGTTAACTAGTTCCCAAGAATGAACTACTTTGCCCATCTCTAATGCTGTGTCTAGTTGTTAGTGGGGCCACAGGTGTCAGCTCTGCGCCGGCCGGAGTGGCCAAGCGGTTCTAGGCGCTACAGTCTGGAACCGCGCGACCGCTACGGTCACAGGTTCGAATCCTGCCTCGGGCATGGATGTGTGTGATGTCCTTAGGTTGGTTAGGTTTAAGTAGTTCTAAGTTCTAGGGGACTGATGACCTCAGAAGTTAAGTCCCATAGTGCTCAGAGCCATTTGATCCATTTTTTTTTTTTTTTTGTCAGCTCTGCGTACTAAATATTGCACCCTACAAATTGATACAAGTGTTCTTGCAACTACATTGTATATGCTCAACACGTAAACTTACGATGTTTGCTATCCTTGCTCGTTTTGCCATTTTAATGGTGAGCAGTGTACTTGCATCGAGTCTAGCGGGTGTTCTGTTTGAATAGTCGCTAAGAGCTTAAGCTGTTGCTACAATCTTCACGTTGGTTATGCCAATTAAGAACCTTAACAATCATACCGGACCACTAGTTCCTCATGTCAAATCAGTTTATGACCGTGTGCCGTCAGTATAATTTTCATTCGTAAATTCTGAGACACGATTCGTGCGCTGATACGTGTGGCACTTCTGTCAACACCGAGAGGCAAATCATATTCACCGAGTTGTACCCACATGTGCGAGAAGTGGAACGGAAAAGTGAAGGGAGGCCGGTGAATTGGTGCAATACCTGGCTCACTGTATCAGCGCCCTCCGCCAGTATCTCGTACAAGGCAGTCGGACAATTCGTGCTCGAATTGGCCCCGTTGCTGCACCTATCTTATTAACCTCTGCTCGTTGCGCAGAGATTCGAGAAACGCAGGCGTATTACGCACCCTCCGCCACACGCCTTCACCACTCTACGCCTCCCTCCCTTCCCCCTACTCCGCCATCAGATCACTGAACCCAGCTTCAGCAGTATTGTGTGATTGTATAGCGCGTAGATGAGTTACTAAATCGAGCGCTATCGTACAAGTCCTTTTAACACTGGCGTGTTATCGCGGGACACAGACCCCAGCCTTGTGAAGACCGATACAGCAGTCTTCCAGTTTCCAGCTTGTTATAAATAGTGGTTTGGAAAACCATTTATAAGAAAAAAATTTTTGAAAAAAAGAGAGGGTCAGTTATTTTGTGAAATGATTTGTCTAGAGGTGCCGCCCGGAGTGGCCAAGCGGTTCTAGGCGCTACAGTCAGGAACCGCGCGACCGCTACGGTCGCAGGTTCGAATCCTGCCTCGGGCATGGATGTGTGTGATGTCCATAGGTTAGTTAGGTTTAAGTAGTTCTAAGTTCTAGGGGACTGATGACCTCAGATACTAAGTCCCATAGTGCTCAGAGCCATTTTGAACCATTTTGAAAAGTCGATCGGACCGCTGGGGACTTCTCCTTGTCAGACTGAAGTTGCTCTCACTCAAGAACAGCGCGCCAGCTCACTCTTCGTCGGTCCAGTGGGTATACTCTTGGAACCATCGCAAACGGTGGCGCCGCTGTGCGGGCGCCGACGGAACAGAATGTACAGGTCGTCGGACAAAGAGACCGCCCCCCATGCAGTTGCCATGCCACGGTGAAGCGTGACATTGTGCACCTTGCAATCGCTGTTTGAGGTGAGTCCTGTGTTGCTTGTTGCACAACGTAGCGCTCACCTGCTACTGCAGCTGAGCGTGGTTGACCACAACTCCTTCTGGTAGCAGCGGCTGTGCTCCGGAACGCTTCCCATGCAGTTGAAACAATGCTGTGAGCAGTACCACGCTCCTCGACTACACTCGTCACACTTCATCATTTTCCCAGTTTCCCGATGTTTCTTTCCATTATCAAGTCATCCAGATGTCGTCTCCGGGACATGTTGTAATGAAAAACACCACCAAGTATATCATGGCTGCTCCATGATTGACACATACTTCCTTGCGCGGAGGGGCCAATCCCATTTGGCGATGTAGTCATCCTGAACCTTACGCCATATGCTTTGCACCTTTGTTTCAACGACTGGGAGCTCTCTGCCAACATGCACCCTCACTTTCATTCCTGCCCACCGTGGTGTTAATACACAGAGTTGAAAAGAGTCATGGAGTATCTCCTAATAACGCATCAGACCTCCTTTTGCCCGGAGTAGTGGAGCAAATCGATATGGAATGAACTCAATAAGTCGTTGGAAGAATCGTGCAGAAATATTGAACTGTACTGCCTCTTTAGCTGTCCATAATTGGGAAGGTGTTTCTGGTGCAGGATTTTGTGCACGGACTGACGTCCCAATTATGTCCCATAAATATTCGATGGAGTTCATGTTGGGCCATCTGGGTGGCCAAGCCATTCGGTGTAATTGTCCAGAACGTTCTTCAAGCCGTCTTCCCCGATAGCTGACTGGTCAGCGCGGCCGTCTGTCACACCAAGGAGCCCGGGTTCGATTCCCAGCTGGGTCGAAGATTTTCTCCGTGTCCTTGGTTGTTGTCCTCATAATCATTTCATCATCATCAGTGGAAGGCAACGGTAAACCACCACTGGAATTGAAATTTCCTGGCAGATTAAAACTGTGTGCCGGACCGAGACTCGAACTCAGGGCCTTTGCCTTTCGCGGGCAAGTGCTCTACCATCTGAGCTACCCAAGCACGACTCACGACCCGTCCTCACAGCTTCACTTCCGCCAGTACCTCGTCTCCTACCTTCCAAACTTTACAGAAGCTCTCCTGCGAACCTTGCAGAACTAGCACTCCTGAAAGAAAGGATATTGCGGAGACATGGCTTAGCCACAGCCTAGGGGATGTTTCCAGACTGAGATTTTCACTCTGCAGCGGAGCGTGCGCTGATATGAAACTTCCTGGCAGATTAAAACTGCGTCCCGGACCGAGACTCGAACTCGGTACCTTTGCCTTTCGCGGGCAAGTGCTCTACCAAATGAGCTACCCAAGCACGACGCACGCCCCGTCCTCACAGCTTTACTTCTGCCAGTACCTCCTTTCCGCTGCAGAGTGAAAATCTCATTTTGGAAACATCCCCCAGGCTGTGGCTAAGCCATGTCTCCGCAATATCCTTTCTTTAAGGAGTGCTAGTTCTGCAGGGTTCGCAGGAGAGCTTCTATAAAGTTTGGAAGGTAGGAGACGAGGTACTGGCGGAAGTGAAGCTGTGAGGACGGGGCGTGAGTCGTGCTTGGGTAGCTCATGTGGTAGAGCACTTTCCCGGGAAAGGCAATGGTCCCGTGTTCGAGGCTCGGTCCGGCACACATTTTAATCTGCCAGGAAGTTTCATATCAGCGCACACTCCGCTGCAGAGTGAAGATCTCATTCTGGCCACCACTGGAATCACTCCCCTAGACGCTCATGCGGTGGACCTCTCTGACGAGGCTTCCCCCATGACAAGACCTGCCGTAAGGCAGAACACAAAGTTTCTTCAAACCAGTCGTGAAGAATTGTGGCCCGGTGACGTGGCGCACTATCATCTGTAAAAATTCCATCGGTGTTTGGAAACATAAAGTTCATGAATGGCTGCAAGTGGTCTCCTAGTAGCCGAACATCCAGAGGACGCATTCCATTCCACGTAAACACAGCCCACAGCATTATGGAGCCACTACCACCTTGCAAAGTGCCTTGTTGACAATCTAGATGCACGGATTCGTGCGGTCTGCTCCAAACTCGAACCCTACCACCAGCTCTTGCCAACTGCAATCGACTTTCATCTGACCAGGGCACTGTTTTCCAGTCCTCTCCGGTCGGACCGGTGTATTCACGAGCCCAGGACAGGCGCTGCAGGCGATAGCAAAGGAACTCGCGTCGCTCATATGCTGCCATAGCCCACTGACGCCAAAAGATCGCCGCCTTGTCCTAACGCATACGTTCGTCGGGCGTCGCACATTGATTTCTGCGGTTGTTTCACGCAGTGTTTCTTGTCTGTTAGCACTGACAAATCTATGCAAACGCCGCTGCTCTCGGTCGTTAAGTGAAGTCCGTCGGCCTCTGCGTTGTGTAATGCCCTACATTTAGTACTCTCCACACACTCTTGACACTGTGGGTCTTGGAATATTGAAATACCTAACAGTTTCCGAAATGGAATGTCCCATGCATCTAGCTGCAACTACCACTCCGCGTTTAAACACTCTTAATCCCAGCATGCGGCCATAACCATGTCGGACACGTTTTGAATGACCTGAGTACAAATGACATCCCCGCCAATGCATAGCCCTCTTATACCTTGCGTAAGCAATACTATCGCTATCTGTATATGTGCATATCGCTATATGTTGACTAGTATATTACGTTACTTTACCTGTCTCGGCCTTGTGTTACGCTGGGCAGTAGCACAGTAATACAAGAACGGGTGGTGCAAATTGTGTCATGTGTAGTTGTTTCGCCTCACAAGAGAAAGTGAGGCAGATGACATGCGAGAGGGCGTCGCGTAACAAACTAAAATGGTTCAAATGGCTGAGCACTATGGGACTTAACATCTGAGGTCATCAGTCCCCTAAGCTTAGAATTACTTAAACTAACTAGCCTAAGGAAAGCACACACATCCATGCCCGAGGCAGGATTCGAACCTGCGACCGCAGCAGTCGCGCGGCTCCGGACTGAAGCGTCTAGAACCGCTCGGCCACAACGACCGGCATCTACACTAAACTCCGCCCGAACGGGCAATGAAGGCCCAACGGGACCGACCGGCCGCCGTGCCATCCTCAGGCGTCACTGGATGCGGATATGGAGGGGTATGTGGTCGGCACACCGCTCTCCCGGCCGTATGTCAGTTTCTGAGACCGGAGCCGCTATTTTTCAGTCAAGTAGCTCGTCAGTTTGCCTCACACGGGCTGAGTGCACCCCGCTTGCCAACAGCGCTCGGCAGACCGGACGGTCACCCATCCAGGTGCTAGCCCAGCTCGACAGCGCTTAACTTCGGTGATCTGACGGGTACGGGCGTTACCAGTGCGGCAAGGCCGTTGACGGATTGCGTAATACGAGGTGATCGGTCGCGAGCCGTAGTACTCCCCGAAACCGATCGCACGCGTGTTTTCCTCGTCCGGACCTGCGGACCGTGCCGTGAGGCGGTGAAGCAATTCCGTTGCGAGTCCCAGTTGACCTGGAATGTGTCAAGTTATGTAAACCACGGCTGCCACTAACGTAACCAGGCGACGGAGCTGGCTTCACCAAGGACGTAGCGGCCTGAACTGGCCCCTTACCTGTCTAGCCTGTTCATGCTAGATCGCCCTCTAATTTCCTGCGGAATGCTAGGAAATATTTTCGTGCACTTATTTTTTCCTCGCATTACACTTGCCTTTAAAGTTCTATACAAATGGTATTTCTTCTTCGTTTCGGCCATCTATGAATCACGCGAAGTAACTTCCTCATGATTTTGCTTTCTTACCTGATTTTCGGTCTTTCCAGTATCTCTTCTGTCTTAATTTTGGCCGTACTGGCGATCTATTTGAATCATGACTGTGTGGAATAATTATTTATTTCTGTCTTTGTACAGAAAGCAGATGGCTGTTATAAGAGTCGAGGGACATGAAATGGAAGCAGTGGTTGGGAAAGGAGTGAGACAGGGTTGTAGCCTCTCCCCCATGCTATTCAATCTGTATATTGAGCAAGCAGTGAAGGAAACGAAAGAAAAGCTCGGAGTAAGTATTAAAATCCATGGAGAAGAAATAAAAACTTTGAGGTTCGCCGATGACATTGTAATTCTGTCAGAGACAGCAAAGGACTTGGAAGAGCAGTTGGATGGAATGGACAGTGACTTGAAAGGAGGATATAAGATGAACATCAACAAAAGCAAAACTAGAGTAATGGAATGCAGTTGAATTAAGTCGGCTGATGCTGCGGGAATTAGATTAGGAAATGAGACACTGAAAGCAGTAAAGGAGTTTTGCTATTTGGGGAGCAAAATAACTGATGATGGTCGATGTAGACAGGATATAAAATGTAGATTGGCAATGGGAAGGAAAGCGTTTCTGAAGAAGAGAAATTTGTTAACATCGAGTATAGATTTAATTGTCAGGAAGTCTTTTCTGAAAGTATTTGTATGGAGTGTAGCCATGCATGGAAGTGAAACATGGACGATAAATAGTTTCCACACGAAGAGAATAGAAGCTTTCGACATGTGGTGCTACAGAAGAATGCTGAAGATTAGATGGGTAGATCACATAACTAATGAGGAGGTATTGAATAGAATTGGGGAGAAGAGGAGTTTGTGGCACAACTTGACTAGAAGAAGGAATCGGTTGGTAAGACATGTTCTGAGGCATCAAGGGATCACCAATTTAGGGCAGCGTGGAGGGTAAAAATCGTAGGAGACCAAGAGATGAATACACTAAGCAGATTCAGAAGGATGTAGGTTGCAGTAGGTACTGGGAGCAGCTTGCACAGGATAGAGTAGCATGGAGAGCTGCATCAAACCAGTCTCAGGACTGAACACCACAACAACAACAACAACAACAATCTTCTGGTACCAATCACTTTTGTTTTATATTTAGTTTAATATAATGCAACGCGTTTCGCGTATGTTGTGCCTATCTTCAGGCGTTATGCATACAGAAATTGTAACTTAATAATAAATTGTCTTAAACTAGATAGACTTAGAACTTTTTGTAACTGTTTGCTGCAGGACGGGTTGTTGGGGTATTTGGAAGGGGGGGGGGGGGGGGAGGGCAGTGGTTGGGTTGGCTAGAAATGTATGTCAAATGATGTATTCAGTAGTATGGACCTCTGTCTCGTTGTTAATTATGACTGACACTACAGCCTTTATGCCACATAGTTTTGCATCACTTGCTATACTGTGAAAATCCTGTGATACACTGTTCTGTACGACAGTAGCTCACTTACGTTTTTTCATTTCCAAAGCTTCGTTTCTCGTCGTTGGTACACTGGCGGAGATGTTGCGTGCCAATAGTAAAAAGCTTTATGTTACACAAGACGGGAACATGCATACGGGCGGACGGGTGTTTCGTCTTTAGTTCCGTGTTACGTATGGGGTCACTCTTGTAGTCAAATGGTTCAATTGGCTCTGAGCACTATGGGGCTTAACATCTGAGGTCATCAGTCCCCCACAACTTAGAAGTACTTAAACCTAACTAACCTAAGGACATCACACACATCCATGCCCGAGGCAGGATTCGAACCTGCGACCGTAGCGGCCGCGCGGTTCCAGACTGTAGCGCCTTTAACCGCTTGGCCACCACGGCCGGCTTACTTCTGAAATCTCTTTGCTCTTTAGGATCGCTCGCTTCGAAGCGTACCGAGTTGCTTGTGACTGCTTCCGCAGTCGATCACTAGAATTTTTAATATTTTCATCTATTGCAGAGGGGCGGGGGGGTATTTGAGTGTTACACTCACTTCGAGGTCTCCAACAGCTGAAATCGACCGTGAGCCGCCTAACCCCAGATATATAATGCGTCAACCTTTTGTCATAGCCATCATGACGAGGGTGTCACATATTCCAGCAGGATAACGCAAGACCACACAGCAGCACTTCTTACCTCAAACGCTTTGTGGAATGTATAAGTCCTTAAATGGCCTGCCCGATCCTCTGATTTGTCACTCATAGCATGTATGAGATGCAAGGGGAAGGCCTATACTACACACTATCTTCCAACCAATAACCTTTATGAACTGAGGCAGTGTGTGTTACAGACAAGACAGTAAATTTTCCAAACTGGCATTCAGAGTCCGTTTGCTTCAATTTCACAACGAATACAAGAGTGTATTCATGCGCATCGGGGTCACCCCTCACACTGACCTTTATTATTCCGTTTAAAAAAGTCCCATACTCATGGAAAGAGCGTAGGGGAGAAGATGCAGGATCCTTGTACCGGAGTTCTAGGCAAGGTCCTGGTGGGTGGTTTACCATTGCCCTCCTATGACGTGCCATGTTGTGCCAAGTACGTACCTGTGTCATGTGGATGACTGTGATGAATACTTCTACAGTTTTTCTTGCAGTTGTATTGTTATGAATGAAGGGACGGGACAGGGCTTCGCAAGCCGGTTGCAGCATATACCATACTCCTCTCGAATAGCACCAACAGGAACCCCATCCTTAACGTCCCTATCTGATGGACGAATCTCCTTCAAGAGGGTCAGATCACCTCATTTCATGAGGGAATGCGAAGAGGTTTGTAATTTAATCCGGGACATTGGCGCGAAGTCTGGTGGGCAGGAACTCTCTTCTCTTTACCGAAAAAATACTGACAATGAAAATTTCATCCACCACCAGGATTCGAACCAACTTACCCCCGAGTCGAGTGCCAGTGCATGCGACCACGACTACAGAGGAGAGTTTAAGCATTTAATATTCGTTAAGTGATGAACATCTCTACAAAGTTCGATAAATATCGAGCTGGTGCTCCACTATGTCACACTTTGTATTCCCTGCACTGGTTAGTGCGTAATGATGTGAATGATCGGGGTCAGTCTTTGCTGCGAGTCAGATTCTACGAGGGTAGGAACTTAAATAGTGGCATCTATTTATTTACAGCGCGTGCAAGATAGATACGTGCTTCAAAGTTTTACTGACCTGCAAAGTAGTAACCAGCACTGTGTATAGCCCGTTGCCAGCGATGTGGAAGTCGTAAGATACTCTTGTAACGTCCGCTTTGGAAAATTATAAAGCCTCTTAAGTTATTTGATTTTCAAACAGCTGAGCAAAACTGAACGTACTCACACATTTCTCTCTTCACTTATTCTCATCATCGCTAAACTGACACACAATATTTTTGGCACAACGCAGTCTGACTTTCAATAATCCCTACAAAAGAATGGCCCTGACTAACAATAACCTATACCTTTCACAAATCACTTACCTCACAAAAATCTTCGTTGCTCGAACTACTGGAATACAGCGAGCGCCAATACTGCCAGCTAAATAAAAGATTCTAACTACTGAAGGCACTAACTACTGATAGGCATATAGTTATCAAATGGAAGATTTTGATGGAGAACAAACAATGTATTTACCTTAATAATGTTCAGGAGTCATTATATATATATATATAATATCAGTTCATAGCACCCAGTCTTATAAATTTACTCTTTCTGACGGACACACGTCCAGATCGTCCGCTCTCAAAACTCCGCCATCTCTCTCCCCACATCCACCACTGCTGGCGGCTCACCTCCAACTGCGCAACGCTACGCGCTGTTAACATCCAACTGCCCAACACTACAATAGCGAATATTCCAACAGTTAGTCCAGCCAGCCACAGACTGCACACAGCACAGTCAGTGAATTTCATACAGAGCGCTACGTGGCGTTACCAACATAAAAACCTAAACAGCCTACTTACACTCGTAGCAGTGCCAATTGTGTTGACGGTTCGAGCGGCGCAGCCCGTTGCCCGACTAAATGTTAGCAGTTGTGAAGCGAATGCCGTGAAGTGTTTCCTTCAGTTTAGAAATCGAGTTGAACTCACGAGGGCTTAAGTCAGGGGAGTGCAGTAGCACTTAGCAGCCCCATCAGTCAAACAAACCAGTAACAGCTTGCACTGTACGTGCTTGAGCAGTGTCCTGCAAAATGAGGGTCAGGTCCTGCAGAAAGTGTCATCACTTCTGTCTCTATGCTGTTCAGTTTTGGAACACAATCTGCGACCAGCTTAGAGACAGAAGTGATGACACTTTCTGCAGGACCTGACCATCATTTTGCAGGGCAATGCACAAGCATGTACAGTGCAAGCTGTTACTGATTTGTTTGACTGATGGGGCTGCTAAGTGCTATACCACCTACTGCACTCCCCTGACTTAAGCCCTCCTGAGTTGCAACTCGATTTCTAAACTGAAGGAAACACTTCACGGCATTACTTTTAGAACTGCTACAAATTCGTCGGGCAGTAGACCACACCGCTCGAACTGTCAAGACAACTGGCACCGCTAAGAGTAACCTACAACTTCCACATCGCTGGCAACGGGATATGATGACTACTTTGAAGGTCAGTAAAACTTTGGAACATGTATCTATTTTGTGCGAGCTGTAAATAAATAGTTGTCACTATTAAAGTTCCAACCCTCGTATATACAGGGCGATTCCGTGATGATGTTACAAGTTCCAGAGATGACGAACAAGGGAAATGTACCAATCTGGGGTAAGGGATCCAGGTCTGGAAGCGACCGAGGCAAAAGCTATAAGCGAAATGCTTCTGCTACTTCTGACAGTGGAGTACATGTACCGGTACTGTACCCAGGATCCCCGACCATATCCCACTTGTCACATGTCAACGGGTGTTGTTACAACGTGATGGAACTCCGCGTTACTTTGGACTAAGGGCTTGCGAAACCTGGACCAGATATTTGCTAAAAAGTGGGTAGACAGAGGAGGTCCTGTTTCGTAACCAGGACGTTCACCTGGTCTCATCCCACCTGATTTCTCCTATTGCGGCCATTTGAAAAGTCTTGTGTACGCCTGTCATGACTGAAGAGTATCTTCTGGCAAGAATTCTCGCTGCTGATGACACTATTCAAATGACAGCTGGTGACGGGATATATGAACGGGTAAGACAGAGCTTTGGGCCGGCCGGGGTGGCCGAGCGGTTCTAGCCGCTACAGTCGTAGGTTCGAATCCTGCCTCGGGCATGGATGTGTGTGATGTTAGGTTAGTTAGGTTTAATTAGTTCTAAGTTCTAGGGGACAGATGACCACAGATGTTAAGTCTCATAGTGCTCAGAGCCATTTGAACCAATTTTTGAACAGAGCTCTGTGGGACGATGCCATGTCTACACTGATGCCGGGAGTGCCATTTAACTGTTATAAATGTGGCAGCTCGTGAAACCTGTGCAGGTAAATGGCATCAATATGTACTGTACTTTAGACCTAGGATTTTCGGTCTCTGCGACTTCTATAAGTGGTGTTCAATAAGTAATCCGACACTTTTTTTTCCTCGGCCAATTTCGGTTGTAAAAAATAGCGTAATTTTTTGTGGGACATGTTGAAATACTCCCGCTTCAGGCCCTTTAGGTTCATGAAGTTCCGCTATGTGGCGACTCTTTACGTAGCCTTCAGAACGGTTTCTGTAACGGAGGTGCATTCCGATTAGAGCTGTCAATTGACTTTCTTCTGGCAGAAAAGCAGTGCGTCGCAGGTATCCACGGATGCTTGTAGAATGTCTACCGAGACCTGCGAGTGAACAAAAGCACGGTGAGACGTCGGGCGAGATGCCTGTCACCATCGCAATAAGGTCGCGCAGATCTGTTCAGTCACCCTCGTGCCGGCCGAGCACACACAGCTGTTGCTCCTACAATGATGGAACGTGCGGACACTCTTGTTCGATATACTTATATGGATATGGTGTCTGTTCTTTCGGATGTGTCCGAAAGAACAGACACCATATCCACATATGTATACAGTTCTGGCAACACCAGCCATGACCTCCTTCTTCTGTGCGGATGGACACATACTACCCGAACTCTTACGGGACTTGGTAAGAATGTCTTCCACGAGTAATGAGAGTGTTGCGGTGGGACACTACGAATGTAGTGTGTAGACATACAAGGTGAAAATGTGGGTCTCGCGGGAAGCGTGCGCGAGATAGTCCCTGCAGTCGCGCTATCCTCTGTGCCCTCGGTGGCTCTGATGGATAGAGCGTCTGCCATGTAAGCAGGGCATCCCGGGTTCGAGTCCCGGTCGGGGCACACATTTTCACCTGTCCCCATTGATAGATATCAACGCACGTTAGCAGCTGAAGGTGTTAATACAATTCTAATCTACTCTCGTTCGAGGTTATCGACGGATTACAACCAAACACCTCGCTACGCAAGCGCAGGTCTTTGTTCGTAGTGCTCATACAATCGTCCACTAATTCCAGTACTTTAAGGAGTGTGCCCGCTTGGTACCTCGCCACCTAACAGTAGAGAATAAAGAGCAAAGATGGACTTTCTGTACGAAATTGCTTGCGCGATACGAGACTGACGGTGACAATTTTTTCTGTCGAGCATCGTCACAAGCGATGACTTCGAACCGGAAGAAAACAGGAAGTGGCGCGACACCCTCAGCCCTTTAAGCCGTGGCGCAAGTCTTCTGGGATCCTGAAGGGATTATTCTTATTGATGTCCTCCATCATGGTGCAACGATCAACTCTCAAATGGATTGAGCTACCCTCAGGATATTGAAGAAACGACTTCAGCTTGTTCGTCGCCACAAAAGAGCAAACGAACTACTGCCTCTCACCCTAGAGGAGCTCGCAAAACTTGGTTGAAGGGTTCTTCCTCATCCATCGTACACCTCGTACCTCGCACCTTCCGACTTCCATCTGTCTGGCCCAATGATAGATGTACTCTGAGGGAAACAGTACGTGGGTGATGGGGAGGTCATTCCTGCAGCAACTTGTTGACTCTGACGTCGACCAGTGAGTGGTACCATGCGCGCATACAAGCCCTGCCAGTAAGATGGCTTAAGGGCAGGTTTACCATATTTGGCCCGAAAAAAGCATATTCTTTGAGAATTTTTTTCTGGGTATGTGTTATAGATATCGAATTCAAATTTGCTCAAAATGTTTATTGATATTTCCTCTGCAAACTGGAATTTTCTCGACCGGAAATGTCGAAGAGCAAAGGTGGAAGTGCCGTCGCAACGAAACAAAATTTCGATGTCGACCTCCACGCGCGGCATGTCACAGCTCATGTCTATTATAATTATCCGGGCTGTTATGCCGTGGTCGGTTGATGGATTCTGTGTCGATTCCCAACGTTTCGTCTCCGACTGCGGGAGATATCTTCGAGGGGGTCCGTAGCTCGCTGTCAGTTAGTAGCGAGCCAGTGTGTGTGTTGGACCTTCCATCGAGCTACGGACCCCCTTGAAGATGTCTCCCGCAGTCGGAGACGAAACGTTGGGAATCACCTCAGAATTCATCAACCGACCACGGCATAACAGCCCGGATAATTATAATGGACATGACATTTCCGGCCGTGAAAGTCTACATTTTAGTATGTCACAGCTCAGCCGGCTCGTCTGAAAAAACAATTACGTTGACGTTACCGATGTATATAAGATTCTTTAGGAGTTGTACTTCGCTTAAGTTATATGGACTACAGGAAACAAAATGGTGGCCACTTGAAAAAAATAGGGTTCTTTTCATCGATTTTTCTACTTCGTCGGCTAAGTAAAAATATTTACAGACTACTCGCCGTTAAAATTGCTACACCACGAACATGGCGTGCTACAGACGCGAAATTTAACCGACAGCAAGAAGATGCTGTGATATGCAAATGATTAGCTTTTCAAAGCATTAACACAAGGTTGGCGCCGATGGCGACACCTACAACGTGCCGACATGAGGAAAGTTTCCAACCGATTTCTCATACACAAACAGCAGTTGATAGAAAAAAAAGCTGGTGTGAGAAAAAGGCCGATTTCAGGCAGGTGCATTTTTTTTGTTCAACCGCGAATAACAAACTTTTCCGTTCCGTATTCGGAAAAGCCTTTTCAGGGGTGGATTCTAAGCACTTTTATGCGTCCAAAAAAAAAAAATTTTTTTTTAAATCGTTTTTTGAAACAAAATATAGTAAACCATCCCTTTAAAGTAATCGCATTGAACGGAGATTATGTTGAAGAGCAGGGCTTCGTAGCCAAAAGAGTGCGGAATGATGTGGTTTATTGGAATCGTGAAAGTGTTGCATTATTGAGCACTCCCTCCTACCGCCCCCCCCCCCTCCTCCTATACCCCCCCTGCCCGTAGTTATCTACACCGTTAATAGACGATCAACAGGGAAATTATGTAAGGGTATTGGACAACGGCCAGCGGGAATGATATGGGTTCGGAAGTTGGGGTGCGTAGTTCGACCGCTGCCCGAGTCTCACCAACACCAACGGAAGGCCTCGCCGCTTGTCGGTGACGTCACGTCAGCTAGGCACGCCGTACGCCAAGTCTGTTGCAGGCAGAAATGCCTGGGCGTGCTTACCACTATAAATCTCTTATCTCTGGACAAAATGTTTGGTATTGTTTTGGATTCTGCAGTTTCATTTAGATGAAAGATTTTCTTACTATCGTAAAGCTACAAATGAAGATCATACTTCTGTATTACTGAATCCTGTCGAAACAAACGTAGATCAATATGGGAAGCAGCTACTGCAAGCTTTGGCAATTTTACGTTCAAGAAACTATATTTACTTGATCCATTTTGTTATCGAAACTTACATCAAGCCCCTTGCAATCAAATCGTTTCTTTTATTTATTTATTTATTTATTTTCGTTTGACACCGTCACTGGAAATGTGAACTAATTTACATGTGTAAATGTCCAACTGTTGCCAGTCATTAGATTACAGTCGTTTTCAACGAAAGTAATTCTAAACAGATAACAAAATAGCTTCCTACATCTAAAATACTGCTGAGCTTAAACTTTTTTGAACATGCACATTATAAAAGATAAATATTCCCCTCTTGCAACTGAAAGGAGAAACTTTATAAGATAAAAATATTTTATTTGATAAAACAAGTATCTCTTTTGCCTCTTCTTCTCTCCCCCACCCCCTCCCCCAACGTGTACAATCGCAAGATATTTCATTAACATTCAGTGCTCCTCACCCCATAGTCAACCAAGATAACTAAAGAAGAGCACCAATATGTTCACAGTTTCTTGTAAAAGCAACCCAGTACAAACGTAACTTCCTCAGATTGACAAATAAGGTAAAGAAGCACGAATTCTGTTCCTGCTGGACCATGAAGTTGTTTTTGTATGTCAGTCCTTAAAACAGGTGGAAATTTAAGTTCAGGAGTACACTATTTGTTAAGAAGTGTAATGAATTGCGCAATTAATTGCTTGCAGAAATCTCTCGGAACAATGTGTGTTGGTCAACTACCGCCAACGGTTCCACATTTTCCTGTGTCAAAGAGGGAGACACCACCATTATGAGTATGCCTGTAACACACCTGGCGTTCGCCGTGCCTAGATGACGTGACGTCACGAACAAGCGGCGAGGCCTTCCTTTGAGTCGGTGTTGGTCTCACACGGCTGTTGACTAGATCTTCACTTACGCGTTTCGACTCTGCCATTTCCGGATCAGGGTTCCTTACCTCGAGCTGATGCGTTTACCTTTCTCCGTCGTCCCTGGAAATCATCACGGAATCATTCTGTGTATTAGAGGCGGCAAGCTGTGACCTCCTTAGCGATCTCTCTCTCTCTCTCTCTCTATCTCTCTCTCTCTCTCTCTCTGTGTGTGTGTGTGTGTGTGTGTGTGTGTGTGTAGGTAGCTGGTGCTGTGCGGCGATACGCCAATTACTTTTCCTGGTTCTGGCGGCAGAGAACCGGTTCTTGAGTAACGGGCCCTGTTACAGGAGCGGCGCGGCGCTAAAAGAAAAAATTGGATCTGTATAAGACTTATGAAACTGGAGTGACGAATGCCGTAACGCTCCTAGCGGGACGAGCAGAAGGCGAAAGCGGACTCTATCTCTGCCGTTTATACAGTATCTATATTACGGTCACGGCTATAGGCGGGTCGACAGTCGACGAACCGGACGTGCTGTCTGCCGCGTAGCGTGGGGCGTTGGCGGTGGGCGCGTCTGTTTTATTACCAGCGAACCCGGCAGTGCTTAGCAACTCACAAGTAGTTATGCGAATCGGATAAACGTCCTTGTCTCATTCTCTCCCCCTCTCTCTTTCCTCTTCTTCCTATCTCTGTCCATCTCCTTCCCTCCCCTCCCCCCCTCCCCCTCTCCCTGCATATCTCTTATCTCTCTCTCTATCCATCTCCTTCTCCCTCATCTTGGGTAAAAGGGGGGGGGGGGAGGGTCGGGTTACAGTTCTCATTGTCCATTAACAATCAATCGGCCTACCGGAATAGATTTCAAGTCGTCCTCCCCTTCAGTCTGCGATAGTAGCCGGCCGTTGTGACCGAGCGGTCCTAGGCGCTTCAGTCCGGAACCGCGCTGCTGCTACGGTCGCAGATTCCAATCCTGCCTCGGGCATGGATGTGTGTGATATCCTCAGGTTAGTGAGGTTTAAGTAGTTCTAAGTCTAGGGGACTGATGACCTCAGATGTTAAATCCCATAAAGCTTAGAGCCATTTGAACCATTTTTTCTGCGATACTACATACTGGTTCAGCCGACAAAAGCAGTGTTGACGAAAATTCGACTAAATACCTACCACTCAAAGACCACATAACTCTAGTCCACGAAGAATAGCTGAAAGTTAAACTATCGGGCGATCGGAGTTCTTGCTTGACTCGCTTTAAAAATGTCAAAAACTTCCTGTAAGTAGGTTTATTCTCTTTGAAACTCAGAAAGTGGCTATCAAGTACGTATTTGATGACCCGACGTCTACTATACACTGTTACTGACTGTCACAGTCACAAATTCACGCCCGAAAGCATCCAGAAGAATATTGTAACAAATAAGCCCTCGGTCACAAATATTAAGTCAAAATTGACAAAATTCACCTTAGCAGCTGTGTTCAAAGTTTTGCGCATCCAGAAGATATTTATCCGACTCGATATTTTGAACGTCCTAAACAGTCACTGGCCCACGACTACTTGCGAGTTAACACACTCCGTCGTCCAGTAGGCTTCTTGTAAAAAAGTGCTCTCCATAATGTAATCTGCACCAAACACCCCACGCGGTAATGGAAATGAGCGTTTGAGTTGGTTGGCCGGGAGGCCCCTTACGGGGCAGGTCCGGCCGCCTCGGTGCAGCTCTTACTACATTCGACGCCACACTGGGCGACCTGCGCGCCGGATGGAGATGAAATGATGATGAAGGCAACACAACACTCAGTCCCTGAGCGGAGAAAATCCCAGACCCGGCCTGGAATCGAACCCAGCCCCTGAGGACGGTAGTCCGTCACGCTGACCACTTTTTTTTTAAAATCTCATTTTGTTCGTTTTTGATCGTTGCATCTGCTCGGGGCGGACGTCGCAAGACGCCCGCTTCAGTTCGTCGTTGATCCATTAACTCAGTTTTTTTTTTTTTAAATTACAGAAGGCAGCTATCCCTCTGACCGAACACGCTGAGCTACCGTGCCGGCGCCACTCAGCTATCGGCGCGGACACGCCACGTGGAGATTGTGTACGACATGAAATGTTCACATGCGATTTATCTCCTAAAACCAACCACTTACGAAGCTAAAACTTTCACAAAATAGTCAACACTGTAGCTGTTCTTCGACAACGACGCGATAACCGATGAAACGTTCGAATTTCTTCATTTTGGCACAAATTTGATCAGCGCGCTTTAGCACAGGTGTTTTCCACAACACGGTTCTCGAGCGACTATATCGACTCCTAGATCTAAGGCAGAAAGCCCTGCTCAAACGGAAGGGAAACGGTGAATTACTGTTGGCTAGTATGTTAAGCAGCCAATCATATCATCTCGGTCACTTCTATACTTGCAGTATTTCTAATACCAGCAAATCAGATTACCACAAGTAATTTAGACTACAAATTTTGTTCAAAAATGGTTCAAATAGCTCTAAGCTGTATGGGACTTAACATTTGAGGTCATCAGTCCCCTAGACTTAGAAGTACTTAAACCTAACTATCCCGCCGGTTGGCCGTGCGGTCTAACGCACAGCTTTCCCTACTTGGAAGGAGCGCCTGGTCCGCGGGACGAATCCGCCCGGCGGACTTGTGTCGAGGTCCGGTGAGCCGGCCAGTCTGTGGATGGTTTTTAGGCGGTTTTCCATTTGCCTCGGCGAATGCGGGCTGGTTCCCCTTATTCCGCCTCAGTTACACTATGTCGGCGATTGCTGCGCAAACGAGTTCTCCACGTACGCGGACACCACCATTACTCTACCACGCAAACATAGGGGTTACACTTGTCTGGTGTGAGACGTTCCCTGGGGGCGGGGGGGTCCACGGAGAGCCGAACTGCACAATAACCCTGAAAGAGTGGTTCGGTGTGGGGCGGCGGAGGGGTGAAGTGGACTGCGGTAGTCGTCGTGGGGTTGTGGACCACTGCAGCTGTGGCGGGGACGGAGCCTCTCCGTCGTTTCTAGGCCCCCGGTTAATATACAATACAACGTAAGTAACCCAAGAACATCACACACATCCTGCGACCGTAGCAGCAGGGCGGTTCCGGACTGAAGCGCTCGCCCACAGCGGCCGCCAGAAATATTGTAATTCCGAAACTTTATAAAATTTAATAAAAAGAAAATACGATTTCTTACCACCAAATGAATAATATTTATAAATTTTATGCTCAGCGCCCCTTCTGGCGGCTTTTTACAAGATTAAGCTCACTCGGCCAAACGTTATAATTTCCCCGTTGCACAACAATATTCTCACGCATACATTTACGTAGTTTTATGCAATATTACATTCTCACTTTATGTATGTCATGCATTCACTCTCCAAAACACTCACACAACCAAAACACGATAAAATTATAATTAACCAAAGTATTTTAATTATGTTGGAAATCTGTGGTAATGAAACTTTAGAAAATTCCGGAAAATTAGATTATATGATCCTATCCTCTTGGTCGCAGTTTCGGTTGATGCTAAAGATGAATACGTTACAGTCCCTATCTCACTATCGAATGCCAGCACGGTTACTGTGTGGTTTAATTAAAAATATACATCTCCGAAAGTACTGAAGTTACTGATTAGCAATTTTAGCGGTATGGTTGTGTTGTACATAGAATGTGGTGTACTAAGTATAGCTCAAATGGCTCTGAGGAGTATGGGACTTAACTTCTGAAGTCATCAGTCCCCTAGAACTTAGAACTACTTAAACCTAACCAACCTAAGGAGATCACACACATCCATGCCCGAGGCAGGATTCGAACCTGCGACCGTAGCAGTCGCGCGATTCCGGACTGAAGCGCCTAGAACCACTCGGCCACAGCGGCCGGCTACTAAGCTTGACAAAATCGATTAATACTAAACAGTACTTCTTCAGATTCATAGTGAGAATGTGTACCGTTCTGCACGCAGCCTTAGCCAAGTACGCGGCCCGCTCGCCTGGCCCTGTAGCCAGCATCACCTGTGCCAGCGTGAGAGCCAAAATCTGCCTTCCTCCCGGCTCCATGGCAAGCTAGGCTTTCAGTGCAACATAAAAACCCACAATAATTTACTACTTTACAGTCTCTCTTTCCATACCCTCCTTCCCCTTCTTTATATCCATTTCCTCCCCTTTCTCTGTCCATCGCCCTCCCGCATCTCTGATGTCATTTATTCTTATTGCTAGCGGAACCTTGATTTGGAAACAAGTTCAAATTATTGGGTAAATCGATTGGAATCATTATCACACATGGTGGTATCTACGAGGATAGCAGCATTAATGGCAGTATGGCAAAAATAAAAACTACTTAAGTGTTTGGGGTAAACCATTTTTATTTTTCGACATAGTCTCCTTTTAGACTTACGCACTTCGTCCAACGCTCTTCTAATTTGTTGATCCCTTCCGAATAATAGGAATTGTTCAAGTCTGCAAATTAGCTATTAGTTGCTGCAATCACCTCCTCGTTTGAATAAAATCTTTCTCCCGCCAGCCATTTCTTCAAATTGGCGAACAAATAGTAGTGTCCGAGGGAGGCAAGTCTGGAGAATAGCGGGGGGGGGGGGGGGGGGGGATGTGATAATGTGATACGAATTGGAATCCTATTTCCATTAATTTTGTGACCACAACTGCTGTGGGGTGTGCTGGTGCATTGTCGTGATGGAGAAGGGCTTTTTCAAACGGTCCAGTAACGATAAATAATATGCACCTGTAATAGTTTTACCCTTTTGCAGATAGTCGATGAGGATTATCCCTTGCAAATCCCAAAAGACAGTCGCTATAACCTTGTGGCCGAAGGAATGGTCTTCGCCTTTTTTGGTGCAGATTCTCCCTCGATAACCCATTGTTTAGATTGTTGTTTGGTCTCAGGAGTATAGTAATGTATCCATGTTTCATCCACAGTGAGGAAACGACGCTTAAAGTCTTGCGGATTCTTCCTGAACAGCTGCAAACCATCCTTGCAACACTTCCCACGATTCCGTTTTTGGTCAAGCGCGAGCGATCGCGATACCCATCTTGTGGATAGCTTCCTCATGTCCAAATGTTTATGCAAAATATTATATACCCGTTCATTCGAGATGCCCACAGCACTAGCAATCTCACGCACCTTAACTCTTCTGTCATCCATCACCATATCATGGATTTTATCAATGTTTTGTTGAGTCGTAACCTCCACAGGGCGTCCAGAAACTTCAGCATCACTTGTGTCCATATGGGCACTCCGAAAATTTTGAAACCACTTATAAACTCTTCTAATCGAAGGTGCAGAGTCACCGTAATGTTTGTCAAGCTTCTCTTTAGTCTGCTGAGGCGTTCTGATTTTTATAAAGTAATGTTTAATCACCACACGAAATTCTTTTTCGTCCATTTTTTCACCATCTCTCGACTTCCTTCATTTAAACGAATGCCAAACACACAGAAATAGACCAATATGGCTGAAACTTGGCGTGCGTTCTTTCCAAAGGTGCTCCTAACTAAATATGACCTCGATGCGCGCCGGTGGTGCCATCTCTCGGACTTTGCACGGACTTTCCAAACGCTCCTCGTAATTAGCCTTTTTTTTAAATTAATTGTTTTGTGGCTCATGACCGAGAGGAAAAAATTTTGAATCAGTTTGAAATTATGTGTGAAGTGGCTGGAAATCGCTTAGTGCCCTCATTCTGAAATACTGGATGAATAGATAATATGCGCGCCGTCAGTAAGCTGTCTCGAAACATCGAGATAGTGTCTAAGTTTAATAGTTGACTTACTGTGTTGGTCCTTTAACTATTACACCTCTTAATGAGCAGATTATGAGAGCACTTTAAATTTCAAAATTCGGACAATAATTACATGAAAAAAATTCAAATGATAGAGAGCAGCAAATATTCGTCCATTTTTTGCAGGTTTTATTCGCCAAATCTAGTGCCTAGCTATTAGCAGTGCACCATTTCATAGTATCAATGCCTGCGAGTCCCCTTTTGTTCGGGCGTCTCTCTCTATTCCTTCAAGGCCCTTAGTGCACATGCATATACTGATACGCACTGATACTATGAAATACTGCACTGATAACGGCAAGGCACTAGATTTGTCGAATAAAATCGGCAAAAAAAGGACGACTGATTGCTGTGCTCAATCATCTGTAAATCATATCACAGTCGCTGAGTGTACCCACGTTCCTAATGGAAGGTAACTTGATACTAGAATACTAGAAGTGAAATTGCTGTTGCCCCCGGAAGCCGTTAAATAGGCAACGTGCAATTGCTGTAGGAATCAGCATGGGTTTCGATAAAGACGACCGTGTGAAACCCAGCTCGCGCTATTCGTCCACGAGACTCAGAGGGCCATAGACACGGGTTCCCAGGTAGATGCCGTGTTTCTTGACTTCCGCAAGGCATTCGATACAGTTCCCCACAGGCGTTTAATGAACAAAGTAAGAGCATATGGACTATCAGACCAATTGTGTGATTGGATTGAAGAGTTCCTAGAAAACAGAACGCAGCATGTCATTCTCAATGGAGAGAAGTCTTCCGAAGTAAGAGTGATTTCAGGTGTGCCGCAGGGGAGTGTCGTAGGACCGTTGCTATTTACAATATACATAAATGACCTCGTGGATGACATCGAAAGTTCACTGAGGCTTTTTGCAGATGATGCTGTGGTATATCGAGAGGTTGTAACAATGGAAAATTGTACTGAAATGCAGGAGGATCTGCAGCTAATTGACGCATGATGAAGGGAATGGCAATTGAATCTCAATGTAGACAAGTGTAATGTGCTGCGAATACATAGAAAGAAAGATCCCTTATCATTTAGCTACAATATAGCAGGTGAGCAACTGGAAGCAGTTAATTCCATAAATTATCTGGGAGTGCGCATTAGGAGTGATTTAAAATGGAACTTTCATATGAAGTTGATCGTCGGTAAAGCAGATGCCAGACTGAGATTCATTGGAAGAATCCTAAGGAAATGCAATCCGAAAACAAAGGAAGTAGGATACAGCACGCTTGTTCGCCCACTGCTTGAATGCTGCTGAGCAGTGTGGGATCCGTACCAGATAGGGTTGATAGAAGAGATAGAGAAGATCCAACGGAGAGCAGCGCGCTTCGTTACAGGATCATTTAGTAATCGCGAAAGCGTTACGGAGATGATGGATAAACTCCAGTGGAAGACTCTGCAGGAGAGACGCTCAGTAGCTCGGTACGGGCTTTTGTTGAAGTTTCGAGAACATACCTTCACCGAGGAGTCAAGCAGTATATTGCTACCTCGTACATATATCTCCCGAAGAGACCGTGAGGATAAAATCAGAGAGATTAGAGCCCACACAGAGGCATACCGACAATCCTTTTTTCCACGAACAATACGAGACCGGAATAGAAGGGAGAACCGATAGATGTACTCAAAGTACCCTCCGCCACACACCGTCAGGTGGCTTGCGGAGTATGGATGTAGATGTAGATGCTTTTGGGTGGTGGTTGTAGCGGTTCAGTGATATACACTGTGCAACACAATCAAAGGACCAGATATTCGAAGCTGCACAATTGTTTCCCATTGAGACTTTTGATTGAAATTTGGCTCAAAGGTGCCTGCATCATTCCTCCGTAATGGTGCAAAAGCATGCCTCTCTGCCACATCACCCTCCGACTCGTTCACGCTTCAAACAGCAGCAGCTGTCGACACGTGCGAAAAGAAGGCCGCAGCTTCAGGCAGTTTAATGATGTCACACTGTCACCAAATGTCGCCACAATTTTACCAAAAGCCACCAGGAACGTGTCACACGATGGAAAGCTCTTGACACCCCCCTCTTATCCAGAGTACTCACAAGGGAACCTTCCCATCGCACCCCCCCTCAGATTTAGTTATAAGTTGGCACAGTGGATAGGCCTTGAAAAACGGAACACAGATCAATCGAGAAAACAAGAAGAAGTTGTGTGGAACTATGAAAAAAATAAGCAAAATATACAAACTGAGTAGTCAATGCGCAGCATAGGCAACATCAAGGACAATTTGAGCTGTAGAGCGCCGTCGTCCCGTGGTTAGCGTGAACAGCTGCGGAACGAGAGGTCTTTTGTTCAAGTCGTCCATCGACTAAAAAGTTTAATTTTTTATTTTCAGACAATTATTATATGTCCGTCCGATGCGAGGTAACTGCGCCGTAGTATGGGGACGCCACACCTAAACAAACATCGAAACACACGACGTCAGTCGACTACAGCGCACGGAAGAGAGAGTATTCCTGCTAACGAGGCTCCCTGGCTGGCAGTTGACTGTTCGCTGCTTTGGACGGGAGTGCATTAAGTACGTGAGATGTATTCCGTGGGCAATATGAATCCAGCAAATGTACCTCGTGACTTCAATAACAATCGCACGGTTTTGCGGTGCGGTCGCAAAACACAGGCGCTTAACTTATTACAGTGGACAGAGACGTCAGTGAACGAACGGACAGATCATAACTTTGCGAAAATAAAGAAAGTAAAATTTTCACTCGGGGGAAGACGAACCAAGGACCTCTAGTTCCACAGCATCTCACGCTAACCACGGGACCACGGCGCTCCTACGCTCGCACTGTCCTTGATGTTACATATCTTGCACATGGACTACGCAGTTCGTATATTTTGCTTACTTTTTTCATAGTTCCACACAACTTCTTCCTGTTTTCTCGACTGATCTGTGTTCAGTTTTTCAAGGGCTATCCACTATGCCTACTTATAACTAAATCTGAGGGGGGGTGCGATGGGGAGGTTCCCTTGTCAGTACTTCTCTGTTAAGGTTACGGTCACCAGGGGTAAACGAGACTGGATATGTTGCGCTCTTGCTTGTACCACAGAAAGAGGGAAGTGGAGCCGCCGCCGTTCATTTAGGACGCATGTCTAATAACAGATGTCGCTGTCGCACACGTGCGCACATGTGCAGCACTTCCGCACGTCTGCACACTGTGCAGCGTTTGGCCGGCCCTGTTCTGAGTTCTAGGGGACTGATGACCTCCCTTAGTGCTCAGAGCCATTTGAGCCATTGGCTGCTGTCGCGGCGTTAACGACGCATCACACCTGACACGAGTCACGCCAGACATCAACAAAACGGCGTAGCCTCCTGTCCGCTCCCAGACGTCCGCAGAGTCCCTCCTCCCGGAAGCACGGCAGGCAGCTGGCCGCAGCTGGAGAGCCTGTATACAGAGAGAGTGGCCATACGGGAAGTTGCCCGTGATTGGTTGATTAGCTTTGGCAGAGAAATGGCGCCAAACGTCTCTCGCGCTTCCTACGTTCGCCGTGCTTTTGAGTTGAATTGAAGTTCAGAGGACTTCTGGAAACGATTAGAAGGTATTTGAATTATTGAGAGACTTGTTATGCGTTGTGCATGCATGTTCTATTTAGATGTATATCGTTTTTAGTACATAATTAGCGTTTGCGTCCACACTGGTAGCATCACAAGCTTTTCTGAAGCCAATATCCGACAGTCCTAGCTGGAAACGGAAAGTTGCTGTAATTGTTGTGCCACGCTCATTCGACTTTACAGCGTCAAACTTTATTTCATTGCGAATCAGAACACTAGACGTTATTTTGCCTTCAGTATTATTGCCTGACTGTTGACGCAGGAAACATGTAAGCACGTTTTCCGCAGTTCTCGTGTTTGCTGAAACATTATTCGCAGTAGATAATTGTAGGTACTCTTGAAGGCAGTTTTCAATAGGCCTACTTACTGTAGGGTAGAAGGGATACGGTAGTTTTCTTGTTATATTTGGCCGATATTACAGTAACCTACATTTAACAGTACCTGATTTTTGTAATCTTATTCGTTTGTTATCTACGAGAGGTATTCCAGTTGTTTACTTGTGACATGCAAAAAGTTTGAAGACGTGACAAGAAGTTCTAATACGTCTCACACTTTTTGCACGTCACAAGTAAACAACTGCTTACGACGTTCATTCATCTGACGTAATACAGGTATGTTAAATCTTTAGCGTTATGCACTTCCGATACAAAACTAGTGCTATACACTATATTTTTTTTTATTTACGTTCCTTTCATTGCAATATGTCTAGTAAACGAACTTTAAAGGTGGTAAGTGCAAGTAACGAATAATTTTTACAGCCACTGTATGAAATTTTCCTGTGCTGTACGTAGTAGGCTACTACGAGTATATTATAGCTGTTAAGAAAGGCATTTAACGAATGATTTCGCCATATCGTCTTGTGCTTTTGATTCGGTGAGTGTGTACTCCACTACTCCACTACTGGCCACTCAAAAGTCCCGCCCGCAGTTCGGCAGAAAAATGGCCGCCGCTTCGTCCGGTTGGCCACTCTCTCCCTATACAGGCTCTCTAGTCGCAGCAACGCCACAGCGCGCCCTGGCCAGGGTGAGGAAACAGCAGAGCGCCAAGCGGCAATTTCAAAAGGGACGCGCTACAGACAAGGAAGCAACCGCGACATTAGCCACGGTTCATATGTGAAGACCGATGTCATTTATAAGCAAATAAATAAGCAAACCAGTACTTTCACCCTTAGTAGACTTAGTCAGTACGAAATGTTTAGACAAATCCGTAACTGTGCAAAAAAGAAAAAAACAATCTGCAATGTAGAAGTGTATACCTGTATAAGAATGTAACCTGAAACAAACGAAAATTTATGCTAAAGACTGGAAAATGGCGCAAGTCACACCAATACCCAAAAAGGGAATTAGGAGTAATCCGCTGAATTACAGGCCTATATCGCTAAAGTCGATTTGCAGTAGGGTTTTGGAACATATACTGTGTTCGAACATCGTGAAGTACCTCGAAGAAAACGAGTTATTGACACACAGTAAGCACGGTTTCAGAAAATATCGTTCTTGTGAAACATAGCTCTTTATACTCATGAAATAATGAGTGCTGTCGACTGGGGATGTCAAATTTATTCTACATTTTTAGATCTGCAGAAGGCTTTCGACACCGTTCCTCACAAGCGTCTTCTAACCAAACTGCGTGCCTACGGAGTATCGCCTCAGTTGTGCGACTGGATTCGTGATTTCCTGTCAGGAAGGTCGCAGTTCGTAGTAATAGACGGAAAGTTATCGAGTAAAACAGAAGTAATATCCGGCGTTCCCCAAGGAAGTGTTATAGGCCCTCTGCTGTTGCTGATCTATATTAACGACATAGGAAAAAATCTGAGTAGCCGTCTTAGATTGTTTGCAGATGATGCTGTCAGTTACCGTCTTGTAAATAATAAACGAAAGGATAACGTTCTACGAGTCGGGGTGTGGAATGTCAGAAGCTAGAACGTGGTAGGGAAACTAGAAAATCTGAAAAGGGAAATGCAAAGGCTCAATCTAGATATAGTAGGGGTCAGTGAAGGGAAGTGGAAGGAAGATAAGGATTTCTGGTCAGATGAGTATCGGGTAATATCAACAGCAGCGGAAAATGGTATAACAGGTGTAGGATTCGTTATGAATAGGAAGGTAGGGCAGAGGATGTGTTACTGTGAACAGTTCAGTGACCGGGTTGTTCTAATCGGAATCGACAGCAGACCAACACCGACAACGATAGTTCAGGTATACATGCCGACGTCGCAAGCTGAAGATGAACAGATAGAGAAAGTATATGAGGACATTGAAAGGGTAATGCAGTATGTAAAGGGGGACGAAAATGTAATAGTCATTGGGCGACTGGAATGCAGTTGTAGGGGAAGGAGTAGAAGAAAAGGTTACAGGAGAATATGGGCTTGGGACAAGGAATGAAAGAGGAGACAGACAAATTGAGTTTTGTAACAAGTTTCAGCTAGTAACAGCGAATACCCTGTTCACGAATCACAAGAGGAGGAGGTATACTTGGAAAAGGCCGGGAGATACGGGAAGATTTCAATTAGATTACATCATGGTCAGACAGAGATTCCGAAATCAGATACTGGATTGTAAGGCGTACCCAGGAGCAGATATAGACTCAGATCACAATATGAAGAGTAGGCTGAAGTTCAAGACATTAGGCAGGAAGAATCAATACGCAAAGAAGTGGGATACGGAAGTACTAAGGAATGACGAGATACGTTTGAAGTTCTCTAACGCTGTAGATACAGCAATAAGGAATAGCGCAGTAGGCAGTACAGTTGAAGAGGAATGGACATCTCTAAAAAGGGCCATCACAGAAGTTGGGAAGGAAAACATAGGTACAAAGAAGGTAGCTGCGAAGAAACCATGGGTAACAGAAGAAATACTTCAGTTGATTGATGAAAGGAGGAAGTACAAACATGTTCCGGGCAAATTAGGAATACAGAAATACAAGTCGCTGAGGAATAAAATAAATAGGAATTGCAGGGAAGCTAAGACGAAATGGCTGCAGGAAAAATGTGGAGAAATCGAAAAAGATATGGTTGTCGGAAGGACAGACTCAGCATACAGGAAAGTCAAAACAACCTTTGGTGACATTAAAAGCAACTGTGGTAACATTAAGAGTGCAACGGGAATTCCACTGTTAAATGCAGAGGAGAGAGCAGATAGGTTGAAAGAATACATTGAAAGCCTCTATGAGGGTGAAGATTTGTCTCATGTGATAGAAGAAGAAACAGGAGTCAATTTAGAAGAGATAGGGGATCCAGTATTAGAATCGGAATTTAAAAGAGCTTTGGAGGACTTACGGTCAAATAAGGCAGAAGGGATAGATAACATTCCATCAGAATTTCTAAAATCATTGGGGGAAGTGGCAACAAAACGACTATTCACGTTGGTGTGTAGAATATATGAGTCTGGCGACATACCATCTGACTTTCGGAAAAGCATCATCCACACAATTCCGAAGACGGCAAGATCTGACAAGTGCGAGAATTATCGCACAATCAGCTTAACAGCTCGTGCATCGAAGCTGCTTACAAGAATAATATACAGAAGAATGGAAAAGAAAATTGAGAATGCGCTAGGTGACGATCAGTTTGGCTTTAGGAAAAGTAAAGGGACGAGAGAGGCAATTCTGACGTTACGGCTAATAATGAAAGCAAGGCTAAAGAAAAATCAAGACACTTTCATAGGATCTGTCGACCTGGAAAAAGCGTTCGACAATATAAAATGGTGCAAGCTGTTCGAGATTCTGAAAAAAGTAGGGGTAAGCTATAGGGAGAGACAGACGGGTCATATACAATATGTACAACAACCAAGAGGGAATAATAAGAGTGAACGATCAAGAACGAAGTGCTCGTATTAAGAAGGGTGTAAAACAAGGCTGTAGCCTTTCACCCCTACTCGTCAATCTGTACATCGAGGAAGCAATGATGGAAATAAAAGAAAGGTTCACGAGTGGAATTAAAATACAAGATCAAAGGATATCAATGATACGATTCGCTGATGACATTGCTATCCTGAGTGAAAGTGAAGAAGAATTAAATGATCTGCTGAACGGAATGAACAGTCTAATGAGTACACAGTATGGTTTGAGAGTAAATCGGAGAAAGATGAAGGTAATGAGAAGTAGTAGAAATGAGAACACCGAGAAACTTAACATCAGGATTGATGGTCACGAAGTCAATGAAGTTAAGGAATTCTGCTACCTAGGCAGTAAAATAACCAATGACGGACGGAGCAAGGAGGACATCAAAAGCAGACTCGCTATGGCAGAAAAGGCATTTCTGGCCAAGTGAAGTCTACAAATATCAAATACCGGCCTTAATTTGAGGAAGAAATTTATGAGGATGTACGTCTGGAGTACAGCATTGTATGTTAGTGAAACATGGACGGTGGGAAAACCGGAACAGAAGAGAATCGGAGCATTTGAGATGTCGTGCTATAGACGAATGTTGAAAATTAGGTGGACTGTTAAGGTAAGGAATGAGGAGGTTCTACGCAGAATCGGAGAGGAAAGGAATATGTGGAAAACACTGATAAGGAGAAGGGACAGGATGATAGGACATCTGCTAAGACATGAAGGAATGACTTCCATGGTACTAGAGGGAGCTGTAGAGGGCAAAAAATGTAGAGGAAGACAGAGATTGGAATACGTCACGCAAATAATTGAGGACGTAGGTTGCAAGTGCTACTCTGAGGTGAAGAGGTTAGCACAGGAAAGGAATTCGTGGCGGGCCACATCAAACCAGTCAGTAGACTGATGACAAAAAAAAAAAAAAAAAAAAAAAGTCATCAGATGAGCAAAACGACTTGCATAATGATTTAGATAATATATCTGTATGGTGCGAAAAGTGGCAATTGACCCTGAATAAGGAAAAGTGTGAAGTTATTCACATCAGTACTAAAAGAAATCAGCTAAATTTCGGTTACGCGATAAGTCACACACATCTGAAGGCTGTAAATTCAACTAAATATTTAGGGATTACAATTACAAATAACGTAAATTCGAACGATCACGTAGATAATGTTGTGGGTACAGCAAACCTAAGACTGCGATTCATTGGTAGAACACTTAGAAGGTGCAACAGGTCTACTAAAGAGACTGCTTACACCACGCTTGTCCGCCCTATTCTGGAGCATTACTGTGCGGTGAGAGATCCACATCAGGTGGGACTGACGGATGACATCAAAAAAGTACAAAGAAGGCCAGTTCGTTTTGTATTATCGCGAAATAGGGGAGATTGTGTCACAGACATGATACGTGAATTGGAGTGGCAATCATTAAAAACAACGGCGTTTTCCATTGCGACCGGATCTGCTCATGAAATTTCAGTTTTCTCCTCCGGTTGCGAAAACATTCTGTTGGCACCCGCCTACACGTTAAGAGAAAACAGGGCTCGCACAGAAAAATTAAAGTGTTCGTTTTTCCCGCGTGCCGTTCTAGAGTGAAACGAAGAGAGACAGCTTGAAGGTGGTTCACTGAACCCTCTGCCATGCACTTTATTGTGAATAGCAGAGTAATCACGTAGATGTGGATGGCCCTGGTAAAGTAAAGAAACTGACAGAACCTATATTGCGTAAAGGAAACGAAACGATCACGTATTGTGAATCTCACCTGCAAAGTGTACTGGCAGACACAGCGACTCAGCAAGACTAATTCGCAACAGCTAAAAAAGTACTGCTAAAAAAGCTATTTACAGTTGGTCCAGGGAAATTGGGTTCATACTCGTAACACAGAATGCTAATAAAACACATGACTCGGCCTTTAAGTTCTGAAATTCCAGTCAGAAAGGAGCTTATAAAATGTTCAAATGTGTGTGAAATCCTATGGGAGTTAACTGCTAAGGTCATCAGTCCCTAAGCGTACACTCTACTTAACCTAAATTATCCTAAGGACAAACACACACACCCATGCCCGAGGGAGGACTCGAACCTCCGCCGGGACCAGCCGCACAGTCCGTGACTGCAGGGCCTAAGACCGCTCGGCTAATCCCGAGCGGCCCAAGGAGCTTATAAAAAAATATTATGGACTCTAATATGAAAATTCATTTAATCTAATAACTTCCGTGTTACAGTAAATTAACTCAGAACATCAGTCAATAGAATAATTATCAATAAGTCGACTGTGACGAGGCTGCAGTGGACTAACGATACAAGTCGAGAAAAATAAAAAGAAACGGTTTACCTCGTCTAATAATACTTTGTTCTTCATTTAAAAAACTATTTTTATGTCCGTATGGCATCCAACCGTTGTTCTGGGTCATCATTCGTCCTCATAATAAATCTGCAACTCACTTAGTTCTTAAAGTGCGTCCATGCATTATACAGTACACTCATGCATCCCCCCCGCCCCCAGCTGTCCACTGCTGACTGTCAAAGATTCTACGACTCCACAGTGCTGCAAAAGCACACACAGATACTGTTGCCTTACAACTGTTTCTCTGATCACAATTCTTCAAATACATCATTTTCCTTTACAAATATTAATATATCCAATGACGTCATCAAAAAATAGCCATCTTACAGTAGTTAATTTCAAACAATCCTGTTGGGAGAACATCCGCAACATCATTGTAGCAGAGCTTGAAAATACTGCTTTAGTTGTAAATTTCTTCGTTTTGACACGAGCGGTTTCGGACTGTTGTAAGTCCATCTTCAAGTATCGTACTGGAAATAGCAAAAGATGGAGTTAATTTCCATACGCCGCGATACACGTAAAACACAAAAAAAAATTTCTTTTTTCTAACCGGTGGTTTCGAAATTTTATGAAACTTATTAGTTTTTTTTTACGCGCGTTGCGTCGTATGGATATCAACTCCCGACCTTCGCTATTTCCAGTACGATACCTGAAGATGGGCTTATAACAGTCCGAAACCGGTCACGTGAAAATAAAGAAATTTACAACGGAAGCGGTATTTTCAACCTCTGCAATAGTGAATTTACCATAACTCGATGTAAACGGTTTTTTTAACCCGTCGTGTGAGAGATGCTGAGTTCTTGGGGTGTACGGATATCTATTCTGGGCTACATGTGACGTGTCGGATCGGCTTGGACAGACCCGATCTAAAAGAAGTAGAGGGAGCTGTAGAGGTAAAATCAATGGAGGAAAACAGACACTGGAATACATCCCACAAATGATTGATTGCATGGGATGCAAATGCTATTCTGGATGAAGAGGTTGGCACAGGAGTACCAAACCAGTCAGAAAACTGATTAGCCCCTCTCCAAAAGTATTTGTCCCTTACTGCAGAAAGTCTATAAGCACACACCCTAAAACATCGGGACACCTGTTTCCCCGGCACGCCGACAATGGTTTGAAGGAGTGGTCTCCATTCTCATTTTGTTTCACTTCATGGAGCCTCCAGCCCGGCGTCACGATGGAGCAGACTTTCGCCGATGGCCGCGGCAGCACTTTCTGGACGGTGCTGGAGCCCACCAGCTTTTCTCCAGCGGCGACGAGTGCGTCTCCGGCCGCGGCAGTGCTGGAAGCTCCGAACCGGTTTTTTTAAAATCCTTCCAGTGGCTGCGTCACTCCCGTCTCAGCAGACGGGTCATTAAACCACTTTCCCCGTCGTCCACGCGAGAGCGGAGAATAAATCTGCAACTGTCCCTAAAATACTCCCAAGATTTTGGACGGATTCGTTCCCTTCCTCATTTCCCGTTTAACGGGCCACGTCCGGCTTTTGCTCCGTGGGCTGCCGTCCATATTTGCCACGTAGCAACTGCAGGTGTAATGCATGACAACATTGAATCATTCCTTAGCTAGGGGCAGACGTTTGTAAACCTCCCGCTGAAATGATCATGCCTCATAAATCCTCTTCTGCTATTCCCTTATCTGGTTCTTTGTGCCGGCCGCGGTGTCCGAGCGGTTGTAGGCGCTTCAGTCGTGAACCGCGCGACTGCTACGGTCGCAGGTTCGAACCCTGCCTAGGGCATGGATGTGTGAGATGTCCTTAGGTTAGTTAGGTTTAAATAGTTCTAGGCGCTACAGTCTGGAGCCGAGCGACCGCTGCGGTCGCAGGTTCGAATCCCGCTTCGGGCATGGATGTGTGTGTGATGTCCTTGTGTTAGTTAAGTTTGATTAGTTCTAAGTTCTAGGCGACTGATGACCTCAGAAGTTAAGTCGCATAGTGCTCAGAGCCATTTGAACCATTTTTCTAAGCTCTAGGGGACTGATGATCTCAGATGTTAAGTCCCATAGTGCCTTAATTAGGGAGAAACTTTAGAAGATATTGCAGTTTGTGAACGATATAAATTGTCGAGTAAAGAAAGATAAACAGATAACCTTGGCACTCCTTACAGTCGACTCCATCGAAGCAGCTGGCGATAAACTAGTGATATAATGATTAAAAATGTAAATCACTACGATGTCGAGGCAGAAGTATTCGGGCAAATTTATTATCACGGACTCAAATCAATAAATATAACAAATGGCGGGCCCAATCTGCTACTCCTGGGGACTGACCCTATATTCTGATTCTCTGACAAAAGTGTCAGATTTGCTTTTGTGACACAACAGGATCTGTGCACCCGCTGGCCTGCAGTTAGTCGGGCACGCCGTGTGGCTTCGGTTTCGTTCTGTCGCATTTTTTTCCACTCTGTCTCTGGGTGTCGCGAGTTTTTCGCCCAGCGCCGAGACCGCTCTGTAACGAGCCGGTTTTTCCGCCGACTTTTCCCTCCCCCGACTGCAGCCCACGTTCTCGCCCGAATCTGCAGTCGACGGCGTGAGCAGCAATTGCCTGCGATCGGGGGCGCCGCTGATGTCATCCACGAGCGAGTGGATCCGGAAATCACGGAGACCTCGCGTGCTGTCTGCTGTGTCGCCTCTAGCCATGCTGGATCTCGTTGCCACACATTCGTGCTCGTGACAAAGCTTTTTTTCTCTTTTTTCCACCAGTCCTCCGAATGATTTGATGTGTCCCGCCTCGAATTCTCCACCTGTACCAACTGTAACACACCACCCGTCACTTAGCTGGTTTTGGTGTGTGTTCACCCCAGGTAACTGACTAACAGATCAACAGACTTGGGATTTCAGCTACTTGATTGAAAATAGATGCAGTCGATTAGCACAAATTTATTTTAACTCACGACCTTCAATCATCACATTACATGACTATCCTACCAGGTAGTGGTAATAAATTGCGTTTGCGTGGAGTAAAGCGCGATAAATCAAAAGTAATTCCTATCGACTGACCCAGGCGTAATGCAAAGTGCGAGAAGAATTGTACAATACACGGCCCATGAAACCCTCGTGGAAACTTTGCCGACGTGATCCAACAAATTAATCAGTGGCCGGAGCGGGGGCAATATCACCGAATACAGCGTGGCGGGGCGTCGTCGTTGTGCGGACGTCGGCCGGCCCCGTGGTGCTGCAAGGCTGCGCTCGTCTATTCACTCCTAGCTATCTTGCTCAGTACATAGCTGAACGAAAACTATCTGTCTACAAGCTCGATCGTTCCGTTTGCTAAGTCCTAAACTGCAGAGATGCCCACTCTTTCTCAGGCAAGCTGAGTAAAGAACGCCACGTCCGCACTCTAGGCAAGCTGGGAACGGAAGACCTCTATGGGGACTTCTCCCAGTTCACTCTTCGCCTCGGTTTCCCCTCCAGTAAAATCACTTACGCCAATTGCAGCGCAAGTCGCGTTAATTATGCGCCGCTTCCCAGCGCTGACCAATGCCTGCTCTGGGAAGTGTACAAATTTCCACAGAATTTCCCTTCCTCTCAACTTCTGCTATTTAGCTCCTCCCAGGCCACCCATCAAGGTTAGCATCAGCACAAAAGACCAATTTTTCCGGAATTCTGACTCCCAGGAGAGTACTTCAAATTCCTCGGTCCTACGTTCCCATCGGAGGCTGGCGTATTTCATTCTGTCGCTCTTCACCCGATTTACTTCAAACTCTGTGTGGGCCGTGAATTCGGCGTGAAGTTGCTATAGTCACGAACACGCATATTTTGGCCTCTGTTGACCGCTCCACCGTAGCTTTGTGCGGCTTTCTCGCATGTTTCACTGAAAACGGGACTACGGACATTTATCAACAGGCGTACAAGTTCTCCGTATGTTTCCTGGTACACCAGCATGGAGCCGGGGTCAACCACCCACTCACTGTCACTCATCTTAAGGTGGCTGGAGGCCACGCCCCGTTACCACTTTCTCAGAGCTTGAGCCGCCCTAAGCTGCCTATTGTCGCTTCCCTTCGCCGCTCCCCAGCCGTGCGCCGTGGTCATTTCTGGGTACTTCCCTGGGATAAACTAGCCTCCAGTAAATCGACGCATTTCCACAAAGTTTTCATGTCGTGTGAATTACTTTAAAACCATCACCTGGCAATTATTATTCCAATATGTCCATACTATGCCATCTACAACATGCATTGTGCCTTGTCAGTCATTTTGTTCAGCCCTACTGTTCGCTCCATGTGGGTTAAGTGATCTTTAATGACTTCATGTAAGGGGCATAGTTCTTGCCATCTTACAAAACATACCAAAAAAATAGTAGGAATAGACTATAAAGATAGAAAAATGATATAGAACCTGTACAAAAACGAGACAGCAGTTATCCGTGGACGGACAAAACGAGAAGAGGTGCAGATACGGAAAGGTGTCCGACAAGGTTGCGCACTATCCCCTGTTATCTTTAACGTATACATTGAAGAGGCGCTGGAAAAAGTAAGGGAAAATTCACAGACAGGTGTAGTAATTCATGACCAACGAATGGATAAGATATGCCGATGATATATAGCTGTCCTAGCTCAAAGTGAAGAAGATCTTGTAGTCCTACTGAATAGAAAGGATAAAGTTATGGGGGAAGAATATAATATGAGAATTAATAAAGCAAAAACAAAAGTAATGGCATGCGACAAAGAAGATCAAGTGAAAGTCCAAGTTCATGTAGGCAATGAACTGCTTGAACAAGTTGATAAATTTACTTATCTGGACAGTAATATTACCAGGGATGGAAGGAGCAAGAAGGCAGAAGTGAGAAGTAGAATTGCTCAAGCAAAGGCTGCTTTTAACAAGAAGAAAAACATCTTAACATCTAAGAGCATCAGCCTTGAAACCAGGAAAAAATTTTTGAAATCATATGTGTGGGGTGTCGCACTCTATTGGTGTGAAATATGGACTCTTGGGAAAGAGGAAGACCAGAACCTACATTCTTTTGAAATGTGGTGCTATAGACGCATGCTCAAAATAAAATGGATCGACAAGGTCACAAACGAAGTGGTTCTGGAAAGAGCAGGTGAGAAGAGAAGCTTCTGGAGTTCCATTGTTAAAAGAAGAGTGCAATTTACAGGCCATCTATTAAGACATGAAGGACTCCTGAACACAATCATAGAGGGATATGTCGAGGGAAAAAGGCCAAGAGGAAGACCACAGCGGAGGTACATGGATCAAATCGTGAAAGATGTGGGTTGTAAGACCTATAAAGAAATGAAGAGAAAAGCTGAAAGACGCACAGAATGGAGATAAGCTGTCATTGTAGCTGTTGCAAACCAATCCTTGGATTGACCACTACAGAAGAAAAGAAGACCAACATCTTTATCTCGGAGTAACACTTGTACCCTACGTCCTCAACTATTTGTTAGATGTGTTTCAATCTTTGTTGTCCCCTACAGCTTTTGCCATCTCAAACACTGTCTCTTGTCTGTGTTTCCCCCTTGTTCCTTTCTTCGCCGGTTCTGCGGACGACACAACCTCCCCTTTCTTTACCTTACCACTCCATCTAATTTTCAATATCTTCCTATAGCACAACATCTCAAGCGCTTCGATTCTCTTTCTCCCCTGCTGTTCCACAGACCATGTTTCATTACCACAAAGTGCTGCGCTGCAAACCTTCATTCTCAGAAATTTCTGCATCAACCTGACTCCTATATTTGATATTTAGCGGACTTCTCTTGGCTGGGGGAACATAAAAAAGCGGTTTAGCACAGACAAAGAGGGCATACGTGATCAAAAAAAAGTCGGCTAGTAAAAAATATAAGGCTTTGTTTGAGATAGAAGTTTCAGAGGACGCACGTCCAGAACAAGGGATTGTATGGTAGCGAGGAAAAGAAGACAAAAAACTGGAGAATTGAAGCATCTCAGATGTGGTACTGCAGAAGAATGTTGAAAATTAGGTAGAGTAATATGATGAAATATGAGGAAGTTCCCCACAGAATCGGCGACGAAAGGAACATGTGGAAAGCCATGACAAGAAGGGACAGGGTGGTAGTACATCTGTTAAGATATCAGGGAATAACCTAAGTGTTACTACAAATATATCAACAACTACATCGATACTCTGCAAATTACACTTAATTGCCTGGCGGAGGGTTCGTCGCACACTTTCACACTAATTCTCTATTATTCCACTCTCGAACAGCAGTACTCGAAAAGAGGGCAGACAAGCGCAGTGTAGGCTGTCTGTCTGAGTAGATCTGTTACAGTTTCTACCACTAAAACGCTGTCTTTCGTTTGCGTTCCCCACAACATTTTCTGTGTGTTCCTTCCAATTTAAGTTGTTCGTAATTGTGATTCCTAGGTATTTATTTGAATTGACGGCCCTTAGATGTGACTAATATATCGTGTAACAGAAGTTTAAGCGATTCCTTTTAGCACTCGTGTGGGTGACCTCACACTTTTCGTTATTTAGGGTCAATTGTCAAAAAAAAAAAGGTTCAAATGGCTCTAAACACTATGGGACTTAACATCTGAGGTCACCAGTCCCCTAGAACTTAGCTCTACTTAAACCTGACTAACCTAAGGACATCACACACATCGATGCCCGAGGCAGGATTCGAACCTGCGACCGTAGCAGCATCGCGGTTCCAGACTGACGCGCGTAGAACCGCTCGGCCACAGCGGCCGGCAGAGCCAATTGTCAATTTTCAGGGAAGTGTAGAAGGTAAAAACTGTATAGGAAGATGTCACAGTACCGTTTCTTTGAACGCTCACTAGAAAATAGAATAGTTGGCCTGTTTGTGAACTGCCAGTTTTTACAACAACAGTTGACTAATTTTAAAAGACTTTGTCGCATACCAGAGCGTCATATAGAGCCCTTTTAAGTCATTTAATGGCGGCAGTTGCGCGTACCGAGCACAATATTTTTTCCCCCACCTGCTGTGAACCACGGGAATCGTTTGATTTGGCGGTTAGTCTATTCTTCTATCAGAGTGTCTTCATTCGTTCTCTTTACTTTGTCCAGATCGCCTTGCTCATTGCACTTTTTTTTACCGTAATTCCTGGTAGTTAGCAACCTTCGTTCGAAATACCTCTTTAGTCATCCAACTTTCTTTGTCTCAGATCCATTTCTTCATTATTATTTAGTATCAGACATTTTCAGCTGTGCTTCTGTCTGAACAATCGTGGTTTCGGGATTAATATTTGCATTGTAGAATTTTTTTTCGTTATGCGATGGTTGGGCGGAAATATGGTTCAAATGGCTCTGAGCAGTATGCGACTTAACTTCTGAGGTCATCAGTCGCCTATAACTTAGAACTAATTAAACCTAACTAACCTAAGGACATCACACACATCCATGCCCGAGGCAGGATTCGAACCTGCCACCGTAGCGGTCGCCCGGTTCCAGACTGTAGCGCCCAGAACCGCACGGCCACTCCGGTCGGCGCAGAAATATGGAAACACCGGAAGAAATACAGGGTGTTTCAAAAATGACCGGTATATTTGAAACGGCAATAAAAACGAAACGAGCAGGGATAGAAATACACCGTTTGTTGCAATATGCTTGGGACAACTGTACATTTTCAGGCAGACAAACTTTCGAAATTACAGTAGTTACAATTTTCAACAACAAATGGCGCTGCAAGTGATGTGAAAGATATAGAAGACAACGCAGTCTGTGGGTGCGCCATTCTGTACGTCGTCTTTCTGCTGTAAGCGTGTGCTGTTCACAACGTGCAAGTGTGCTGTAGACAACATGGTTTATTCCTTAGAACAGAGGATTTTTCTGGTGTTGGAATTCCACCGCCTAGAACACAGTGTTGTTGCAACAAGACGAAGTTTTCAACGGAGGTTTAATGTAACCAAAGGACCGAAAAGCGATACAATAAAGGATCTGTTTGAAAAATTTCAACGGACTGGGAACGTGACGGATGAACGTGCTGGAAAGGTAGGGCGACCGCGTACGGCAACCACAGAGGGCAACGCGCAGCTAGTGCAGCAGGTGATCCGACAGCGGCCTCGGGTTTCCATTCGCCGTGTTGCAGCTGCGGTCCAAATGACGCCAACGTCCACGTATCGTCTCATGCGCCAGAGTTTACACCTCTATCCATACAAAATTCAAACGCGGCAACCCCTCAGCGCCGCTACCATTGCTGCACGAGAGACATTCGCTAACGATATAGTGCACAGGATTGATGACGGCGATATGCATGTGGGCAGTATTGGTTTACTGACAAAGCTTATTTTTACCTGGACGGCTTCGTCAATAAACAGAACTGGCGCATATGGGGAACCGAAAAGCCCCATGTTGCAGTCCCATCATCCCTGCATCCTCAAAAAGTACTGGTCTGGGCCGCCATTTCTTCCAAAGGAATCATTGGCCCATTTTTCAGATCCGAAACGATTACTGCATCACGCTATCTGGACATTCTTCGTGAATTTGTGGCGGTACAAACTGCCTTAGACGACACTGCGAACACCTCGTGGTTTATGCAAGATGGTGCCCGGCCATATCGCACGGCCGACGTCTTTAATTTCCTGAATGAATATTTCGATGATCGTGTGATTGCTTTGGGCTATCCGAAACATACAGGAGGCGGCGTGGATTGGCCTCCCTATTCGCCAGACATGAACCCCTGTGACTTCTTTCTGTGGGGACACTTGAAAGACCAGGTGTACCGCCAGAATCCAGAAACAATTGAACAGCTGAAGCAGTACATCTCATCTGCATGTGAAGCCATTCCGCCAGACACGTTGTCAAAGGTTTCGGGTAATTTCATTCAGAGACTACGCCATATTGTTGCTACGCATGGTGGATATGTGGAAAATATCGTACTATAGAGTTTCCCAGACCGCAGCGCCATCTGTAGTTGAAAATTGTAACTACTGTAATTTCGAAAGTTTGTCCGCCTGAAAATGTACTGTTGTCCCAAGCATATTGCAACAAACGGTGTATTTCTATCGCTGCTCGTTTAGTTTTTATTGCCGTTTCAAATATACCGGTCATTTTTGAAACACGCTGGACATGCTTGAAGATAAATGAAGATGTTAGCCAAGCACGTAGGCTACGCTGTTGTATTCGGCCACAAACGGCGCCTGCGCAGTGTCGTCAACACCTTCGAAGTGCCACTCGTAGTCACACTACCGCTAGGCATAGTTGTGAGTGTCATATGTTGGACCCACGTGAATTCGAACCCTGACAAATTTTTGCTCCTTGTATGGTAGCTACTTTCGTAACCAACGTAGCCGATGAACTTGGTGTTTCAGGAGGCACCCTATGCAAGACTTTGCCGCATACAGGGAAAGCGGAAAAACATCGTTCACCAAGCCACGACGCGGACTAAAGTGCGGGTTGTGTGAGCGTGAGAGATCGTCATTGGAGAAGATTGTGGCGAAAAATAAGGGGACGACATTTGCAAAAGTGACTGCAGAAGTGAATCTCGCAAATCGCGAATTCCGTCAGCACCAAAAGAAAAAAAAATGCACAAATGGTTCAAATGGCTCTAAGCAGTATGGGAGTTAACATCTGAGGTCATCACTCCCCTAAACGTACAACTACCTAAAGCTAACTAACCTAAGGACGTCACACTTACCCGTGCCCGAGGCAGGATTCGAACCTGCGACCGTAACAGCAGCGCGATTCCGGACTGAGGTGCATAGAACCGCTCGGCCACGGCGAAAATCCACACATCGTTGTAGAAAACGTTGTGCTGAAGCCCCCTGTGATGTGTCGGTAACTAGAATCCCAATAAGAAACAATCAAACATCTACAAAAACGCTACGCATTAACAAGTTTATTTTCAATATTTATACTTAATTACTGAGATGTACACAACATTTTGTAGCTGTACATCCTTCTGTGGTGCTGAGTTATATACAATGGTCTTGATGGCAGTAAATAGTCTTCAGTGCTGATACATTCCGATAAAACATTGACACGTATTAAAGTTTAGTAACATCATGCTACTCCGATGCATTTTCCTCACTGCACTTGTAGGCACTAACGTCGATACGAGTTCGAAGATTCACTGAGTCTGAACCGAATCTCAGTGTGGCTGCTTAAAAAGACCCAACAGCCAATCAGAGTCGCAGGCAGTGAAATCAGCGTGGATTCGGCGTTCCCTAACGGTGTGTATACATTGAGGCCGGCCCCCGTGGCAATTATTTATTTACAGCTCGTACAGAATAGATATGTGTTTCAAAGTTTCACTCACCACCAAAGTAGTCACCAGCATTGAGTGTAACCCGCTGCCAGCGATGTGGAAGTCGTAGGATACTCTTAGCAGTGCCAGTTGTGTTGACAGTCCGAGCGTCGCGGTCTATTGCCCGACGAATTTGTACCACTTGTGAAGCGAATGCCGTGAAGTGTTTCCTTCAGTTTAGAAACCGACTTGAAGTCACGAGGGCTTAATAAGTCAGGGGAGTGCAGCAGGTGGTACAGCACTTAGCAGACCCATCAGTCAAGCAAATCAGTAACAGCTTTCACTGTACTTGCTTGAGCATTGTGGTGCAAAATGATGGTCAGGTCCTGCAGAAAGTGTCATCACTTCTAAGCTGGTCGTAGATTGTGTTCTAAAATGAACAGCATACAGACAGAAGTGATGACACTTTCTGCAGGACCTGACCATCATTTTGCACCACAATGCTCTAGCAAGTACAGTGCAAGCTGTTACTGATTTGTTTGACTGATGGGGTAGCTAAGTGCTATACCTTACCTATTGCAGTCCCCTGAGTCAAGCCCTCGTGAGTTCAACTCGATTTCTAAACCTCTTACTTCGGGAGACTTCTCTCCAGTGAGAATGACATGCTGCGTTCTATTATCTAGGAATTCTTCAATCGAGTCACACGATTGGTCTGATACTCCATATGTTCTTACTTTCTTCATTAAACGACTGTGGGGAACTGTATTAAACGCTTTTCGGAAGTCAAGAAACACGGCATCTACCTGCGAACCCGTGTCTATGGCCCTCTCAGTCTCTTGGACGAATAGCGCGAGCTGGGTTTCACACGACCGTCTTTTTCGAAACCCACGCTGATTCCTACAGAGTAGATTTCCAGTCTCCAGAAAAGTCATTGTACTCGAACATAATACGTGTTCCAAAATTCTACAACTGATCGACGTTAGAGATATAGGTCTACAGTTCTGCACATCTGTTCGACGTCCCTTCTTGAAAACGGGGATAACCTGTGCCCTTTTCCAATCCTTTGGAACGCTACGCTCTTCTAGAGACCTACGGTACACCGCTGCAAAAAGGGGGGCAAGTTGCTTCGCGTACTCGGTGTAAAATCGAACTGGTATCCCATCAGGTCCAGCGGCCTTACCTCTTTTGAGCGATTTTAATTGTTTCTCTATCAAATGTTCAAGAAATCTGATGGGACTTAAGTGCTAAGTTCATCAGTCCCTAAGCTTACACAATACTTGACCTAAATTATCCGAAGGACAAACGCGCACACCCATGCCCGAGGGAGGACTCGAACCTCCGCCGGGACCAGCCGCACAGTCCATGACTGTTTTTTCTATCACTCCGTCATCTATTTCGATATCTACCATTTTGTCATCTGTGCGACAATCTAGAGAAGGAACTACAGTGCAATCTTCCTCTGTGAAACAGCTTTGGAAAAAGGAATTTAGTATTTCGCCCTTTGGTCTGTCATCCTCTGTTTCAGTACCATATTGGTCACAGAGTGTCTGGACATTTTGTTTTGATCCACTTACCGCTTTGACATAGGACCAACTAATATGTTCCCTGACTGCTTGGAACGTGCGCTGTGTTTATTTCACTACTAAACGCCTCAGTAATGTACGACACGTCTCTTACGTGAAACTGACGCAGCAGGGGGAAAAAAGCAGACGGCCATCATACGGCCGTTGGCCTGCATTGGCTGGCGCGAACCCCTCTGGGAACCACTTTCCAAAGTGAAATGACGGACTCCCCGGCAGCGCCGTTTACCTTCGGGCTCCTCGTTTGCTGCGGTCGCCGCCTGTATAGCCAGCTGCCTGTCTGTCAGCTGTTGCTGTTTATACAACACCGCCCGCGGAATTCACGCGTAACCGGTTTCTTTTTCCTTCTTTCACTCTCGTTTGCGAGCAATATACGGTCACCAAGCCAAGTGAACGGGGCGTGGCGGCTGTTCGGTGCTGTACATTCGTATTCAGAACCTTAGAATGCTCTACAAAGCTTACTGGACTTCCCCTAGAAGGATATGGAGTTACACATCTCGTCTACTAGGCGGTTGTAGAATACATAGAAGCGAACAGTGGATAAATTTTCTCGCCGTGTACATTCACATAGGATGACGATGAATTTGGCTTTAGGAAAGGTAAACGCACCAGACAGGAAAAAATAGCTCTGAGCACTATGGGACTTAACTAATGAGGTCATCAGTCCCCTAGAACTTAGAATTACTTAAACCGGACTAACGTAAGGACATCACACACACCCATGCCCGAGGCAGGATTCGAACCTGCGACCGTAGCGGTCGCGCGGTTCCAGACTGTAGCGCCTAGAACCACTCGGCAGTTCTGACGTTGCGGTTGATAATGGAAGCAAGACTAAAGGAAAATCAAGACAACTTCATAGGATCTGTCGGCATCGAAAAAGCGTTCTACAGTGTGAAATGGTGCAAGATTCTCGAAATTCTGAGAAAAATAGGGATACGCTATAAGGAGAGACGGGTAATGCGCAATATACACAAGAGCCAAGAGGGAATAATAAGAGTGGATGACTGAGAACGCGGTGCTTGGATCTGTCGGCATCGAAAAAGCGTTCTACAGTGTGAAATGGTGCAAGATTCTCGAAATTCTGAGAAAAATAGGGATACGCTATAAGGAGAGACGGGTAATGCGCAATATACACAAGAGCCAAGAGGGAATAATAAGAGTGGATGACTGAGAACGCGGTGCTTGGATCAAAAAGGGTGTAAAATAGGGATGTAGTCTTTCGCCGCTGCTGTTCAATCTGCACATAGAAGAACCACTGCTGGAAATAAAAGAAAGGTTCAGAAGTGGGATTAAAATTCAAGGTGAAAGGATATCAGTGATACGATTCACTGATAACATTGTTATCTGGAGTGAAAGTGAAGAAGAATTAGATGATCTGCTGAATGGAATGAACAGTCTAATGAGTACAGAATATGGACTGAGAGTAAATCGGAGAAAGACGAAGGTAATGAGAAGTAGAAGAAATGAGAACAGTGAGAAACTCAACATCGGGATTGACGGTCACGAAGTAGATGAATTTAAGGAATTCTGCTACCTAGGCAGCAAAATAACCAATGACGGACGGAGCAAGGAGGACTTCAGAAGCAGACTAGCACTGACCGAGAGAAGTCTACTAATATCAAACATAGGCCTTAGTTTCAGGAAGAAATTTATGAGAAAGCAAGTTCGCAACACAGCATTGAATGGTAGTGAAACACGGACTTTGGGAAAACCGGAACAGAGGAGAATCGAAGCATTTGAGATGTGGTGCTACAGAAGAATGTTGAAAATTAGTAGGACTGATAAGGTAAGGAACGAGGAGATTGTGCACAGATTCGGAGAGGAAAAGATTATGTGCAAAACGCTGACAGGGAGAAGAGACAGGATCTGTTAAGATGTCAGGTAATGACTTCCACGGTAGTAGAGGGAGCTCTAGAGGCCAGAAACTGTAGAGGAAGATAGAGATTGGAGTACATCCAACTGCTATTCTGAGATTAAGAGATTGGCGCATGAGAGGAAATTGTGACGGGCCCACATCAAAGCAGTCAGAAGACAGGTGACTCAAAAAATGGCTCTAAGCACTATGGCACTTAACATCTGAGGTCATCAGACCCCCTAGACTTAGAACTACTTAAACCTCACTAACCTAAGATGATCACACACACATGGATGCGCGAGGCAGGATTCGAACCTGCGACCGTAGCGGTCGCGCGGTTCCAGGCTGAAGCGCCTAGAACATGCTCGGCCACACCGGCCGGCGGCATATGACTCAAAAAACAGGAAAGACATTCAGAAGGTACAGACAACTCTACAAAAATGGAGCCCCCATCCATTACATAGAGAATTTGCTGCTAGGATTATCCTCTCTCTTTTAACCCCCACCCACCCCACAGCACCCAGCCCCTCCGTCGCACCAATTTCGATTATGATGCAGTGTAGATCGGTGAGCGAAAATACTGTACCCGCTGGTTGGAAGGAACGACAGATCACACCCTTCTGCCGGCCGGGGTGGCCGAACGGTTCTAGGCGCTACAGTCTGGAATCGCGCGACCGCTACGGTCGCAGGTTCGAATCCTGCTTCGGGCATGGATGTGTGTGATGTCCTTAGGTTAGTTAGGTTTAAGTAGTTCTAAGTTCTAGGGGACTGATGACCTAGAAGTCCCGTAGTGCTCAGAGCCATTTTGAACCACACCCTTCTACAAGCAGGTTATGTGGAGGTTCAAAAATGTTCAAATGTGTGCGAAATCTTATGGGACTTAACTGCTACGGTCATCAGTCCGTAAGCTTACACACTACTTAACCTAAATTATCCTAGGGACAAACACACAACCCATGCCCGAGGGAGGACTCGAACCTCCGCCGGGACCAGTCGGACAGTCCACGACTGCAGCGGTTAGGTGAAGGGATCCACAAAAGTGCCATCCCGTATCATTCGCGTCCCTCTGTTGTAGAATTTTAGAACATATCAATAGCCTCTCTCCCTGTCCCCCACCCCTCCCAATCCCGATTTTTTAAAGAATCGAACTCCCATTTCCGTATCTCGCATTCAGGATGTTTTATTGACCGGTTTCGTTCTTGAATTTAACAACAACATCATCATCATTAGAAACTCTGGAATTTGTAAGGGGTTCGTAGGCCCTTTGTATAACTTTGCACTTGGCACAGGTCGATAGGGCGAACAATCGATTGTGACGTGTTGCGAGAGCGAGTGTCGAGATGCGCCAGGGTGGTTGGCGGGAATGGTGTGTGTGTGTGGAGGCCATTATTGGAATACAGGGTATTTAACCGAGAAGGGTGTCACCATCGCCGTGGTTAGACCCCTAAATAATAAATGAATACCGGGAAAGTGATGAAGTATCTTTGTAAAAGTGAAAAGTGACGTTACTAGTGCCGATATTGAGTTTCGCGTCTACCGCGCCGGCCTAACCTTGGATTGCAGTGTTGGATGCAGTGATGGATTATCGTGTGACGATAATGGCAAATGAAGGAAGCCTGTGCTGAGGTTAGCCGTAATTAGATATGTATGACGAAGGCAGTGGCTGTCTCCTTTTTGTGTGTTGAGCAGAATATAAGTTCGTAATTAGTAAAACTGTAGCAGGCCGGAGTGGCCGAGCGGTTCTAGGCGCTACAGTCTGGAATCGCGCGACCGCTACGGTCGCAGGTTCGAATCCTGCCTCGGGCATGGATGTGTGTGATGTCCTTAGGTTAGTTAGGTTTAAGTAGTTCTACGTTCTAGGGGACTGATGACCACAGCTGTTGAGTCCCATAGTGCTCAGAGCCACTTGAACCGCTTGAAGTAAAACTGTGTTGGTGTACCTTATTACCATACATTCAGTATTATAGTACTGAACAGGTCGAACTGGAAAGTAACAGCTTCCGTAGCAGTCAATTCCGATTACCAGCCCCATTACGTTCACGGTCATGTTAATAATAAATATTGGGCTGCTATTCAATCAGATCAGGTCGGGATAAAAACGGAGGTGTTACAAATTAACACTCTGAAATATACATAGTGTGAAAATAAGAGAGACTATATTCCATTTAAAATATGATAAGGCTGATTACATTGCTGGCGGCTGAGATCAATTTCACCGTACAACAATGCTACCAACCTCCATGGCATCCAAGGATAATGTACTATTCTTGTTCAGCGAGATAAGGTCTCATGTATATACAATAGCTGTTCAAAACGTTCCGGAAGATTCGTAATTTAGGGCCAGTGGTGCGTTGGAGCGAAATGCGGTTGGCATCCTTGCACACGCCTGTGTTTAATGTGTACCTGCCGGAAGTTTCAGTGTTGTATGTCTGTTAGTTACTGTTCACTTCTGTACTGAGTAGAACGTGTCACACAGTCTGAGAATTTCGAAGTGACAGAGTTAGAGGAGCAACGCGTGTGCATTAAATTTTGCGTGAAACTCAAGAGATCCTTTAGAGAGACCAAATTATGCAGAAAGCCTGCGGTGGTGAGTGCTTAAGCCGTACGCGGTGTTACGAATAGTTTGCGCGGTTTAAAATTGGTCGGACGGAAGTTAAAGATGACGTTCTTTGAGGACGTCTTTCGACGTCTACCAACGACGTTCATATCAGGAACGTCAACGAAACTGTGTTTGACAATCGAAGACAGGCTGTCCGAGACAGTGCAGAAGAATGTAACATTTCAGTTGGCTCGTGTCAAGAAATCCTGACACAGCATATTGGAATGCATCGTGTCGCCACCAAGTTCGTCATACGACTCTTGTGTCGGGACCAGAAAGAACTTCGCCTCGCAATCTGTGAAGAGCTTTTTGGATCGCGCAAATGAGAACGAGATGTTCCTTCAGAGGATCGTAACTGGTGATGAGACGTGGGTCTACGGTTATGATGTCGAGACCGAGGTTCAGTCTTCACAATGGATTGGGAAAGGTTCTCCGAGACCAAAGAAAGCTCGTCAGGTCAGGTCAAATGTCAAAGCCATGCTGATGGTTTTCTTTGACTTTGAAGGATTGGTTCATCACGAATTCGTACCACAGGAACACGCTGTTAAATCGATGGTACTACTGGGACGCGTTACGGCGCGTGCGAGAAAATGTGGGAAGGAAACGGCCTGAACTGTGGCGAGACAATTCGTGGCTCTTACATGTCGATAACGCACTCCCACATTTATCCCTGTTGGTGCGTGACTGTTGCTGTCTCACCCTGCGTAGTCTCCATACCTGGTCTCTGCGGACTTTTTTTTTTATTTCTGAAGTTGAAAGTCCCTGTGAAAGGACGAAGATTTGCAACGGCAGACCAGATAAAAGAGAACTCGCAACGGCGCTTTGTGCCATCCAGCAAGAGGCTTACCAAGGGTGCTTGTGAAACTGGCGTGTTGAAGCCCGGCGGTTCAAATCTCCCCCCAGATGGAGCTAATTTTTTAATTTTTCTAAATCTAATCAAAAGTTCTTGATCATCATTTTTATTCCGTTAAATGGTTTAAATGTAATTTTTTTTATTTCAGGTACTTTACCGATTCATTCTCATCATCGTATTCACCCTTTTATTTACTCTTATTTTTTTCCTATCTTTTTTTTTCCTTCGAATCTGCTTGTATCGCCTATAATCTGTAACTAAATGCCAACCAGAGCTGCTCATATGGTGGTAACACGGCATCCCGTGCAGCCAATGTGTGGATAGTTTCAAGAAATCAGTGACAGTGAGAAATTACAGTTTGCTTTTACCGCTAAAACTGATATTTCTCTGCGTAAGATATGCAGTGCAAACAAACATGTTACGAAATTTTTCTCTACTGAGTTTGCTCGCAGAGGTTCGTCTTAAACGCCTTGAACAAAGCAAATTGGAAATTTGTGGTAAGTTCCTATGGGACCAAACTGCTGAGGTCATCGTTCCCTAGGCTTACACACTACTTAATATAACTAACTTACGCTAAGGACAACACACGCACACGCACACACACACACACACACACACACACACACACACACACACATGCCCAAGGGAGGACTCGAACCTGACGGGGGGAGCCGCGCGAACCATGGCAAGGCGCCTTTGATCACACGGCTACCCTGCGCGTCATGAACAAAGCGATTGTGATTTTCAGAAAGATGAGGGAGTAGAGATGAAAAGATGGGGTAGTAAAAACAGAAAGATGAAGAAGCAGGGAGAGAAAGAAGAAGAAGTAGATGTGAAAGTTGAAAGGTAGAAAGTTATAAAGATGATGTAGAAAGATGAGGTAGGAGAGACAAGATGAAGAGATAGTAGAGAGAGAATGATGGAGTAGAGACAGAACGATAAAGAAGTACAGACAGAATGATGAGGGAGTAGAGTGTGAGAAATGTGGTATTTTAGAGAAAGAAAGTTGAAGGAGTAGAGAAAGAAAGTTGAGGGAGGTGACTCAGAGATGAGGGAATAGAAGGGGAACCAAAGATGAAAAGTTGAGACAGAGACAGAAGTAGCCTTAAGACGATGGTGAGGGGAGGGAAAAGAGGCCGGTATTACACTATCAAATTTCTTTGTCAAACATTTGATCAAAGATTTGATCAAACATACGATGAAATATTCGTCAAATATATTGTTAGTCGCCGTTTTCTCGGATACATCGCACATCACGAGGTTATGGTTAGCTTAGGATATGAGTTTACCTTCAGGACTACGAAACGCGTCGTCTGCCGCAGTTCAGTCACTGGTCGCTTAAAAAATCAGCTGTTGACAGAGTATCTCGCATTTCCGTCATACCTCGCGCCGGCCCCTTCCAGCATTGCTCTGCGTTACTCATAAACAGCATTTGTAAAGTTAGACGCCGTGTTCGTATGTCGCCTATAACCGAGCAGCAGGTGTCGGAACAATGTAACGGAAAGTGACAGACGTCAAGTGTCAAGTTATTTTAATCGGGTTGTAGTTTGTATGCTCAATATGCCACCTGCCAACAGTGCCACAGGATCGGGCTTTTCCTTTGCGGCGGTCGCAGGCGCCCTCCCCAGTATACTGGTTCCTAGCAACGCCTCATACGTAATGCTTGTTTCAGAGTTATTGATGCAGTCTTCACAGATATCGAAAGTCTCCAACTGGGTGCTAGACGCGTAGTGTTCACTCCCTCCAAACGTCTTCACCTAACGCGCAGCTGTAGAGTCCAGACGCGAGAGACTAAGCCAATATTTTTATAGGCGCGGCTAATAGATGTAGGTCTCGACCGGGGCTCCAGCGACGGGCAAGCAGTCTCGCGAAATTCCAGGCTGGAATGCAGGAAGGGGCCACGGAGCGGAACGCGCGGACTAATCTTTGTGTTCCACGCGCCGGCGCACCGCACCGCTGTTCTTTCGCACAGCTGTGTTCTGGTCTGCTGTGAGGTGATAACTTTGCGGTTATCTCAGCCCGACGCTGAATGTAATGGCCGGTTGTAACCGGCTATAAAACGGCAAATGACTGTACTTTCTCTCTCTCTCTTTCATTTTTATTTGCTTCTTCTATTGCAGTTCTCCTTCACTCCTCCGGGCTTTATTCATTTATCTATTTCTCGTCTGTAAATCTGCTATCTCTCATATTTGGTCTCTACGTCTCCTCCATCAAAACACTATATCTTTCTGCCACTTCTCCGTCGTCTCTCAGACTTCATCTTTCTGCCTCTTTTCCCTCCCCTCACCATCGTCTTAATGCTACTTCTCTGTCTTTCTCTCTTTCACAACTTTTCATCTTTGGTTCCCCCTCTATTCCCTCATCTCCGACTCGTCTCCCTAAACTTTCTTCCTCTACTCCCTTAACTTTCATTCTCTACTCCCTCAACTTTCTTTCTCTACTCCCTCAACTTTCTTTCTCTACTCCCTCAACTTTCTTTCTCTACTCCCTCAACTTTCTTTCTCTACTCCCTCAACTTTCTTTCTCTACCCCCTCAACTTTCTTTCTCTACCCCCTCAACTTTCTTTCTCTACCCCCTCAACTTTCTTTCTCTACCCCCTCAACTTTCTTTCTCTACCCCCTCAACTTCCTTTCTAAAAATACCACATTTCTCACACTCTACTCCCTCATCATTCTCTCTGTACTTCTTCATTGTTCTGTCTCTACTCCCTCGTCGTTCTCTCTCTACTATCTTTTCGTTTTGTCTCTCCTACCACATCTTTATATTTCTACTATGTCATATTTTTTGCTTCGACTTTCAGCATCTACTTCCTCTTCTTTCTCTCCCTGCTTCTTCATCTAGCTGTCTGTACAACCCCATCTTTTCATCTCTACTTTCTCATCTTTCTGAATCACTTTTATGCTGCCCCTCCCCCCAAAAAAATCTCTCTCTCACTCTTCATGTACACACACACACACACACACACACACACACACACACACACACAGAGTTACTTCGCCCTCAATTTTACTACCAAAACTTTCTTGAGTAGATACATTGCTGGCCATTAAAATTGCAACATCATGAGTGTAGCATGTAACAAACGTCAAATTGCCACGAAGCACACTGCAGACTTGCATAAGCAAACCATTAGTTACAGTTTTGAATATGGCTAGTTTCAACTTAGGATTAAGCAGCCAACTCACTGCACATGAATGGTAGTTGGTACATTGACCTAATTTTCGACACCTACTAGAGGTCTTCACCAGAATGAAATGTTGCTAAATAGTAAAATTACATTGCTAAAAAGCAATAGTCAGAATTTGGAGCAGCTATGCTCATGTCAAAAGTAAAATAAAGTTTTGTAGCTTTCGCCACGTGTGCCCAGCAGGGAACAACCATCAGGCTATTTAGCAACATTTCATTCTGATGAAGACACCCCCAGTAGGTGTCACAATCTAGGACAATGTCCGCCTGTTTAACTGGGTGGTAATGTGCTCGGCTCCCATGCAAGTGGGACCGGGTTCGATTCCCGACTGCGTTGGAGATTTTCTTCGCTCAGGGGCTGGGTGTTGTGTTGTTCTGATCATCATTTCATTCTCATCAGCGGCGCGCAAGTCGCCCAATGTGACGTCGAATGAAATAAGACTTGCACTTGGCGGCCAAACTTTCCTGGATAGGGGCCTTCCGACCTACAATGTGTAAGGGATCCGTGATCCCACGAACATAGATGCTAGTATCCGACGCCCAGGTCGATAGCAGACAGAAGTCGATTGTCGAGCACTGCAGGAGGCAGTGAGACTAGTGTTGTGTGAGGAGTAGTACTAGAGAGTGACGAGTGAGCAGTGGTGCTGGAAAGACGGGCAAGAATGGTGGTCGAGTCAGTAGTAAACGGTAAAATTCACCGGAGTATGACGAGTGAGCACGTCCCCCTGATCGTCGTGGGGTTGACCCTCACTAATACCGATTCGCGTGTGATATGAAACAGAGAGTGACAAGTGCCGAATTACGTGTTTCGCGTCAACCGCGTCGGCCAGCAACAACCATGGATTGCAGTGAAGATTGTTGTGAATGTTAACCATCAGCATTGCGTGTGACGAAGTACTGAAAATCAACAACCAATAAAAAGATATAACCGTAACTAACGTGTAAGGCGAAGGTAGCAACTGCCTCAAAATTGGTGTGTTAGTAGAAAATATATCAGTTTGTACGTCGCAACCTTTGTGGTCCTTAATGATAGACAAACTTTCAATCATTCCAGTATTCAGTCTCAGAACAGCCGCACTCGGTTGAAATACCCCCGAAACCACAGCAGAAAAAACGATAGCCTTTCATCCATTAAGCACACGGTCATATAATCATAAGAATTAACTGTTTGGCGGCTTCGATAAATTACACAAAATCCAGTAAAGGAATTTTAAACGGGGGTGTTTCAAATGCCATACGTTCGTTTCCATTTCTAGGTCACTGTACCTACCGGTTATGTGGAACCGGTTGCCTGTTTAAACCTAAGTTCAAATCATTAGTATTTCAATGCAACACCACAAACTAGGTAGAAGCTAAACCATCTGTATTTTGTGTATAAAAAAATGCACAGTACGTTTCTCATTCACAAATCGCATTTGAGTGTTGGCTGTTTGTGAGAATATCATGTTGTGTCTTATGGGAGAAGGAGAAAAGCATACCAGCACGTGTCGGAATTCGAAAAGAGGCGGGATTGCGGCCTATTGATATTGCAGTTCATCATTCCGTGACACTGCTGCTCATGTTGGTCGGGATCCCACAATCGCCATGTGAATACGGAATTGAGGGTTTCAGGAGGCACTCAGTCAGCACCATATAGGATCTCAGCAGCCCCACGTAACTAGCGCCAGAGAGGAGAGCTGTAGTGTTCGCTCGGCTGTGCAAGAACGCACAGCCATGTCAACTACCTGGAGTCACGAAATGCGTGTGTCTGCAGCAAGAAGAGCGTATCCACATGGACAATGCAATGACGTCTGGATCATCACAAGGTGTCAACGCAGCAACCATTCATGATAATTTCATTGACGTGGCAGCAGGGAGAAGCATGTCACCAGTGGGCAACACTGAACAATTCATGCTGACCTGGCGACTGCGCTCATTACTAGAACAGTCTTTAATATCTGAATGACGTCACCCACCGGAGCAGTTTCGAAGCTGGCGGGAGGTACTGGAGGCTCTGTTTGAACCAAAACCTCTCTGACATAGGCCGGTATTACACTATCAAATTTCTTTGTCAAAGATTTGTTCAGACATGTGATCAAATATTCGTGAAATATATTTGACAAAGATCTTTGACGTGGCGCTAAAAAGGGGTATTACATTGTGATCATATTTTTCGTTAAAGTTCAAGATGGCTGACAACAACAGCTTGTTATTAACTGCAGCAGTTGCATGTACCACAGTTGCGCTGTGTGCACATGTGGAAGAGAAGCGAAAAAAAAAGAAAACGTACCTGGGTGAAGCCGTGGATTTTACGACAAGACGATAAAAGCATTCAACAAAACTTGTTATGTGAGCTTGTAGTGGAGGACGTCAAGTCGTACATAAATTACTTAAGAATGGATGAGCATACATTTCTGTATTTGCTCAGTGAAGTGTATCCTCGTATAACAAAGCACAATATTCACTTAAGAACTGTTACATCTGCAGAAGACAGGCTCACTGTAACACTCTGATTCCTTGCTACTGGAGAGGGTTAAGTTAGGTTAGGTTAGCTCAGGTCTCCAATCTTCTTAATCTATTTTTGTATTCAGGGTGCCTCACGTTGTAAAGCGCCTCATCAGCTTTATACATCGCTATTAATTAGTTGTCGGTACACATTAATTGTATTTACCAGTCATGTTTATAAACACACTACACATGATAGAAAGACGCAGCGATGCTAGCGCTCCACGTGGTAACATATCACGTTGCAGTGAACAGAAGACAAGCGACTTTTGTGATCAAATCTACAGCGAGGCCCTAGATTTGTTCAAATTTATTTGACGACAGACGAGATTTGACAAAGTGCCCTATTACACCATCAAACTTCTTTGACAAAAATATTTGACAGATCAACTTTGACAAAGAAAGTTGATAGTGTAATACTGGCCATAGGGGGAGATTAAACTACGCTTCTATTTGGTAAACTAATCATACAGTACTTCAAATTGACAATTTTTGAAGTAGAAGTTACAACTCGTTTTTATTGCCATTTTCCGGGTCGCACTCAGCCTCGTGATGCCAATTGAGGAGCTACTCGACCGAATAGTAGCGGCTCCGGTCACAGAAAACCATCGTAACGACCAGGGGAGCGGTGTGCTGACTCCACGCCCCTCCTATCCGCATCCCCTCTAAGGATGACACGGTGGTCGGATGGTCCCGGTATAAGGCCACTCGTGGTCTGAAGACGGAGTGTTTTATTATTGGTACGGGTGAACCACAGGGAAGGGAAACAAGTGGTGAGTGGAACCAGAAGTACCCTTTGCCAGACACCGTTAGGTGCCTCGCAGAATGTAGACGCGGATGTAGACAGGTGTTTTGAAATGCACGCGCCGAATTTCGGCAGACGCGAGAAATTGGTGAGCGGGCAGGAGAAACTGGCGAGCTTGTGGGTGTCGTTGACCGGCCGAGACATCTACCGACGGACAGTGTAATTTATTTAGTTCCACCTCGGAAGAGATCCGAGAGAAAGGCGAGGGATGGGATGGGATGCTGGGACCGGTTCTCTCTCGTCTTCTCGTCTTTTTTTTTTTTCTCCCCTCTCTCAGTCCTCCTCCTTCTCAGCTCTGTCTGACGAGATGATCCGCCATTCACCAGGCGAGAGCAGCCGCCCCCCGTATTGTTTTTACTTCTAGTTTTTCCGCCGTTGTTGACATCGGGACTAGCAGAACCCGGGCTGCCGCCGCCATATTGCGCAATCTCTGTGGGGCGCTAGCCCGTGACAAAAGACTGCTCAGCCCTGGCGGTCGTGTTTTGTTTATGACGTGGCCGCTGCCCTGTTACTTCGACAGCGTTTTGTTCCGGCCGCGACCGTTCGCTATTGGAGCGTTTCGATACTGTTTCAGAGAGTCATCTCATCGCCTGCTTTCCGGCTTCTGATTCATGTTGTACACCGGTTTCCAACCCACGGGTAATTGTTTTTACAATTACGTTTAGGATCAGTGTTTCACAAATGTCCAATGAGCCCTACACCGGGTTGTCCCTATGCATCGTCACCGATCAGCACAGCTGTTGCAAGGGGAGGCACATACGAGGAGGTACAAAAAAAAGTAATTATTTTGTAAAAGCTATATATTTTCTAACTGTTTACGAAACAAACTTATCCCCTTCAAAATACTCTCCATTACAACTAACACATTTGTCACATCGATGCTTCCACTGTTCGAAACATTTTTGTAGGCATCTTCAGAAATGGCAGACAGCTCCTCCCTCGTTTTTTTCTTGACCTCTTCAATGTTGTCAGATCGGTGTCCTTTCCTGCCCCTTTTCAGGCGTGGAAATAAGAAAAAGTCGCACGGAGCTAGGTCAGGCGAGTAAGGTGCGTCGGTCAGCGGAACCGTGAGCCAAAAACTTTCTAACAGAGATGGCTGTGTGTGTATGTGCGTTTTCGTGGTAGAAAAAACATTCTCCTGTTTGCCACAAATCGGGTCTTTTTTCATACTGATGCACAGTGTTCGTAAAACTTCCAAGTAAAATGTTTGATTGACAGTCTGACGTGAGGGAATAAACTCTAAATGAACTAACATCTACATCTACATTTATACTCCGCAAGCCACCCAACGGTGTTTGGCGGAGGGCACTTTACGTGCCACTGTCATTACCTCGCTTTCCTGTTCCAGTCGCGTATGGTTCGCGGGAAGAACGACTGCCGGAAAGCCTCCGTGCGCGCTCGAATCTCTCTAATTTTTACATTCGTGACCTCCTCAGGATCTGTAAGTAGGGGGAAGCAATATATTCGATACCTCATTCAGAAGCGCACCCTCTCGAAACCTGGACAGCAAGCTACACCGCGATGCAGAGCGCCTCTCTTGCAGAGTCTGCCACTTGAGTTTGTTAAACATCTCCGTAACGCTATCACGGTTACCAAATAACCCTGTGACGAAACGCGCCGCTCTTCTTTGGATCTTCTCTATCTTCTCCGTCAACCCGACCTGGTACGGATTCCACACTGATGAGCAATACTCCAGTATAGGTCGAACAAGTGTTGTGTGAGCCACCTCCTTTGTTGATGGACTACATTTTCTAAGGACTCTCCCAATGAATCTGAACCTGGCACCCGCCTTACCAACAATTAATTTTATATGATCATTCCACTTCAAATCGCTCCGCACGCATACTCCCAGATATTTTACAGAAGTAACTGCTACCAGTGTTTGTTCCGCTATCATATAATCATGAAATAAAGGATCCTTCTTTCTATGTATTCGCAATAGATTACATTTGTCTATGTTAAGGGACAGTTGCCACTCCCTGCACCAAGTGCCTATCCGCTGCAGATCTTCCTACATTTCGCTACAGTTTTGTAATGCTGCAACTTCTTTGTATAGTACAGCATCATCCGCGAAAAGCCGCACGGAACTTCCGACACTATCTACTAGGTCATTTATATATATAATGAATAGCAATGGTCCCATGACACTCCCCTGTGGTACGCCAGAGGTTACTTTAACGTCTGTAGACGTCTCTCCATTGATAACAACATGCTGTGTTCTGTTTGCTAAAAACTCTTCAATCCAGCCACACAGCTGGTCTGATATTCCGTAGGCTCTTACTTTGTTTATCAGGCGACAGTGCGGAACTGTATCGAACGCCTTCCGGAAGTCGAGGAAAATGGCATCTACCTGGGAGCCTGTATCTAATATTTTCTGGGTCTCATGAACAAATAGAGCGAGTTGGATCTCAGACGATCGCTGTTTCCGGAATCCATGTTGATTGCTACAGAGTAGATTCTGGGTTTCCAGAAATGACACGATACGCGAGCAAAAAGCATGTTCTAAAATTCTACAACAGATCGATGTCAGAGATATAGGTCTATAGTTTTTCGCATCTGCTCCACGACCCTTCTTGAAAACTGGAACTACCTGTGCTCTTTTCCACAGCGTGTAGACGACATATGAAGTTACATTTTAATTCCTTGAAGAGTAATTAGCTCCCTGGAACCGCGTCTGGGGGCGTCAGCATTTTCGCATGGCTCTCTCCTTACGGTTTACGTCACGTAACAATATCTCTCCTAGTTTCGTCTGCCCTCAGCATCGTCTCTGCTTCCGCACCTCGGAGCGCCTATCCACCTTTCTCACAGCTTCAAGATAACACTACAGTAGCAAGGAATATTCAATACGAGGGGGGACCCAAAAGAAACCGGACTGCGAGGGCGCTGCCACTCGTAGACGTAGTGCAGGGTTCTCACGCTAGATGGTGTTAGTAGAGACCTTCATGAAACAGCTGTGCAAACGGCCTCAGTGCGGAGCTGAACGTGCAGGTGTGGTATTGAGTTGCTCTGGCTGTTGGGGAGTTACCTCTGCGAAGTCGTTACGGCAACTTTGAAAGAACAAAGAGTGGGTGAAAGTTTGTTTCCTGCTTAAAAAAAAAATGCAACGGAGACACCAAATGCTTCAGGAAGCTTTCCAGGAGGACGGTATGAGCCGCACACAGGTTTTCGTTTGGGCGCTATAAACGTGGTGAGATGTGTGTTGAAGACCACGCTCGTTCTGGACGCCCTGCAACATCGCGAAATGAGGAGAACATTGAAAAGGTCCGCCAAAAACCATCGACCAAATTTCAGCAGAGACAGGAATCAGTTGGAGCTCGTGCCAGAGGATTTTGAGTGAGGATTTCGATATGAGACGTGTTGCTGCTAAATTTGTTCCGCGCCTTCTGACACAGGAGCAGAAAACCATCCGCATGAATGTGTGACTTGAAAACAGATTGCACGTGATCCAAACTTCTTGAACAAAGTCATTACAGGGGATGAGAGTTGATGTTGCGGGTATGACCCAGCGTCAAGCCAGTGGAGGACTCCCAACTCTCCCAGACCAAAAAAAAGCGAGGCGAGTGAGGTCCAATGTGAAGACGATGATCATTGTCTTTTTTGATGTTCGTGGAATTGTGCATCGGGAATTCGTACCCCCTGGCCAGACTGTTAACCGGCACTTTCACTTGGATGTTTTAAGGCGTCTGCGAGAGGATGTGAGGAGGAAACGCCCGGAACTTTGGCGATCAGGTGACCGGTTTCTGCATCACGACAACGCTCCAGCACACACGGCTTTACGAGTGATCCACTGTTTGGCACCTCAGAGGTGGTCTGTCGTTCCCCACACTCCGTATTCGCCGGACCTAGCCCCGTGCGACTTTTTCCTGTTTCCACGAATGAAAAAAAAAACCGCTAAGAGGGGAGCGTTATGACGATGTGGAGGCGGTAAAAACAGCTGCGCAAAGGGCACTGGACAGTATCAAACTTCAAAAGTTCCAAACATGCTCCCAACAGTGGGAAAAGAGACTTGACAAGTGCATCGCATGCAATTGAGAGTATTTTGAAGGTGACTGAAGTAATTTTGTAAAAAGGTCCATCAATAAATTTTTTATGACAACAGTCCGGTTTCCTTTGGGTCCCCCCTCGTATATTACAATGCTCGACATTGGCGGTTACAGATGGGAGTGAAAAATGGAAAAGTAGGGCGATCAGTGGTCGTACACATTGCGCCAGGGGAGTCGCGATGCCTGCCGCGTGCCAACCCACCGCGCAGCGCCGCGCCTCGCCTCGCCGGCAGACACCACACCGGAGGGAAGGAAAGCCAGCCTCCGGTATCCCCACAAGGACGCCGCGTCCAGGAATGCCCGCCTGCCTGCCCGCGTCTTCAAAGTGCAAGGCTGGCCTGCGTCGTCTCCACCCACCGCGGACACGCCCAGCCTTCCGCTCCTCTGACGAGCGCAGTGCATCGCACGTTAAGTCTGCTGCACTCAGTACAGTCCAACTGGCGTTCCGCTAAAATCGGCCGATCTGGTTGTGGTGGCAGGCTGATCTTGTAATGGTTCTTTATTTACGTGACCATTACGGCACTCCAACCCCATTTCTCGATACCAGTAATATCGTACCACTTTTCTGCGAAGTAACAGTCATATTTTTGTGACAATATTCACATTTGGTTTCATTAATATACAGGATGTTACAAAAAGGTACGGCCAAACTTTCAGGAAACATTCCTCACACACAAATAAAGAAAAGATGTTATGTGGACATGTGTCCGGAAACGCCTAGTTTCCATGTTAGAGCTCATTTTAGTTTCGTCAGTATGTACTGTACTTCCTCGATTCACCGCCAGTTGGCCCAATTGGAGGAAGGTAATGTTGATTTCGGTGCTTGTGTTGACATGCGACTCATTGCTCTACAGTACTAGCATCGAGCACATCAGTACGTAGCATCAACAGGCTAGTGTTCATCACGAACGTGGTTTTGCAGTCAGTGCAATGTTTACAAATGCGGAGTTGGCAGATGCCCATTTGATGTACGGATTACCACGGGGCAATAGCCGTGGCGCGGTACGTTTGTATCGAGACAGATTTCCAGAACGAGGGTGTCCCGACAGGAAGACGTTCGAAGCAATTGATTGGCGTCTTAGGGAGCGCGGAACATTCCAGCCTATGACTCGCGACTGTGGAAGACCTAGAAAGACGAGGACACCTGCAATGGACGAGGCAATTCTTCGTGCAGTTGACGATAACCCTAATGTCGGCGTCAGAGAAGTTGCTGCTGTACAAGGTAACGTTGACCACGTCACTGTATGGAGAGTGCTATGGGAGAACCAGTAGTTTCCGTACCGTGTACAGCGTGTGCAGGCACTATCAGCAGCTGATTGGCCTCCACGGGTACACTTCTGCAAATGGTTCATCCGACAGTGTGTCAATCCTGATTTCAGCGCAAATGTTTTCTTTACGGATGAGGCTTCATTCCAACGTGATCAGATTGTAAATTTTCACAATCGACATGTGTGGGCTGACGAGAATCCGCACGCAATTGTGCAATCACGTCGTCAACACAGATTTTCTGTGAACGTTTGGGCAGGCATTGTTGCTGATGTCTCGATTGGGCCCCATGTTCTTCCACCTACGCTCAATGGAGCACGTTATCATGATTTCATACGGGATACTCTACCTGTGCTGCTAGAACATGTGCCTTTACAAGTACGACACAATATGAGGTTCATGCACGATGGAGCTCCTGCACATTTCAGTCGAAGTGTTCGTACGCTTGTCAACAACAGATTCGGTGTCCGACGGATTGGTAGAGGCGGACCAATTCTGTGGCCTCCACGCTCTCCTGACCTCAACCCTCTTGACTTTCATTTATGGGTGCATTCGAAAGCTCTTGTCCACGCAACCCCGGTACCAAATGTAGAGACTCTTCGTGCTCGTATTGTGGACGGCTGTGATACAATACGCCATTCTCCAGGACTGCATCAGCGCATCAGGGATTCCGTGCGACGGAGGGTAGATGCACGTATCCTCGCTAACGGAGGAAATTTTGAACATTTCCTGTAACAAAGTGTTTGAAGTCACGCTGGTACGTTCTGTTGCTGTGTGTTTCCATTCCATGATTAATGTGATTTGAAGGGAAGTAATAAAATGAGCTCTAACATGGAAAGTAAGCATTTCCGGACACATGTCCACATAACATCTTTTCTTTATTTGTGTGTGAGGAATGTTTGCTGAAAGTTTGGCCGTACCTCTTTGTAACACTCCGATGTATCGACATTTTACAGTGATACGGTTCTTGGCCGGCCGCGGTGGCCGTGCGGTTCTAGGCACTTCAGTCCGGAACCGCGTGACTACTACGGTCGCAGGTTCGAATCCTGCCTCGGGCGTGGATGTGTGTGATGTCCTTAGGTTAGGTAGGTTTAAGTAGTTCTAAGTTGTAGGGGACTGATGATCTCAGATGTTGAGTCCCCTAGTGCTCAGAGCCATTTGAACCATTTGATATGGTTCTTGTGTGTATTCATTTTTGTGAGACTGTCATAATCTTTGATTAACTTGTAACCGTTTTGGCGCGAATGCGCACAGAACAGTATTTGTTTCAGTTTGCAGAAGTTAAGTTGTTATTTCGCTTTGTAAAAGAACAGTCAAGTCTTGTGTTTGCTTAAAGTGGAAATTAAATATATGAAGATTGATACAAAACTGTTTCCTTGATGATGTGACAGTTAAGAAGAAGTATATGTGAATTTACAAGAAGTTTAATAAAAATGTGGATCGTGAAACACCAAGTCAAAAGTTATTCCTACCATACCATTATTCTGATCTGGGATTGTTTGATCATTCAGAATTTTCTGAGAAAGTCATTTGTTAGGTCTTCAAATATTGCTAAAATACAAATCTGGATCTTCTAGCAGTCTAAGTGGAATCACCCTAGAATCAACAAAATGAGCCATAACAACTTCGACGAAATCTACGTGGGAAACCAGTCAAGGTATGTGCCAAAATTAATGACTTTTTACAGTGACTTCATTATTTCCGATCTGACGATACCATCCACAGTCAATAACTTTGCTGTTGCCTGTCAAATCGAACATATGCTGCGTGAGCAACATTATTAATCGGATTTCTGAGTGGTGGTATTATTAGAATCTGTAACGTAGCCCGAGGTCTAGGTTATGTTGGGAGATAATAATTTGGTTACGAGATGACGAAGCCAACGGATGTGAATGCCAAATTTAAGGTTGTGGTAACAGATTAACTTGTAGCATAGCCCGAAGCCCAGATCAGGTTGAACGGTGGTAATTTGTTTGTAACTTGGTAGAGCCAATGATTGTGAAAATATAACGGCTAGGTGTGGTGGCAGACTAATGTGAAACGTAGCCTGAGGTCTATGTTAGGTTGGGAGACGATAATTTGGCTGCAACATGGCGAAGCCTACCAACGTGAATGCACAGTTTTGGTAATAGCTTGACTTGTAGCATAGTCCGAAGTCCAGACCAGGTTGAAAGGTGATAATTTGCTAATAATGAAAAAAACATAACGCCTAGTTGTGGTGGCAGACTGATCTGTAATGTGGCTCTAGGTCTAGGTCACTTTGGGAGATGGTAATTTGTTTCAAAAAACGGTTCAAATGGCTCTGAGCACTATGGAACTTAACATCTGAGGTCATCAGTCCTCTAGACTTAGAACTACTTAAATCTTTCTAACCTAAGGACAACACACACATCTATGCCCGAGAGAGGATTCGAACCTGCGACTGTAGCAGCAGCGCGGTTCCCGACTGAAGCGTCTAGAACCGCTCGGCCACAGCGGCCGGCTGATAATTTGGTCGAAAGATGGCGAAGGCAACGGACATGAATGCCAAGGTTAAGGTTGTGATAACAAGTCGACGTGTAGCATAGCCCGGAGTCCGCATCAGGTGGAAAGGTGATAATTTGCTTGCAACATGGTGGAACCAACGAATGTGAAAACAAAACACCTAGTTGTGGTGGCAGACAGACCTGTAGCGTAGCCCGAGGTCTTGATTAGGTTGCAAGGTGATAATTTGGTTTTGCGTTGTCCAAGCCAGCGAATATCAATGCCAAATAAATGCTGTCGTAACAGATGGCCTTGTCGCGTAGCCCGAGGTCTAGGTTACGTCGGTATGTTATATTTGTCTGTGAGTTGGCGACGCTAGCAAATATGAGAACAAAAAAAAAAAAACCTGGTTGTGGTGATAGATTGCTCTGAAGCGCAACCTGAGTGCAACCTTCCTCTCCATGGAGGGAGCTTGTACCTCTTGTTGTTTTCCGTGGCACTGTCACATCACAGGCCTACATTGATGTTTTAAGCAGCTCCTTGGTTCCCACCGTTGAAGAATCGGGGATGGCGATTGCATCTTTCAACACGATCGAGCACCTGTTCATAATGCACGGCCTGTGGCGGAGTGGTTACACGAAAATAACATCGCTGTAATGGACTGGTCTGCACAGAGTCCTGACCTGAATCCTACAGAACACCTTTGGGATGTTTTGGAACACAGACTTCGTGCCAGGCCTCACCGACCCACATCGATACCTCTCCCCAGTGCAGCGCTCCGTGAAGAATGGGCTGCCATTCCCCAAGAAATCTTCCAGCACCTGAGTGGACGTATGCGTGGAATCTGTCATCAAGGCTAAGGGTGGGCCAACACCATACTGAATTCCAGCAGTACCGATGGAGGGCGCCACGACCTTCTAAGTGATTTTCAGCCAGGTGTTCGGATTCTTCTGATCACATAGTGTATGTCCCACCCAATCTGCTTTCGTTTTCCAGTACGCCACTGTTCTTCACTTCATAGCACATAGCTCTACCAAGTCTTATTTTCTCCATTCTCCTCGAAAACCCCCACAAGTCGAATACAATTTTGCCTCTGTCTCTCCTCTTCTACGTCAAGCTTCCACAGTCTTAACGAAAAACAGTACACACCAAGCATTTTGGCTACCTCCTATTCCATTTTCCCGCTGAATAAGTGTTTGTTTTTCCTGAAAACTCGTTTGATACTGCAATTCCTGATCGCATTTCTTTTGCACTCGTCCAGTTATTTGGCGAACTCAAGAAATAAGTGTACCTGCTCAATTTGACATTTCGTTGTTTTCACTTTGGTATCTTCTCCGTTCCAATCCCAAAGAAAGCAGGTGTGAAAATTACCGAACAATCAGTTTAATAAGGCACGGATGCAAAATACTAACGCGAATTCTTTACAGACGAATGGAAAAACTGGTAGAAGCCGACCTCGGGGAAGATCAGTTTGGATTCCGTAGAAATGTTGGAACACGTGAGGCAATACTGACCTTACGGCTTATATTAGAAGCTAGATTAAGGAAAGGCAAACCCACGTTTCTAGCATTTGTAGACTTAGAAAAAGCTTTTGACAATGATCACTCTCTTTCAAATTATGAAGGTGGCAGGGTTAAATTCAGGGAGCGAAAGGCTATTTACAATTTGTACAGAAACCAGATGGCAGTTATAAGGGTCGAGGGACATGAAAGGGAAGCAGTGGTTGGGAAGGGAGTGAGACAGGGTTGTAGCCTATCCCCGATGTTATTCACTCTGTATATTGTGCAAGCAGTAAAGGAAACAAAAGAAAAATTCGGAGTAGGTATTAAAATGCATGGAGAAGAAATAAAAACTTTGAGGTTCGCCGATGACATTGTAATACTGTCAGAGACAGCAAAGGACTTGGAAGAGCAGTTGAACGGAATGGACAGTGTCTTGAAAGGAGGATATAAGATGAACATCAACAAAAGCAAAACGAGGATAATGGAATGTAGTCGAATTAAGTCGGGTGATGCTGAGGGAATTAGATTAGGAAATGAGACACTTAAAGTGGTAAAGGAGTTTTGCTATTTAGGGAGCAAAATAACTGATGATGGTCGAAGTAGAGAGGATATAAATTGTAGATTGGCAATGGCAAGGAAAGCGTTTCTGAAGAAGATAAATTTGTTAACATCAAGTATAGATTTAAGTATCAGGAAGTCGTTCCTGAAAGTATTTGTATGGAGCGTAGCCATGTATGGAAGTGAAACATGGACGATAAATAGTTTGGACAAGAAGAGAATAGAAGCTTTCGAAATGTGGTGCTACAGAAGAATGCTGAAGATTAGATGGGTAGATCACATAACTAATGAAGAGGTATTGAATAGAACTGGGGAGAAGAGAAGCTTGTGGCACAACTTGACGAGAAGAAGGGACCGGTTGGTAGGACATGTCCTGATGCATCAAGGGATCACCAATTTAGTGTTGGAGGGCAGAGTGGAGGGTAAAAATCGTAGAGGGAGACCAAGAGATGAATACACTAAGGAGATTCAGGAGGATGTAGGCTGCAGTAGGTACTGGGAGATGAAGAAGCTTGCACAGGAGAGAGTAGCATGGAGAGCTGCATCAAACCAGTCTCAGGACTGAATAACACAACAACAACAACAACAACAACATCTTCTCTGTCGTGTCCTCTCATCACCTTACTATTCGTTGTGTTGGACTGTATTCCGTACGAGTGAAGTTCCAGTCTGAAAACCTGGCCAGAAGCGTAACCGCAGCAGTGCGGGCCTGTTGTGGCTCAGCGGACGCAGTCGGCGGCATCTGTCGCTGCGATGGCGGGATGATGGGGCGTAAAACCCGGCCTGAGCCGCCGAGAGGCGAAAGCAGAACTAAGTGGAGAGCAGAGAGGAGCAGCCAGCCGGCTTTCTCGCCGTGGAGGTCAGGAACACCAACACGCCGAGCAGCCGTCCCAAGTTCAAGGATCGCCGCGAATCGAATCCTGTTACGGCACTGCGGCCAGCTAGCGTCGTAACCTGCCAGCCCGGAGCTCTGTATTCACAAGGGTCACTCCAAAAGAAATGCACACTATTTTTTTTTAAATCCATCTTTTATTCTACATGTTTGAAAGTTTTACAGTGTGTAGATACATCTTTTAGGAACAATATTTTCATTCCTCCACATAATTTCCATCCTGTCAACTGCCTTGCGCCATCTTGGAACCAGCGCCTGTATACACAGATGGTAAAATTCTGGACCAGCCTGTTGGAGCCACTGTTTGGCAGCGTGCACAAGGGAGTCATCATCTTCAAACCTTGTTCCACGAAGAGAGTCTTTCAGTTTCCCAAAGAGATGATAGTCACGTGGAGCCAGGTCAGGACTGTAAGGCGGGTGTTTCAGTGTTGTCCATTCGAGTTTTGTGATCGCTTCCACGGTTTTTTGACTGACATGTGGCCGTGCATTGTCGTGCAACAGCAAAACGTCCTGCTTTTGCCGATGTGGTCGAACACGAATCAGTCGAGCTCGAAGTTTCTTCAGTGTTGTCACATATGCATCACAATTTATGGTGGTTCCACTTGGCACGAGGTCCACAAGCAAGAGTCCTTCGGAATCGAAAAATACCGTAGCCATAACTTTTCCAGCAGACGTTGTGGTTTTGGATTTTTGTTCTTGGGTGAATTGGCATGATGCCACTCCGATTGCCTCTTCGTCTCTGGTGAAAAGTGATGCTGCCATGTTTCATCACCTATCACAATTGTTCCAAGAAATTCATTTCCACTATTCTGGTACTGTTCCAAAAGTTCGCTGCATACAGTTTTTTTTGTTTCTTTGTGAGCCACTGTCAACATCCTGGGAACCCACCTGGCACAAACCTGTTTTCACGCCAAACTTTCAGTATTCTGCAAACACTTCCTTCCCCTCCCCCAACGTAGCGTGACAATTCGTTCACTGTGGTGAGTCTGTCAGCAGTCACCAATTCGTTAACTCTCCGCACATTGTCTGGAGTGTGAGCAGTACGAGGCCTGCCGCTGCGAGGACAATCCTCAATATTGCAGAGCCCGCTTTCATCACGTAACCTGCTCGCCCACCGACTAACTGTACCGCGATCGACAGCAGCATCTCCGTACACCTTTTTCAACCTCTTGTGGATGTTTCCCACTGTCTCGTTTTCACAGCACAGGAATTCTGTGACAGCATGTTGCTTCGGACGAACGTCAAGTGTAGCAGCCATCTTGGGGACATGCTGTGACGGCGCCACTCACGGGAACAGGCTGAACTAAGTTTGAAAACAAGCGGGAAGGGTGTATCTACACACTGTAAAACTTTCACACATGCAGAAAGAAAACTGTATTTTTATAAAACTAGTGTGCATTTCTTTTGGAGTGACCCTCGTACATTCACGTTTATATTCCTGATTATGGCGTCTGATGGAGGGTAACAGTAGTGTGGTGTATACAGAATTGGTACAGTGTAGGGTCCGTCTACGCCAGTGTCATGAGGGTCTTAGGTCACATGCCTAACTGCACCATCCCATTCTAATGACGTCACTGCCCAGACTTCTCACCTCTCCCTCGATCCAAGATTGCGACATGTACCACATTTCGGCTATTACAGATGGAAGTTGTATGGTGCGAGATACAGAGTCTCTTACATCTACAGCGATACTCCGCAAGCCACCTGACGGCGTGTGGCGGAGGGCTTTTTTTTATAATTTTTTATTAATGGGAGCAGTTCTGAGATCTTTCTATAGACGCTCCTGCAGTTTACTGTTGCCACATTGATATTGTAATTCCTTGTCGCGTTTTGCCTACTACTACCTTGTCGCGTCTCAGGAGGCGTCTTGTCGGGCCTAGGGAGGGAATTCTCTAACCTAAAAAACCCACGTGTGCACTCCACACGTACTCCGCTACCCTTGTAGCCGCTTCCGGCGTGTAGTGCACGCCTGACCTATTCAGGGGGACCCTACATTTCTCCACCCGATAGCGGAGGTCGAAAATATTTGCGCCCCAGATCTCCGCAGAATCGTCTGAGCCTCTGGTTTAAGCCTACCACTCGGCTCCAAACCGGAGGACCGCGATCGGTTCTGCGAACGATACTACAAATGGTTAGCTCAGATTCCACCCCGCGAGCGAGGCTTTCCGCCTTCACCAATTCCGCCAACCGCCTGTACGAACTGAGGATGACCTCTGAAACCAGACGGCAGGAGTCATTGGTGCCGACATGAGCAACAATTTGCAGTCGGGTGCACCCAGCGCTCTCTATCGCCGCCGGCAGGGCCTCCTCCACATCTCGGATGAGACCCCCCAGGCAAGCAGACAGAGTGAACACTGGCCTTCTTCCCTGACTTTTTCGCTATTTACCGAAGAGGCTCCATCACCCGCCTAACGTTGGAGCTCCCAACAACTAATAAACCCCTCCCCCCGTGTGCCTGCTCGGACCTTGCTGAAGGAGCAGCCACATGTCCACTCGCAGGCAGAGCGGGCGATGCCACACGGCCAGCCTCCACATTGACCCTCCGCCTCGTGCGCCGCGAACGCCGCTGAACCCGCCACTACCCTTGGGGAGAGGGTGGCCCAACCGCGCCCGGTACCCGCGAAGATGTCTCGACAGCAGGGACAGTGGGTGACGCATGTGTAACACCTGGGGTGTACCTTGCGACGCAACAGACTCCCCACTACCGCTACACTCCGAGGCAGCAGCCTGAAGACGGCTGACTGCGGCCATCAACACGCTCAGCTGTTCGCGAACAGTGGCCAGCTCCTCCTGCGTCCGTACACAGCAGTCACACATCCTATCCATCCTAAGGAATCAGCTTACTGTTGAGAGTCAATCAACTTTTAACTAGACTGCTAATCCACTAAAGGCGGCTGATAGCTGACTAAACTGTGATTACTAGACACTTCTTCTTCGAAACAATGAAAATAAGCACTAGCTGTCTCTGGACTGTATTCAAAACAAACACGAAATCTATGGAACACTGTTACTAGTACCCGAAACTTAAAGCTTTCTAGAAGCAAAAACACACGGAAAAAGAAGTGACAAGTGAGAAAAACACAGTTAATACTTAAATTTACGACCGAGCGGAGTGGCGCAGTGGCTAGCACACTGGACTCGCATTCGGGAGGACGATGGTTCAATCCCGCGTCCGGCCATCCTGGCTTAGGTTTTCCGCTATTTCCATAAATCGCTCCAGGCAAATGCCGGGATGGTTCCTTTGAAAGGGCACGGCCGACTTCACTACCCGTCCTTCGCTAATCCGATGAGACTGATGACCTCGCTGTCTGGTCTCCTTCCTCAAACAAACCAACCAACCAACCAACTTAAATTTAGGTAGTTTGCTGCACAGGAGATGTGAAGCAGCCGATGTGGCCGAGCGGTTCTAGGCGCTGCAGTCCGGAACCGCGCTGCTGCTACGGTCGCAGGTTCGAATCCTGCCTCGGGCATGGATGTGTGTGATGTCCTTAGGGTAGTTAGGTTTAAGTAGTTCTAAGTTCTAGGGGACTGATGACCTCAGATGTTAAGTCCCATTTTTTTTTAAGCAGACGGCAGTTACGACGACGCTGGGTGGATGAGGAAGAACAGACCAGTGAAGTTTAGTTAGCTCCTTTGGGATGCATAGAGTTGTGCGATGCCTTGCGTTGTCTTGGACAAGGAGAAGTTAGTTTGCATTTTTGTGGCTAGGAACACGCTCAAGTCGCGTCGAATGAGTGTGTCCGCACGTTCCAACATTGCAGGAGTCACAACTGTGTGCGGCCGGCTGGCAGGATTGCGCGACCTTGTTTCGATGATGACAGACGCCTCGCCCAACGAGTCGTCGTGCTTTTGTTCACTGCCAGCTCTCCGTAGACATTCTTCAAGCGCCTACGAATTTTCCGCGAAAAGAAACTCAGTGTCAGCTCTCTGCGTTACAGACGCCATTTTGAAGGCTACGTGAAGTGCCGCCACCTATCGGAGCTCCATGAAACTACAGAAGTTGAAGCTGGAATATTCACCGATGTACCACAACAAATTCCGCCTTTTTTCAACCGAAATTGAAGGAAAATGTGTTGCATTTCTTATTGAACGGCCCTCGCAGGTATACTGCGGCTTACGCCAGTCTGCAGAATTTTTGAACATTTTTTATGCTCACGTACTATGACATTTCTGGACACCGAAAATCTTCTCTTTACGAACCGATGTGGGTCCCGCAAACAACTATCGAGTGAAACCTAACTCGCTATCTTCAGACATGAAAGTAACTATGGGCGTTTCTCTAGGGAGTGTTACAGGATCATGAGGTTCCAGTAGTGCAGAGTTTGTCTAGAAGGTTGTGGGTACGAGTCCTATCAGGATTCAAATTCAAGTGGCTCTGAGCACTATGGGACTTAACATCTGAGGTCATCAGTCCCCTAGAACTTAGAACTACTTAAACCTAACTACCCTAAGGACATCACACACATCCATGCCCGAGGCATGATTCGAACCTGCGACCGTAGCAGCAGCGCGGTTCCGGACTGCAGCGCCTAGAACCGCTCGGCCACATCGGCCGGCCCCGTCAGGATTGATTTCCTTAAATATCATTTGTTTTCCACGTATTGTGGCCCACTTAATGTGCTTAAGACTCTTAGCGCAACTGCACTATTCCAACACGACAGGTTCTTTGTGCATCATCGTCAATTCGCATTTTCCTGTTCCAGTAGCGAATGGTGCGACTGTGGCAAGGTCTCCCAGTGTGCCCGAATCTCTTTAGTTTTATCTTCATGCTCTCTTCGCACCGCACTATGCGGTAGGCGGTCAGTAGAGGTTCTTTCAGGAGGAATAGTAAATATTGAAGAAGGTGGTAGTATAGACGAATTGCAATAAGAATGCCCAATTTTTATTGAGTACAGAGATACAGCTGTTAAAGTATAAAAAAACAAGCTTAAAGCTAAGGCAAATGAAGACGTTCACAGTTTATTTTCAAAAATTCCAACTCCAGATTCAGTACACTTTTGATTTCTACTGATAACACCATGCCTGGGCTCCTCTTTGCGTTTTTTTTTTTTTTTTTTTTTTTTTTTTTTTTTTTTTTTTTTAAAAGGGTTGTACAACTCATAATCCGAACCATCTAATCGGCTCTTGTTGTTACTTTTTCTTTGTAGTCTTCCCCTTTTAACCATCCGCACAGGCAAAATTCCACAAGCGTGAAATAAAATGTGTGGCTAGGGCCTCCCATCGGGCAGAGCGGTCGGCTGCTGCAAGTCTTTTGAGTTGAAGCCACTTCAGCGACTTGCGCGTCAATGGGGATGACATAATGATGCGGAGAAAAAATCTCCGACACAGCCGGGAATCGAACCCAGGCCCTTAGGACTGATATTCTGTCGCGCTGACCACTCTTCTATCGGGGCGGACATCCAAAAGGGTAAGGTCCAGGGACCTTCATGCCTAGAAACGTGCCCATATGCACCAGTGCATCTTCCGGGGAATGTTAGGTTTAGATGGTGTGTCACCTGAAGACTGCAATGACCGGGTGCCCCGTCACACTGTATGAACATAACGCATTCTTGCAGCCAAAGTACTCTCTTCCTATAATAGTGGAAGCTCATTTCCAAGAAATTGTAGATACTGGGGTGCTGTAAGGCGATGCGGTAACACAACAGGCAGAATCAACTTATTGTCTATCACACCACACTAAACATTTACAGAGAAGCGTTCTTGAAAATGTGTCTCCACATCTGCATGTGGATTTTCTCCAGACCACTGATGTGAATTACAAGTGTTACTGATGCCGTCATGAGCAGCTTCATTAGTGAAGACTAAAAACGGGATTACATGGCGATTTTCAAGTATCCAATGATAACGCTCCAATTGTCTATCTTCATCTCGTGCTCGAAGGTGTTGAACGAGCTACAAATGACACGGATGGAGCCCGTGCAGACATAATGTCCACTGTAGTCCTGTATGTGTAACACAGATACGTGCTTGTTGAAGGAATTCGTTCTACAGAGAGGTTAATGTCTTCTACCTCATCAACCAGTCTGTTCATTTACGTGTTCAGATGCAGTGTATTTGAACACACGAGTAAACACTCCTGAATCTGGTAGTCTGCAGTTAGGAAATCGTAAGCCGCATTCTCTACAAGTTGAAGCAGTGTTTCCATTACCAAACCCATACACTTCTGCGTGATTACTCTGCTAATCACAATAAAGTGCGCGTCATAGGGTTCAGTGAACTACCTTCAACCTGTCTCTCTGCCGTTCCTTTCCCGAACGGCGTGCGGGAAAAAGAGCACTTAATTTTTTTCTGTGCAAGCTCTGATTTCTCTTATTTTATCGTGATGATCATATCTCGCTATGCAGGTCGGTGGAAAACAATGTTTTCGCAGTCGGAGCAGAAAACTGGTGATTGAAATTTCATGAGAAGATCCCGTCGCAACGAAAAACGCCTTTGTGTTAATGATTGCCACTCCAATTCACGTATCATGTCTGTGACACTATCTCCCCTATTTCGCGATAATACAAGAAAGGAGGTGCCCTTCTTTGTACTTTCTCGATGTCATCCGCCAGTCCCACCTGATGCGGATCCCACACCGCACATCAGTACTCCAGAATAGGGCGGACAAGCGTGGTGTAGGCAGTCTGTTTAGTAGACCTGTTGCACCTTCTAAGTGTTCTGCCAATGAATCTCAGTCTTTGGTTGGCTCTACCCACAATATTATCTCTGTCATCCTTCCAATTTATGTTATTTGTAATTGTAATCCCTAAGTATTTAGTTGAATTTACAGCCTTCATATTTGTGTGACTTATCGCGTAATCGAAATTTAGCTGATTTCTGTTAGTACCCGTGTGAATAACTTCACACTTTTCTTTATTCAGGGTCAATTGCCACTTTTCGCACCGTAGATATATTTTATCTAAATCATTTTGCAAGTCATTTCAATCATCTGATGGCCTTACACAAGATGGTAAATGACAGCATCATCTGCAAACAATCTAAGACGGCTACTCAGATTGTCTCCTATGTCGTTAATATAGATCAGGAACAATAGAGGGCCTATAACACTTCCTTGGGAAACGCCGGATATTACTACTGTTTTACTCGATGACTCTCCGTCTGTTACTACGAACTGTGACCTTTCTGACAGGAAATCACGAATCCAGTCGCACAACTGAGGCGATACTCCGTAGGCACGCAGTTTGGTTAGAAGACGCTTGTGAGGAACGGTGTCGAAAGCCTTCTGGAAATCTAATAATATGGAATCAATTTGACATCCCCTGTCGATAGCACGTATTGCTTCATTAATATGAAACGCTAGTTGTGTTTCACAAGAAAGATATTTTCTGAATCCGTGCTGACTAAATCGTTTTCTTCGAGGTACTTCGTAATGTTCGAATACAGTATATGTTCCAAAACCCTACTGCAAATCGAAGTTAGTGATATGGGCCTGTAATTCAGCGGATTACTCCTACTTCCCTTTTTGGGTGTTGGTGTGACTTGAGCAATTTTCCAGTCCTTAGGTACGGATCTGTCTGTGAGTGAGTGGTTGTATATAATTGCTAAATATGGAGCTATTGTATCAGCATACTTTGAGAGGAACCTGACTGGTATACAGTCTGGACCAGAGGCCTTGCCTTTGTTAAGTGATTTAAGCTTGTTTGCTACGTCGAGGATGTTTGTCATTTTGGCAGTTCTTTTTGATTGGAATTCAGGAATATTTACTTCGCCTTCTTTGGTGAAGGAGTTTTGGAAAACCGTGTTTAATAACTCTGCTTTAGTGGCACTGTCATCAGTGACTTCAGCGTTTTTATCGCGCAGTAAAGGTATTGGTATACCATATCAGCATACTCAGCGTGTGTAATTGTGTGTGACATGTTTATGCGCAACAGTACAGGAGACTTGGCCAACAAATCGCAATGAAGGCTTCAGTGTAACCTGACCCACAATTTCACAACGTGAACATCAACACTCTACTGACAGTCGATAAATATGCCCATAGCAGCCCATAGAAACCGGTGTACCAACAGAAGAAACGAAAATACATTGAACTCAGCTGTATCTCTGTACGCAGTAAAAGTTGGACACGTTACATGGCACTTTTATTGCAGTTCGTCTATTCTACCACCTCCTAAAATATTAACCATTCCACCCGAAACACACTGTATATTGGATGGCTCTTCTAGGAATGTACGCTCTCGGAACTTCATCGTGATGGTGGAACGCCTCTCTTGCAGTGCCTGCCATTGAAGCTGGATGTGCGTATTCGTGACGCTTTCACGCTTACTAAGCGATCGTGTGACGAAAAGCGCCGCTTTTCTTTGGAATTCCTCAATTTCCTCTTATCAGTCCTATCTGGTAGGGATCCCATACTGACGAGCAACATTCAAGTAATGGTCGAACGAGTGTTTTGTCCCACGGACCACATTTCCTGAGAATTCTTCTTATGAATCTCTGTCTTCCGTCTGCCTTTACTGCGTAAAGTCACCTGAGACGCGAAAAGATTTACATTACAAAATCTGCACTGTAAATTCATCAAACTGCAGTCACAGTTGTCAAAAATATATGTAATTATGTTCAGAGCACACTTAAATGTATCTTTTCGAATGACAATAGAATTATTGTTATGAACATCTACATTATTTCTGTTAGTTTCTCTACACCAAAATTTTGTCTTTCAAAATCTTCGTCTTTCAGTCCGACCCGTTAATGTTCTTCTTTGAGCCATACCCTAAAACAAATATAGTTTCTTTATAATACAAGACTTAGCTGCGCGGAATGTACTTGAAATTAGGGACAGACAAAATTTGTGGGGACGACGACAAACGAACAAAGAGTTCCGTTTACTCTTAGACCAAATTGAGTGAAAAACCGACGCTAATAAATAACGTCTGTTGTCGACGATGGCTTCATTACTACATTTCGTTTCCCGTTGTTGAAAACACCAACGACGTAGCAGTTCCGGTATTGTAGCTGTCCGGTATGCGTGTGTTATTGCAAATGAACTATCTGCAACATGTAAACACGAACGTCCCTAGAAAGCAACTTCACAAAACGTTATTACGTTCGTCTCTCGTTTCTGCCACAGCACCTGATCGTTACGCATGGTGCAAGTTGGTAGCAATGCCACAGACAAAGAAAGACTTTTCATATGTATGTGTGGCTATTTCCTTTTACCTCTCCTAATGTCTGTGTACACAAATGACTTTTTTCTTTGGTGCAGATCTACGGCAAAGTTCCTTTAGAATTATACAAGTTTCATTAGCCTCCTTGTGTAATTGATTTTAAAAATCGGTAGTACAGTTTTCGATACTCGCGTATTAATATTACGGTGATCGTGAAATAAAAAAATGCACTAGCATTCTGAATGTCCCCAGTGCTATTACTTTCTCTACTCAAAAATTGTGTCTGTCTAGCTGTGCGTCTTTCACACTGACCTGTTGGCATTCTCCTCCTAGGCCTACCCTAAAACAAATATAGTTTTCACATAATAAAGAAACTGAAGAAATAAAAATTAAGAACTTACTTCAGATTTTCTGTTGTTGTTGTTGATCATGCAGCTCTCCATGCTACTCTATCCTGTGCAAGCTTCTTCATCTCCCAGTACCTACTGCAACCTACATCCTTCTGAATCTGCTCAGTGTATTCATCTCTTGGTCTCCCTCTACGATTTTTACCCTCCACGCTGCCCTACAATCCTCCAATACTACCTTGGTGGTCCCTTGATGCCTCAGAACGTGTCCTACCAACCGATCCCTTCTTCTAGTCAAGTTGTGCCACAAATTTCTCTTCTCTCCACTTCTATTCAATACCTCCTCATTAGTTATGTGATGTACCCATCTAATCTTCAGCACTCTTCTGTAGCACCACATTTCAAAAGCTTCTATTCTCTTCTTGTCTAAACTATTTATCGTCCATGTTTCACTTCCATACATGGCTACACTCCATACCAATACTTTCAGAAACGACTTCCTGACACATCTATACTCGATGTTAACAAATTTCTCTTCTTCAGAAACGCTTTCCTTGCCATTGCTAGTCTACATTTTATATCCTCTCTACTTCGGCCATCATCAGCCATTTTGCTCCCCAAACAGCAAAACTCGTCTAAGCATCTCATTTCCTAATCAAATTCCCTCAGCATCACCTGACTTAATTCGACTACATTCCATTATCCTCGCTTCTCTTGTGTTGATGTTCATCTTATAACATCCTTCCAAGACACTGTCCATTCCGTTCAACTGCTCTTTCAGGTCCTTTGCTGTCTCTGACAGAATTACAATGTCATCGGCGAAACTCAAAGTTTTTATTTCTTCTCCACGGATCTTAATACCTACTCCGAATTTTTCTTTTGTTTCCTTTATTGCTTGCTCAATATACAGATTGAATAACATCGGGGACAGGCTACAACCCTGTCTCACTCCCCTCCCATCCACTGCTTTCCTTTCATGTCCCTCGACTCTTATAACTGCCATCTGGTTTCTGTACAAATTGTAAATAGCCTTTCGCTCCCTGTATTTTACCCCTGCCACCTTTAGAATTTGGAAGAGAGTATTCCAGGCAACATTGTCAAAAGCTTTCTCTAAGTCTACAAATGCTAGAAACGTAGGTTTGCCTTTCCTTAATCTATTTCCTAAGATAAGTCGTAAGGTCAGTATTGCCTCACGTGTTCCAATATTTTTACGAAATCCAAACTGATCTTCCCCGAGGTCGGCTTCTACTAGTTTTTCCATTCGTCTGTAAAGAATTCGTGTTAGCATTTTGGAGCCGTGACTTATTAAACTGATAGTTCGATAATTTTCACATCTGTCAACGCCTGCTTTCTTTGGGATTGGAATTATTATATTCTTCTTGAAGTCTGAGGGTATTTCGACCGTTTCATACATCTTGCTCACAGGTGGTAGAGTTTTGTCAGGGCTGGCTCTCCCAAGGCTATCAATAGTTGTAATGGATTGTTGTCTACTTCCGGGTCTTTTTTCGACTTAGGTCTTTCAGTGCTGTGTCACACTCTTCACGCAGTATCGTATCTCGCATTTCATCTTCATCTACATCCTCTTACATTTCCATAATATTGTCCTCAAGTAGATCGCCCTTGTGCAGACTCTCTATGTACTCCTTCCACCTTTTCTGTTACTGGCCGCAAATGACCACGCAGCTACTTTTACGGCAAAGTAAGCGAAATAACTACTCCAGTATTTACAGATTTCGCTGCTGCGATGTGTTAACACCGTCGTCCTAGCAATTGTCACAGGGTAGCTGCCTAGTATGCATGCTTTACTGCCAGTGAACCATGTAAACATGAAGGCCCCTAGAACGCGATTGCAGGAAATGTTACTTTCGTGCGCCATTACCACTATAGCACCTGATCGGTGTGCAGGGCAGAAGTTGGTATATCTTCAATATTCGATTTTTAGATACTGGAGATTTTAATGCCTCATAGAGCGTGTAACATCAGTGGTACGAATGTGAACGCTTCTACTTCCTTTTATCACTCTAAACGGGTACATACACACATTATTTTTTTCTTTGTGCACATCTGTGGCAAAGTACCTGTCGAATTATATAAGGGTCATTGGCCTCCCTGTACAGCTATCATTAAAAGTCGGTATTTCAATTTTCGTGTTTACGTATTAGTATTACAGTTGTGGAAAGTAATGGTACTGAAGCACTCCCTTCGAATACACCCAAAGTTACTTTCACGTCTCAAGGTTTCTCTCCGTTGAGAATTAGAAACTGTGTTCTGTTTCATTCCATGTAGGCTTTCACGGCCGGCGTCTTCATCAATAAACACTTACGGGCTAAGTTGCCGTGGTCGATCTGTAGAACTTCTCCTCCCTGACGTTTCGTTCTCAACTACGGAGAACATCTTCCGAGGTGAGTCAATGACTGGCTGCTAGCAGCTGGGGCCGCCGCTTGTATGGATATCGTAGGGGGCGCCACCACACGTCACGTGGCGTCGATGTGCAGCTATCTCTGGCTGTCGTCTGTTCTCTCGATTGCAGGCAATCTATTGTCATGTGATTGATGCAACGTCGACCGCCATACCTTATCCAATTTTAATCCTTCTTCCTTACGCCAATGTGGAACCGTATCGAACTCCTTACCGGAGTCAGTGAACACGGCACCTACGTGGGTGCGCTTATTCCTAGTGCTTTCAGGGTCGCGTGGACGAACAAAGCAAGTCGCTTTCCACACGATCGTTATTTGCGGAACGAACGGTTCTTCGGTGTCCAGAAATGTCGTAGTACGCGAGCATAAAACATGCTTCAACATTCTACAACAGGCTGACGTCAGTGTTACAGGCCTGTAGAGTTTCCTGCGTCTGATGATCCTTCTTGAGAACGGGAATGAACTGTGTATTTTTCCAGTCGTTTGTAAATATTTTGTTATCCGTTTATTTGCTTAATGACATGAGCAAAAATTTCTACTGAAAGAAAAGATAAGGTTTCATCAGTTCTTTCGGATATTGATTGAAGAAAAGATATATCCACATGCCATTGCTTACAACAGTAATGCGATTCCTCCCTCTTGTTTTTAATTCTGCAAATGACGCGTACTCTCGCAATGCTTGTAGAGTTGCTTCGTTTAGACCCTAAGGGTTTATTTAGTGTTGGCGTTGATTCCGCAGAACTACTCGGAAAACTGTCAGATAGAACTCGTACATTGATAGCTTTTTGTTTCGCCGTTGGAACTTTGTAAATAACACGAGAATTACTACATACATGTCTAGAGGATGAAAACAGAATTCTTTTGTGATCTAATGTTTTTGTTTGGAACCCACTTATTTGCACTTAGCCCCGTCGTACCAGACTGCTCCCACTGATGGAATGCAGTCCGACACGCATTTCGGTTTCACAGTTACGAGACTGCCTTGGTGTTTCTGTTCCCTGTTGTTGCCATTTCAACAAGTATTACGAGAGATGGACAAAATACACGTGTTTCTGCTGTTGCGTAACTTCCGTTCATTTCCCAGTCCTCCTCTCTGTATCATGCATTCGACTTTTGACATTTGTTTTACTCCTCACGCCAACTGTGTCTGCTGCGTTAGTGTGTCTGTCATGGAAATTCTGGGACAGTGTGTGTGACTGTCAACGCGCAGTGTGCGTCCTCTTCCCAAGTAAAGCTCGAGAAGTGTTCTTACTACGAGGGCCGTTTGAAGAGTCCGTGCGAAGTCCGAGAGGTGGCACCACCGTCGCGTGTCGAGGTCATGTTTAGTTAGTGGCAACTTTGTAAAGAACGCACACTGAGTTTCAGCCACAGTCTAACATAACAGTCACGTCACTTCGCCTCGATTTTGTTGCGTACCGCACCAGCAGCGCCCCAAGCGGCCAGTAACTTAAACTGTGAGTTCGGCGCGATCGTGAAAGCGAATAGTGATTGTTTATTTTGATTTCTAGAGTGGTTTTTACAAGCTGGAGCGTTTGTAGCGCAATAAATTGCAGCAACAACAGGAAGAAGACACCACAGCTGTCTTTTTTTAGGTTTCCTAAGGATCCTGGGAGATATATACCATCATGTTACTAAACTGTATCGTCAGGATTCACTTGCAAACTATGTGTGTATAAATGATGAATGTTTCGTTTTAGGAGCAGAAAATGGTTAGTTAGTAGCAGACGATAAGACGTTATGAAAAAAGACTCAGTTTACCTCTGTAATAATATTAGGCTTTGTTCGCTACATTTCGAACAAAACCAGTTCATGACCGCAGACAATAACAAACTCGTTTGGAATGCAATACCCACACTGTTTGACATTCCAAATAAGCCACCTCAACTGACCATGAAGAGTAAACTGCCACAATGACTCGACAATCCATCTAAATCCGTAAAACAGTCCTATGACACAGAGGCAGCCAGTTCGACTCTCCATGTATCAGTGCCAAATTCGTGTGAATCGTCAACACAGACCTGCTTTGACGATGAAGTCGTTAGATTGAGTGCAGTTATTCGTGTCTTACAAAAGCGTTTGGTATGTATTTCATTCACTTCTGTTGTTGGTCACTTAATTTTCCTTGCTTCCTTCGTGAGATGACATTATTTTGTTAGCACCGTGTTCACTGACAGATTGTTTGAAAATTATTCAAATATGTAATCAGCTCATTATAATGAGATTTTCACTCTGCAGCGGAGTGTGCGCTGATATGAAACTTCCTGGCAGATTAAAACTGTGTGCCCGACCGAGACTCGAACTCGGGACCTTTGCCTTTCGCGGGCAAGTGCTCTACCAATTGAGCTACCGAAGCACGACTCACGCGCGGTACTCACAGCTTTACTTCTGCCAGTACCTCGTCTCCTACCTTCCAAACTTTACAGAAGCTCTCCTGCGAACCTTGCAGAACTAGCACTCCTGAAAGAAAGGATATTGCGGAGGCATGGCTTAGCCACAGCCTGGGGGATGTTTCCAGAATGAGATTTTCACTCTGCAGCGGAGTGTGCGCTTTCTTTCAGGAGTGCTAGTTCTGCAAGGTTAGCAGGAGAGCTTCTGTAAAGTTTGGAAGGTTGGAGACGAGGTAATGGCAGAAGTAAAGCTGTGAGGACCGGGCGTGAGTCGTGCTTCGGTAGCTCAATTGGTAGAGCACTTGCCCGCGATAGGCAAGGGTCCCGAGTTCGAGTCTCGGTCGGGCACACTGTTTTAATCTGCCAAGAAGTTTCAGCTCATTATAATGTTTTCAACATATTTCACACACTGTTTGGCAGTTGCTTGTACCACTTAGAATAATATAAAGATGAAGGTCGTACTTGCCCGCCAAGCGGTTCTAGGCGCTCCAGTCTGGAACCGCGCGACCGCTCCTGCCTCGGGCATGGATGTGTGTGATGTCCTTAGGTTAGTTACGTTTAAGTAGCTCTAAGTTCTAGGGGACTGGGGACCACAGATGTTAAGTCCCATAGTGCTCAGAGCCATTTGAACCATTGCACCAACTGGAAATGTTTGTCCAAGATTTTCTGCAGTTCGTTAGGAAAACGTAAACGACAGTACATTTCTGTACACAACAGAATCGTATGCGAACAGTCTGATCCTGCGTCATAAACCAGTGAAGTGTCCAGCGTGTAACAGAATGACGTATTTAAGTATTGGGAGACTGTGGTCGAGGAAATTCGGAACGATTTGATAGAAGGGACATATATCCGGAAATAGGAAATAACGTTGCTACAGCACTATCCACTCAGTGGGTTAAAGAAAGAACTGTAGTTTAGAAAACTTTTATTGACAGGACGTTAGGGTACAATCAAATAATGTGAATAGAATCTCTTGCCCGACTTAAAGTCCCGAGCGACTGAAAAAAAGCGCAGATGACGCCTGTGTATAAGAAGGGTAGAAGGAGCGATCCTCAAAATTACAGACCAATATCCTTAACATCGGTTTGTTGCAGGATTCTCGAACATATTCTCAGTTCGAATATAATGAATTTGCTTGAGACAGAGAAGTTGCTGTCTACGCATCAGCACGGCTTTAGAAAGCATCGCACCTGCGAAACGCAACTCGCCCTTTTGTCACATGGTATCTTGCGAACCGTGGATGAAGGGTATCAGACGGATGCCATATTCCTCGACCTCCGGAAAGCGTTGACTGCAGACTCCTAACTAAGGTACGAGCATATGGGATTGGTTCCCAAGTATGTGAGTGGCTCGAAGACTTCTTAAGTAATAGAACCCAGTACGTTGTCCTCGATGGTGAGTGTTCATCGGATGTGAGGGTATCATCTGGAGTGCCCCAGGGAAGTGTGGTGGGTCCGCTGTTGTTTTCTATCTACATAAATGATCTTTTGGATGGGGTGGATAGCAATGTGCGGCTGTTCCCTGATGATGCTGTGGTATACGGGAAGGTGTCGTCGTTGAGTGACTGTAGGAGGATACAGGATGACTTGGACAGGATTTGTGATTGGTGTAAAGAAAGGCAGCTAACTCTAAATACAGGTCAATGTCAAAATAAAACACTAATACGACCTATTCTCGAGTACTGCCCGAGCATTTGGGATCCCTATCAGGTCGGATTGAGGGAGGACATAGAAGTAATTCAGAGGCGGGCTGCTAGATTTGCTACTGGTAGGTTTGATCATCATGCGAGTGACGGAAATGCTTCAGGAACTCGGGTGGGAGTCTCTGGAGGAAAGGAGGCGTTCTTTTCGTGAATCACTACTGAGGAAGTTTTGAGAAGCAGCATTTGAGGCTGACTGCAGTACAGTTTTACTGCCGCCAACTTACATTTCGCGGAAAGACCACAAAGATAAGATAAGAGAGATTAGGGCTCGTACAGAGGCATATAGGGAGTCATTTTTCCCTCGATCTTTTTGGGAGTGGAACAGAGAGAGAAGATGCTAGTTGTGGTACGAGGTACCCTCCGCCACGCACCGTATGGTGAATTGCGGAGTATGTATGTAGATGTAGAGTGCGACGATCACCAATTTCATCACATAAAGTGAACGAGCAACTAAGTTTTGTCTGATTCTCCGTAAGGTTCTACGCTCCCCTCTCGTGGTTTCGAGTGCTGTAAAGATGCGCTCGGTAAGTTAAGTTCTGTTCCTACCGGTGTTGACTACACAATGGACTTTACGTAAACCCGGAGGAAGAAGTCAAGAGGGGTGACGTCATCAGAGCAGACCAAGGGACTGGGCATCCATTCCAATTGCTCTGCCCGAAGTTATCTGTGAGATATTCCCCCCTGACTTGACGACCAGAGTAGGGAACGCCTTCCAGAACTTAAAAAGTAAGACAGTCTCCAGAAAGTTCAAATACTACGCACCTCAGCTGGTAACTCGACGTACAGATCGGGCTTGGATTTTCTACAGCCCAGTGGCATCTGTAGGGACTTTATTCCACACGCCCAGCTTTTCGTACCTTACATCAAAACGTTCCGACTTTCATCCCGGACCATCTTCAAAATCTTTAAAACATCTTCCTGTACTGAGTGTTCTGTTGAAGTGTCCACTTCGGTGCGGAACACCGGACACTGTTTCTGTTATATTCACCGTCCACTGCAATGCATACCAGTAAACATCCTCTCCTCCCCCCCACCCACGAATCATAAAAGACTCGAATTCGCGCCTATAAATTAGTTACAGACATCTGTGTTCAATGTCCCTAATCTTTGTTACTAAAGACGCGAACCCTAACTATGTTTCTTTTGTTACTTTCGGATTACCCACCCTTGGACTAACGAAAAGGGCAAAACCGAAACTGGTTTGTTGGAAGTAGCCGAGTGCTCTTACTGTCAAACAGTGAATGAATATAGTGTGCATAATTTGCAAGCCGTGTATCGAGGCGTACACACGCGCCATATTTGTTGTTGCGAAGGAAAGACAACATTCACAACAAACCGTATTCTTTACCAGTTCTTGGTGGTGCAATACGGAATTAATTCGACCGTGTGACATCTTGTAACATGCAGTTGCTAATTAAGTAAAGCATCGAGTGCGTAACTGCAAACAAAATCCGTTGTATAACAGTGAAACGCGGAAAAATGATTTCCTCGCGTGACTGACTGAGCTGTAGGAAAAAGAACCACTATTTTCCGCATAAAGAATTATTTGAAAGCAGTCGTTCTCAAGTTGTACGATTGTAATATTGCATACATGTTGTGGGGAGATAGAAGAAATGCTGACATTGATTAAAAGAACTTTTTTTTTTTTTCAAAAATTACTGTATGTTCATTTGTTTTACGCATATATGTTTGAGAATCTGTGTACAAGTATCTGGCTGTTAACGTATCTGTGTTTTTTAAGACCAAAAACGCTGGAAAAATGAGGAGTGTTTTGTGAACGAAAAGTATTGCAGTCATAAACAGTCTTTAATTTAATTAGACTTTGCGCAAAGCGTAAGGAATAAGTTCCCTCAATTGTGTTATTAATTTTGCCGCAGTTGACTACTACCTCGGGAAAACTTCAGGCAATTTTGTGGTTGAAACTGTGACAGAATAATCAGTCAAAAAGACACCGGTCATGAAAGTAAATAGAGACTTCCTTTCTTTTAAGAAAGTAAAATGGACGCTTTAATAACTGCGTGACTGTCTGCTCCCGCATTAAACAAAGTACTGCTCAATGTGACCTTTTGAAGGCGTCTGCCATCTAGCGTCGTGAAAGCGAAAGAAGCCTGCAAAAGCTACTTAGTGGAGCCGACAGATGGTGCGCCAGTTCACGTCTACTACTTAGTTCCCTTAGATGGCTTATAGAGGTCACCAGCTACCATTAGCGGAGCATCGGTCGTCTGTACCGCTTACAATCTTTCCACCCCTGTACTTGTCATTCCTTATTTTTCTTCTCCTTCTTAATATATTCTGTATCCTCTCGAAACTACAATACGCTTACGAAAAAAGGCAGGCGCTTTATAAGTCCTTTGTTATCTAAGTTTTCGAAACTCGCCGTTGGAAAATAAATGACTTCTGATATCGGCACTCTTACACACACACACACACACACACACACACATTCTGCTATGGAAAATGAATTGCTGTTTGAAAACGGTTAAAACAACAGGAACTAAAATTCCTTAAACTTGTTTTTGAACGCATTTCTTGACAATTGTAGGCTATGTCTGGAGTAGGGCGCAATAACTTTTTCCAGTCTTTCGTTTTTCACGTTTAGTATGTATTGAAATTAATTACAGCCGGTTCTGGTACAAATATTGAATGTGTTGAAGAGGAATGTCGTTTAAAATATTTATTAAACATTTACATCGCAAATGTTATTGTCCAGCTGTGTAAGAGTGTAATGAACTGAACATAAATTAAGAGTTCGAAAAGAAAAAAAATCTGTATCAAATCAATCGTTGCCTGTAAATCAGGCTTCAAAATTAGTGATTAATCAGTTTTCAAATGTAGATGGTGGTGAAAGAATATCTACATGTTTCGGCTGGAAGCATTTTCCTGTTTATCGGTAATCAGAGCTTCAAAGTCTGCCTCGATCAACCTCAACTTGACTCTCAAGTCTTCAGCACTAGGTCTGTTTGCTTATTTACTTCAGTGTACATAAACTCAGAAAATCTATTTTCACATATTTCACTATAAAAATATAGCAACCAGCCACTTTTTATAGTGGCTGGTTGCTGTATTTTTATAGTGAAATATCGTTATCCACGACCACGAAGCTCAACAGTCCAAATAAAATGGACAAATTGTTATCTATTTTCACATATGTAAGTAGTAACAAGCGATCCCAAAACTTGGACTGTTTGTTTGAAATGCGAACGGCATTCTATTTTTATTACCATCCAAAATGAAAAATAGAGTTTTCTTTTTGAAGGCATTTTTCATTGAACTGTCACTAGTGATTACTTCTTTCGGTACTTTTCCGGAAAATGCGGGCAGTCCTAAACAAAGCTTCTGCGGTAAATGCGATTGACACTATGCAGATGCTACTTACAGCCGTAAGTTTTCTCGCAACCATTTTACTTTAAAAATAAAGTAACGTAAGTGAATTATTTTACCTATGTCAGCATGTGTTTTGTTTATTTGTACGCGAACCACCTGGAATGTCCTTGCGTGCTACCAACGGTACAGTAGCTACCGTTGGGGTGAAACATGCACCGTCTTGGTGCAAAGTTTACATTTGCCCTTGTGAACTAACACAACTAGTGAATAAACTTGGACGTCTCCGCATAATTCTATTCCAGAAGGTAAATTTGACAAGAATTACGCAACACTTACAAGGCGTACAACTTTGCTTCCGCCGTTTGCCGATAGGTGGCGACACCGGTAAGTAGCGGTCGAAAGAAACAGATCGCAGACGTCAGGTAGTTAGCTTGGACCTCGGTCAACATGACCTCTTTCAAACACCAGTCGATTTGTGTCTGCATCATAAAGTTGTTCTTGATTGAAAATGTCAGTTTACGAGCCTAATTCTCGTCACTTGCGGAAAGTGTTACTGTTTTGTTTCAATGTGAAGAAACCAGCGGCTGAGTCTCATCGAATGCTCTCAAGTACGTGTGGTAAGGATGCTGTTAGTGAAAGAACGTGTCGTGAGTGGTTTCAACGCTTCAAGAACGGCGATTTTAACGTCGTAGACCGGCATAGTGATTGAAGAGAGAATTTTTTCGTAGATGCAGAATTGGAGACTCGCGTCAAACTCAATTAGAATTGGCACGGTTAGTGGGAATGACACAGCAAGCAATTTCAAAATGTCTCAAGGCTATGGGCATGATCCAGAAAGAAGGAACTTGGACCCCGTGTCAGCTGAAACCGAGAGACGTTGAACGGCGTTTGTGTGTTTGTGAACAGTTGCTTCAGAGGCAAAAACGGAAGGGATTTCTGCATCGCATGTGACCGGGGACGAAAAATGGGTTCATTACGATACAGTATCTGTTAGAAACATTACGTATGTAGACTGTGGACAGTTGGGAATGTGGGTCTCACGGGAAGCGTGCAAGGGATAAGTTCTTGCAGGCGCACTACCCTGTGTGCCCTCGGTGGCTCATGGATAGAGCGTCTGCCATGTAAGCAGGAGATCCCGGGTTCGAGTCCCAGTCGGGGCACACATTTTCATCTGTCCGCAGCAAAGTATGTCAACAACACCTGTCGGCAGCTGAGGGTTTCAATTAATTATCATTTATTCTGCCTACAGGAAAATTAAAGAGACCTTTGGAGAAAAGAGAACGACTTGTATGAATATCAAGGGCTCAGACGGAAACCCAGTTCTAAGCAAAGAAGGGAAAGTAGAAAGGTGGAAGGAGTATATAGAGGGTCCATACAAGGGCGATGTACTTGAGGACAATATTATGGAAATGGAAGAGGATGTAGATGAAGATGAAATGGGAGATATGATACTGCGTGAAGAATTTGATAGAGCACTGAAAGACCTAAGTCGAAACAAGGCCCCGGGAGTAGCAACATTCCATTAGAACTACTGACAGCCTTGGGAGAGCCGGTCCTGACAAAACTCTACCATCTGGTGAGCAGGATGTATGAGACAGGCGAAATACCCTCAGACTTCAAGAAGAATATAATAATTCCAATCCCAAAGAAAGCAGGCGTTCACAGATGTGAAAATTACCGAACTGTCTGTTTAATAATTCACGGCTGCAAAATACTAACGCGAATTCTGCACATAAGAATGGAAAAACTGGTAGAAGCCGACCTCGGGGAAGATCAGTTTGGATTCCGTAGAAATATGGGAACACGTGAGGCAATACTGACCCTAAGACTTATCTTAGAAGCTAGATTAAGAAAAGGCAAACCTACGTTTCTAGCATTTGTAGCCTTAGAGAAAGCTTTTGACAATGTTGACTGGAATAATCTCTTTCAAATTCTGAAGGTGGCAGGGGTAAAATACAGGGAGCGAAAGGCTATTTACTATTTGTACAGAAACCAGATGGCAGTTATAAGAGTCGAGGGGCATGAAAGGGAAGCAGTGGTTGGGAAGGTGGTGAGACAGGGTTGTAGCCTCTCCCCGATGTTATTCAATCTGTATATTGAGCAAGCAGTGAAGGAAACAAAAAAAAAAATTCGGAGTAGGTATTAAAATCCATGGAGAAGAAATAAAAACTTTGAGGTTCGCCGATGACATTGTAATTCTGTCAGAGACAGCAAAGGACTTGGAAGAGCAGTTGAAGGGAATGGACAGTGTCTTGAAGGGAGGATACAAGATGAACATCAACAAAAGCAAAACAAGGATAATGGAATGTAGTCGAATTAAGTCGGGTTATGCTGAGGGAGTAGTAAAGGAGTTTTGCTGTTTGGGGAGCAAAATAAGTGATGATGGTCGAAGTAGAGAGGATATAAAATGTAGACTGGCAATGGTAAGGAAAGCCTGAAGAACAGAAATTTGTTAACATCGAGTATAGATTTAAATGTCAAGAAGTCGTTTCTGAAAGTATTTGTATGGAGTGTAGCCATGTATGGAAGTGAAACATGGACGATAAATAGTTTGGACAAGAAGAGAATAGAGGCCTTTGAAATGTGGTGCTACAGAAGAATGCTGAAGATTAGATGAGTAGATCACATAACTAATGAGGAAGTATTGAATAGGATTGGGGAGAAGAGGAGTTTGTGGCACAACTTGACTAGAAGAATGGATCGGTTGGTAGGACATGTTCTGAGGCATCAAGGGATCACCAATTTAGTATTGGAGGGCAGTGTGGAGGGTAAAAATCGTAGAGGGAGACCAAGAGATGAATACACTAAGCAGATTCAGAAGGATGTAGGCTGCAGTGGGTACTGGGAGATGAAGAAGCTTGCACAGGATAGAGTAGCATGGAGAGCTGCATCAAACCAGTCTTAGGACTGAAGACCACAACAACAACAACACCATTTATTTATTGCGATAACCCTAAACGCAAAAAATCATGGTGATATCCCCCGGCCTTGCTTCCACGTCGACGGCCAAAGAACCGCTGGATTGGTTGGGGGGGGGGGGGGGGGGGGCGGCACACCTTATCCTGCTCGTTCCCCAGAGCCTCAATCCCATAGAATTTTTGTTATGAGGCACTTGAAGAAACTGGTCTACACCACACCAATCATCGAATTGCGAACACAGTGCGTGTTAGCAGATACAACAACAACCGCGTGTACTTCAAAGGGTGCGTCATTCCTTACGCCGGAGGGCGCATTGTGATAATTGGACGCCACGTTGAACACCTCCTGGAAGCACGTGTTTATCGCAGCAAGTACGCATTCCTGGACCCATGTTTATTGGTCTTACCTTAGAGAGTACGGATTTCCGGACACATGTTTGGACCTACTTTTCTTGTTTCGATGAGTGCTACCACTTCTCAAAGTATGGGACACCTTTTTTTTGAACACTCTGTGTTTGTTACATCCCAAAGACACCTTCAAGGAAATTCTGCCATCCAAACGATATCGCTCTGGCTTGTCAATCAAAAGAGATGGTTAGTCACAGGGAACACTAACAAAAGAGTTAGCGGCACTTACCTCATATTTCAAGAAATGCAGATTGAAGCCCAGTACCAGTAAGGGCGAGATTTGTGCGTTTCACCTCAACAGCAAACAAGCTAACAGTTAGTTCAAGGAGCAATTCGCCGGCAATATTGTCCGTTACAACGGATACTCCAGGTATCCTGGCACCACACTTGACCCTATTCTGTGTTATATAAATCATCTAGGAAACAGATTAGCCAGCCGGCCGTTGTGGCCGAGCGGTTCTAGGCGCTTCATCTGGAACCGCGCGACCGCCACGATCGCAGGTTCGAATCCTGCCTCGGGCATGGATGTGCGTGATGTCCTTAGGTTAGTTAGGTTTAACTAGTTCTAAGTTGTAAGGGAATGATAACCTCAGATGTTAAGTCCCATACTGCTCAGAGCCATTTGAATTTGAAACACATCAGCGTAGATAGAAGCTCGCAATAACATCATCCAGAGTCCATGTGGCACAACTTGGGGAGCTTAAATGAAGACGTTGCGTACATTGGCTCTTCCACACTTTTTTTGCAGTGTATGGTGCTTCGGTGTGGTGTACGAGGTGCATTCAAGTTCTAAGGCCTCAGATTTTTTTTCTAATTAACTACTCACCCGAAATCGATGAAACTGGCGTTACTTCTCGACGTAATCGCCCTGCACACGTACACATTTTTCACAACACTGACGCCACGATTCCATGGCAGCGGCGAAGGCTTCTTTAGGAGTCTGTTTTGACCACTGGAAAATCGCCGAGGCAATAGCAGCACGGCTGGTGAATGTGCGGCCACGGAGAGCGTCTTTCATTGTTGGAAAAAGCCAAAAGTCACTAGGAGCCAGGTCAGGTGAGTAGGCAGCATGAGGAATCACTTCAAAGTTGTTATCACGAAGAAACTGTTGCGTAACGTTAGCTCGATGTGCGGGTGCGTTGTCTCGGTGAAACAGCACACGCGCAGCCCTTCCCGGACGTTTTTGTTGCAGTGCAGGAAGGAATTTGTTCTTCAAAACATTTTCGTAGGATGCACCTGTTACTGTAGTGCCCTTTCGAACGCAATGTGTAAGGATTACGCCCTCGCTGTCCCAGAACATGGACACCATCATTTTTTCAGCACTGGCGGTTACCCAAAATTTTTTTGATGGCGGTGAATCCGTGTGCTTCCATTGAGCGGACTGGCGCTTTGTTTCTGGTTTGAAAAATGGCATCCACGTCTCATCCATTGTCACAACCGACGAAAAGAAAGTCCCATTCGTGCTGTCGTTGCGCGTCAACATTGCTCGGCAACGTGCCACACGAGCAGCCGTGTGGTCGTCCGTCGGCATTGTGGCACCCACCTGGATGACACTTTTCGCATTTTCAGGTCGTCGTGCAGGATTGTGTGCACAGAACCCACAGAAATGCCAACTCTGGAGGCGATCTGTTCAACAGTCATTCGGCGATCCCCCAAAACAATTCTCTCCACTTTCTCGATCGTGTCGTCAGACCGGCTTGTGCGAGCCCGAGGTTGTTTCGGTTTGTTGTCACACGATGTTCTGCCTTCATTAAACTGTCGCACCCACGAACGCACTTCCGACACATCCGTAACTCCGTCACCACATGTCTCCTTCAACTGTCGATGAATTTCAATTGGTTTCACATCATGCAAATTCAGAAAGCGAATGATTGCACGCTGTTCAAGTAAGGAAAACGTTGCCATTTTAAGTATTTAAAACAGTTCTCATTCTCGCCGCTGGCGGTAAAATTCCATCTGCCGTACGGTGCTGCCATCTCTGGGACAGATTGACAATGAATGCGGCCTCATTTTAAAACAATGCACATATTTCTATCTCTTTCCAGTCGGCGAAAAAAAAATCGGAGGCCTTAGAACTTGAATGCACCTCATAATGCCTGCCATACCAGCCTCAAGAACACGGTCCACATGGTTATGGCTACAATCAGACGAACTCCTGTCTATTCAGTTCTCCTGCTAAGCAATATCTACCCGCCACAGATTTTCAGAACTGAGACCCTAGTTAGAGATTACCAAAATGCACAAGAGAATAAAGAACTACCCATCATCACGACATATCTGACTTATATTCGGAACAGCCTTCACTACTGTATGCTCAACAAGTAAAACTAAAGTAAGAGATATCTGGAACAAGAACTGCCAACACGTCGCCAATCAGTAAGGACGCGAATGCTTCGAGAAATATAACTTTGATATACTCACTGTATAAATTCCGTATTGTGGAGTACCAGAATGGTGACTGTGGTGTGCTGAAGCATTCTATCAGACATATGAGAGGGAAGTGCGTCCTACGATGCTGCAAGGGCACATAGAATGACTTTATGAACGCCAATGCATCAGCGGTGGAATGGATAAGTAAACCAGATATTAATATTTACTCGATTTATTTTTGTTTCATGCAATGACGTTCTTTACATATTATAAATGTACTGCATTTGTGCGCCGTACCAGTTATCATGATGACGTGACTGGATTAAGGATTTCATGGTAGGTAGGATGCAGCTTAAGTTATCTTGGATGGAGAGTCATTGACAGATCGGGATGTAAATTCAGATGTGCCCCGGGAAAGTATGCCGGAAGCCTTGCTGTTCATTAATGACCTCGCGGACAGTATTAATATAAGGAGCTACTGTGCGGATGAAGCTGCATAAATAATCTAAGAAGATCTGAATCACTGGTAACATGTTTTAAATCTTCAGAAGTATAAAATTATGGACTCACAAAACGTTTAAGTGTAATGCCCTTTTTGACACATTTATTTTCACAATTCCGTCTTGATCGCACGGATTTATATACACTTTATTACCGGTTTAAAAAATGGTTCAAAGGGCTCTGAGCACTGTGGGACTTAACATCTGAGGTCATCAGTCCCCTATAACGTAGAACTACTTAAACCTAACTAACCTAAACACATCACACATATCCTTGCCCGAGGCAGGATTCAAACCTACGACCGTAGCGGTCGCTTACCAGTTTCGGCTAGGCTATTCAAACTGGTAGGTCTCTGAATACATCAAAGTAAGCATACAGGTTAAAGTCGTTCATTCAGCAGTCATTCCAGTTGTTTTCTGTGCACATAAATCTCCATTTCTTCGAGCAGGTTCATTAGCTGTCCCTTTGACGCCCTATGTAACACTTTCACATTACTATCTATACGTCCTACTGAATGTCTTTCTCTGTCCAAACGTGTACTCGTTATAGAGAACATACATATAATCAAAATAAGAGTGCTTTCGGCATTCATAACAGATTGTATGTTACCTAACCAGGCTAAGGGCTGTATTTTATAGTATTTGTGCTTTTTATGGGTTTCAAGTATGGGTCCAATTTCACATATACAGGGTTATTACAAATGATTGAAGCGATTTCACAGCTCTACAATAACTTTATTATTTGAGATATTTTCACAATGCTTTGCACACACATACAAAATCTCAAAAAGTTTTTTTAGGCATTCACAAATGTTCGATATGTGCCCCTTTAGTGATTCGGCAGACATCAAGCCGATAATCAAGTTCCTCTCACACTCGGCGCAGCATGTCCCCATCAATGAGTTCGAAAGCATCGTTGATGCGAGCTCGCAGTTCTGGCACGTTTCTTGGTAGAGGAGGTTTAAACACTGAATCTTTCACATAACCCCACAGTAAGAAATCGCATGGGTTTAAGCCGGGAGAGCGTGGAGGCCATGACATGAATTGTTGATCATGATCTCCACCACGACCGATCCATCGGTTTTCCAATCTCCTGTTTAAGAAATGCTTCTGCTTTAGCCTTTTCCGTAAGATTTTCCAAACCATCGGCTGTGGTACGTTTAGCTCCCTGCTTGCTTTATTCGTCGACTTCCGCGGGCTACGCGTGAAACTTGCCCGCACGCGTTCAACCGTTTCTTCGCTCACTGCAGCCCGACCCGTTGGTTTCCCCTTACAGAGGCATCCAGAAGCTTTAAACTGCGCATACCATCGCCGAATGGATTTAGCAGTTGCTGGATCTTTGTTGAACTCCGTCCTGAAGTGTCGTTACACTGTTATGACTGACTGATGTGAGTGCATTTCAAGCACGACATACGCTTTCTCGGCTCCTGTCGCCATTTTGTCTCACTGCGCTCTCGAGCGCTCTGGCGGCAGAAACCTGATGTGCGGCTTCAGCTGAACAAAACTTTATGAGTTTTTCTACGTATCTGTAATGTGTCGTGAGCATATGTCAATGAATGGAGCTACAGTGAATTTATGAAATCGCTTCAATCATTTGTAATAGCCCTGTAGTATATCAGCATATGTTTTAATGTCAGACGCTCATTTAGCCAAAGAAAAATTTTAACTAAAGACATCGCATACTGAATTTTAGTCTTTATATTGGCGACACTGGTTTACTATGTACTCTAGCTAAAGTGCCCTCTGCTGGCAGTAGGCAAATTGAGTATTATCAGCACGTACCATGTACTCACATACCTACAAATACCTGGGTGTAACATGTTTGACTGATATGAAATGGAACGATCACATAGCATCAGGTAAAGCATATGGTAGACTTCGGTTCGTTGGCAGAATAGTCGTAAAAGGGGGCCGGTCTAAAAAGGAGATCGTACAAATCACTCTTGCGACTCGTGCTAGAATACTCTTATTGCTAAAAATGTGTGAGGTCCATGCCAAACGGGACTAACAGCTGAAATTCAGTGTGTATGGACAAGAGCAGAACAAATAGTTAAAGGCTTGTTTGACCCGTTGGAAGGTGTCACAGCGATGCTTAAAAAAAAACTGAAGGGGCAAACGCTCCAAGACAGACGCGAAATCCTACTTATAAAGTTTCGAGAACTGTTAATCTAGTACAGAGGGTTTAAGAAGTCATTCTTCGCGTGCTGCATACGCGATAGGAAACCTTAACACGTGGGACAATACTAAGTATCCTCTGCCGTGCACTTCAGACTGGTTTGCAGAGTATGACTGTATGTGTAGATGTGCCCTGTCGTGTTATGAGTAGGAAGAGCAATAACTGCAGTGTTCGGATACAGTATTCCTAGTGTCCTGCGTGACACAGACAAGTGGTTTCAATATCTGAGCGCAACGTTGTAAGCGATATGAGGTGGAAGGACCATGTGAGAACTTTGGTAGGAAAGGCGAATGGTCGACTTCGGTTTATTGCGAGAATTTTAGGAAAGAGTGGTTCACCTTTAAAGGAGACCGCATATAGGACGCTGGTGCGACCCATTCTCGAGTACTGTTCGAGTGTTTGGAATACGTAGGAGGTCGCATTGAAGGAAGACATCGAAGCAATTCAGAGGCGGGCTGCAAGATTTGTTACTGGTAGGTTCGAACGACACGTACGTGTTACGGAGATGCTTCTGGAACTCAGATGGGATTCAAATTGCAATGAAACTGGGACAGATGAAAATGTGTGCCCCGACCGGGACTCGAACCCGGGACCTCCTGCTCACATGGCTGACGCTCTATCCATCTGAGCCACCGAGGACACAGAGGATAGCGCGACTGCAGGGATTTATCTCTGGCACGCCTCCCGCAAAACCCACATTCTCTGTTCCTTTCGGACAGATACCATCTTTGCATATATATCGTTAACGCTCACTGGCCACTTGACCATCTTCTTCTTCTGGGCGGATGCACAAACAGTGCCCGAACTCTTACGGGAATCGGCAACGCGCCGCGAGTAATGAGTATAATGGGCGGGGGCGCTAAGAATGCAGTGCGGGACAATACGTTGAGAATGTGGGTTTCGCGGGAGACGTGCCAGGGATAAATCCCTGCAGTCGCGCTATCCTCTGTGTCCTCAGTGGTTCAGATGGACAGAGCGTCTGCCATGTAAGCAGGAGATCCCGGCTTCGAGTCCCCGTCGGGGCACACATTTTCATCTGTCCCCGTTGACGTATGTCAACGCCTGTAAGCAGCTAAGGGTGTTCATTTCATTGTAATTTCATTCCATCGAGCTGCATCGTCACCGATGGTACCTGTTCTTTCGGACATGTCCGAAAGAACAGATACCATCTTAGTATATATCAAATGGGAATCCCTGGAGAGAAGGCGACGTTCTTTTCGAGGATAACTACCGAGAAAATTTAGAGGGATCTGAAGCTGACTGCCGAAGATTCTACTGCCGCCAACGTACATTGCACGTAGGGACGACGAAGATAAGATACGACGCATTGGGGGTCATACGGAATCGTATGAACAGTCGTTTCTCCCTCCCTCTATTTACTAGTGGAACAGGGGAGGAAATGACTAGTAGTGGTACAGAATACCCTCCACCATGCACCATTCAGTAGCTTGCGGAGTGTCTCTGTAGATGTAGATTACTGTAATAGAGTATTAGCTTCCCAGGAAGTCTGAATTTTTTCACAGCTTACATACTTGCTTTTATCTGTGGCACTATAAGAAAATGAAGTATATTAATATTTTCACCACGGGAGAAAAGAAGCAACAACAACAAAACAACAGAAAAACGTGTTTATTTTACTTAATTTATATTCTAGTTTTAACATATGTGCTACATAAAAAAGGCATTAGATGCAATTTTTAATACATATACAAGACTGTGCAAACAGATACATAAATAAACAGATAACAAAAGTCATATTGTACTTCCTTGTTAACAATAATAGTTTACACTAGGAAAAAAGCAATTTACATAGGAGTCAATATTTCGTCGATATGTGTTATGCGTTGTCATTATATCGGGGGTTAAGACTTCATATCGATGCTTCCTGCGCTGGAAGTAAATGTGTAGTTGGCTTGCCGTTTATTTCGACCTTGCGTATACTATGAAGTTATTTCCAGCTTGACGTTTACAATATGTGGCGGTAACCATGCGGAGATATTATTTTCCTAATGGAGCGACTGTAGCTACAACGTCAAGTGAGACGGTCAAGATCTGAATCAGTTGATCACTTCTGTTGTCATCCAAAGGATCTCCCGTCAGACCGTGTGTTCCACGTCCAGTCATAAGCGTTCTACCGTACATCTCCTAAGCTGTTACCATTCATCGTGCAAAACGTACAAGGTGTTTCACTGATGTAGGCCTGTAAACGGAATACGATTCCAGGTCCCTTGAAGTTTGTTTACTGCGTACAAACAGGGTTATCGGAAACAGTCTGAAGAGCTTGTGAGGGTGTCGTAGGGCAGATTGTGCTGAGAAGTAATTGTTCCCCAAGGTAGTGTTATAGGCCGTTTGCTGTTCCTTATCTATATAAACGATTTTTGAGACAATCTGAGCCACTATATTACGTTGTTTGAAGATGACGCTGTCGTTTATCGACTAATAAAGTCAGCTGAAGATCAAAACACATTGCAAAACGATTTAGAAAAGATATCTGTATGGTGCAAAAATTGCCAATTGACCGTAAATAACGAAAGATATAAGGTCAACCACATGAGTTGTAAAAGAAATCCGTTAAACTTCGGATACACGATAAATCAGTCAAATCTAAACGCCGCCGTAAATTCAACTAAATACCTAGGTATTACAATTACGAACAACTTAAATTGAAAGGAAAACATAGAAAATGTTGTGGGAAAGGCTACCCAAAGACTGCGTTTTACTGCCAATAGCAAATAGAAAATGTAGCTGATCTAGTAAAGAGACTGCCCACACTACTCTTGTCCGTCTTCTTTTTGCTGCGAGGTGTGGGATCCTTACCAGATAGGACTGACGGAGTACACCGAGAAAGTACAAAGAAGGGCAGCACGTCTTCTATTATCGCGAAATAGGGGAGACAGTGTCACAGAAATGATACATAATTTGAAATGGACACTACTAAAACAGAGGCGTTTTTCGTTGCGACAGGATCTTCTCACGGAATTTAAATCATCAGCTTTCTCCTCCGAATGTGAAAATATTTTGTTGATACCGACCTACATGGGGAGAAACGATTGCCATAATAAAATAAGGGAAATCAGAGCTCGTACGGAAAGATATAGATGTTCGTTTCCTCCGCGTTCTGTACATGATTGGAATAATAGAGAAATGTGTAGTTGGATCTATGAACGCTCTGACAGGCGCTTAAATGTGATTTGCAGAGTATCCATGTAGATGTAGATGTTAAGAAAAAAATGTGATACTTTGCAGTATTTCCGAGTTAATTAAAACTGAGGTTAGCCTATGAGGCCGTTGCGCGCGCGAATTCAAGCGGCCCGCCCCATAGAACAAGTGTTAGTTGTTCTCATAGTTTAGGTGACAGCGCACGAAACTGCTCAGCCTTTGTCTCCGGTTCGATCACTACTGCCGTGCTATGTTCCTTTCTTCCATCGCTCCCTTGTTCGATTTTGGGCAAACCAAACGAAGAACAGTCTCTGTAAGCCCATCTTTATACAAGGTGGTCGCGGAACCTCCACTGTAGTATAAAATGTCAAATCGAAATACCTCCAACCGTCTAAATTTCGAGTTTTATTTTATTTGTGCTACGACTTTCAGCGTTATATTACGCCATCTTCAGGCACGCTGACCGGCGTGTAGGGACAATCGCACCTCTGGTAGAGTCGAAATACGTACCAGCGTAGTGTCACTGGTATCCGTAGACTTCTTTTAAACACATCGATCCCTTCGATCATCACTTGCAGACTGTTAACAGTGATGATTTTTATTTGGCATTTCGAACGAAGGACACGTTTGGCGACACGCTGTCTGGTGGACAGTTTGAATTTGCGCCCGCAAAGGCCTGACTGGCTGACTTCAATGCTAATTAACACGGAGACGGTGCAACGTATCCATTTTTTTCTGAACAATTATTTCTCAGTACAACCTACACCGCAAACCAAACCTTCACAAGCGTTTCAGCGTTTCTGACCGCCATGTGTGTGTGTGTGTGTGTGTGTGTGTGTGCGTGTGTGTGCGCTGCAATTATAAGAATGAACCCTGAGCCTATGCTTTTTGTTGGCAATGCGCTTGCGAACTGTGATATCCGAACCAAACAAGCACCACACCCTGAGTCAAAGCTTCACCGTACCGACGTGTGGTAGACAGATTGTGGCAGACAGTGTTTTACTCCGTATTGTGTGACATGGTCCTGAGATCAGTAGCCTGCTGTGCCGCAGAGTGACCACTAGCGGATTAGAAAACTGAGAGCCGCATTTTTCTCAGTGCTCTGATACTTCCATCTGCCAACGATAGACCCGATCTCTTGTCGACAGTAGAGATCCTCACGTGCCTATTGCTGGATGTTTGACGGACACACGATGCAAGGACCTGTACAGATGTGAGAGTGTTTCTCGGCTCTCAGCTGGTCCCCGGTCCCTCAGAAGTGTCCGCAGACGGGCCTGGCTGGAAGGAGGACGGCACCGCCGAACACCTTGACAGGGGACCGCGCCCACGCCACCAGCAGCGGCAGCCCCGCGTCCGGGATCGAACCGCGGCCCTGCGCGCACTGCTCGAAGCCTGAGTGCACGAGGCGCGCCGCAGCCGCCTGGAACGCACGGCTGGAGCTGGAGATGCGCCCCGGAGGCCTGGAGGGGTACCGCCTGTACCACGGGAAGGGCTGCCGGCGGCGGCGCAGCGGGCTGCGAAAACGGACCAAATGTTGCAGTGTTGCGGCACTTGTTCTGGGAAAAACATACAAAGAGACAATTGGAGGGAGAGAAAGAGAGAGAAAAAATGGCTCTGAGCACTATGGGACTCAACATCTTAGGTCATAAGTCCCCTAGAACTTAGAACTACTTAAACCTAACTAACCTAAGGACATCACACACACCCATGCCCGAGGCAGGATTCGAACCTGCGACCGTAGCAGTCCCGCGGTTCCGGACTGCAGCGCCAGAACCGCACGGCCACCGCGGCCGGCAGAAGAGAGAGAGAGAGAGAGAGAGAGAGAGAGAGAGAGAGAGAGAGAGAGAGATGGAGGATATGTATGGAAAGGGGAGAAGACAAGTGGCAGTAGAGCAGAAATAGAGGAAACTGGAAGTAGGAGTAGAGGAAACGTACAGACACACATCTGGAGAGAGAGAGAGAGAGAGAGAGAGAGAAAGAGATGGGGGATATGTATGGAAAGGGGAGAAGACAACAAGTGGCAGTAGAACAGAAATAGAGGAAATTGGAAGTAGGAGTAGAGCAAACGTACACACACACACATCTGGGGAGGGAGGGAGGGAGAGAGAGAGAGAGAGAGAGAGAGAGAGAGAGAGATGCGGAGGATAGGTATGGAAAAGGAAAAGGCATCAAGTGGAAGTAGAAATGAAATAGAGGAAATTGGAACTAGGAGTAGCAGAGTGGAAGTACAAATACAGGCTGGCCAACAGGAAATAGTAAAAGTTCTTTTGTTCAGTATGAGGTTAAGCATATACACTGCCGGAAAAACACCAAGAAATAATTAATGTACGAGGGTGAGTCAAATGAAAACCTTAAATTTAAAAAAAAAAAAATTATTTGTTGTGCAGAAGTGGTACAAAGCTGTATCACTTTTCAACATAATTTCCCCCACGCTCAATGCAAGTCCTCCAGCGCTTACAAAGTGCATAAATTCCTTTAGAAAAAATTCTTTTGGCAGTCCGCGCAACCGCTAGTGCACCGCGTGGCGTACCTCTTCGTCAGAACGGAACTTCTTTCCTCCCACTGCGTCTTTGAGTGGTCCAAGCATACGGAAATCACTTGGGGCAAGGTCTGGTGAGTGTGGTGGATGAGGAAGACACTCAAAATGCAGGTCTGTGATTGTTGCAACTGTCGTACGGGCAGTGTGGGGCCTTGCATTGTCATGTTGCAAAAGGACACCTGCTGACAGCAATCCACGTCGCTTTGATTTGATTGCAGGCCGCAGATGATTTTTTAGGAGATCTGTGTATAATGCACTGGTGACAGGGGTCCCTCTAGGCACGTAATGCTCCAAAATGACGCCTTTTTCGTCCCAAAAGAGAGTCAGCATAACCTTCCCTGTTGATGATTCTGCTCGAAACTTCTTCGCTTTTGGTGATGAGGAATGGCGCCATTTCTTGCTCGCTCTCTTCATTTCCGGTTGGTGGAAGTGAACCGAGATTCCGTCCCCAGTAACGATTCTTGCAAGGAAGCCATTACCTTCTCGTTCAAAGCGCCGAAGAAGTTCTTCACGAGCATCGACACGTCGTTCTCTCATTTCAGGAGTCAGCTGCCGTGGCACCCATCTTGCAGACACTTTGTGAAACTGGAGCACATCGTGCACAATGTGGTGTGCTGACCCGTGACTAATCTGTAAACATGCTGCAATGTCATTCAGTGGTTTTCCTTCACTACGGCTTCAACTACTGCAATGTTCTGTGGAGTCACAACTCGTTGTGCCTGACCTGGACGAGGAGCATCTTCCACTGACGTCACACCATTTGCCGACTTCCTACTCCATTCGCAGACTTGTTGCTGCGATAAACATACATCACCGTACTGAACCTTCATTCGTCGATGAATTTCAGTGGGTTTCACACCTTCACGAGGCAAAAACCGAATAACAGAACGCTGTTCTTCCCTGATGCAAGTCGCAAGTGGGGCGGCCATCTTAATACTGATACCCCGACGGTATGTGTGCATCTGCACTATGCTGCCACCTACAGGCCATTGTGCACGCTGTTTGTAGCCCGCTTACCAACTTACAGGATAACGGCGCAAAATTTCGATTTGTTATTACAAAATTTATGGTTTTCATTTGATTCACCCTCGTAATTTAATGGAATTTGGGGAATAGGTTTGTCTAGGTATCATTTTTAACTGACTAACATTGCAAGATCACGGGTTAATATAATAGCTATTTAAGCCATTGCAAATGTGTAGCCGCCAGAATATTGCATGTAAGCATGCAAACGGGCACGCTTTGTGTTGTACGGGAGCCAGAGTTTTTGAGATGGAGTTCGATGCCTGTTGCACTTGGTCGGTCAGTACAGCGACGGTTAAAGCTGGTTGTGAATGACGCTGAGCTTGTCATCCGATGATGTGCCATATGTGCTCCACTGAAGACAGATCTGGTGACTGAGCAGACCAAATCAATATGTCCACACTCTGTAGAGTATTGTGTGTGTGAATGTGGGGAACCGTATTTTAAAGGGGGCTTTTAAATGAACTTTCTTATTGTAGGTGTCTTTACTTCTTTACACCTTAACTTATGTTTCCTGCCGGCCGCTGTGGCCGAGCGGTTCTAGGCGCTTCAGTCTGGAACCGCGCGCCTGCAACGGTCGCAAGTTCGAATCCTGCCTCGGGCATGGATGTGTGTGATGTCCTTAGGTTGCTGTTGTTGTTGTTGTGGTCTTCAGTACTGAGACTGGTTTGATGCAGCTCTCCATGCTACTCTATCCTGTGCAAGCTTCTTCATCTCCCAGTACTTACTGCAACCTACATCCTTCTGAATCTGCTTAATGTATTCATCCCTATACGATTTTTACCCTCCACGCTGCCCTCCAATAGTAAATTGGTGATCCCTCGATGTCTCAGAACATGTCCTACCAACCGATCCCTTCTTCTAGTCAAGTTGTGCCACTAACTCTTCTTCTCCCCAATTCTATTAAATTACTTATGTGATCAACCTACCTAATATTCAGCATTCTCCCGTAGCACCACATGTCGACGGCTTCTATTCTCTTCTTGTCTAAACTATGTATCCTAATCTAATTCCCTCAGCATCACCCGACTTAATTCGACTACATTCCATTATCCTCGTTTTGCTTTTTTTTATGTTCATCTTATATCCTCCTTTCAAGACGCTGTCCATTCCGTTCAACTGCTCTTCCAAGTTCCTTGCTGTCTCTGACAGAATTACAATGTCATCGGCGAACCTCAAGGTTGGTTAGGTTTAAGTGGTTCTAAGGGACTGATGACCTCATATGTTAAGTACTAAAGTGCGTGGAGCCACTAGATTTTTTATGTTTCTTTATTTTAAAGGCTAAGAATATTTTGTCTCTTGTTCGCAATGCGTAACACTGTTCCTGATCGTGGTATGAGAATGCATACCCTAAGAATTTACTCCAAAATTTAGCTGTTTTACTCCGCGTTATGGAATTTTAATGGCATTTCTTGATTATTTGTTCTTCGTGTAGTCATTTTACCTGTTCTTTGTGCTTTATATGGGACTGCTTTTATTTTATTCTTGGGTTTTATGTGTCTGCATTGGTTTGCTTATGTGCAGTTTACTTACTGGAGTGGAAACGAAATCCCATGCTTCTTGACAAAGTGTAGGGGAACGATGCGGGAGACCCGCACCGCCGTACTAGGCAGGGTCCTAGCGGAGGTGGTTTGGCATTGCCTTCCTCCGACCATAATGGTGATGAATGATGATGATGATGATGAAGTCGACACAACAACATCCAGTCATCTCGGGGCAGCTCAAAAATTCTGGACCCCGTCGGGAATCGAACCCGGGACCCCGTGCTCGGGAAGCGAGACCACGAGCCGCGAACATTTTACTTACTACTTTTACATATTTGTGTTTTTGGGAGAAAAGTGCCTTAAGCCGATCATGCACCCCACCTGGTTACTTCTTGCCGCACTACACGCGGCACCTGTATCTCAGTTTTTCATAGTAATGTTTGTGTGCGGGCCAATACAGGCGTTTATGCCGTGTGCGGCTTGTACCGCGATTTTGTAGGCGTGGTCCTATGTATGCTGCCACGGCTGGTGTGCATAAGGCAACGCACGATAACGGTGGAAACTTTTTCCGACACATATTTGTACTTTCGCGATGTTATTCAGGCTGTTTGTCTCAATTCACTAGGGCCACTTAACGGTTTAGATGTTTCGTGATGGATGGATTCTGTATCCGGTTACCTTGGTGTCTATTTTACATTATATGTGGTTTTATGACTCACGGGTCACGTATCGAGCTACTCAACGTAAGTTTTTATTACTTTCAGTTCACGTTGTCGTTCCTTCATTTGTATCTAACTGATTGGTTCATTGTATTTGTAGACAATCTGATGATGCCCCAAAAGGGTGAAACGCGTCATTGACATTAGATAATTTTCCCAACCGAGACTGTTTTTGTTCTGAAACTCTTTTAAACCGGCTGCTGTAACAACATGTAACGGTGGAGTGGGATTTTTTTTTTTTTTTTTTTTTTTTTTGTAATTAAATTACCCTTTAGAGTAAGTTTCTTTTGGGATTGCGTAATTTATGTTTCACAACAATTTTTCTTGCAACAATAAAAAACCTTCCTGTATATTACATAAAATGTATTCGCAATTGCGGACACTGACAACCAACAGCTGTATAATGAATGACGACAATGAAAATTTGTGCTTCACCGGGACTCGAACCCGGGTATTCCCGTACTTGCGAGACATTTTACTAGAAAGTCGCTTGCCCAGAGTCGGCGGATAAATACGATATGGCATGTCTGAAGGAACGCTGCATCATAATTCAGATACTGCAATACTGCATTGCCTGTACATTTGTTGGATAGTGTATACTAAAAGGAATCAGTAGAAAAAGTGATGCTATTTGTTATTACGAGCAGTGACTTTAAATGTAACGAAAAATTTTATTCTCAATAATGCTCAGACAACTCAAATTTTTGGACCTGATTTTTTTAGTGTTTTTAAGAATTGCATGGTACTGCTGTGACATTGATGCCTTTCAAATCCTAGAGGTATGAAAAAGATCTAATAGGGACTCGGTAGTGGATTATGAGTGAGGCAAAAACTGATATAGGCTGGGAGAGCACAATGGAAAAATTAGAAGAGGGTGAGAGAGAAATAAAAAACAATTTGAGAGAATGATAGAGAGAGTAAAAGAGTGAAAGAGAAAGATTAAGAAAGTTGAGTGAATAGGAAAGTTAGAGAGAAAGATTAGAAGGCTTAGAGAGTGAGTGAGAGAGAGGGGGGGGGGGGGGGGAGAGTTAAAGAGAAAGATTAAAAGACTTAGAGAGAGTGAGTGAGTGAGAGAGACAGAGAGGATAGAAAGTAGCAGACTGGCAGACAGACAGGCAGTTAGTGGAGACAACAGAATATTTGTCAGCCTGCTTGAGACCCAGCCGCCAGCTGACAGTTACTTCGCCAGGCAGCTGTTTCGCACCTGTCGCCGTCGCCATCTTCAGGTGCAGCCCCCCTCTTCCTCCGGGCGAATCCCCGGAAAGGGTAGCGGGGCGCGGGCTGCGGGGGCGTGGCCAGCAGGTTGAAGCCGAACAGCTCGCCCTCGATGCCGTCGTCGAGGCCCTTCTCCTGGTCCGTGTACTCCTGGCCCACCACCACGTCGCCGCCTGGAGGCAGCTTCAGGCCCCTCAACTGTTCGGGGAAAAAAATAGATCAAGATTGCGTAAACAGCTTCCTCTCTTAGTTCGCAACATTGTGTTCCAAACAGAACTGCTACTTACTAGCTTTTTGGAACACTTCATAATTGAAAACGTATTGGGCTATACTCGTAGAACACAACCTATAGATTGGATAAGAAGAAAATAGAAGCTTTTGAAATATGGTGCTACAGAAGAATGTTGAAGATTAGATGGGTAGATCACAAAACTAATGAGGTATTGAATAGGATTGGGAAGAAGGGATCGGTTGGTAGGACATGTTCTGAGGCATCAAGGGGTCACCAATTTAGTATTGGAGGGCAGCGTGGAGGGTAAAAATCGTAGAGGGAGACCAAGAGATGAATACACTAAGCAGATTCAGAAGGATGTAGGTTGCAGTAGTTACTGGGAGATGAAGAAGCTTGCACAGTATAGAGTAGCATGGAGAACTGCATCAAACCAGTCTCAGGACAACAACAACAACATTACCAAATGGCTAAAACAGTCACACAGATCCAGTTGCAGGTTGCCTACATACTGGCTTCCACGGACAAGAAAACTTTGATTTTCAGTATCTCATATAATTATTGACTGAATGATTATTGATAGAAACCCTCAGCTGCCGACAGGTGTTGTTGATATACCTCAATGGGGGCAGATGAAAGTGTGTGGCGCGACCTGGACTCGAACCCGGGATCTGCTGCTTACATGGCAGACGCTCTATCCATCTGAGCCACCGAGGACACAGATGAATAGCGCGACTGCAGGGACTTATCCCTTGCACGGTCCCCGTGAGATCCACATTCCCAACTGTCCACAATCTACGTACATAATGTTCCTAATAGATATTTGCCCATACACTGTTCTTCCTAGAACGGTTACTATCTTCATATATAGTTAAGTGGCTACCCGGCCAGGCTGTGGCTAAGCCATGTCTCCGCAATATCCTTTCTTTCAGATGTGCTTGTTCTGCAAGGTTCGCAGGAGAGGTGAGATTCTACATCTACATCCATACTCCGCAAGCCACCTGACGGTGTGTGGCGGAGGATACCCTGAGTACCTCTATCGGTTCTCCCTTCTATTCCAGTCTCGTATCGTTCGTGGAAAGAAGGATTGTCGGTATGCTTCTGTGTGGGCTCTAATCTCTCTGATTTTATCCTCATGGTCTCTTCGCGAGATATACGTAGGAGGGAGCAATATACTGCTTGACTCCTCGGTGAAGGTATGTTCTCGAAACTTCAACAAAATCCCGTACCGAGTTACTGAGCGTCTCTCCTGCAGAGTCTTCCACTGGAGTTTATCTATCATCTCCGTACCGCTTTCGCGATTACTAAATGATCCTGTAACGAAGCGCGCTGCTCTCCGTTGGATCTTCTCTATCTTTTCTATCAACCCTATCTGGTATGGCTTCTGTAAAGTTTGGATGTTAGGAGACGAGATACTGGCAGAAGTAAAGCTGTGAGGACGGGGCGTGAGTCGTGCTTGGGTAGCTCACGTGGTAGAGCACTTGCCCGCGAAAGGCAAAGGTCCAAAGTTCCAGTCTCGGTCCGGCACACAGTTTTAATCTGCTAGGAAGTGTCATCTATTAGGAACATGACGAATGTAGGTTGTGGGCAGTTCGGAATGTGGGTCTCACGGGAAGCGTGGAAGGGATAAGTCCCTGCGATCGCGCTATTCATCTGTGTCCTCGGTGGCTCAGATGGATAGAGGGTCTGCCATGTAAGCAGGAGATCTCGGGTTCGAGTCCCGGTCGGGGCACACATTTTCAGCTATCCCCATTGAGGTATATTAACAACACCTGCCGGCAGCTGAGGGTTTCAATTAATTATCATTTATTCTAGAGAAGCTGCACAGTCATCAATGCTATCTGTTCTATATTGTACATGAATCCACGCACCGCCGAATTTTCACGGAATCGAGCTCCCATGCATAACAAACCTTCAAATAGAAGATTATCTTACAAATAAATTAGTGTGTTTAGCGTCTGACGTTAAACGAAAGCCTCGTTTCTTTTCCTTCTGAATTCGATAGTCGCGTCAACTTCATTTGCACGTTTTGATCGCCGTTGTTCATGCTTTCGAGCGCGTTGGCTATTTCCTTGCCTTTGATCTATGCTCTAAATTAAACTAACTTTCGGGTCGAGCTAAACGCTTAACTGTAGAACGCCTACCATATATGAAGGGCTTATTTCAATAGTGGTACAAGTCCATTTTCCTTCATTGTGAGATACATAGTCCTAAAGTTAAATGAGCGCTGAGAAATCTGCAGTTGAGATACCAGAAATATCCAAGCATATGGCTTCTTGCTAGAGATGAAACTTTCTTTCTGTTTGCTTGGATCATTAATTGCAGAAGCATTATATGCAGAAAAGTGGAGGCAATGGCCTTGTACCACTATTGAAATAAGCCCTTCACATGAAGTCGAACTGCAACTAGTTCATCAAAGAACCGTAGACCGGCGCCGACACTCTACTGGAATAGCGCTGATTCTTCTTTTGGAGCCAGCGCTATTAATTTTGGTAATCGCGAGAAGCCGACGCGTATGGTACCTATTACGATTCCTTGCTATCGATTTTCGGGAGGATGAAATGATCGGAAATAGTAGCAACAGTTCCGTTAGTAACGATGAAATAGTCTGGACACCGAACTGTAGTCTGGATCATTTGCGCTGCATTTTAAGAAAAGCTAGTCTTCCATGCATCTGAATGTTTGTGACATCATATCTCTGACCTTTTTATAGTAAAATGATACATTTTTGCAGTTGTATTCAGAGGTATATGCAGATACTGCCTGAAAATGTATTTCGAGTAGAATTAGTAGTAAAGTAGTGTTGAATCAAAATCTTGTATATTGCAAAAATTTGAGAATTACGTTTCCTTGTGCGACTAAACAGAGATTGACTTTATGAGAGTTTTTTTGAATGATTACTTTCGATGCTCTCTTGTAAGCGCTATAAAAGTGCGAAAATTGCGCCTTGGACATAGGCAACCTGCGATACGCCAGTGTCGCAACTGTGGCCTATATGACAGGTGCTCGCTTTCTGGTTCGTTCGGTTCAGAATGAGAGACAAGTATACAGTGAGTATGAGAGTCAATCAATTTTTCAAGAAGGTAGGTGTGTAGCTACGAAGAAACAGGAGAATATGATAGCGTGCTACAACCTTCCCATTTTGATTTGGAATCTGCACCAGAATAAGGACATAAAGAGCGAAGCGGAATTATTGGAGCGCATATCAGAGACGATGAAGCGGTAAATAACGTTTTATCCTGCAAAGCGAACTTGTTCCCCGACCGCGATGGCAGTGCCATCATGTTTACGGCCGAGAAGCAGGGAGGGCAGGTAGTAAAAGTGTACACCACAGTTCTCTTACGAGTGGAACCGCCGGGGTCTGGATTCGATTCCCAGTGAGCACCAAACATTTTTATCTAGTGGCAAGATGTGGAAAGAGGTCAATTCAGGCTTGTGAGACCAACTATGAAGCTGCTCTAATATAAAAGCAGCAAAATTCAAACAAATGGTTCAAATGGCTCTGAGCACTATGGAAATTAACATCTGAGGTCAGCAGTCCCCTAGAATGTAGAACTACTTAAACCTAACTAACCTAAGGACATCATACACATCCATGCCCGAGGCAGGATTCGAACCTGCGACCGTAGCAGTCGCGCGGTTTCCGGACTGAAGCGCCTAGAACCGCCTAGAACCGCTCGACCACAACGGCAGGTGCAGCAAAATTGTCGCACAAGTAACGAAAGTGGCGTTATAGGCCTTGCACGAGGCTGGTCAACATTCGACATTTATTCATTAGCAGCGAAAGCTTCGGCATATTTTTTTTTTTTTTTTTTTTTTTTTTTTTTTTTTTTTGGGGGGGGGAGGTGGGTTTAGAGAATGAGATGCTTGACGCATTAGGTTTAGAGGTCTTATTCTTAGCACGAGTACATTTCTACAGCTTTTAGATCTGGTGCTCCTTAATTAATAACAAAAGTTCGCTTTTCCTTGTCTCCACGTACTTTTAATTTTTTTCTGTCTAGTGATACTCTGGAGATTTACTGTTATACTCACAGAGGAGAGCAGAACATGAATTTCCCTGTATTGTCAAAATATCGGATAAACTGCTGATTAATAATGCATTTATGTGTACCGTCAGTGAAATGTTTATTGGATGCATTGACTTGTTCTGCTTTGGAGCAGACAGTTGAATCCTTCTCCAATCGGCATCGTGTCCATCCTTCCGTAATTTGCACACTATTTGCTTCACCTTCCATCGCCTTCTGTGTCGGCACTAACAAACCTTTCTCATTTTCGTGGTCAGTGCCATTAATGCCGTTAAGAGCAAGCTTAAGCGGCTGCCTACCAAGGTGTTTTCTGCCATCAATTTTCACGGTCGCACTGTAAGATAACAGTGTGCGCTACTTTGAACTGCAACGATGTTCTGTCCCATCACTTGACCAAGTTAGCGCCCGCGTAACCGATCCGCCTTGCCGTGTAATGATTCTCTCTCAGCAACGAAGTTAAGGAAGCGCGTCGTTCCTTAGCGCTATGCAACCCGCTTCACTGTACTGCAGGAAGTGTTATCTAACTCATCCATCGCAGGAGCTTGTATTACAGCGGATGACTCACTGAACAATACTAGTGTGAAATAAGAAGGTTTAAAGATCAGTAGACGACAAGGTCTTCATAAAACGAGAGAAGGCAACTTCGCCGTATTCTTTTCAATGGCGTCATGCTGCTACCGACTATGTTCGTGCACGATACCCACTAGCCAACAGATGCAGTAGTCATCGGCGCCAAATGGTTCAAATGGTTCTAAGCGCCATGGGACTTAACATCTGAGGTCATCAGTCCCCTAGACCTAGAACTACTTAAACCTAACTAACCTAAGGACATCAAACACATCCATGACCGAGGCAGGATTCGAACCTGCGACCGTAGCAGCAGCGCGGTTCGGGACTGAAGCGCCCAGAACCGCTCGGTCAGAGCGGCCGGCTCATCGGCGCCGAATTTGACGCCGTGTTCCACGAGTTCCAGAAGGTGTCCAATACAGTTCCTCCCTGGCGCCTAGCTGGCGTACGGAATGTCTGGACCGCAAATGGAAATGGATTATTCAGAACTTCCTAGTAGACACAAGTCAAACACCTCTTTGAAATTGTCAACTGTATAAGTAACGTCTTTACCATCCCAGGGCCTGAGTCGAAATAAGGGACATGGCGGGGACGGGGATAGTAACGACAAGAAAAAGGTGAAGATGGTGGACGAAAGAGGAGGAAGAAGAAGCACAAGAACGAGTAGGTGGGTTTTTTTTCACGTTTTTTGATTGGTTTGATGGGACCTACCACGAATTTTTCTCTTGTAGCAATCTTTTCACATCAGAGTGGTTCTTGCACCCTACATTCTCAGTTATTTGTTGGATGTATTACAATTTATATTTTCCCCTATATTTTTTTACTCTCTCCAGCTCTCTGTAGTGTCATGCAAGTGGCCCTTCTTCTTGTCAGCATTTTCCATATGTTCGTTTTTTCGCAGATTTTGCTCGTAACCTTATTCTTTATCATATCACTCCTCCTAATTTTTACATCCTTCTTTAGTACCATATCTCAAATGCTTCTATTCTCCTGTTCCGGTTTTCCCGGTGCAAGTCATTCGCTTCCATACAACGGTATTCTTCAAACGCGCAGTCTTGGAAATTTTGTCCCCAGATTAACGCCAATGTTTGATACTGGCCAACTTCTGTTGGACAGGAATCGTCTCTTAGCCTGTGCTAGACTGCTTTTCACCTCGGTGAAATTGTCAGCTGTAGAAGTAACATCTTTACCATCCCAGGAGCTGAGGACCGGGAAGAGGGGTAGTAAGGACAAGAAAAAGGCGAAGATGGTGGATGAAAGAGGAGGAGGAGGAAGAAGAAGAAGAAGAAGAAGAAGAAGAAGAAGCACAATAACGAGCAGCTCTCGCAGCTAGTGCCTCACAACTCCGACCACGCGTGCATGCTGCCAGCGGCCCCAGCCTGACCACACACCGCGGAGACTTCTTCGCTGCTCTGTCGCAACTGACCGACTGCTCACACACACACACCACCACATGGAAAACATAGTCGTCACACCAAAGCTGGTACAGCAGTAATCACTGCGTACCTGTGTTGATCTGCTGTGCCCACCAGGACGACGAGACCAGTCAGAGAATGCCCCAGACCCTTCCGACAATTCTTGCAGGGTCTCGTGTTAATCTGCTTCCAAGGTAGGAGAATTCCTCCACTTCGTTTGCTTCGTTGTCCCCGATCTTGATACTAAATTTATCCCTAATCACATTTCTACAACTCTCTCTTACTTTCGCTTTTCTTCGTTTTACTCTCAGTCCACATTCTGTGCTCATTAGACACGCCATCAGCGTGAAACACCTGAAAGCGAACACTCTGCAAGAATTGTCGGAAGGGTCTGGGGCATTCTGTGAGTGGTCTCGTCGTTCTGGTAGGCACAGCAGATCAACACAGGTACGCAGTGAGCACTGCTGTACCAGCTTTTGTGTGACCGCTATATTTTCCGTGTGGTAGCGTGTGTGAGTAGTCGGTCGGTTGCGACAGAGCAGCGAGGAAGTCTTCGCCGCATGAGGTCAGGCTGGAGCCGCTGGCGGCGTGCACGCGCAGTCGGAGTTGTGAGGCAGTAGCTGCGAGAGCCGCGAAGTTCGTCGCCCACCGGACCTGGATACTGGAGTTGAGTAATCAGTAAACCTCAACTGCTGTGACATTATTCATTGCCGGTTGTTGCTTCCTGGGCAGTTAAAAACTCGCAAGCAGCAACGTTTGGTGTGCTGGAGCCGACAAATTTTGCAGCCGTCTTCCTGTATGGTGTTCAACTATTGGAATGATTGTAACGTATTAGTGAAGTGCACCAGCGGTATTTTCTGCCTTATGGCCGTTAACGTTCTGCCCTGGTCGTTAGTGTACTTTTCTGGCAGTGTGTTTTTCTACTTTTGTTTTCTTTGAGTGGTTATTGTGCCTTGACTGTGTTTAGACGCCAATTATCAAGATGTAGTGCTGCTGCGATCTTCGTCCTCGCTGATATTTTCGGTTGTCGTGCCGTTGGTTGGGTGGAAGGGAATTAATTAGGTTGTTGGTTGGTTCTTCAGCCGTCCCTAGGTCCTGCTGCCACCCGATTATTTAATGTTACGCTAGGCTGTCTGTCTCACCTAACCTGTTGTTAGAGTTTCTTACCCAGGCCGACGCTTGGAACACTTCTGAGCACCATTGTTTGTTGTCTGTCATTTTATTTGGTCGCAGGTACTGTGTCAGGCCTTCAGCTGTGTATTAATTTAGTTTGTTTTAATGTTCAGTATGTGGCCTTCAGCCGAACCTTACGTGAAATATCTTAAGATATGGCCTTCAGCTGTCTGAAGTAAAAAAAAAATTTGAAAATTTTCTCTCTATCTTATAATCCAGGCCTTAAGCCGTGAGTTGTTCTTTGTTCAGCCGAACCTTATGTGAAATATTTTAAGATTAGGCCTTCAGCCGCTGTGGTCGAGCGGTTCTACGCGCTTCAGTCGGGAACCACGCGGCCGCTATGGTCGCAGGTTCGAATCCTGCCTCAGCACGGGTGTGTGTCATATCCTTACGTTAGTTAGCTTAAAATAGTTCTAAATCTAGGGGACTGATGACTTCAGATGTTGTCCCATGGCGCTTAGAGCCAGTTGAACCATTTTTAGGCCTTCAGCCTACTTAATTTAAAATTTGAAAGGTCTTTGTCTAAAAGCCTTTTCAAATTTCCTTACTGGAGTTCTTGTTATCCAAGCCTTAAGCCCTATTTCAGCCGTGCGCCGGCCGTTGTGGCCGAGCGGTTCTAAGCGCTTCAGACCGGAACCGCGCTGCTGCTACTATCGGAGGTTCGAATCCTGCCTCTGGCATGGATGTGTGTCATGTCCTTAGGTTAGTTAGCTTTAAGTAGTTCTGAGTCTAAGGGACTGATGACCTCAGATGTTAAGTCCCATAGTCCTTAGAGCCATTTGAACCTTCAGCCGTGCGTATTCCTTAACGCAATTTTGATAACTTGTGCTCTGGCAGTCAGCCATATTGTTTCTGAATTCCTTTAAGGGTATGTGTGATTAAGTGTTTTTAGGAAATAACGTTTGTATGTTTGTGCGACTAGCAGCAACTGATTTGGTCCCCTTTCCACAACCTGATCCGCTCCGTCCTGCGAAACCAGATTTCACGTAGTTTGTTTTTCCTCAGCACGATGGCATCTGCCACCGGGACAATGCAACGTATCACACAGATCCTAACGCAGGTGCGTGCTTACGCCCAATCGACAATCTCTGGGACCACATCGATGGGGCTGTTCGCATCATGGATCCTCGACCGAGAACAGAAGCTCAGCTGGCCACAACACTGGAGTCGACATGGCTGTACATCCCTGTCGGTACCTTCCAAAGGGATCGATGGCCTCTCTAGTCTGGTCCCTTCAACCTCCACCAACCAACCAACCAACCGGTACCTTCCAGAACCTCACTGGCTCCCTTTCTGCACGTCTGACGTCGGTCCGCGCTGAAAATTGTGGCTATTCAGCCTTTTGACGGTCATATTCATTTACAGCTACATATACATGAATACTCTGCTAATCACACTTAAGTGCCTGGCAGATGGTTCATCGAACCAAATTCGCCGCGCGGTCTTGGGCGCCTTGTGACGGTCCGTGCGGGCTCCCTCCGTCGGAGGTTCGAGTCCTCTCCCCGACATGCGTTTGTGTGTTTTCCTTACCATAAGTTAGTTGGACTAAATAGTGTGTAAGCTTACGGATCGATGACCCATAAGATTATTTATTTATCGTGTCAGAAGCAAACTAATATATATATATATATATATATAGGGTGATTCAAAGAGAATACCACAACTTTAAAAATGTGTATTTAATGAAAGAAACATAATATAACCTTCTGTTATACATCATTACAAAGAGTATTTAAAAAGGTTTTTTTTCACTCAAAAACAAGTTCAAAGATGTTCAATATGGCACCCTCCAGACACACGAGCAATATCAACCCGATACTCCAACTCGTTCCACACTCTCTGTAGCATATCAGGAGTAACAGTTTGGATAGCTGCTGTTATTTCTCGTTTCAAATCATCAGTGGTGGCTGGGAGAGGTGGCCGAAACACCATATCCTTAACATACCCCCATAAGAAAAAATCGCAGGGGGTAAGATAAGGGCTTCTTGGAGGCCAGTGATGAAGTGCTCTGTCACGGGCTGCCTGGCGGCCGATCCATCGCCTCGGGTAGTTGACGTTCAGGTGGTTACGGACAGATAAGTGCCAATGTGGTGGCGCTCCATCCTGCTGAAATATGAATTGTTGTGCTTCTTGTTCGAGCTGAGGGAACAGCCAATTCTCTAACATCTCCAGATACTGTAGTCCAGTTACAGTAGCACCTTCGAAGAAAAAGGGACCAAAAACTTTATTGGCTGAAATGGCACAGAAAACGTTCACCTTAGGCGAGTCACGTTCATACTGAGTTGTTTCCCGCGGATTCTCAGTGCCCCATATACAGACATTGTGACGGTTGACTTTCCCATTAGTGTGGAAAGTAGCTTCATCACTAAACACAGTCTTCGAAGCGAAAGGTTCATCTGTTTCCATTTGAGCAAGGATAAAATCACAGAAATCGATTCTTTTAATCTTATCAGCTGCAGACAGTGCTTGAACCAATTTCAGACCATACGGTTTCATAACTAACCTTTTTCGTAGGACTCTCCATACAGTTGATTGTGGAATTTGCAGCTCTCTGCTAGCTCTGCGAGTCGATTTTCCTGGGCTGCGAACAAATGCTTGCTGGATGCGTGCTACATTTTCATCACTCGTTCTCGGCCGTCCAGAACTTTTCCCTTTGCACAAACACCCATTCTCTGTAAACTGTTTATACCAACGTTTAATACACCACCTATCAGGAGGTTTAATACCATACTTCGTTCGAAATGCACGCTGAACAACTGTCGTCGATTCACTTCTGCCGTACTCAATAACACAAAAAGCTTTCTGTTGAGCGGTCGCCATCTTAGCATCAACTGACGCTGACGCCTAGTCAACAGCGCCTCAAGCGAACAAATGTACAACTAAATGAAACTTTATAGCTCCCTTAATTCGCCGACAGATAGTGCTTAGCTCTGCCTTTTGTCGTTGCAGAGTTTTAAATTCCTAAAGTTGTGGTATTCTTTTTGAATCACCCTATATATATATATATATATATATATATATATATATATATATATATATATATATATATATATTACTACATACATACAAACATTATGGTTCATAAATTAAACTAGTGAAGAATGAAATAAATGATTAGACACAGATTGTGTTGTCAAACATAAGGTAATTTTATTCTATACAGTGGATGCCCAAAAATTTGCAACGTCCAGTGCACTTTGTGTAGCGTTTACGAGGTCCTCCATGGTGCACTCAGTTGGAGGTAATGTGCATTGTAGTAGATGTGTTGATGTCTGCACGGCAGCTCCGCAGTCACACTGGAGAGAGTCCACCTGGGTCCGCAGCTCGTGGTCGTGCGGTAGCGTTCTCGCTTCCCACGCCCGGGTTCCCGGGTTCGATTCCCGGCGGGGTCAGGGATTTTCTCTGCCTCGTGATGGCTGGGTGTTGTGTGATGTCCTTAGGTTAGTTAGGTTTAAGTAGTTCTAAGTTCTAGGGGACTGATGACCACAGGTGTTAAGTCCCATACTGTTCAGAGGCAGAGTCCACCTGGAAGCCCCACGTCTCCAGATTATTCTTGGATCTTGTGACAAAAGAACGCAGGCGGTTGAGTGATTTCCTTGTGGACCATTTCTCTGTGTGGCCTGGGGGAAGCACTTCTTGCGGGATCAGCCACTCCTCCAGATGCTGGCATCTGACCTGCCATCTCTTCTCCCGGTGTTGATGTGGAGTGTCAGCGAGTGGTTCTGTACTGTGAAGGAAGCTCTTTCTAGACACAAGTCTTTGCTGTGCCGGTTGGTGGCCATGTAGTGGGTGGGCTTCGGATGTTAATGCCTTCTTCATTTCACTCCGTGCTGCTCTATCTCTTCGGATGTCCGGGGGGGGGGGGGGGGGGCTATGCCGGATAAGCAGTACAGTTTTTCCACAGGTGTGGCTCTTAGACAACCCTTAGTGATAAGACATGTCTCATTCAGAGCAACATCAACTTTCTTTGTATGTGTGCTTTCCACCTCCGAAACAGACAGGCTAGCAGAACCTTGCAGATAGATTGTGAAGGAACCTATTTAGAACACTGCAAGACTTCAAAATGCCTCGGAGTCACTCTGGACCGTGCTCTTACATATAAGGAACACCCATAAGATGGTCCCATAAGATTTTACCACAAATTTCCAATTTCGAACCACCTTCACAACACCTGTTCCAATCTCGAACACAGCGCGGAACAAACGAACATCTGTATCTTTCCGTGCGAGCTCTGACTTCACTGTTTTATTATGATGATCGTTTCTCCGTATGTAGGTCGGCGTCAGCAAAATATTTTCACATTCGGAGGAGAAAGTTGCTGACTGAAATTTCGTGAGGAAGATCCGCCGCAACGAACAACGCTTTTGTTTTAATGGTGTCTACCCCAAATCCTGTATCGTGTCAGTGACATTCTCTCCTCTACCTTCACGATAATGCAAAAGGTGCTGCTCTTCTTTGAGCTTTCTCGATGTACTCTTCCAATCCTATCTGGTAAGGATCCCACACCCCGCAGCAGTGTTCTTAAAGAAGACGGACAAGCGTAGTGTAGGCAGTCTCCTTAGCAGATCTGTTACATTTTCTGAGTGTGCTCCCAACAGAAAGAAATCTTTGGTTACCCTTCCCCCACAAACGTTTCCACGTGTTCCTTCCAATTTAAGTTGCTCGTAACTGTAATTCCTAGGTCTTCAGTTGAATTTACGACCTGTAGATTTAACTGATCTATCGTGTAACCGAAGTTTATCTTTTGGCATGCATATGGATGACCTCACACTTTCCATTATTTAGAGGCAGTTGCCAACGTTTGCAAGATAAGATGTCTTTTCTATATCGTTTTGCAATTATTTTGGTCTTTTGATGAATTTAGTATATGACAAACGACAGCTTCATCTGCAAATAACCTAAGACACCTGCTCAGATTGTCTCCCAAACCGTTTACGTTAATGACGAACAGCGGAGGGTCTATAACAAAAATGGTTCAAATGGCTCTGAGCACCATGGGACTTAACATCTGAGGTCATCAGTCCCCTAGAACTTAGAACTACTTAGACCTAACCAACCTAAGGACATCACACACATCCATGCCCGAGGCAGGATTCGACCTGCGACCGTAGCGGTCGCGCGGTTCCAGACTAAAGCGCCTAGAACCGCTCGGCCTCTGCGGCCGGCGGTCTATAACACTACCTTGGGGAATGCCAGAAGTCACTTCTGTTTTACTCGATGACTTTCCATCAGTTACTAGGAACTGTGACCTGTCTGACAGGAAATCACGAACCCGTGTTAATGGACAGTCTTAATAACTGTGCACTTTTCCATTACGATTATGCTTGGTCACTCTGGTGAGCTCGGTCAGTCTGGTGATATTGCGCTTACGAATTTTAAGTCTTCAGAGGAATTTCCTGTATCCAAATAACGTAACGTAATAGAGAGGCGCGCAGCAGCAGGAATAGTGTCGAAAATCCGTGTCCTTTTTATTAATTGTTAGTCTAATCATTTACATAAGGCCATCAAATGATAATCATTTGGCTCGTTTATTGGCAAGTCACTTAGCAACTTTTGATTTGTCAGTGTTCCTCCCTTCTTATACCAGCCCTTCTACGTCTACGCCTCCATCTTTCTTCATACGAGCCCGGAGAGAGGCGACGACCAAATAACAGCTGCTGTTCATATCCGCCTTGTTTGCATCTGCGAGATTTGACATGAAGACTGCACGATACAGCCTCTCCGTATACAGCCAACCGTCAATATATTGCCCAATATTACTGACAATCTACGGGTCGCTTGACAGCACCGCCACTTTTCACGGTCGCAGTTTGTTTTTGTGCGAGAGTAATTAAAACTTTATGACGACCTCTGGTAGCATGTGCAAGGGGAATCCCCGAACAGAGAGGGTGTGTTTTCTTGCCGAGCGCGTCGTATATATACGGCAACCCTGACGCAGCTGCGTCCTGAGTTATGGGCGGCGAGCCAGCTTAACGGTCGTTTTATGGCCCTCCCTCCCTCCCTCCTTTCCCCTCCCACTCCCCTACCCCACCCCCAACCACTCTTGCCTGCTGCATACATTCAGGGGCAGACACTGTGTGGCCCATTATGCTGCCACGGCAGAGCGCCTCTGGGGCGAAGCGGCTTGCGGCTGCGAGCAAGTAGCTGAGGTGTGGGTGGAGGAGGAGGGGGGAGGATAGAGGAAGAGAAGAAGACAGGGAGAGGGCGCCCGGAGCGTCTTGCATATGCGCGGCGGTCTGAATATTCATCGCCCCCTCGTCTTGCCAGACCGCCGTATTTCTCTGCCCGCCAGTCGCTTGCGTATTCCCGACTGCGCGGGTTGCCTCTCTCTCAGGCGCCGACCGTCGCGAATAAGCAAATGTCCTTCCCCACGACGACGTGGAGGAATATGTATGGAGTTAACATTCAGATGCGCGAGAACAGAATTTTTGTCGCCAACATAACTTCACTGGGAAAATACATTAGCCACCTCCGTCACCCCCGTAAAAGAGCACACTGGTCGCTTTGTAGCTTTGTAGAAATGGCGTGATTCTCCACCGCTGATTTAATCGCTATCAGTAAAATAAATCAGTTGGTAGTTTGAAATCAGCGCAGAAAAGAGCTTCATGACCATACCATACCATGAATGAAGTTGCTAGATTTGATGCTGTATGGGCATGGAGTGTCTAACTTATCTACAGTGAACGGTGTACATCCGAGCACAAATAACATGGCATGGTAATAGTAGTCATAACAAGATTCTGGCAGGGACTGGAGTTCATTCTCACGCTTTGTCAGTCACAGTTCGTTTCAAATCTGGCATGCTGCTGTCAGTGAATGTAAATCCATCTCGACCGGAACTGCGTGCAATGGACATTTGGAGACCAATACCTTGCAAAAGACCATTGTTCATACCAGTGCATAAAGTTGTACATCTTCAGTGAGCCAAATAAAGCAAAAACTGGACGTTAATTAACAGCTGTGTGTGGTTCGACAAGTCATGAAACCGCTTCCTTTTCAACTGAGGCAAGTGTCGAGTCCGCCTACACTTATTGAGGTTACTATGAATGTGAACCAGAGTTTTAATTCATGATAGTGAATTGTTGTCCTTTCTTGCATACCTTCCTTATCAGTATATTGCGGACACTCCTATCTTCCAGCATGACAATAGCTCTGTTAATAGGTAAGTGCACTTACATTCATGATTTCATAAAGACTCAGGCGTGCTATCACACCTCAGCTGTTGCACTAATACACCCCATTTCAATTCAGTATAAAATGTTGCAGCATAGCAATTGAAGTATAGCAGTCAACACAATCAAAATTTGGTAGCTCTATGGTGTAGTCATCAGAGAGAGAATTGGATTGGTGGTGTTGAAGAGGACCTAGAATAAGAACTGGAAAAATCAATAATGTGTAATTGTGACATCTGGTGCAAAGTTATGGATGGGGGACTAAAGAGGTGCAGAAGGAGAAAGAGAAGAGAGAAAATAGAAGAATAGGAGGTGGAGGTGAGGAGTAAAACAAGAGGAGAAATGGAAGAAGATGATGAGAAGGAGAAAACGTGGTACCTGCAAAAGATGATCGAGTGAGATGGCGCAGTGGTTAGCACACTAGACTCGAATTTGGGAGGACGACAGTTCAAACCCACATCCGGCTATCCTGATTTACATTTTTCGTGATTTCCCTAAATCGCTTCAAATGGCAGGATGGTTCCTTTGTAGGGCACAGCTGACTTGCTTCCCTAATCCGATGGGACCGATGACCTTGCTGTTTGGTCCCCTTCCCCAAGTCAACAAATCAAAAAGATGTGTAAGCCTGAAAGGTGAAGGAGAGGAAGATGAAGATGTGGTGAAGGTGAAGTAGAGAATGATTGAATTAAGGAGGAGATGAAAAAGTGTAAGAGGAGGAGGATAGAAGTAAAGACGAATAGGAAAAAGAAGGAGGTGGAGATAAGGAAAAGTAGGAGGAGGAGGTGCAGTTGCATTACAAAGATGAGGAGGAAGTGTGAAGAAGACCAGGAGAGGGAGAGAAACAAGAGAAGGAGAGAGACAGAGACTTGAAAAAGAAGAGAAAGTAGGAGGAGAGACGATGAAAGGAAGAGGAGGAAGAGATGGAAAAGTAGACAAGAAGAGATCGTCATACAACAAGGAGAGTAGTTTGGTGGCGAAGTTACGTCTTGAGGTTGGAGCTGGACGCACCTGCGCTGGCGCGTGCCCCTGCCCTGCCAGCTGCCCGTGCAGAAAGAGGCGCCACGTGCCGAGCCGACCGTCCCACGTGTAGCACACGTGCAACCAGGGGTAGAGGCCGCCGGGCTGCGGGCCCAGCGACGGTTCGGACAGCGGCACAGAGAACACGGGGATTCCCAGCAGCGACAGCCGCGCATGCGCCGTGAAGCCGTTGATCGCAGAGCCTGGCTCCAGCCACGCCTGCGCCAGACGCTCCGTCTCGTGGCCTGCCGAGGAAAAAGAAAAAAAAAAAGTTGCGCCTCACCGAGTGTGCAGCTCGCGAAAACTGTCATAATTATTCACAGTGCTGGCCATTAAAAACTGCAACACGGCGATGGCAGCGCCCAACGAACTTCCAACTGGTAAGAAGTGAACTGGATGGTTGGGTATGTAAATAACGAGCATTTCAGAGCAACTGTATAAATTAGATAGTTGTACGGGTCTACCATTCTGTATACAAGGAAACTATGCAATGGGTTTCAAACTCAAAAATTGATTTTGAATGTCCGTTTTTCGTGATGAGCTCGTATTATGCATCATGTAAAGAGGAAAACAGACTGCCAACATGTGTCGGGGTTCTACATTGACAGGATCATAACATATCGAGGCTAGTTTATTGTTCTGCGATATTGTTGCTCACGTTTTTCAGGATCCCACAAGTGTCGTGCGAGTGTAGAATCGATACGTTCAGAAGGGCCACACTCAACACAGTGCAGGAGCTCACTGGCCCCACGTGAGTAGCGCCCGAGAGGGCAGACATATATTTTGCTGAGCCAGGTGGGATCGTACAGCCACATCACATATCTTGAGTCAAGAAACGGGCTTGTTTGCAGCGAGGCAAGTATCCACACAGACAATGCGTCGATATCCGGAGCGCCACAGACTGCCAACATGGCGGCCATTGTTGTGCCTACCCTTGAGGTGACTACAGAGAGAGGTGCACAGACAGTGGTGCGTGCACACAGCACCAGTATGGGCACACTGATGGCAGCAAATCGTCTTTTCAGACGAGCTGCGGTGTTGCGTGCAGGTATCCATAATGTTATCTCCCAACAAGATAACGCCAGGCCACATGCTGACTGTGTTGCCCCGCCCCGCCTCTGTACAGAGGATGTTGTAGTGACATCCTGTCCATACCAGTCAGCCGCTGACCACATCTGGCTACAGAAAGAGTGTAACATGACCACTCAGCACACACTATGGCTGATGGACTCTGGCACTCAGCTAGAGCAACATGGAATGATGGCATACTCATATCTGCAATCCACGATGAGGTGGAACAGATGCCGCGCGGGATTGGCCGAGCGGTCTGAGGCGCTGCAGTGATGGACTGTGCGGCTGGTCCCGGCGGAGGTTCGAATCCACCCTCAGGCATGGGTGTGTGTGTGTGTGTTTGTATTTAGGATAATTTAGGTTAAGTAGTGTGTAAGCTTAGGGACTGATGACCTTAGCAGTTAAATCCCATAAGATTTCACACACATTTGAACATTTGTGGAATAGATGCTCCGCCTGTTTAGAGTTATTGTTGCTCCCAGAGGTAGCACTCTGTTTACCCACAAATCACTCAATTTTGTATTCTTTCTATGATGTGTAAGCACTGCAAGTAAAATTTCATTATTTCTTCTCGTTCCCAGTGTTGAAATTGTAATGACCAGCTGTATATATAACAGAAAAGAAATGATGCTCTTCCATGTAATGTGAAAGATATTCTCTAAAGTCTGTGAACAAAACAGAGCCTAGATCACATTGTATTATGTTAGGGCTGTCATGACTGGTTTAGGTCAAATTTGGGCAAGCCTTTGAGAGGACGGTAGCTATTATCGGTGGTCAGTTTCAGCCGTGTTATGCGATGTTTACAAGGCAGGTGTCTATAATGTCATCTTCCAACAAGATAATGCCAGACCACATGCTGACCGCGTTACCCAGCCCGGACTATAACCCTGTTGAATATCTCAGCAAATTTTACGAAAAGTTTCACTGGACATGCTGTTCACTGTTGTATACTGTACTAGTTTTTCAATAGCCTATTGAATTTAATCAAGAAAGTACATCGTCTGGTGGGAAAAAAATACAGATTTTAAAGTCTAATTAGATAATAATGGTATAAAGTAATCAACTACGGAAAAGCATATTAACTGGTGTGTGCACGCAAAGCTTTGTAGCCACCTGTAATGAATACTACCCTCTTGAGTAGAGACTTACTACTTACGTGAGTAGGAGAAGATGGGGTGCGAGTTGGTGAAGTTGGTAGACCTGAGCCACAGGCAGAAGGCGAAGTCTTCCAGTGGCGGGAAGTCCACCTCATACTTCAGGAACTGGAAAGAGATTTGAACATGGTGATTGGAAAACATTGTAAAAATGATTTAAACAGTAGCATAATAGTGGGCCGCTGTGACCGAGCGATTGTAGGCGCTTCAGTCCGGAACCGCGCTGCTGCTACGCTCGCAGGTTCGAATCCTGCCTCAGGCATGGATGTGTGTGATGTCCTTAGGTTTAAGTAGTTCTAAGTCTAGGGAGCTGATGACCTCAGCTGTTAAGTCCCATGTTGCTTAGAGCCATTTGAACCATTTGAACTCTCCTGTATTGAGAAGTCGCAGTGTCACGGTGGGCCTGTCTTCTGCGCATACAGCATTTCCCAAGTGAGTATTCCGCTGTGCAATATGAGAAGCCACTTTACTGAGTGACTGCTGACATGTACACTCATCCATTTGTAAGTAATTTAGATAAGACCTGACGTCCTCCATTTGCAGCTGTCGTAACAAACTTTGCTCAATGGTTTTATCATCTCGACGAAATACCCATGGCTTCACGCGAGTGTGTTTCCTTTTTTTCGTACCGATTTTCTTCCATTTGTACACACAATGCAATTGTAGCGCATAACTTGTTGCTGTCGTTTGCCATATTGAAATTTGACAAAAAATATGACCCCTTTTTCACGCCACGTCAGATATCTTAGTCAAGAAAATTAGATGAATATTTGATCATAATTTTCTTTGCCGAAAAAGTATGATGTTGTGATATGGGCCTAAGCTTGGGCTAGATGAGGATGAGATGGCAAATCCGCTAACTCGGGGTACTAACCACAATTCACATGAATTAAACTGAAGAAAACTAAATGTACCTCATTTCCACGGACTGCAGTGCCATCTAGACACACACTTGCTAGCTCCACTATGTGATAAAAAGTGTCCAGACACGCCGAACATACGTTTTTCATATTAGGTGCATTTAGCTGCCATCTGCTGCCAGGTACTCCATATCAGCGACCTCAGTAGTCATTAGACATCGTGAAAGAGCAGAATGGGGCGCTCCGCGGAACTCACGGACTTCGAACGAGGTCCGGTCATTGGGTGTCACTTGTGTCATACGCCTGTACGCGAGATTTCCACACTCCTAAACATCCCTCTGTCCACTGTTTCCGATGTGATAGTGAAGTGGAAACGTGAAGGGACGCGTACAGCACAAAAGCGTTGACTGACAGAGACTGCCGGCAATTCAAGAGGGCCGTAATGTGTAATAGGTAGACATCTATCCAGACCATCACACAGGATTTGCAAACTGCATCAGGATCCACTGCAAGTACTATGACAGTTAGGCGGGAGGTGAGAAAACTTGGCCGGCCGCGGTGTTCTAGCGGTTCTAGGCGCTCAGTCCGGAACCGCGCGACTGCTACGGTCGTAGGTTCGAATCCTGCCTAGGGCATGGATGTGTGTGTTGTCTTTAGGTTAGTTAGGTTTAAGTAGTTCTAAGTTCTAGGGGACTGATGACCACAGATGTTAAGTCCCATAGTGCTCAGAGCCATTTGAACCATTCTTTTTTTTTTTTTTTTTTTTTTTTTTTTTTAGAAAACTTGGATTTCGCGGTCGAGCGGCTGCTCATAAGCCACACATCACGCAGGTAAATGCCAAACGACGCCTCTCTTAATGTAAGTAGTGTAAACATTGGAGGAGAAACGTTGTGTGGAGTGAGGAATCACGGTACACAATGTGGCGATGCGATGGCAGGGTGTGGGTATGGCGAATGCCCGGTGAACGTCATCTGCCAGCGTGTGTAGTGCCAACAGTGAAATTCGGAGGTGGTGTTGCTATGGTCTGGTCGTGTTTTTCATGGAGGGGGCTTGCACCCCTTGTTGTTTTCCGTGGCACTATCACAGCACAGGCCTACAGCGATGTTTTAAGCACCTTCTCCCTTCCCACTGTTGAAGAGCAATTCGGGGATGGCGACTGCATCTTTCAACACGATCGAGCACCTGTTCATAAAGCACGGCCTGTGACGGACTGGTTACACGACAACACCATTCCTGTAATGGAATGGCCTGCAAAGAGTCCTGATCTGAATCCTATACAACACCTTTGGGATGTTTTGGAACGCCGTCTTCGTGCCAGGCCTCACCGACGTAAGGCATTTTGAGCCAGGTGTCCGGATACTTTTGACCACACAGTGTATAATAGCGGATAGCCACTCACCTGTATGTAGTTCTTCTGCGTCAGCGCCACCTTGAACAGGTTGCCTGCGGCATCTGCCGGTCCAAAGAGCAAGTTCTCGGAGCTCTCCAGGAGGCTTGTCTTCCCGCTGGAACTCTTTGCTACCGAGGGCTCTAGCAGTGCTGTCAACGTGACAGCGGCGAAGAGGGCGGTTGTCCAACTTGCCACTGCCGCCATCTTGGCATTTTTGTTCCGACCACTCGCAGACTGTCACACCTATTTCTTCTTTTCTTTTTCCTCCACGCAATTTATCACTCTTCTCTCTTCTCCTCTTCCCCCTTAAGAGCAGCCCAGTTCACTGGTATTTTTCTCTGTCTGTCTGTATTTACTTTTCCTCTAACACACTGCACGTCTCCGACACTATCTTCAGTTAACTGGAAACAGATGCTCTGCTAAACTCCCAGTCCATGACCTTGTCAGTTTTCATTTACAAATTTTCTGTGCTCCTTCTCTAGTTCTTCTGCCTGCCTTATTTGTGTCCCAGAGAAATAGGTAGCACCTAGCTAAAATCTGTAGCTAGTGCGAAGTTGTTGTTATTTCACCATGTCACTCCACATATGATGTTCTTGACATCCATTGGAGACCTGTAATGACAAGAAAGAGTAATGTTAATGAAATGATTATATACATGTCACCCAGATATTGTCATCATTTGTACTCTATTGGCCAGAGACAATTTTTGATAGAAATATACACTGACGAGCCCCGGGAATTTTGTGAGGCAGCCATTCACTGCCTTGTGTCACAGTGGGACAAGTGTCTCAACGGCCAGGGTCAATACTTTTGACATAAAGGTACTGGTTACTGTAATTATGGCAACGGATCGTTTCTTTTTGAACGCCCCCTTACACATTCCGTCTGGAATTAAGCGTTTCAATTCGTCATGAAGGTACCTCGTAGCGTCCGCAGCTCGTGGTCGTGCGGTAGCGTTCTCGCTTCCCACGCCCGGGTTCCCGGGTTCGATTCCCGACGGGCTCAGGGATTTTCTCTGCCTCGTGATGACTGGGTGTTGTGTGATGTCCTTAGGTTAGTTAGGTTTAAATAGTTCTAAGTTCTATGGGACTGATGACCATAGATATTAAGTCCCGTAGTGCTCAGAGCCATTTGAACCATTTTTTGTATCTCGTAGCCACTCACTTAATTTGCCACTATTGGTGCGCTGGACGCAAAAATGCCCGGTTAGAAAGTCAACAGCGAGGCGACCTGCTAATTTGTTTGTCCGTCTGTTGCGAGTGAGTTGGCCGCGCATTAGCAGTGGCGGTTACGTGGCAGCCGTAATGCGAGTAGGGCGTCCAGGTAGCGCTGCGTCACGGAGAACCGCTTCCGCAGAGTGTTTGAGGGCGTCGCTGCGTCACCAGCTCAGCAGAGATCTTTCTGTTTGTCGGCCTGACCGGGCATGTATAAAATAAATGCAAAATCCCGGCAGTACGACACTGTCATTAGACCAGAGTGCCTTTATGCTTCAGAACGTCTTTAGTAAAACACACTGAGGTGACAAAAAGTCACTGAATACCGATATGCACAGATACAGATGGCGCCAGTATCGCGTACGCAAGGTACAGGGTGTTTCAAAAATGACCGGTATATTTGAAACGGCAATAAAAACTAAACGAGCAGCGATAGAAATACACCGTTTGTTGCAATACGCTTGGGACAACAGTGCATTTTCGGGCGGACAAACTTTCGAAATTACAGTAGTTACAATTTTCAACAACAGATGGCGCTGCAAGTGATGTGAAAGATATAGAAGACAACGCAGTCTGTGGGTGCGCCATTCTGTACGTCGTCTTTCTGCTGTAAGCGTGTGCTGTTCACAACGTGCAAGTGTGCTGTAGACAACATGGTTTATTCCTTAGAACAGAGGATTTTTCTGGTGTTGGAATTCCACCGCCTAGAACACAGTATTGTTGCAACAAGACGAAGTTTTCAACGGAGGTTTAATGTAACCAAAGGACCGAAAAGCGATACAATAAAGGATCTGCTTGAAAAATTTCAACGGACTGGGAACGTGACGGATGAACATGCTGGAAAGGTAGGGCGACCGCGTACGGCAACCACAGAGGGCAACGCGCAGCTAGTGCAGCAGGTGATCCGACAGCGGCCTCGGGTTTCCGTTCGCCGTGTTGCAGCTGCGGTCCAAATGACGCCGACGTCCACGTATCGTCTCGTGCGCCAGAGTTTACACCTCTATCCGTACAAAATTCAAACGCGGCAACCCCTCAGCGCCGCTACCGTTGCTGCACGAGAGACATTCGCTAACGATATAGTGCACAGGATTGATGACGGCGATATGCATGTGGGCAGCATTTGGTTTACTGACGAAGCTTATTTTTACCTGGACGGCTTCGTCAATAAACAGAACTGGCCCATATGGGGAACCGAAAAGCCCCATGTTGCAGTCCCATCGTCCCTGCATCCTCAAAAAGTACTGGTCTGGGCCGCCATTTCTTCCAAAGGAATCATTGGCCCATTTTTCAGATCCGAAACGATTACTGCATCACGCTATCTGGACATTCTTCATGAATTTGTGGCGGTACAAACTGCCTTAGATGACACTGCGAACACCTCGTGGTTTATGCAAGATGGTGCCTGGCCACATCGCACGGCTGACGTCTTTAATTTCCTGAATGAATATTTCGATGATCGTGTGATTGCTTTGGGCTATCCGAAACATACAGGAGGCGGCGTGGATTGGCCTCCCTATTCGCCAGACATGAACCCCTGTGACTTCTTTCTGTGGGGACACTTCAAAGACCAGGTGTACCGCCAGAATCCAGAAACAATTGAACAGCTGAAGCAGTACATCTCATCTGCATGTGAAGCCATTCCGCCAGACACGTTGTCAAAGGTTTCGGGTAATTTCATTCAGAGACTACGCCATATTATTGCTACGCATGGTGGATATGTGGAAAATATCGTACTATAGAGTTTCCCAGACCGCAGCGCCATCTGTTGTTGAAAATTGTAACTACTGTAATTTCGAAAGTTTGTCTGCCTGAAAATGTACTGTTGTCCCAAGCATATTGCAACAAACGGTGTATTTCTATCGCTGCTCGTTTAGTTTTTATTGCCGTTTCAAATATACCGGTCATTTTTGAAACACCCTGTATAGAAGGACAGTGCATTGACAGGGCTGTCATTTGTGCTCTGGTGGTTCGTGTGAAAATATTTCCAACGTGAAACTTCCTGGCAGATTAAAACTGTGTGCCAGGCCGAGACTCGAACTCGGAACCTTTGCCTTTCGCGGGCAAGTGCTCTACCAACTGAGCTACTGAAGCACGACTCACGCCCCGTCCTCACAGCTTTGGACGGGGCGTGAGTCGTGCTTGGGTAGCTCAGTTGGTAGAGCACTTGCCCGCGAAAGGCAAAGGTCCCGAGTTCGAGTCTCGGTCAGGCACACAGTTTTAATCTGCCAGGAAATTTCATATCAGCGCACACTCCGCCGCAGAGTGAAAATCTCATTCAGTAATGAAGTTCATGAATGTTCAGAACGAGTATTAGACAGTATGAGCAAAATAAGAGATGTATTCTGTGGATAGATAAAAAAGGCTAGATGAGAAAAGAATAAGAAAAAGACATTTTTAAGATCTTTGACAGAAATCGGAAAATATGAATGACGTGGATCGAAGAAGTTAAAGCAGACGTGACGGAAACGTTAATAATATAGGAAAAAATAGAGAAAAGAAAAGAGTTCAGACAAAAGCGTAAACTTTCAAGGGCTTCCAAGAGGAAACAGGAAAAAGACAGACGCAGTATGAACAGAAGAAAGACACCTGGAAAGAATAAAAAACTACTGTAAACAAACGAAGAAGAAAAGGAAGACGTAAGTCATTTCATGTGTTTCTCAGTAAGACAAAGCAATTACAAAAAAAAAAGAAAAAAATACAAGTTAGCAGACTGCAGTTAAGAGTTGAAGCGCATGAAGTGACAGCAGTAGCTGAGAAGGTGAGAGAGATAGTGTTGTATCCTCGTGCTATTTTGTCTGTACATTGAGCAAACAGTAAAGGCAACCAAGGAGAAATCTGCATCGGAAGTAAACCTGAGTAACGGAAAGTAAAAATTTTGAGGTTTGCCAATGTAATCATAATTTTGCCAGACACGGCAAAGGACTTGGAAAAGTAGTTGAACGAAACGGATAGCGTGTTGAGAAGAGGTTATAAGATGAACGATAGAAAAAGTAAAACATGTGTAATGAGGTGTAATACTGGGCATACTGAGGGAATTCGTTTAGGAAATGGGACACTAAAACTAGTAGATGATATTTTACTATTTGGGCAGCAAAATAAGTGACCATGGCTGAACTAGAGAGGATATAAAATGCAGAGTAGCCATAGCAAAAAGTGCTTTCCTGTTGAAGAAAAATTAGTTAAATTCCTGAGTAAATTTAAATTTTAAGAAATCCCTTCTGAAGGTATTTGTCAGAGATCTTGCCTTGTACAGAAGTGAAACTTGGATGAGAAGCAGTTAAAACGTGAAGAGCTTTTGAAATGTGGTGATTTAGAAGAAAATAAAATCAGATCTAACACTAAATGAGATGGAGAAAAAAGACTGGCTAAAAGGAGGATCGGCTGATAAATTACATCCTCAGGCATCAAGAAATAATCTGTTTGATAATGGAGGGGAATGTGTTTGGGGGGGGGGGGTTAAAATAGTAGAGGGAGGCCAACAGATGAAAGCAGTAAGCAGGTTGAAGTGGATGTAGGCTGCAGCATTAGTGCAGAGATGGAGAGACTTGCACAGCATAGAGTAGCATGGGGATATGCAGAAAACCAGTCTCCGGAATGCTGACCGCAACAACAACGACGACGACTTTCGAGGAAGAGTCAGTCGACATACAACTTTCTCGCTCGTAAATCTCGCGAAACTGCAAAGACGGTAAAATTAGAGAAAATATGGAGCCTTGTCCAATGTCATTTTCACCACACACAATTTGCGAACAGAATAGGAAAGTGGAAAACGATAGATGTTCCAGAAGTAACCTCACCCATTACACTAGAAAACGCCATACAAGGTCTGGAGTAGAGCTAACGACAGTGACAGAAATCCATCTCTTGCTCGAGAGGCATATAAAGTTTCGCATCATTACGGTTCTGAGAGTTCCAGAACCTGTACAGAAAATTGGAGTAGAGATCAACATAATCACCATTTCCGCCCTTTTTATTGCTCATGAATACCACAAATTGCTTGTTGTACCACCATACAGCGATACCTTCGGAGGTGGTAGTCCAGATTGCTGTACATACTGGTACCTCTAATACCCAGTAACACGTCCTCTTTCATTGATACCTGCCTGTATTCGTATCCACAAGTTCATCAAGGCGCTGTTGGTCCAGATTGTCCCACTCCTCAACGGCGATTCGGCGTAGATCCCTCAGAGTGGTTGGTCGGTCACGTCGTCCATAAACAGCCCTTTTCAATCCATCCCAGGCATGTTCGACAGGGTTCATGTCTGGAGAACCTGTTGGCCAAGCGATGTTATCCTGAAGGAAGTCATTCACAAGATGTGCATGATGGGGGCGCGAATTGTCGTCCACGAAGACGAATGCCTCGCCAATGTGCTGCCGATGCACTATCGGTCGGAGGATGGCATTCACGTATCGTACAGCCGTTACGGCGCCTTCAGTGACCACCAGCGGCGTACGTCGGCCCCACGTAATGCCACCCCAAAACAGCAGGGAACCTCCACCTTGTTGCACTCGCTGGACAGTGTGTCTAAGGCGTTCAGCCTGACCGGGTTGCCTCCAAACACATCTTCGGCAATTGTCTGCTTGAAGCCATATGCGACACTCATCGGTGAAGAGAACGCAATGCCAGTGCCGAGCGGTCCATTCGGCTTTTTGTTGGGTCCATCTGTATCACGCTGCATGGTGTCGTGGTTGCAAAGATGGACATCGCCACGGATGTCGGGAGTGATGTTGCGCATCGTGCATCCTATTGCGCACAGTCTGAGTCGTAATTCGACGTCCTGTGGCTGCACGAAAAGCATTGTTCAACGTGTTGGCGTTGCTGTTGGGTTTCCTCTGAGCCATAATCCGTAGGTAGCGGTCACCCACTGCAGTAGTAGCCCTTGGGCGGCCTGAGCGAGGCATGTCATCGACAGTTCCTGTCTCTCTGTATCTCCTCCATGTCCGAACAACTCTGAGACGCCTGGACACTTCCCTTGTCGAGAGCCCTTCCTGGCACAAAGTAACAATGCGTACGAACCGCGGTATCGACCATCTAGGCACGGTTGAACTACAGACAATACGAGCCGTGTACCTCCTTCCTGGTGGAATGACTGGAATTGATCGGCTGTCGGACCCCCTCCGTGTAGTTGGCGCTGCTCATGCACGGTTGTTTACATCTTTGGGCGGGTTTAGTGACATCTCTGAACAGTCAAAGGGACTGTGTCTGTGATAAAATATCCACAGTCAGCGTCTATCTTCCGGAGTTCCGGGAACCACAGTCATGCAAAACCTTTTTATGGCGTTTCATAGGACGTGGAGGACGCATAAATTAGCCAGCCCGTTCTCCTGATTTTACACCTCTGGACTTCTTTCTGTGGGGTACGCTAAAGGAGAATGTGTACCGTGATGTGCCTACAACCCCAGAGGATATGAAACAACGTATTGTGGCAGCCTGCGGCGACATTACACCAGATGTACTGCGGCGTGTACGACATTCATTACGCCAGAGATTTGCAATTGTGTGCAGCAAATGATGGCCACCACATTGAACATCTATTGGCCTGACATGTCGGGACACACTCTATACCACGTGTGTACGTGTACCTCACCCCTCATGGTAATGTACATGTGCGTCAGTGAAAAAGACCAATAAAAAGGTGTTAGCATGTGACGTAATGTGCTGTTCCAGTCTCTTCTGTACCTAAGGTCCATCACCGTTCCCAATGGATCCCTACGTAATTCGGTGCTCTCCGATACACACGATCGGACAGCGGAGGAGTGGTACTCAAGCGTCAACTTTAGGTTACAATATCTCCGGATGTAATTAACATTTTACAATGCAACAAACGACGCTGATTACGTATTTGTTTATATGTTTAGATGTGCTAACAAAACTAACGGGGTTCCATTTAAAAAAAACGTAGGTTTATGTTAAAAAACATACTTCCGTGCATTTTTGTATGGTTTGTATTAACCAATTACACTAGCCCCTCTCCTCACGTTCGGTCTGTGGAATCGGTTCGTCAGTATTTGATGTGGTTTACGAAATATATCCAGCGGTAACGTTAGGTGACTCACCCTGTATATATGACGTACCTCACTCCATGTGCAGCAGTTGTGCTTGTCTGCTCTAATCTCACATGCAGGGGGCAGCGGTACACATAACTCCACTGGGCTAATCTGTTTTCGTAAACATAAACCTGCTTTATCGTAGTACTGGATTATCACTACCGTATCACATCGGATAATGCAAGATCGCTAACAGAGTAGTCTAGCAGAGCGATGTGTAGCACCAGTGACATTAGGGTGGACAAACCCAGCCACTGCACGTGCTGCGCAGTACCTCATTTAGTGATATCACATGTTCCCATATTTCTCATCCACTTTTCTGGTGTTTTTCGGCATTTGTATGTCCAACCCATTGACAATATGCACATGTTAGGGGACCGTGTGAGCAATGCGTGGGAGACAGTACAAGTGGAGCCATGTGTATCTGAAAAAGTGGGTGACTCGCTGAGAAGAAGGACTGAAGGGTGTGTCTTAACCACGTACTGCACTGGCTATAGTGTCTGCTTTTCCGCAACAGATAAATGAGAGGACAGATTGGCCCATATCCCAACAGGTACTGGTTTCTGGACAACTTCTCTTCCAGTTTTCATCAATACTAGTTCCTGTAAGAATATGTGACAACTGATTACAGATGCGTCAGTTATTACAGACCAAATGTAACAGAGCGATTGCAAACAATATTCAGTGCATATTGGTAGATCAGTAAGAATAACAGAGAACGCAAAAGAAAGTTCAAAATTGACATCTTTGTGCCAGCACAAGAATAGCTGCTGGCTAGTGTTGTAGAACTACCGTAGTGTACTGTAGGGTGTAGACTACAGTAGCTTTAGTCATTTAAGGTCGTACCCATGTTACTTGTACGTTAAGTGTGTTGCATACTTATCAGGCGTTACCTCATAACGGTGGCTTTCTTTACGCATGCGATCAGTGTCTTAACTAGACTCCCCTAAACAACTGAAACGGTAAACCGTCTAGAAACTGAGTGAGGACCGGGTAACCTACGGAACATTTTTATCCTATATAGTTATCCTCGTGTGTGCTACTTAAAAATAAACAGCATTTACCCAAAATTGAAACTGTCGACGTTAAATTCAGGTTTTCTTCGAAAATTACTGATTTGTAACGTGAAAAGGAGGGATGTTGTAGTAAAACTAATGAAAAATATACAAATTTATCATACAACGCTATAAAACGCAATTTCCTCAACAAAAACATAAAATTAAGAAAAACCGGGAACCAAAAATATATCAAGCATCGCTTCAATACCTCGTCGAACTTAAATGAAACATGTTTCTGTTATTCATAAACAATTTTCGCATTTATCAATAATAACATAAAACTCTACCCTTTGATCATGTTGAAGACCAATCTATAACAACATAACAACTGTATATTTATTTATGTTTGTGTATGTACACTCTACTTGCATCAGAAGTAATTGCTTTGGTGGTCATAAAACACAGGAGTTCGTGATCAACTAACTTTTATTACTTATAAACTCACTGTAAGGATATTAAATAAACAATGGACTAACCCTGAATGACGAGCGCTTAAAAAAAAAAAAAAAAAAAAAAAAAAAAGGAAAACTGTGGTCGGTTTATTTCCCTACCAGAACAACTCTAGTGCTGGCGAATTTGGGTAATGTTTGATGCTACGTATGCCCCAGATTGCATCTTCCAGCGAGATAGAGTACCCCCTGGGTTATGGAGGATCTCAGATTTTTAAATCAACATCTTCGAAAACGATGGGTAGGTGGTATTGGACATGACGACGTTATGTTCTGCTCTCGGCCACTTACGTCACCGGACCTGTCACATCGGTGGATTTCTTCTTTACACAGTAAAAGACGTCGGGCGTGTGCCTCGTTCGTTTACCAAAATCAGAACAGAAAATGCACAACTCTGACGCACTCGCAATGGTAGCTCTAAATACGTAGGCGTCAGGATGTACGGCGTGAAATGGATTATCATATAGATGCTGTCCATTTGACCGAGGACAGCCATTTGTGACTCCTAGAACTTACATACAAATCGTTAATTTATTTTACATCTTATCGCTGTACCGTCATGAACTAAATAGTTGTAAGTTACCACTGTTCTTCGAACGTACAATTCATTTCATGTAATAAAAAAACTTCTTTCTTTTTGTGTTTCAGGTAAGCGTGATGAAGATTTCATTTTCGAGGCGTGCCCTTTGTGGTAAGTAAGGCATACTGCATTGACGTCGGTGTTAATTCTTTATGTTTATTGGAATGAGCATTCGGATACAATTCGCATCTGCGTACTGAAAAAAGCGAAACTAGTAGGTTAATTTACGAGCAAGACTGACATATTCATTTGTTTCTCTGTTTCGTTTCAAGTGACTCCTGGCTGTGCCACACAACGAAGTACAAAATTGAGAAGTATGACCCAAAACGAAATTAAAGTCTGTTTAGACATACACTATGTGATCAACATTATCCGGACATTTGGCTGAAAATGACTTACAGGTTCCTGGTGCCCCTCCATCGGTAATCATGGAATTCAATTCGATGACAGCCTCCACTCTCGCAGCCATACGTTTAATCAGGTGCTGGAAGGTTTCTCGGGGAATGGCAGCCCATTCTTCACGGAGTGCTGCACTGAGGAGAGGTATCAATGTCGCTCGGTGAGACCTGGCACGAAGTCGGTGTTCCAAAACATCCCAAAGGTGTTCTATAGGATTCATATCAGGACTCTGTCCAGGGCAGTCCATTACAGGGATGTTATTGTCGAGTAACCACTCCGCCACAGGTCGTGCATTATGAACAGGTGCTCGATCGTGTTGAAAGATGCAGTCGCCATCCCCGGATTGCTCTTCAGCATTAGGAAGCAAGAAGGTACTTAAAACAACAATTTAGGCCTGTGCTGTAACAGTGCCACGCAAACCAACAAGGGGTGCAAGCCCCCTCCGTGAAAACACGACCACACCATAGCAACACCGCCTCCGAATTTCACTGTTGGCACTACACACGCTGGCAGATAACGTTCACCGGGCATCCGCCGTACCCACTCCCTGCCATCTGATCGCCACATTGTGTACCGTAATTCGTCACTCCGCACAACGTTCTTCCACTGTTCAGTCGTCCAGTGTTTACGCTCCTCACACCAAGCGAGGCGTCGTTTTGCATTTACCGGCGTGATGTGTGGCTCATAAGTAGCCGCTCGACCATGAAATCCAAGTTTTCTCACCTCCCACCTGACTGTCATAGTACTTGTAGTGGATCCTGGAATTCCTGTGTGACGGTCTGGATAGATGTCTGCCTATTACACATTACGACCCTCTTCAACTGTCGGAGGTCGCCGTCAGTCAACAGACGAGGTCGGCCTGTACTCTTTTGTGCTGTACGTGTCCCTTCACGTTTCCACTTCAGTATCACATCGGAAACAGTAGAAATGGCTCTGAGCACTATGGGACTTCTCAGGTCATCAGTCCCCTAGAAAAAAAATGGTTCAAATCGCTCTGAGCACTATGGGACTTAACATCTGAGGTCATCAGTCCCCTAGAACTTAGAACTACTTAAACCTAACTAACCTAAGGACATCACACACATCCATGCCCGAGGCAGGATTCGAACCTTCGACCGTAGCAGTCGCGCGTTTCGGGATTGAAGCACCTAGAACCGCTCGGCCACCTCGGCCGGCGAACAGGAATAACCCCAAGACCATCGCTGAGCTGAAAACAGCCACTCAGGAGGTCATCGACAGCATAGATCTTCCGGAACCTCAGCGGGTCTTGCAGAATTCGCTGTTCGCGTCCGTCGCACCATCGCCAATGTCGAACAAGTCATAATCTAAAGTGACGCTTGCGTGTTGAATAAATTGTGTGTAAGCCGTAGTTTGTAACTAATTTACGTTTTTTTCATGTTGTTGTTGTGGTGTTCAGTCTGGTTTGATGCAGCTCTCCATGCTACTCTATCCTGTGCAAGCTTCTTCATCTCCCAGTACCTACTGCAGCCTACATCCTTCTGAATTCCTTAGTGTATTCATCTCTTGGTCTCCCTCTACGATTTTTACCCTCCATGCTGCTCTCCAATACTAAATTTGCGATCGCTGGATGCCTGAGAACATGTCCTACCAACAGATCCCTTCTTCTTGTCAAGTTGTGCCACAAACTCCTCCCCAATTCTACTCATCACATCATTAGTAATGTGATCTACCCACCTAATCTTCAGCATTTTTCTGTAGCACCACATTTCGAAAGCTTCTATTCTCTTCTTGTCTAAACTATTTATCGTCCATGTTTCACTTCCATACATAGCTACACTCCATTCAGATACTTCCAGAAACGACTTCCTGACACTTAAATCTATACTCGATCTTAACAAAGTTTTCTTCTTCAGAAACGCTTTCCTTGCCATTGCCAGTCTACATTTTATATCCTCTCTACTTCGACCATCACCAGTTATTTTGCTCCCCAAATAGCAAAACTCCTGTACTACTTTAAGTGTCTCATTTCCTAATCTAATTCGCTCAGCATCACCCGACTTAATTCGGCTACATTCCATTATCCTCGATATGCTTTTGTTGATGTTCATCTTATACGCTCCTTTCAAGACGCTGTCCATTCCGTTCAACTGCTCTTCCAGGTCCTTTGCTGTCTCTTTTTTCCATGTAATTTAGTAATTGTCACCTTGTACCTTAACTACATGGGTCGCATGAAATGAGGTCACCTGCTCTACAAAGAACTAATACTGACTCGTTTCGGGTTGAGCACTGATGGTGAGGATGACGGGTGTGGTGCAACACTTTGTGTACAGGCAATTTCTTTGATATCGCAAAGATGAGATGTACCCGAAACGTATCAGTATAATGTTTTCAACAACAAGTCACCTGTTCATTTTAAACGGCCCATTTAGCGCTGGTATAAAAAAGTGCGAAAATTTACGTCGTGGTCCGAGGCCTCCTGTGCGACTTCGTGTCCCAACTTAAATCCTGCATCTACATCTACATTTATAGTCCGCAAGCCACCCAACGGTGTGTGGCGGAGGGCACTTTACGTACCACTGTCATTACCTCCCTTTCCTGTTCCACTCGCGTATGGTTCGCGGGAAGAACGACTGCCGGAAAGCCTCCGTGCGCGCTCGAATCTCTCTAATTTTACATTCGTGATCTCCTCGGGAGGTATAAGTAGGGGGAAGCAATATATTCGATACCTCATCCAGAAACGCACCCTCTCGAAACCTGGCGAGCAAGCTACACCGCGATGCAGAGCGCCTCTCTTGCAGAGTCTGCGACTCGAGTTTACTAAACATCTCCGTAACGCTATCACGGTTACCAAATAACCCTGTGACGAAACTCGCCGCTCTTCTTTGGAGCTTCTCTATGTCCTCCGTCAACCCGACCTGGTACGGATCCCACACTGATGAGGAATACTCGAGTATAGGTCGAACGAGTGGTTTGTAAGCCACCTCCTTTGTTGATGGACTACATTTTCTAAGGACTCTCCCAATGAATCTCAACCTGGCACCCGCCTTACCAACAATTAATTTTATATGATCATTCCACTTCAGATCGTTCAGCATGCATACTCCCAGATATTTTACAGAAGTAACTGCTACCAGTGTTTGTTCCGCTATCATATAATCGTACAATAAAGGATCCTTCATTCTATGTATTCGCAATAAATTACATTTGTCTATGTTAAGGGACAGTTGCCACTCACTGCACCAAGTGCCTATCCGCTGCAGATCTTCCTGCATTTCGCTGCAATTTTCTAATGCTGCAACTTCTCTGTATCCTACAGCATCATCCGCGAAAAGCCGCATGGAACCTGTGTATTTGTCGCCGTGCATCGCGATACACGTACGTGGAAACAGACAGCACTTTGGCAACGGCAGGCTACTTTGATTCCCGTTTTCGACTCACCGCGGGCGTGTTTGCCGCGTATTGGGATGCAATGACTGGCACGCGCGGAGTTGCGAACCGGCGTTGTTCTTTCGGCGGACAGGGCAGGCAGGAAACGGGAAGCGGCGAAAAGTTTCCTGGCCGTGGTGCCGGTGGGGAAGCAGAGCGCAACCGCTGGCGATAGAGGGCGCACAGGCTGGCGCGGCGTAGCACGTACCGAGAGAAAAGCGCCGGAAAATTGCCCGCCGGAGCGAGGATGAAATACTGCCGGCAGGGGACCGTACTACAGAATCTGTGTGTGTGTGTGTGTCTGTGTGTCTGTGTACAGTAGCTACAAGGCCGTCGGGACGACACGCCACACTCTGGTTTGCTTATATACGTGATTTCATTTAAAACGCGAATTGTTGCCAAAAGTCGGAAGCGGTGGTAAGTTCCTATGGGACCAAACTGCTGACGTCGTCGGTCCCTAGGCTTAAACACTACTTAATCTAAGGTAAACTAACTTACGCTAAGGACAGCACACACACACACACACACACACACACACACACACACACACACACACACACACGCCCGAGGGAGGACTCCAACGTCCGACGTGGGAGCGGGGGGGGGAGCCGCGCGAACCGTGGTAAGGCTCCTAAGACCGCGTGGTTATCCCGCGCGGCGAAGACGGGAGTATGCGCCACACACACACACCGAACCGTGGTAAGGCTCCTAAGACCGTGTGGTTATCCCGCGCGGCGAAGACGGGAGTATGCGCCACACACACACCGAACCGTGGTAAGGCTCCTAAGACCGCGCGGTTGTCCCGCGCAGCGAAGTCGGGAGTATGCGCCACACACACACGCCGAGCCGTGGCAAAGGCGCCCAAGACGGCGCGGTTACCCCGCGTGGCCAAGTCGGAAGTATGCACCTTGTTAAATGTTTGTGTAGTAAGTCTGGGAAGTTGATAAGTCAAACCAGTATTCAAGAAAGGTAGAAGTAACCCTTTACACTGTAGACCCTTATCATTGACGTCGATAGGCAACAGGATTTTGGAACATATATTGCCTTCGAACACTTCGAATTACGTCGAAGAGAAACGTCTATTGTTACACGGTCGACACGGATTTGGACATCGTTCTTTTGAAACACAACTAGCTCTTTACACACACTAAGTGTTGACTGCTATTGACAAGGGATTTCAAATTGATTCCGTATTTCTGGATTTCCAGAAAACCACTCCGTCTACAGGCCACAAGTGGCCCATCGGGATCATCCGACCGCCGTGGAGGATGCGGATAGGAGGAGCGTGGGGTCAGCACACCGCTCTCCCGGTCGTTATGGTGGTTTTCTTTGACCGAAGCCGCTACTATTCGGTCGAGTAGCTCCTCAATTAGCATCACGAGGCTGAGTGCACCCCGAAAAATGGCAACAGCGCATGGCTGCTGGATGGTCACCCATCCAATTGCCGGCCACGCCCGACAGCGCTTAACTTCGGTGATCTCACGGAAACCGGTGTATCCACTGCGGCAAGGCCGTTGCCTGGATTTCCAGAAGGTTTGTGACATTCTGCAAGACAAGCGACTTGTAGCGAAATTGCGTACTTATGGAATATCGTCTCAGTTATGTGACTGGTTTTGTGATTTACCGTCAGAGAGGTCACAATTCGTAGTAATTCACCAAGTCATCGAGTAAAACAGAAGTGATTTCTGACGTTCTACGAGATAGTGTTATAGAGCCTTTGCTGTTCGCTATCTACATAAACGATTTAGGAGACAATCTGAGCAGCCGTCTTAGACTGTTTGCAGACGATGCTGTCGTTTATCGTCTAGTAAAGTCATCAGAAGATGAAAACAAATTGCAAAACGATGTAGAAAAAATATCTGTATCGTGCATAAATTGACAATTGAGCCAAAATAATCCGAAGTGTGAGGTTATCCACATGAGTGCTAAAAGGAACTCGTTAAACTTCGGTTACATGATAATTCAGTGAAATTTAAAGGCCATAAATTTAACTAAATACCTAGGAATTACAATTACGAACAACTTAAATCCGAAAGAAAACATAGGAAATGTTGTGGAGAAGGCTAACCAAAGACTGCGTTTTATTGGCAGGACACTTAGAAAATGTAACAGACCTACTAAGGAGACTGCCGACACTACGCTTGTCCGTCCTCTTTTAAAATACTGCTGCGCGGTGTGGGATCCTTACCAGATAGGACTGACGGAGAACGTCGATAAAATTCAAAGACGAGCAGCTCCTTTTGTATTATCGCGAAATAGGGTGAGACATGATACAGAATTTGGGATGGACATCATTATAACAATAGCGCTTTTGGTTGCGCGGAATCTTGCCTCAATATTTCAATGACCAACTTCCTCTTCTGAATGCAAAGATAGTTTATTGACGTGGACTCGCATAGGGGGAAACGACCATCATAATAAAATAAGGGAAATCAGAGGTCACATGGAAAGATATCAGCACTTGATTGCCATCTTCTTTCGCTTTTGCCTTTGCCCCACATCTAGGCTGAGTCGCCATAGTTATGAACGGAAATACCCTGGTTAATTTGAAGGGTCTCCGGATGCCCTTTCTTGTACCACCCCGTTCGCGTCCCTTTGTTCACTAAAGAACAGTGACGAATTGCATCAAATCGTGAAGTGAAGCAAAATGGCAACGGCGGTCTGAATCTCACGGACGAACAGAGTTTCGCAGGGTCGCAGTTTGCAGACGTTTTGAGGAGGATATTTTATGTTCCCGAAAAGAGTCAGAAAACGTGGACTAAGAACGTACTCCGTAATTCTTCGAGAGACCGACGTCAAAGTTATAAAAATGGATGCGTGGATGTGTGTTGTGTCCCTTTATTTCACATCTCCTGCTGAACCACTGGACCGATTTCAACACGTATCCGTTACCATCAGGCAACAATCGCTGTGACTAAGAATCGCCTATCATCGTGAAGGAGATATGATATCAACGAGATCACTGAAAAATTGCCTTTATCTTGCATCTGGTTTAGGTTTATTATTTCTTTCCTGCTAACTCTGTTCGCAACACATTTTGCAGACAGTATGCCACTGAATGGATCTACACAAATATGCCGTAGTGCGACACACAGTTGGGAGGATATGACGTCGCAGATACTGAGATGCGTGAATAAATGACGCATCGTCGATGAAGTTTTAATACATTTGTTCTTTACTACAGTCGACTTACGGAAATCTCTGACGCCTGCCAGCCGTTTTTGGCTGCTTTCAATTACGAAGTGCAAACGAGAACTATAACCGTCAACAGAACTATGAAGAGGCGTTGTCTTTAAGACGTTTACAAAATGGCGTTGTAGACATGCCAAGCAAGAAGGGTCGTCGAGCAGACGCGCAAAACTATAGGCCTATATCTCCGACATCGATTTGTTGTAGAATTTTAAAACATGTATTTTGCTCGCGTATCATGTCATTTCTGGAAACCCAGAATCTACTCTGTAGGAATCAACATGGATTCCCGAAACAGCGATCGTGTGAGACCCAACTCGCTTTATTTGTTCATGAGACCCAGAAAATACTAGATACAGGCTCCCATGTAGATGCCATTTTGCTTGACTTCCGGAAGGCATTCGATACAGTTCCGCAATGTCGCCTGATAAACAAAGTAAGAGCCTACGGAATATCAGACCAGCTGTGTGGCTGGATTGAAGAGTTTTTAGCAAACAGAACACAGCATGTTGTTCTCAATGGAGAGACGTCTACAGACGTTAAAGTAACCTCTGGCGTGCCACAGGGGAGTGTTATGGGACCATTGCTTTTCACAATATATATAAATGACCTAGTAGATAGTGTGGGAAGTTCCATGCGGCTTTTCGCGGATGATGCTGTAGTATACAGAGAAGTTGCAGCATTAGAAAACTGTACCGAAATGCAGGAAGATCTGCAGCGGATAGGCACTTGGTGTAGGGAGTGGCAACTGACCCTTAACATAGACAAATGTAATGTATTGCAAATACATAGAAATAAGGATCCTTTATTGTATGATTATATGATAGCGGAACAAACACTGGTAGCAGTTACTTCAGTAAAATATCTGGGAGTATGCGTGCGGTACGATATGAAGTGGAATGATCATATAAAATCAATTGTTGGTAAGGCGGGTGCCAGGTTGAGATTCGTTAGGAGAGTCCATCGACAAAGGAGGTGGCTTACAAAACACTTGTTCGGCCTATACTTGAGTATTGCTCATCATGTGGGATCCGTACCAGGTCAGGTTGACAGAGAAGATAGAGTAGATCCAGAGAAGAGCGGCGCGATTCGTCACAGGGTTACGGAGATGTTTAGCAAACTCGAGTGGCAGACTCTGCAAGGGAGGCGCTCTGCATCGCGATGTAGCTTGCTGTCCAGGTTTCGAGAGGGTGCGTTTCTGGATGAGGTATCGAATATATCGCTTCCCCCTACTTATGCCTCCCGAGGAGATCACGGATGTAAAATTAGACAGATTCGAGCGCGCACGGAGGCTTTCCGGCAGTCGTTCTTACCGCGAACCATACGCGAGTGGAACAGGAAAGGGATGTAATGACAGTGGCACGTAAAGTGCCCTCCGCCACACACCGTTGGGTGGCTTGCGGAGCATGAATGTAGATGTACATGTAGAAGCAGAAGCAGGTGCACCCAGCATACACAAACTGTCCCGGATGATGTTATATATTTTTGCAGGTAATGCATGTACGACTATGGTACGGATGTTTCATAATTTGAAAGGTGTTTTCACGAATACATGGAAATCAGTTTTTTTCTGCATTAGACTACAAACACAGTTCATTTTCTTTCGTTTATAATAGATAATGGGCAAAACGAATACCCGGGCAATGCCCGATCTGTCAGCTACTACACCTATAATTATGTCCATCTATCCGACGACAAACCATCTTAATTTGGCTGTAAGGATGTTCGTAGCTAACTAGATGGGTGGATGGATGGATGGGTGGATGAACAGGTGAATTGATTGAGTGGTCTGGTGGATTATGGGATCAACGAGAGGTCGATAGTAAGTTACTTTCTTAGATAACAACAGACCGACCTTCCAAAAGTGGGGAAGATGACCCCCATTCGTCATCTACGCTACCACGTACCCACATAGTACAGCTGCTATCGCCGTCACTTTTAACCTTCCTCGCTTCTCTCTCTTTCTCTTTCTCTTTTGCTCCCACAGATGTGCCCACTGTCTCTTCGAAAGCCTGACGTTAATTTGGCGCGTTTCCTGTTTTCCCAGCCAGCTCGGGAAACAATCATTTCCCGCTGCGCCTCGCTTACCATTTTCTTTTTGTCGCTCTCCTATCCACAACTTTCACCAAAAAGTTCTCACCAGTACCGCGGCAAACGCCAAGTGGATCTGAATAGCTTGTTTACTTTCGGCTGACAGTCACGAAATTTACCTGCCATACGCATACACTACTGAAGTAAAAAATGAATAAAAAACTTGACCAAAACAGGAAAACCTTATGACGTACGTAACAAATGATTTTATCCAGGCAGAAGCTGTGTGCTGGGGATATTCGAGAATAATCTTCAGGTTTGACAGAAACTTTATTCACAGACAGATTCAAAATGCAGTTTCCTCGTGATTACCGGTCTTGGTTCTTTTATAGCTTCAAATCAGATAACTACTTCAGTTACAACAGCATCGCATCTATTTATTGAACGTTTCGTATGGGGAAATTTGGAGAACAGGCATTACTTCGGTACCAACTGTCTGCTTCTAGCAGTGGCGTGGTAGGTGACGTCATCCCTTACCGAGGTAAAGGCTGCTATTCGGTCATAGATTAAACATTACCCTTGGTTCTCCTAAGAACGAGCGGAAACAGTCATTACAATTTATAAAAACTCAGGTTATACATAAAATACATTTTCCTTTCGGAAGCCGGCCGCGGTGATCTAGCGGTTATAGGCGCTCAGTCCGGAACCACGCGACTGCTACGGTCGCAGGTTCGAATCCTGCCTCGGGCATGGATGTGTGTGATGTCCTTAGGTTAGTTAGCTTTAAGTAGTTCTACGTTCTAGGGGACTGATGACCACAGCTGTTAAGTCCAATAGTGCTCAGAGCCATTTGAACCATTTTTTTTTTCCTTTCGGAAATAAATTTTTTTCACAGCTTCCGATTTGCTTCTTAGAGATCGAGACTCAGTTTGTGTGTTACGCTGGTACAACACGTTAATCCTTTGTACTATTTCTCTGCATCATTGTCTTCTGTTATTATTTTGTTTTGTTGGTCCCTGATCTCGCACTGTAATTTTTGCAGACTGGATACTTCATGAATAATTAATTGTCGTATGTTGTGGCGGGGAAATGGAACATCAAAAGTTGACTGTTAATTTTTTACAGACGTTGTGTGTAATCGGTGAATACTGCTTTTTTATGTATGTCGTGTCAATACGAGTTTGACGCAGGGTTCGCCTCAGCGGTCATCCGACGGCTGTATGATGAGGTGTCGTCGTCATAATTTGGGGCGGCCAATCAGGCGCAGTACGTGACTTGAAGAGATCTGGACCCCGTCTCTCCTTTAAAGTTATGATAACGTACTATTTTTGTTAGCAGCCCTCTGTAACATATACTATACACGAAACCGGTGTTTTTGAACGAACGATAATAGGTTGCGTGCTGGAATCAACCTTTTAGATTTTTGCACATTTATCGCCTTTTGGCTTTCTATATTGGTGTCGGCGTTTTAAGCTGAGCTATACAGCTCAGCTGATGTCTTCGATACCGCTTTTTGTTAGCTTTTGCGATATTTCGCGATGTGTGTTGCTATCGCCGTTTGGCATTTTGTTAAAAGCCATTCAGAAGCCAAGATCGCACAAAATATTTATTATTTAAGACAACCTGTTTCAGCTGTCTAAGCTATCATCTTGAGGTCTTTCCCTCAGTGCCTAGCGGGGAACGATTTGATTAAATTTTCTCATTACGAGAGTATTCAGGGGCGATCTGTTTTAGTTGTTATAAACCATTCACAAGCCAAAATCGCACAAAATTGTGTTCCGCCTAGCAGTGAAGGAAAGCCCTGAAGATCACAGGTATGACTGTTGAAACCGGTTGTCTCGAATAAAGATACTTTGTGCGGTCTTGGGAGTTGAATGGTCTTTAACAATTAAAACAGAACGCTTCTTTGTTCTTCAAAGTTCACCCCGCGCAGCGCTCCCGAAAACATTAGTTAACTGTTTGCACAGAGCCACAGGGCCAATGGATTTTTCTTCGCTCCAGTTTCGTGAGGAACAGAAAACATAGTGGCTAGCATTGGCAAAAGTAGCCTCTGCCATGCGCTGCACAATTTCTTGCGGAATGTGTCTGTAGATAAAGAGATAAATGTAGTTTTGTGTCGATTCTTTATTAATTTATTATACACCGATACATAATTCTTCAAGTGTGTAACTTTGTAATTTACGAAATTTGACTGCACCAATATTAGTTATGTTGGTATAAGTTTTACGCGACCTCTTGTAAAGTCAGGACCGTGCCGACACAGATAGACGGATGGCCCTACCGTAACTACAACAACACAAGGGGTATCTCTGGACCTGAAAAGAGGCAGCTGGGTTTTCCGTAGTTTCAGGGTCAGCAGTCTGCATTATTGACTCACATGGCCTTCTATTAGTAGTATTAGCTAACATGTCCTTGATGTGTTGGTGCTGCAAGTAGCTGAAAACAAGAGGAAACTACAGCTGTGATTTTTCCAGAGGTTATGCAGCTATGTACATCTGTTCTGCTTTTCTTTTTTTCGAGTCATCAGTCTTCTGGCTGGTTTCATGCGACCCACCACGAATTCCTCTCCTGCGCAACATCTTCATCATCGAGTAGAATTTGCATCCTTTGTCTGCATCTACGTGGACACCGTGCAAATCACATTTAACTGCCTGGCAGAGGGTTCATCGAACCACCTTCACTACTCTGCATTATTTCAATCTCGTACAGCACGCGAAAAGAAAGAACACGTATATCTTTCTGTACTAGCTTCGATGTTCATTATTTAATCATGGTGATCATTTCTCCCTATGTAGGTCGGTGTCAACAGAATATTTTTACTTTCGGAGGAGAAACCTGGTCATTGGAATTTCGAGAGAAGATTTCGCCGCAATGAAAAAAGCCTTAAATTTAATGGTGTCCACCACAAATTCTGTATCATTTCAGTGTCACTCTCTTCCCTATATTGTGATGATACAAAACGTGCTGCCTTTCTTTTTTCGCCGGCCGCGGTGGCCCAGCGCTTTTGGCGCGTCAGTCCGGAACCGCGCGACTACTACGGTCGCAGGTTCGAATCCTGCCTCGGGCATGGATGTGTGTGATGACCTTAGGTTAGTTAGCTTTAAGTAGTTCCAAGTTCTAGGGGACTGATGACCTCAGATGTTAAGTCCCATAGAGGTCAGAGCCATTTGAACCTTCTTTTTTCGATGTACTCAGTCATTCCTGCCTGGTAAGGATCCCACACCGCGCAGCAGTATTCTAAAAGAGGGCGGACAAGGGTAGTGTCGGCAGTCTCCTTCTGGATGTATTCTAGTATCCGTCTTCCTCTACAGTTTCTGCCCTCTACAGCTCCCTCTAGTATCATGGAAGTCATTCCCTAGTGTCCTAACAGATGTCCCATCGAAGTTAAAATCTTCTGGGTTATTAGGTCGTGTCATGTTTCTTCTCAAATGATCGACATTTCGACCCCTCTGCTGGGAAGTGCCTCAGGATCTTCTGGTGTCCACTACCGCTAGTGTTCTATCAGTACTGGACACCAGAAGATCCTGAGGCACTTCCCAGCAGAGGGGTCGAAATGTCGATCATTTGAGAAGAAACATGACACGGCCTAATAACCCAGAAGATTTTAACTTCAGTGACAATGGCCACGAAAGCCTGCAGACTTAGATAGATGTCCCATCGTTCGGTCACTTCTCCTTGTCAGTGATTTCCACAAATGTTCCTTTTCTCTCCGGTTCTGTGCAGAACCTCAGTCCACCTAATTTTCAACATTCGTCTCTAACACAACATCTCAAATGCTTCGACTCTCTCCTCTTCCGGTTTCCCTACAGTCCATGTTTCACTACCATACAATGCTGTGCTCCAAACCTACATTCTCAGAAATTTCTTCCTGAAATTAAGACCTATCTTTGATACTAGCACACTTCTCCTAGCCAGGAATGTCCTTTCTGCCATTGGTAGTCTGCTTTTCATGTCCTCCTTGCTCCGTCCGTCATTCGTTATTTTGCTGGCTAGGTAGCAGAATTCCTTAACTTCATCTACTTCGTGCCCACCAATTCTGATGTTAAGTTTCTCGCTGTTGTCATTTCTGCTACTTCTCATTACTTTCGTCCTTCTTCGATTTACTTTCAATCCATATTCTTGAGGCAATATACTGTTCATTCGATTCAACAGATCGTGTAATTCTTCTTCACTTTCACTCAGAATAACAATATCATCAGCGAATCGTCTCATTGATATCCTTTCATCTTGAGTTTTAATTCCACTCCTGGACGTTTCTTTTATTTCCATCATTGATTCTTCGATGTACAGATTGAACAGTAGGGGCGAAAGACTACATCATTGTCTTACACCGTTTTAATCCTATCACTTCGTTGTTGCTCGTACACTCTTATTATTCCCTCTTGGTTCTTGTACATATTGTATGTTTCCCGTTTACCCCTATTTTTCTCAGAATTTCGAACATCCTGCTCCATTTTACATTGTCGAACGCTTTTTCCAGATCGACAAATCCTGTGAACGTGTCTTCATTTTTCTTTAGTCTTGCTTCCGTTTATCAACTGTGACGTGAGAATTGCCTCTCTGGTACCTTTACCTTTCCTAAAGCCAAACTAATCGTCATCTATCACATCACCAATTTGTACTGTATGGTTTAATAATGAAGGCGCCGTCAAGGAAAAAATATAACAGGGGCAAAATACTTCCCCATTCGGATCTCAGGATAGTGACTAGTTAAAAAAAAAAAAAAAGAAAAAAAAGAAAGAAAGAAGACTGCTATTCTGCGGGGCCTAACTGTGGAATGTTAGATCTCTTAATTGGGTAGGTAGGTTAGAGAATTTAGAAAGGAAAATGGATTGGTTGAATTTAGATATAGCGTGAATGAGGTAAGTGCGGTGGCAGAAAGAACAGGACTTTCGATCAGATGAGCACAGGGTTATTAACACAAAATCAGATACTGCTAATGCAGTTGTACCTTTAATAATGAATAAGAAAACGGAATGCGAATGAGCTACTGCGTACAGCATAGTGAAAGCATTATCGTAAGCACGCTTAACGTCACTTCCTAATAGTAGTAATTTGCAAACTACATTCTTTTTTTCTCATCTCTTAACGTACAATTTGAGCAAAGTCATTAATTTACGTGATACAGGAGCATGGTCCTAATACGCAACCCTGAGGGACACCTCACCAAGTAACGGTTTCACTTAATAAGCCACAGTCTTTACGCTTCTCTCGTTCGTTTCCCTTTCGTAGAGAAAGTCCAAATTAGTGTCAAGGTTGCGACTGCTGGCAGGTGACGTACAAGACGTCATTATCTGTAATGTGGAAAGTTGAAAGAAAACAAATAGAAGACAGAGCTGTGGCGGTCGTGCGGTTGGACTTTTCCTTCGGGAAACTGTGAGAAGACAAATCAGACAAAGCGTGCGGGGTACAGTTTGAGACGCTTCTCTTCCGATTTTGCCCCAGCACAGAATTCGCTTCCATACAGCAATGCTATGCACTAAACACACATACTAAAAAAATTCCCAGTTAGCACGTATCTTTGATACTAGTACGAGCGGCAAGCCGTCTTGTGTATTCAGAACGTTATCAGAGTATACAGTATTCAGAACCTCGTATCGTAGTGTACAGTTCTCCTTTAGATTCTGAACAGACGAGACGGGTTGCTGACACAACGACTTAACACGTGGTCCGGAGTAATCGAAACATGTTCTGTTCTGGAAAATGTGCAGCTGAGGCTGAAGAATAAATGAGAATTATTTTACTATAATTGTGATGTGAAGTTAAACTCGACTGTGTCACTTACACGCGATTGTGTTTTAAGGGAACTATGAAGCGATTTTTAAGCCAGCAATCCGCTGTCTCCAAGGAGGCAGTTAAAAAACCTAAACCAACACAACACCTGATCACAAGTTTGATGAAAGATACTCTTAAAGTTTAATACATTTGAAAAAATGTCATTCCACTCTTATCGTTGAATATTTGCGCCAGAACCGGCTTAATTTAATTTCATAGACTATGCATCAAATAAGCACATCATGTGAATATTAACGCCTTTGTAAAAAAGTACTTCCTACAAATTCTTATTACGTGTATATCTGAGATTTCTTCCAGACATAGTCGGACTGTTGACATTTTGAAAAATGTCGGGAGTTCGATATATCGATATTTAAAATGCATACATAGTCCGCTATCGATATATCGAAAAAGCTATCGAAAACGACGGGAAAGGTATCGACGTACCGGCCAAAAAATATCGGCTGCACGTTGTAGATATACTGCCACTTTTACAGCTATATATTTAATTATTGATTTATTATTAGATATTCTGTACGTCAACAAGCTAGCAGCCTGTCTATCCCCCTTAGAGCAAGAATTGAAAGGAAAACGGTGCGTATTCACGCCTGGTGATAGCCACTTTGCTAACAATGGCAACTGTATGTAAGTGTCACAATGAAAGGTGTCCGATGGGTCCGTCGTTTGGTTTCGTCACATTACGCATTCGTCTCGAACATTTCATCTCGACTTCCCTGTTTTCTCATTGCTACCAACGCCAGCGACCTAGGAGTTCTAGTATCAAAATTGTGTGGTTGAGTTAAACGTTGCAGTTTCTGTTGGTAGCGCCGAGCGCCGAGCGCCGATTACGTCAACATTTCCCCTCACACGTCTCCGCCCACAGCAAAGACCAGTCTTTGTCATTTAGATTTCTGTTCATCAGTTTCAGCGACCGTTTTTGAAGAATGTCGACGTGAAGAAATAGCACACTAGTTGCGTTAAAAGTGTTTTTTTTTTACGCAACTGGCATTCTTTTTCTCCACATCGGAGATCTTGTTATTTCATTCACGCCGCCACCCGCCAGTACATCGGGACTTGTTCTTTGTGCCACCTATACTTGCTTCACACAGTCAAAAAGAAAGACTGGACGTGATGAAAGCTCAAAAAGTAGTAAGACTCTTTCACACAATGAGAGTAAAATTATGTTGTACTATAATTACAGAAGAACAACTTGAAATATTTACCGAAAATTGCGAGAAAAATATAAAATAAAAATATCGGCACTCGGTATTGCCACTTCGATATCGATATTTCAATTACAAAAGTATCGCCGATAAATATCGGTATTTTTAGAAAAATTGTCTTTATACTCATATATATACACTCCTGGAAATGCAAAAAAGAACACATTGACACCGGTGTGTCAGACCCACCATACTTGCTCCGGACACTGTGAGAGGGCTGTACAAGCAATGATCACACGCACGGCACAGCGGACACACCAGGAACCGCGGTGTTGGCCGTCGAATGGCGCTAGCTGCGCAGCATTTGTGCACCGCCGCCGTCAGTGTCAGCCAGTTTGCCGTGGCATACGGAGCTCCATCGCAGTCTTTAACACTGGTAGCATGCAGCGACAGCGTGGACGTGAACCGTATGTGCAGTTGACGGACTTTGAGCGAGGGCGTATAGTGGGCATGCGGGAGGCCGGGTGGACGTACCGCCGAATTGCTCAACACGTGGGGCGTGAGGTCTCCACAGTACATCGATGTTGTCGCCAGTGGTCGGCGGAAGGTGCACGTGCCCGTCGACCTGGGACCGGACCGCAGCGACGCACGGATGCACGCCAAGACCGTAGGATCCTATGCAGTGCCGTAGGGTACCGCACCGCCACTTCCCAGCAAATCAGGGACACTGTTGCTCCTGGGGTATCGGCGAGGACCATTCGCAACCGTCTCCATGAAGCTGGGCTACGGTCCCGCACACCGTTGGGCCGTCTTCCGCTCACGCCCCAACATCGTGCAGCCCACCTCCAATGGTGTCGCGACAGGCGTGAATGGAGGGACGAATGGAGACGTGTCGTCTTCAGCGATGAGAGTCGCTTCTGCCTTGGTGCCAATGATGGTCGTATGCGTGTTTGGCGCCGTGCAGGTGAGCGCCACAATCAGGACTGCATACGACCGAGGCACACAGGGCCAACACCCGGCATCATGGTGTGGGGAGCGATCTCCTACACTGGCCGTACACCACTGGTGATCGTCGAGGGGACACTGAATAGTGCACGGTACATCCAAAGCGTCATCAAACCCATCGTTCTACCATTCTTAGACCGGCAAGGGAACTTGCTGTTCCAACAGGACAATGCACGTCCGCATGTATCCCGTGCCACCCAACGTGCTGTAGAAGGTGTAAGTCAACTACCCTGGCCAGCAAGATCTCCGGATCTGTCCCCCATTGAGCATGTTTGGGACTGGATGAAGCGTCGTCTCACGCGGTCTGCACGTCCAGCACGAACGCTGGTCCAACTGAGGCGCCAGGTGGAAATGGCATGGCAAGCCGTTCCACAGGACTACATCCAGCATCTCTACGATCGTCTCCATGGGAGAATAGCAGCCTGCATTGCTGCGAAAGGTGGATATACACTGTACTAGTGCCGACATTGTGCATGCTCTGTTGCCTGTGTCTATGTGCCTGTGGTTCTGTCAGTGTGATCATGTGATGTATCTGACCCCAGGAATGTGTCAATAAAGTTGCCCCTTCCTGGGACAATGAATTCACGGTGTTCTTATTTCAATTTCCAGGAGTATATATATATATATATATATATATATATATATATATATATATATATATATATATATATATATCCGACGAAAAAAACTGTGTGTGTTGTGATCACTGAACGAGATGGCGAAAACTATTCGCCCTCTCTCCCAGCCCCCACCTTCTACTGTTCCCCACCCCTGCGATATTGTCACTCACCATTCCGCATCCCTCCCCGCTTCAGGACTCGTTTCAAAGTGAACGAGCTATAGTTGTACGCCAAAATTTTCAAAAATGCCGAGCAGTAGCAGTGGTAAGAAGTCAAAAAGTCGGGGAACCTCTGCTGTAGAGAGTAACGGAGCTGAAGAGGTGAGCAGTTGTTCGTTCCGTCGGGTTTCGCCTGTTTTTCCGATAATGTCCCTATTTCAGACACAGGAGAGTCGGTTTCTACCTTTCGTAAGTCGGAAAGTTTCGCTCGGGACCTTGCGTCGCTGTCCGCATAGCGCTGGCTTTTCGTAATGGGCCACAAGACTTTTTCTCAACGATACCACTCTACTGCACTGGCTGTTGCGACTTAGATTAAAATACGAGGCGTTTTGAAATTCAAAAAAGACGTGCTGAGATATCTCAATAATTTTATTTTTACATGGGGCACTTGCCATAACGTTTTACCACTTTTTAAATAGCCTCCTCATAGAAGTCTGCCGCCTGACTTGCTAACCACTGCATCACCACTGTTTTGACTTCGTCATCGCCTCGAAGACGCTGACCGCCCAGGTGTTTCTTCAAGTGCAGGAACAGATGGTAGTGACTGGGCGCAAGGTCGGGGCTGTACGGAGGATGATCTCGAGTTTCTCATCGAAAAGATGTGATGAGATCTTTGGTCTGATTCGCCACATGCGGACGGGCATTGTCTTGCAGCAAAACGATGCCCTGGCTCAACTTGCACGGACTGTTGCTTTGATTCTGGTGTGACGTAGGCCACCCACGTTTCATCGCCCGTAACAATTTGGCTTAAGAAATCGTCACCGTCGTTGTGGTACCGCTCAAGGATAGTCAATGCACTGTCTAAACGTTTGGTTTCGTGCACATCCGTCAACATTTGCGGTACCCAACGTGCGCACAATTTTCGGTAATTCAAGTGCTCGGTCACAATGCCACACAAAACACTGCGAGAAACATTAGGAAAGTCGTCCCGCAAGGAGGAAATCGTAAAGCGTCTGTTTCCTCTCACCTTATTGTCCACTTCCCGCACCAAACTCTCATTAACGACCGAAGGACGCCCACTCCGTTGTTCATCGTGCACATTTGTGCGGCCATCTTCAAATGCTCTCACCCACTTTCTTACCGTTCCAGCACTCATAATGTTTTCTCCGTAAACTGCACAGATCTCACGATGAATATCGATCGCTTTTAGGCCTTTAGCACTAAGAAATCTTATAACAGGCCGTACTTCACAGTTGGCGGGACTCACGATTATCGGAGGCATCTTAAACACTCACAAGGGAACCTCCCCATCGCACCACCCTCAGATTTAGTTATAAGTTGGCACAGTGGATAGGCCTTGAAAAACTGAACACAAATCAATCGAGAAAACAGGAAGACGTTGTGTGGAACTATGAAAAAATAAGGAAAATATACAAACTGAGTAGTCCGTGGGCAACATATGCAACATCAAGGACAGTGTGAGCCCAGCAGCACCGTGGTCTCGTGGTTAGCGTGAACAGCTACGGACCTAGAGGTCCTTGGTTCAAGTCTTCCCTCCAGTAAGAAGTTTTAATTTTTATTTTCAGACAGTTATCAGAGTTCAGGCACTCACACATAATCAATTTCGCTCTCCAAAATTCCAGGACGTGTTCAGATTTGCTTGGACATATGCAGGATTTGACGGTCTACACAGGGAAAAATTTGAAAACGTTAAAAACAAATGTTTTGACAGAGCACAGGGAAAACTGTGCGACTGTGAAACTGTTGCATTCATTTGTTGTAGTTTATGTGACACACTCTTATGTTTTCATCACTTTTTTGGGAGTGATTATCACATCCACAAGAAAACCTAAATTGGGCAAGGTAGAAGAATCTTTTTACCCATACGCCAAGTGTGCAAGTTAGGTGGGTCGACAACATATTCCTGTCATGTGACGCACATGCCGTCGCCAGTATCCTTTCGTCTACTAATCGCACGGTTTTGCGGTGCCGTCGCAAAACACAGGCCCTAAACTTATTACAGTGAATAGAGACGTGAATCAACGAACGGACAGATCATAACCTCCAAAAAGAAAGTAAGTAAACTTTTCGCTCAAGGGTAGACTTGAACCAAGGACCTTCCACTCCGCAGCTGCTCACGCTAACCACGGGACCACGGCGCTCCTTGGCTCAGATTATCCTTGATTTTGCCTATCTTGCGCATGGACTACTCAGTTTGTATATTTTGCTTATTTTTTCATAGTTCCACACAACTTCTTCCTGTTTTCTCGATTGATCTGTGTACAGTTTTTCAAGGCCTATCCACTGTTGCAAATTATAACTAAATCTGAGGGGGTTGCGATGGGGAGGTTCCCTTGTCAGTACACAACGTAAACAAGGAAGAATCAGACTGTAATGGCGTCAGTGCGTAGATGAAGGTACAGGCTTTCATGTAAAAAGAAAATTATTGAGATATCTTAACACGTCTTTTTTAAATTTCAAAACGGCACTTACTTAAAAAAAACGCCTCTTACCTGTTGTGGCGAGACGTAACTACAGTAGCCTGGCCTCAACAGTGGCTTCTCCCATCTCTCGGTGAGGTGGCACATCAAACTACGAGGGGCGTTCACTAAGTAACGAAACACATTTTTTTTTTCTCGGCCAGTTTCTGTAAAACGTGCCAGTTTGTTGTGGGACACAGTTCAATATTCGCGCTTCAGCCGCTATAGTTTCATGATGTTCCGATAGGCGATAGCCTTGAAAGTGGCGTCTGTAACGTAGGTGCGTTGCAAGCAATGCGCTGTCATTGAGTTATTTTGGCGGAAAAACAGAGAATCGCAAATGTTCATAGGCGCTGCAGAATGTATACGGAGACATGTCAGTAAACAAAAGCACAGTGAGTCGTTGGGCTAGGGGTCTGACATCACAGCAACAAGGTCCGATCTTCGGCGTGCCGGCCGGCCGCACAGAGCTTTGATGGCTATGATGTTGGAACGTCCGGACACTCTCATTCGAGGTGATCGACGGATCCGAATCAAACACCTCGCTGCTCATCTACACGTCTCTGTTGGTAGTGCTGATACGCCAGCTGGGGTACTCAAAGGTGTCTGCCCATTGGGTTCCTGGCCGCCTAGCAGGAGACCGTAAAGAGCAACAAAGGACTACCTGTGCGGAATTGCTTTCGCGTTGCGAGGCTGATCGTGACAACATTATTGACATAACAAGACGCTGGCTCCGACGTCGAGCAGCAGAATGCTACCATGCGGGCAGAGATACCCTGCTAGTAAGCCATAGCACTGAACAGAGGTTTAATAACCTCATCACAAAAAGGTCACGCAAACCACTCCGGTCTACAGCGTGGCGACCCGCCGCACACGGCTGTGGCTCCGGCAGTGTTGGAACGTGTGGACACTCTCATTCAAGGTGATCGATGGATCACAGTCAGACACCTCGCTGCTCAACAGGACGCCTGTTGGGTTACTCGGAGATGTGTGCCCGTTGGGTTCTTCGCCGCCTAGTAGAAGACCATTAACAGCCAGGAAGGACCATGTCTGCGAAATTGTTTGCGCGTTACGAGAGAGGTGGTTGGTGCAGAAAGGCGTCGGTTCCGACGTCGACCAGTGGAGTGGTACCATGCGGGCATAGAGGCCGTCCCAGCAAGATGGCGTAAGGCTGTCACACTGAACGGAAATTATGCTGAAAAATAGGGTTTTGTAGCCGAAGGAGTGGAGAATAATATGGTGTATTGGAACCCTGAATAAAACCAGGAAAAATGTGTTGCATTGCTAATCTGAACGCCTCAAATAGCTCCCTTTATTACATACATAAATAAAAGCTTTAGCTGGCCTCAGATCTTTGCTGGTAAGTTACACCTGTTATTGACTACTAAGGAATGACTTGAAGTGCAGATTAACAAACTTCTCGTGCAGTACAATGTTCCACATTTAAATGAACAAGTCGATCAAAAACTTTAACTGAGTCCTTCAGAACGGGTAACAAACAGAGGCTGAGGTCTTGCTAGCGCGACACTGTATTGGCATCAGTATGAGGGCGCTGCTGTGCTGACCTGGGAGGCGTGGTCTGATGGAGCGCCTCCCATACGTCGTTGCGGATTGCGGCGAGCTCTCACTGATGTCTGTGGTATCAGTTCCTATTGCCATCTATGGTATGCTAACACAACCTCCATACAAACCATAATATTCCATTGTATACTTCAGCGGTGCCACAGTCTCAGCTCTGTAGCCTTTTTGAAGTACTTGTAGTACATACTAGATGTAACGCTGAAACACAAACCAGTAACATCCCTCCTCTCTCCCTTCAATCCCGGTTCCTTAAAGAATCGAACTGCCATCTACACTGCGAGAAAAAAATTAACACACCCTTTTAGAGGTTTCCAACTTACTCAAGATTGATTGTTGCAACAGTGCATATGGAGTACATGAAATGATTACATTTACAGATCAGTGGCATAAGCGATTCTGAGGCAGCAGGTATCGACCCTTGCTGAAAACTTATATTAGTAGGCCTGTGTGGTGTAGCTTTCACTGGCGGCAATGCAGATGCTGTCTCTGGCATCCAGTCGATCGTTCAGATGGTGAATACTGTCCTGGGACACGTTATGCCACGCCTTCTCTACCTGTTCACGTAGTTCTGTAACAGTTGTTGGCAGACGAGTCACATCATATCCCACAGGTGCTCGATTGGAGACACATATCGAGATGGTGCTGGCCAGGGAACTTGCTGCACGTTCTGCACAGCAAGTGCCGGCCGCGGTGGTCTAGCGGTTCTGGCGCTGCAGTCCGGAACCGCGGCACTGCTACGGTCGCAGGTTCGAATCCTGCCTCGGGCATGGGTGTGTGTGATGTCCTTAGGTTAGTTAGGTTTAAGTAGTTCTAAGTTCTGGGGGACTGATGACCTAAGATGTTGAGTCCCATAGTGCTCAGAGCCATTTGAACCATTTTTGCACAGCAAGTTCAGTTCCAAGGGGAGTGGTGGTCGAGCATTATCCTGTTGGAACATCATCTTGTTGCAAGAATGGTAAAAGAATAGGTATAACAATATTCTGCAACTGTCGGTTAGCGTCCCCTCCAGAAACACCAAAAGTGAACGAGAGTTGTAGTTCGTTGCACCGCAGACCATTAGGCCTGGGATGCTGCCAGTGTGTCTTCGACCACTGCGCTCTATGAAACAGCACTCACCAGGTCTACGTTGTACATGCAAACGACTGTCACGTGCGTGCAGGCAGAATTTCCTTTCATCACTGAAGACTGCAGTGCACCATTCCATGTTCAAGTGATTCTCTCACGTCACCAGTCGAGCCGTGAACGTCGATGCTGTGGCCTGTCTGGAAGACGGGCTACAGGTGTGCGTGCCAGTAGTCCCCACAGCTAATGACAGGTTCTCAGCAGATCACGTTGACACGTCTGGGCTCACAGCCCTCTTACCTGTGCTGCACTAGCTGTACGGTCCGGCGCTGCTGGCCTTCCAGTACATCTACATCTACATCTACATACATACTCCGCAATCCACCATACGGTGCGTGGTGGAGGGTACCTCGTACCACAACTAGCATCTTCTCTCCCTGTTCCATTCCCAAACAGAACAAGTGAAAAATGACTGCCTGTATGCCTCTGTACGAGCCCTAATCTCTCCTATCTTTGTGGTATTTCCGCGAAATGTAAGTTGGCGGCAGTAAAACTGTATTGCAGTCAGCCTCAAATGCTGGTTCTCTAAATTTCCTCAGTAGCGATTCCTCTACAGACTCCCACCCGTCTTCCTGAAGCATTTCCGTCACTCGCATGATGATCAAACCTACCAGTAACAAATCTAGCAGCCTGCCTCTGAATTACTTCTATGTCCTCCCTCACTCCGACCTGACAGGGATCCCAAACGCTCGAGCAGTACTCGAGAGTAGGTCGTATTAGTGTTTTATAAGCGGTCTCCTTTACATATGAACCACATCTTCCCAAAATTCTACCAATGAACCGAAGACGACTATCCGCCTCCCCCACAACTGCCATTACATGCTCGTCCCACTTCATATCGCTCTGCAATGTTGCGCCCAAATATTTAATCGACGTGACTGTGTCAAGCGCTACACTACTAATGGAGTATTCAAACATTACGGGATTCTTTTTCCTATTCATCTGCATTAATTTACATTTATCTATATTTAGAGTTAGCTGCCATTCTTTACACCAATCACAAATCCTGTCCAAGTCATCTTGTATCCTCCTACAGTCACTCAACGACGACACCTTCCCGTACACCACAGCATCATCAGCAAACAGCCGCACATTGCTATCCACCCTATCCAAAAGATCATTTATGTAGACAGAAAACAACAGCGGACCTACCACACTTCCCTGGGGCACTTCAGATGATACCCTCACCTCCGATGAACACTCACCATCGAGGACAACGTACTGGGTACGACAATCCTGGCGGGCGTCTGTGCTGCGTGGACGTCAAGAATATCGCCTAGGAGTGTGAGAATGTTCACGTGACCACTGATACCAGCATCGTTGCAGAATTGACGCAGCACGTCCAACTTGTGTGCTTGTTCTCCGAGAGGACTATCCCGCCACTCGGAAAGCCACAATTTGACCCCTTTCAAACTCGCTCACTTGGCTGTAGGAAGCACGAGCGCGTCTTGTTGGAATGGTTGCCTGCTCGCTTCACACGTCTGCACCGCACTGAGGCTTCTGGGTGTGAGCATTCACTGTCAAAAGGTGGACACAGGTGGCGCCCTGTTAGCTATGCCACTACAGTATCTGTTGCCGGACGACGTTCAAACCATTATCACTAGATTTACTACCCGCCAGGTGGCATATGCTGTCATTGGATCAAAATCGACGTCTTCCTCACAGGTGTACTAATTTTTTTCTGGTAGTGTATAAAGCAGCTTTAGACTAAACTCTTCTTTTTCACGAATCTCCGTCTTGATGAAGTAACATTTCCTGAACTGTGTGTCGTACAACGATATAATTCTGCAGGGTCATTCAGTGATACACGTGGATACTGTCTGGAAAATGTGTTCCGAGTAGAATCAATAATGAAAGTAATAA